>NC_052536.1:25337595-25954905 GCF_016699485.2 Gallus gallus
AGGCAGATTTGGGAACACTTTAAATCTTAAGATGCTTTTGAGCATTGAAACAGGGTAGTCATAATGTTCTTCTAGTTGTCTTCTAATTAATGGTTTGATCCAAGTTCCTTGATAAGAAGAGTATGCCTATTGCAAAGGCACCATTTCAATCTGACAAAGCCTGCTACTGATTCCTGGAATAATTTCTGAATGTTTAGAGGCTTCCAAGTGCCGAACTTATGCAGTTTACCATCTTTAAATTATGCCAAACACAAGTAAGAAATTAAAAGGAAAATTGTGGAGATGGGGAGTATCAGAGAGAGACTTAATGTATGGAGGCAGTACAGAGCTTTTCCAAAACATTTTTCTTGAAACAGGACATGTTCTCTGCTCTTGTCTAGTTCCACTGAGCTGTGCTCATATGAAGCTTAGCCAGACAGGCAGTTTTTGCAGCCAAATATAATTCTTTGCTTGGCAGTCCACCAGAGTTCTTTTGCCTTATTTGCACCCTCTTTTTCTCAGCTCCCGACAGAGGCAAGTTTGTGAGTAGACATTAATTAGTGTCTTAGAACTTTCAGGTCTATTACAGGGACACTCTCATCTGCCAAATATTCTGCTTGCTAGAAACATGCTGAAGAGGGCAGATCTGGGAATAAAGAGTTGAGAAAACTCTTCTGTATATGAAGGTTAAGATGTTATTAAGAAATAATTACAGATCGTGACTAAAATGCTTTCATTTTATCCATAGGGTAAACATACTTATCTATAAAGTATCGCTACTTCTGTGTGCATAGCTGCAGACATAAACTGGAGACTCTCTCAGGTGGGAATCACTAATGAAGAATGTTTAATTTGTAGTCACCAAACAAGTGATGCTGACAATGCTAAACCACTAAAGATGGTTATATTTCTTCCATTGGGGAAGCTTCCACTGCCCCAAAATTCTTTCATGCAGCTCAGCTGTCATGCATGGAGCTCATGCACCACATCAAACTCTGATTTCCTAACTCCATGAATAAGTAACTAAAGTTCCTCAGTGAGGGACTGCAACTAAGCAGACTGAAGCTAACCCCAGCCAAAATAGTGCTGCTAGGAAGACTGAAGTGCTTTGAAAAGCATCTGTCCTTTAAGAAATGCTCCATGTATGAAGGAACTTTACGTGTGGTTTTTATATTGCTTTTTCAGCTAAAGGTATATATATTTTTTCCTCTGTGCAGCTGAATATGTATATTTTCATAACAGCACAAAAGTGAACAAAGTCTTTAAGAGAGCAGGTCCTCTTCTTTGTCCTCTATTGCTTCCCTATTGACTGTGAAGATCAGATTCTCCAAATATTTAGAAAAGATTAAGAATATAAACAGATGTAATATACTCTTATCAAATAAGGCTAATCAATTGGTTTGTTAGAAAAGCATATTTAGCATTTGTGAAATTCGAGGAACGTTCATAAATTGGGACAATCTAATTCTCTTTGGGAGTAGACTCCTGATTTTGTGAAAAAATATGTGTTGATGGGTGATATGAGTTTGTCTCTTTGGGATGTGTTCATCCTGATAACCAATGGGTATGTTGATTTCACTTGTGTATCCTTGCTGTGAGTGTTTTTGAGTCATTTCAAGCATATTACATACTAAAGTGCTCGTATTCAAGGTACATGAGTTCCCACCAGGCATTCATGAAGTGTTCTGGAGCAGCTGTAGTCACGACAGGTAGAAATTTTTGTGGTTGTTTCTTCACCTCAGCCCAGGTAGCACACAATGCTTGTGATGCTTGAGAAATTTCCATCTGGTGAATTTAGAGAAGCTGGCAGGACTGTCCAGCAGGCAACCACTTGGGAGCTTCCTGGTAGCCTTTTATTCAGCCGACTTTGTAGGTTGCATGCCCATCCATGTGCCTGGTGGCTGGCACCAGGCCCCAGATATGATGTACACCCTGACTGCAGTGTAGGGAGATTGAGCCTTCAAGTTTACTGAACTTGCTACCAGTTTCTTCTGTGCTGAACACAAAGTCCCTCAGCATGAGTTTAATTTCCTTCATTTTCAGCACATATAGATAAATAAGAGGAAATAGTTGGCAGGTGGATTTCTCTTTTGGTTCACTCCAGTTAATTTTAAGGAAAGGACAGGAGCAAAAATGCGTGTAAAGCAGTGTTTGTCTTAGAGCAGCTGTAAAACACTCAAACTCTTTGAGAAGTCAGTTACATTTTAATATTGCATTTTCTTCACTAAACAGTAGGTATTTATTTGCCAAAGGCTTATTAGTATGTGCATTGCATTTTATTTTTTTCATTAACACAAAGGTTAAAAGACTTTGCTCTACCTACATAGGAATTCTGTGCTTAAATGGGTTCTCAAGGCTAATTTAATTAATGAAAAATGTTTTTTCTATGATTTTTACTTTCTTTCAATCATTTTGTTTACAGACCAACAGTGGCTTATAAATGAGAATAACCGACTAGCTGCCCTTCAGCAACAGCAGAGGGAATTTGCAGTGCAAACAGAATCTACGCTGTGTGCAGAGGCCGAGGTACAGAGCAGCTGTGGTCTGGAGGTCTCCCCTTTGCTGCTACAGCAGAACAAGAAGAGAGTGGTGCAGCTGGAGCTCTTGCGAAGGTGCTCCTTAAAAAAGGCAGAAAGAAACATAAGACGTAAAAAGGTCAAATTCCAGCTGGAGAGGATAGTCAAAAAGCAGAAGTTATTGGAAGCTAAGCAAAACCTAGAGCAGCTGGAAGCTAACTGCTGGCTCAGTGAAGTTCATGTGAAACAGTCCCACATCCCAAATGAAAATATTGCAGTACAGGCCTCTCTGCATCACCAGTTACAGAAGAGGAGGAGGTCATTGGGTTCAAGTTACTCACTGCACAGTCAGCATTCATTCTGTAACCTCCATCTGCCCCAGGTACCCAGGTGAGTCAACATCTACCAATTCCTCTGAACTGTCAAATATAATTTAAATTCATGGTATTTTCACTGGCAATCTATAATCCAGAATACCTTTTAGCTTACTGAAACAGTCCTTACAACTTGTGATATCATTTAGTATATTGTACGTCACACTGGAGCTGTTTGCTGCTTTCCTTGGATTTATACAGTGCATTTCCTACTTAGGTCTCTGATGTGGTCTTGCTGTTTCTTTCTTTCCTCCATCAATCCTTTCTGCACTTTTTACCTCATTGTGATTGCTTTCCAGAGTTTGCTCAACTTCGTTCTTACCTTCTTCGTGTTGCTGGTAAACATTTGTGTCTGCATTATTTTATTGTGATTAGGGTCAAACTATTCCTTCAGAATACTTTTACTAGAATGATTCTGCCTTGGACTTTGAAGTTGACTAACCTTCTCAAGTCAAATACAGCACTACACAGTACTAACATGTCAGGGTGATAGCATGTCTATCACAGCATGGCTCCAGCGGCAGGAAATGGCTTAAGTCCGCTAAGTGAATTTCTTTGACTTAAAACCATCTTTTATTTTTAACTAACACTTGCAGCTACTTGAGACTGTGGAGATTAAATACCAGGCTGTACAACTTAGCATCAAGGTATTAATTTGTTGTTGAGGTTGTTGCTTCACATGTCATTACTCTTAATGCAAGATGTTACTAATATGGAAACATTAAGCATGTTATTTAAGCAAGTATTGGGCTTTATTTCTTTTTTATTTCCACAGCTGTTTGTTGAATGAGGAAACAATCTCAAAGTTATCTACCTCGCCAAATATCGATCCGTGCTCTGAAGGCAATACACCAGGGAAGCTTTCATCTGTGGAATACTGTTACAGAAAACTTAAAGACTTTTCCAGGAGTGAAGACCTTAATGATGAAAAAGGTATCTCCTTTTTAGTACAGATGCAGCTATCTGAAAAACAGAAATTATCTTCATTTGGAAATAAAAAAGGAGCAGAAAGCGACTCTAATGATTCAGCTGTCATGGCTCATATCAATAAAAATGATCAAAAAATGGAAAAGTTGGATGACAGCCCAGGGCAGGCTGGATGTCAAAAACAGACCTCTAAAGGCTCCTGTACTGATCATTACAAGGAGAAAAATGAGCCTGAAACCTTTATTACAGGGACAAGAATGACAAAAACAAAGGTGCTAGGAGATTTAAGTCAGCCTGCAAATAGCTGTCCAGAACAAAACAGAGCTCAGGTATCCAATAAAGAGACTAGAATGGATATCAATGCAAAAGGCCACAGTTCTTCCCCAGAAAATTTTGTTAACAAAATGAAGAAAGCAGTAGTGTATGGAAACCCACCATCTGCATGTCCAGACCAAGCAGCCAAGAATTTGAAAAGAGAGCCAGCCTCAGCCTTACAAAATCATGAGAACTCATCAGTGGAACATCAAGAATTTCTGATGGTGGCAACATCAGTTGGAAATCTCACAAAGATGAACACACAGGCGCCACTCTCTTATGTTGAAAAAAAATGGCATAGTGCTGAGCTGTTAAGTGCTGGAATGTCTAAAACAGCCACAGATGTGCTCGGGAACTGGCAAGAAGATGAGGAAAATGAGATTTCTGATACTGACAGTACCTACTCTGTAGATTCGCTCTCCTGCGCTTACGCAAAAGCTTTCACAGAGAAGCTGAAGCAAGATGATTTCCACAGAAATAAATGTCTTGCCAACCCAGAAGATTCTGAGAGTGATGACAGTCAAATGTCACAAGACTCCCTGATAGAAAAGGAAAACAAAGCCAAAAGGCAAAATAAAAGCCAATTTCAGAAATTAAAGGCCTGCCACCAGCCAGCTAAGCTTTACAAAAGCAGATCCGAACACCGTGTTTCATCTTTAGTGACGTCGTACGCATCGCGTAGGAGACTGGGAGAGGCTGAAAGAAGCTTTTCTCTGGACAGCTTGGGAGATGGGGAGGAGGTGCCAACAGAAGATCCAGTAGAAGAATCCAAATCTGATTCATCTGATGAAGTCCCAGCAGAGATTTTTTGGAAGTTAAAAACTCCAAGACCACCAACTGTACAGACTGAGGAAGACCATGAGTCCAAGATCTGCTGCAGAGATACAGAAGGGACAAATTACAATCTGAAGCTGAGTAGTTCCTTCTATTTGGATGCTAAGCAACAGCTTGCTTCCAGTAATGCTTGCAAACAGTTCCTGAAGGATGCAAAGGTCTCTTTTGCAGAGCAAGAAAGGTCACTTGATAGAAGACTTTATTATGCAACTGGAAATCCTTTGCTTACAACTGATGCTTGGTCATCCTATGACTCAGAGGTTGAAATCAGCAGCCCCAGAATAACAGCGCCACCTTCCCATGAGCATCTACAATTTCAAGATGCTCGTTTCTATTCTTTGAGCAAACCAAAGGGTTGGCTGAAGAAAGATGATCTAAAACAGTCTGCTGCTGAAGTTTCTTTTGTTTCTGGCTCTAAGCAGATACACAGCATTACTCATTTATCACATGGTATAAAAGAAATAAACACAAGTTTCTCCTCTGACACATCAGAAGTACCTTTACCTGAAACAACAGCTGCAAGCAGAGGTTTTGAGAGTGAGGAATGTACAAATGCAGATGAAAATTCTTCCTTAGAATCTCAAGACATGACATCCACATTTGTAAGTTCAGTAGGACCAAGCTCTTCTTTTGCTCATATTTCAGTAAAACCTGATTATTATGAACATTCAAGGGCAAATCATCCTGAACAAGAACAAATAAGCGAATTATCCACTTACAGGTCTACCACTGAATGCACACAAGCATTCAGCTGTTCGGAAAGCTTCTCCACTGCAGACTGCTTGTCACCAATACCCAGGAAAGAGGAGGATTCTCTCCCTACAACCCATCCAGAACCACTGAAAGATCACAAGCTGAAAAGGCCACCTTTTGTCTCTGTGTTGCCTGTGCACATTTTGGAGCAGATAAACAACTGTGTAGAAGCAGATTTAGAAGACAGTTTCCTCAGAACTATTGAAAAAGATGACCTAGATGATGACTGCAATAACTCGATGATAGAATCAAAGATAACAGATTCAAACACTGTCAGTGCATCTGCTGCTGGATCTTCTGCAGAACTTGCCTATAATGTAGTCTCGACACAGGCTACAGAAGTAAAACAAGTACATTTTGGAAACTGTGTGCAGCTTTTTCCAAGAAGGGAAATACCAACACGTTGTGATGAAAGTTTTTTTCTCAGTGACTTAACAAATAATAAGTGTTCCCCAGGAAGCGCTCACGAGCGTCAAGTATTGGCTGGACAAGGAGCAGAATCAGCTGTTGCGCAAGGTCTCTTCGGATCTAGGGAAAGTAACTTGGAAGCAATGCAAGACACAGATTATGAACAAATACCTGCAGAAGTAGCAACTGTAAACACAGACCTTTCCTCACAGAAGATAACATATAAATGTAACCCTTTAGTTATTGCTTACAGTGCAACACCAATAGAGATGTGTGAAAAAGAGAAAATCTGTATGGAAACAAGCATGGATAGCCTATCAGAGATTGTTTCAGAGGAGCCTTCACTCAGAGAGAAAGAAGAACATCAACCGAAGGATGAAGACTTGTCTTCGTTAAATAATTATGAATTTAAAAGCAAACCTGTTTCAAAAAATCACTCCTATGGGCATTCACTAGCAGACAGTCCTGTAAGTTGCCTGTCCCAACACACTTCAGAAAATTCTACGTTGTGTGTTGACAATATAAGAGAAGAAAGCAGTGAAAGCAAAGAACACGGTATGTTGACTTCTCACGTTGTAGATCAGAAAGAGTTTTCATCCAAATATAAGAACCTACTGGTAAATGAAGCAAGTTATCTCACAGTGAATGTAAATGGGCAGGACACCGAGTCCTTCCCTGCTGCTGTTTGTGAGAATGCAGCTGAGTTGCTCCCAGAATCCAATTCAAGCATATTTTACAAAGCTTCACCAAAAGCTAATTTTTTTCAAAGTGCATCTGAGACTGAAAATTACGATACGCTATTAGAGCATGTTACAATAGTGAAAGGAGATTGTGATGCTACATCTAATCATACTGTGGAAGCCAGGGCCACGAGAAGTTGTTCTGTCACACATTCCAGCTGTCTATGTACGACATGCTCTTCAAAATCAATGGGGGAGAACACGCGTAAGATGAGTGGCAGTTCTGTGGAACCTGATGCAACTATTCCC
Organism: Gallus gallus; assembly: GCF_016699485.2. Lineage (NCBI taxonomy): Eukaryota > Metazoa > Chordata > Aves > Galliformes > Phasianidae > Gallus > Gallus gallus. Next base: position 25,344,691 of record NC_052536.1, read on the forward strand.
TTGGAAACAGAAACAAAGAATAAATTCTTAATTGAATCAAGAGAAGAAGCCTTTTTTGAAAGTGATTGCCCAGAGGATGTTTTGCTTGTTGAAGATCATTTTAACTCAGAATTGGGAAGAGTATTTGAATACAACACAGATACACTAGGTACTGTTTCTCAAGAGGTGTGTCTCTGTATAGATAAAGAATCCAAGTTTTTAAGAAACCCAGAAGCTGATCCAGAAGAAAGTGTGGTTCCTTATCAGAATACAAAAGCAAACACTGAAGAAATGACAAAGTTAAAAAATAGTGCAAACAACCTAGAAAAAAATGGAGTGGAAATGAAATCAAGAGAGATGGAAAGTGTACCTGACTACCCAGTAGCCAAAGTCCAAAGTGTAACTGCAGATAGGAGTGGTGAGAATTTTAAAGGCATCGATCTATCTCAGAATCCAAAGAAACCCATTGATATTGTAGATTCTGAAGTGCAGTGTGAGTTTTATACAAATCTGCACCTGACGCTTGAAGAGGCAGAGAAAGATGAATTACAGGTAGTTAGCACCAGTGTAGAACACACTCAGGAGTCAGAAGCACTCGTGCACTCTGATAGTTTTTTCCAGAAAGAGGAAAGTGAGAAAATAATCAGCATTTATTCACCAGAGCTTTCTGTTTCTCCACAAAGCTCGCCTTCAGCTATGCATTCCCACAGAATAGATTTTGCTCAGAATGCTCAGGGCTTACCTGATGCTTGTGAAGGGCTTTTGCAGATGAACAGAACAAGAGAAAATATGTTTAATACAGATGATATAGATACAATGGAACTAATCACAAATAGGCAAGGAAATATTTTAGAAAAAAATGAAAATGAAGAAAAAATAGATTCTAGCAATTTAAGTGAACGTTACGTGCTGCATTGTTTGCCCCATGAAGACTTTGACCAGGAAAACAAGGTTAACGTGTGTGAAGTGACTGGGAGTGAAGAACGAGTCATGACAAACACAGAGGGAATGGTTATTATGAATCAAGAAGACATACACACAGATGAAAACATTCTATTTAGTGAAGAATCTCCAGCTCTGCATCAGATGTACTGTAACAGAGATGACAAAGAGGAAATTTTAAATCAGTTCAAGATCCCTGAAAGATACCTTACACCCTCAGGACTAGGAGAGAATATACTGTCAGTAGATGATTCACAATACCACAGTCCTCTTGAAATGAATGAAGATGGTGGCTCAGAGGACTCTGCTACAGATACAAGAAATACAGCTATGGAAGATACCGATGTGTATGAATATTCAGTTGATGATAATATTAGTAACGACCAGCACAGACTTGAAGAAGAATCTAAAAGTCTCCATATTAAAGAGAACAGCCATGCGTATATGAGTTGTTCAACACGATATCCTGAGCATGGTGTTTCAGAAAACTTGAACATCAGTGTTGTTAGAAGACCTGAAATTTGTGGACTGGATGCTATAGACTCAGGAATTATTGACGAGAAAGCGCACTTGAAAGCAGTGGACAAAACAGAGAAGCAGATGTTTTTAGAAAACAGGGAGGAGGTAGAACTGATCGTTCTACAAAACCTGAATGAATTATTCCCTGAAAGCAAAGACAGCTGTCATGATGACAACAGATTAAATGAAATCTTAAGAGAAAGCCAATGGGTGTCTACTAGCTTTTCTACAAATAATGGAGATAACAGCAAAGAGCAGAACTCAGCAGCAACTCTGAAGCCTACCAAAAACATCCAAGAAAGTTCAGTTAAAGACTCCCTGTGCCCATCTGTAAATCACCTTTTATGTCTTGAAGTAAGTGATAATTCCCATCTTGTTCAAGATGTTCCCACTGCACTGAAAGGTTACACAAAACCATCTAATGGCAATGTTGGAACTGAAGCTGTTTTGTACTATGAAACATTAATGGACAATGAGGCCTCTGTTGGTAAACCTGTTAAAACAGTCAACAAAGAGGGAGACAACAAAGCTCATTCTGATGAAATTCGAAGTAAAAATGAAGCTTTCCTGCAAAACATGACCACAAAGGATAGACAGGAGGAAGACCTTTTTGTATTTAGAAATGATTATTCTGCATCTGGGCAACCTGTCAATGAGAACAACTTTTCTATGCCCTGTGAAGTGGGCAGTCATGAACCTGAAATGGTTGAGCTTAAGCAAGGGGCAGAAGGAAATTCATTTTCCTCAGAAGAATTAGACTCTTCTGAAGATATAATTGAGGGTGTTAACTCACATGAAGAACACAGTGTAGATTTAATGATTAACAAAATATCAAAAGACTGCTTTACTTCCACAGAAAGAAAAGATCAAGAGGAAAAGGATACCATAATGCCTGATGAGCTGCTCTTCAATAATTCAAGCCTGCTTTCTTCTCCAGAGAAAGAAGCAAGGGAAGGTATGGGGGAGAAAACAAAGCATTCTTTACTGGAAATCTCTTCTCAAAATATATTTCACAGCATTAGTACAGCTGAGACAGAACTTCACTCAGGAAGTTCATCACGATGTGATAACAAAGAGAAATGCTCAAACACGAATTATACTATAACAAGCAGTAATAATGATAATGCAAGGTTTCCTGATATCAAGATATGCCAGAGTGAGCCAAGACATTATCAGGGACATGAGACTTCCAAAGATTGCTGCGTAGACTATCCAGAGAGCACTGTTTCTGAGAACACTTCAACCGTTCCAGTAAGGCTTCCAAATTACAAGAGGAACTCTTGTACTTCTGAACATTCTGCTGGTCTCCTGAATAGCCCAAGATCATTTGCAAATGATTTGACAGACAGCTGTGGAGAGAAATGTAAAAATGATGCTGTTCTCTCTGAAGAAACAAAATACTTTGAAAGTGAATCAACTGTTTTAAGTGCACGTATAACTTTTTCTGATGTTTCACAAAAAGGAGATGAAAAGGATGATAGTTCTGCAGTTACAGAGGCTACAGATGCTCAGAGTAATAAAATCCCTGAAGAAGCTGTGGGAACTGATCAAGAGGGGGAAATAATTCAAGATTCTTTCCAGAATTGCGATACTAAAGAAAATAAAATGCCTGAATACTTAGAACACTACAGTAACTCTTCTAGTGTGACTATACCAGAATCAGGAGTGCCTGTTTTTCAAAGCCTAGGAAAGACTGGCAGTAAGGAATCAAAGTGTGCTTCACCCTACTTTGCAGAAAATGCCCCGAGTGATATACTGCTTCAGAACTCCAAAAACATAAGCGTTTTCAACACCTGTTTACTTGATGACTCAAAATCTCTAAAAGTTAGTCAGCTTGAAGTCTCACTTCAAGACACCTTTTTGACTGAGCAGGTATCATCTAGTTCTGCTGATCTGCACTCAGTGAAAGAAGACTTTCCCCAAGCATTTGCAGAAATTAACAGATCATCCATGAAAGCATTTTCAGAATCTTCTCCAATTTCTGATATAGACCATGGTGAAACTGGCACGTGTGATAGATCACACACAAGTATATTAAAACATTCTCCGCTTGCTGTCTTACAAATGCAAGACACTCAGTCTGATAAGTCTGTGGTATTTGATGAGCCAATACATGCTTCAGGGATTATTTTACTTTCTCTTGCAAAAGCAAACAAGCATTACCCAGTATCAGACACAAACTCTGCTTCATATGAGAATTCTGCTGTAGATGTGGAACCTGTTTATGGAAGTAATTGTCAGCAACTTGACAATGATACTGAAGGTGATCAGCATCACTGGAGTAAAGTTCCAGCACGGAAAGCTTGCATAGAACGTGCAGAGAAAGTGCCAGATGATAGCGAACCTCTGGTATTGTCATCAATACCTCTTTGGGATACTGGAAGGTCAGTTCTGGTTAAAGAGGGACAGATGAGAAAAGTACTTAACAGAAACGAGGAAGAATTGCCTTCAAGTGCTGAGGTTGGACGTTTTGCAGTAAAGAAAAAGCAAGGAAAAACAGTAGATAAAGAACATCTTGAAAAGCAAACTAATATATCTTCAAATTTGACGAATGAATTAACAGTCCCAGAGGTGTTGGAACATTTGTATCCAGGAGATGCTAATGTGGATCCTGAACACACCTATGATTCATTTGGTCCAGCATATCCCACAAACAGCAGAAGTACTGATCCCAGACAACCGTATCACAGTGTTTTAGGTTTTGAAAAAAGTCCTGCAGATCTGCAAGGCAATTGTCAATATGTGCCTACAGGTGATGATAACACAGGTAGAACAAATACAGATGACAGAAAAGAGATTTTACTTTGCGGAAGTAATGCAGGTTCCAACGTTCATGCTGACAGTTTTTCAACAACAGAGGATGATATAATGAAATCAGAAAGACCGAAATTTTCTTTAATGAATAATGAAAGTACCCTTGTAAAATTTTTACCAACTAACCATGGTGTGCCTTCCCAAGAATCCAAAGTGGTGCAATTCAGGAGCAGAAGGCCATGTTCTATGACACACAATACAAAGAACTGTAAAACTGAACAGAGACCTTATCTACAAAGTCATAGACTATCAGCCCCAGCCTTAGCTGTGTTTTCTGATTTAGATGATACTTTCAAAGCTTCATCTCTGGCAGATTCCTTGCTATATTCAGCATCTAGATCATTACAAGATTTAAATATGAGTGTGGAGCCTCCATCACCAACTGAAGATGATCTTCATGTAATTGAAAGATTTTCAAAGCAAGAATCAAAGAACATTCTGCAGGTTAAATCTAAAGCCAGATTTCAGCAAAGAATGACACAAACTAAGAAGATTGCAAACTGTGATCCAAAAAATTTACAAAATTATGCGGCAAGAACCCAAGGCAGCCAGTCCTTAAAAGACAGTACTGTTCATTCTCCATCTTTACTGCCCACAGCTCACAGTTCTGTGGGTGCAAAAGAAAATATCCATTCAAAGAGCAGTTCCGTAGCTCAATGTAGTGAAGGGAGAGTTGAAGAAGCTGGGTACCAGCCAGGAACAGATTTATTTTTGCAAGACAGTAAAGATGCAATGCATTTTAGTTCAAGTGATATCAACCCATATATTCATCCATGGCAACAAGAAGAATCGTGCAAGATTGGCTGGAAGCAGTATGTTTTTGGAAGTGCAAGTGATGTTTCTTGCCATCAAATGCCTTTAAACCTGGATAATCGTAAAGTTACGAGATGTTCCAGTGTGGACAATGGATTGAATTCTCAAAATTCTCCTTTTCACTCTCATCTCAGTTCATACGCTACAGCAAAAGTTTTATCAAGCACTTTAAGCAGCATTGAAGGTCTTCAAGGATGGGATAATGCCAGACCAGGCTTTGAATCCACATACTCGAGTGACAGTAACAAGCAGTACAGCAATGTGTCCATTGAAACACTGGAAACTAATCCAGAAAATGACACTGATAAACTTAAGAATCCTTCTGCACATCCTGGTAACTCTTCAGTGCAGGTTGATGAAATTGTATTGTTATACCCATCTGAGTCAGAAAGGTCTTCCAAAAAATCACCAGGGAATACCTGTGAGCAGGGAACACAAACGGTGGCTACAGCAAGGTATAAAAGGCAGAGAAGACACCAGAGAAGCTACACAGATGTTTCTGCAAGAAGGCAGGAAACAAACAGGGATCTATTTCAGCAACATTCTTCTTGGACAAGTATGCAGAATCTGTCCATGCATCTGTCACAGCTTATTCAGAACACTTCTGAGCTGCTGGGAAACCTCTCCCAGCAAAATATTATAGATAACGAACAGAATATCAGAATCTACCAAAGAAGAACTGAAGAGGGTGCAAAAGCTACTACTGCTATATCAGATAGCTGCACTCAGACTACAGCAGATGTAGGCACTCAAACTGAGATTTTGGAAGAATCTCAAAGCAAACACGAAGAAAAACTAGTGCAGGCAAAATCAGAAAATGAACTGAGGGCAGCTAAAGCAGTAAACTGTGATTTCAATGCAATCAGTGCAGATACAGTAGATAAGGTTCCCAAAAGGAAGGAGCAAACATTCTCTCTGGAAGGAAGACCACAAGAAGGAACAGAGATGAGAAATCTGGGCAACACTGACTTCCATGACAGCCTTGACAGCATTTTGGAAGATTCTTTTATGTGCCTGCCTCTCTTACACAGAGCCTCCACTTCCACCTTAGATTTTCAAAAACCATCGTTAAATGCGCAGCAGAATATTGCTCCTGCTAGTGCCAGAGTTTCATCCATCACGTCCTCTTCAGTGAGTTCAGGGCAAGATGATTCTTCGTGCACTGTAGTTAGCAGCCCTACTAGTAGCACCTTTCGATCTCCATCATCTTATGCTCAGGATAAAAGAAGTGTCAATGAGCTAGAGATGCCAGCAGAAAGAAAACTTCGTTACAAAAATACTCTGTTGGTGGATCGGGCCTCTTCCCCTATTCTTACTCTTAGTGCTAGTCCCAAAAGCCAGAACGCTTTTAGTAAGCCTTTCTGCCCTATTAAGGAACCCTTTGGATCTTCCCGTGATACTTCAAGCTCCCTTCACAGTCAGAAAAAGCAAAAATCAGGTCCACGCTCCGGCATGGAACCTCACGTGGATAATTTTTCACAGACTGAAACAGACAGCGAATGCGGCATTTCTAGGGACAGCAAGGGCATAAGAAATGCATCTGGAAGTTTCTTAGATAAAAAAGCAGCCAAAAAGCTTTTAGGAAATGATGATTCAAAAGCTATGGAACAACAGCACAGACTTGCTGTCGGCGCACACACTACAATTTGTGCAAAACGACTGTACCACTCCAGCAGCACATTAGAGGTCTCTGGCCGTACAGAGTTTTTAACAGATGATGTCAGAGACCCCAGTCCGCTGGCACATTCACTTCGTTGTATGTATGTCACAGGGGAAGGAAGATCTGTGCCTGGGGGAATCAGACATGAGAATTATGTAGGGAATTCTGATACTGCTCTGATTCACAACCACTCACCTCCAGATTCTGACTTACTTTTTAATCCAAAATGTAGTGCCACTTGTTCAAGTCAAGCAAACATTAATGAGTCCTCAGAGCCTCTGGTAGGAGCAGCATCTCTACAATTTCATGATTTATGGAAAAATGAAAACAGTTGTTCTCTTCTCTCTGATGTGAGTGATGCGCAAATTTCCTTACAAAATGACAACACAAACTCCATCACTGAAACCGAACATGACACTGAAATTCCTCTGAAGAAAAGTACTACTTTAGTGAAGCCTTACAGGCCTCGGAGCTACAGTCTTCGTGACTTACCCATACACAACAAGTTTAGCAACTGGTGTGGTGTTAAGGGCAGTCCTCCACCTTCATCACTCAGCTTGAGTGGCAGTGCAACTGACCTGCGCAGCCAGGCAGGAAGTAAGCCTGGAAGCCAACAAGCAGTGGAAATCGAAGGGAAATCCCAGCTTTGGGGCAGCAGAAGCAGAGAGATTGAGAGACTTCAGAGAGAGCGTGCTCAGATCATGTCTGGCATACACCTGGATCTGCACCAGCATCCCCTTACTGTGGAACTGACTGAGGCAAAGCTGAACTATGGCATTGGTGAAACGGACGCGCTGCTGAGGGTTCTGCAGAGCGGAACTGCAGACGACCTGATGGCGGTTCCAGTAAAGCAGCAGCTCTACGAAAGGTAAATTCCTTGAAGTTGTTCTGTATTAAGTATTTTGAATAGACTTCAGGTACAGCTTCATACAACGTAAATAAAGAGCACTTGATTGCTTAGTCACGCTGAATGAGCAGTATATGAAGAGGTACAATATTACATTTATATAGCTAAATAATGATTTAATATAAAGTTTTGGGGTTATTTAAGGAAATGGCGATAAGTGTAAGATGCACCGCAATTCAAATCTAGTGTCATTCTTACAGCTTCTAGTCACTATGAGAGAGATCATGTGTTGCCTGGTGACCATGACAGTGTATTTCATAGATTTGTTGTGGCGTAAGAATAACGAATAATAATCCACGTTAATAATCCAGAATAATAATCTACGTGTCCTGATTATGAATCTCATGCTTCTCTGAATAAACGCTGCCATAGGAATATTGGAAAAAAATTAACCTATAAAGATGCCAAATGAATTAGGAAAAAAATCTACACCCGAAATTCTAGTGATTGGATTATAGAACTGTTTGGGAAGTTGTTGTAACTAAAATAGTTAGAAGGAGCTGCGTTCATATCCTTCCTCGGTTTTCCCTTTCAAAAGCAGTGAAATTTTAGAATTAAAATTCTTTATCTGTCACTATGTGACTGAAAGGGATATTTGCAGGTGAAGTGTACGTTAGTAGATTGTTAGAATTTTCATACTACAAAGCTACCTAATATTTAAGACTTTAAATTTTAAACGTTAAAAAACAACCACAGAAATTGTAACTTTGCAGGGTGCATTTTGTCACTCTACTTGTGCTTCCCTGACAGACACATGAGGACCATTGAGACCTTGAGGAAGGAGAGAGAAAAAAGGCTGCAAAGATACCACAGGAGCAGAAGTCTGAGTCCTCAGAAGCATCTGAGTTTGTTGCAGACCGTGGATGCAAGTCACAGGGATCTGGATCTCCCTAGCCGGCGCCGAGAATATCTGCAACAGCTGAGAAGAGACGTGGTGGAAAATACCAGGTAGGGATTCAAACCCTCACTCTTGACCCAATGATCATTAAGTGTTCACAATGGGTGTGCATTAATGGCTCTTGTTGAGACTCGTGGCAGAATTCTGTCTCAGGATAAACATGTACCTGACTATAGGAAACAGTCGTGAAAATCTTCTGTCTAGTTTCAGTTCATAACCAGCACCTGCTTTATGTATGTATGCCAAAGATTGAGTCCTGACTAATGTCTTCTTGCTCCATCTCTAACTTGTAAGTCATGGCAGATAGTTTTTCATATTAAATATCAATGAAGTTCTGTAGAACCCTCTATCGTTTTAAATTGTGTTTTCTCATCTCCTACCATATCCCCTAAATGATTTGTGCATCCTTTGCAGTTGGGCAGGAGGCAGCATTTTCCCAACACACAGTTACTTTGTGGGTGTTATGCCAAAGCCATAACCTTAGGTCTTGCAAAGCTTAGAAACCAGAGCAATTGCTAGAGTAATCTCAGTGGTCAACTGCACTCTCAGTGCAAATCATTTTCCAAGATTAATGCTCGTACAGCCTTTAGTGAGCAAAGGGAGACTTCTTGGTTTTCTTTTATTGCTGTTCTGGCAAATTGTCCCATTCCATGTTGACAGAAGACTTTCTCACGACATTCCATGAGGTGACCTAACTTCAAGTATGTATGTATGTTTTACCCCCTTGCCTATCCTTACAGAGTTCAAGAACCAAAAAGAAGAAGCATTCAGTACCCTTCAGAGATTGAACTGATGCTCAGAGACTATCAGAAGGCACGAGAGGAAACTAAAACAGAAATTGCGCGAGCAAGGGACAAACTTCGGGAGAGAGCTGAGCAAGAGAAAAGACGAATAAGGGAGCAAATATTTGCTCAGTTACAGAAGGTGAGCATTATAGAGGAAATTGTTCTCCATTACTCACATTGATGCATTTTTAAAATAAACTTCCACAGCTCAGTAATTTTCCTGTCTGACATAACGCATAGGAAAACAAATAATGAAGTGCAAATTTGGGCTTAAAAAATTTCTCAGTAATCAGCATTACTGAGATTGATAACTGTTATCTTATTCATGCTTCTGAACTATATCTACTTGGAGCTATTTCTTGAGCGCATTATTTGTGCAATAAAATTCTGTTTTCACTTTGGATCAAGCTTACAGAGCCATCCTGCTGGGAACATACCCAATCTTTGGAAAAGTTTTGTTAAGGCGAATAAGTTTATTTCAGTATTTCAGCATGTACTTAAGCAGAAAGGCCTTTATCCATTTCTTTACTTTTCCTCTTGTTAGACTGTCCTATGCATCCATGTTTTGTTTTAACTTCTGCACTTTGTTACCTATCTTGCACAATCTGAGTGAGAATTGTCCGGTATTTGAGGACAATACCTTGTTGGAAAGTACGTGTTCTGCCCAGCCTCTCACAATACCTTCATGCGCTAATCTTTGTCACAGTCTGACAATGCAGTTTTAGTTAGAACTGCAGCCTTCCTCTCATAGGTGGTAAACTGTCATTTCATTGCTCTCTGCCCTGCAAGGCACCTAGAATTCAGGCATCTCCACTGGGTGACTGGTTCTTACCACGTCTGCTTCCATATTTGTCTTGTGAAACTTCAGCTGAGTTGAAAACCAAATATTGAAAGTACCCTTGGAAGAATAAAACATCTTGAATTTCTCAATATTTTCTTACGTATTTTTTGATTCATCTTTTGGGCTGGCACTGAGCTGCAGTAAGATCTTCAGTGTAACAACTAAATTTGACCAACAGTTTAAGCTCAAGAATTAGGCAAAAAAGTAATAAATGGGACTGACAAAAGATTTTATTTTTTTTTTTTAAACTTCCTTTCCCCTTTAAGACATCCAGGAATTGGTTTGAAAGCCCGCATTCTTGTAGCAAAGGAACAATGTCAGAAGCTGCAGTTATCCACATTTTCTTAGACTGATGCACTGATTTGCTCATATAATCTTACAGTTTCAAATGAACCTGCTTATTAAATACCTTCTGTATGAAGCAAAAGATAACAGCTTTTGTCAACACTCCTTGAAAGAAAATGGACTTTGTATTATTCCTGTGATCTTCCAGTGCTGTTACTGATTTGACTAAGTGCTGTATGAGTTTGTGATGCTCTGATCTCTATTACAGGAGGAAGCAAGGCTGAAGACTCTTGCAAGTACAAGCACCTTATGTACAGAATCCAGCCTCAGCCTATCCTCTGGCCCAACATCAGGTTACAACAGCAGCAATACTGCTACATACACTGCAAGTAAACTCAGCAGCTGGGAAGGACAGGTGAGAAACAAATGTCTTACAAGACCAATGTCCCCTAATGCGTTAACAGTAACGGAGAGATAACAGGGACAGAAACCACATTCTAGGTGGTTTATATTCTCTCACGAACTTGTCGTGCTTGATAGCTGTGTCACTAACACACAGATGGGTTACATGGGCAAGGAGGAAGCCTTTACATGTACTGCAAAGGACTGTGATAATTGCATTTTTCTGATTTTTTTTTTTTTTTAACTTGTAAGTAAAAGCTGATGTTACTGCTGACAGCGATGCCACTGTGACACATTTTAGCAGTAAGGAATGTTTTTTTCTGATAAGCCAGGATCTAGTATTTTCAATGTGCTTTCTTCATTGAAGAGAGATGCATGCATGGACTTGAACTTAATTTAAATTGCTTTTTGGAGCGTACACCTATGCTAGCTTGTCATACTTGGTCTGCTGAACTTCTTGAGTTGAGCTATCATTTCATAACCAGCTGAAAGGCAAAGGAACTAACCTATCATAAAGTCAAGCTTCCAGTTTCATAAAGGCAGGTTGGTTATGGATATTCCTCTTGATAATGTAACAATTTATTTTTCTTGGTTCAAGCCAAAAGTCCCCACTTCTGCTCTTTCCTTAACCAGTTTTCTTCTGGAAGTGCATTGCTTTCAAGAGACACACGAGGTCGTTCAGCTGTTAGAAACAGTCAGCTTTTTATGATAGAGCAACTACAGAAGGATTCAACACTGGGTAAGTAAAGCGTTTGTCCATCTGCTTGTTTCTGTGTTGACTGTAAGTATTTTGAAGCTGTCTTACCATTACATGAATTCAGAAAAAAATACTGTCAACCACTAGCTAAAACTTGGAAAAGTAATCGGAGATTTAGTTCCTCTTAAGTAAGTTGGTCTTTTGATGTTGTAGCATTGTTGTACAGTCTTTGGAGAGGCTGTGAGGAGGAGAATGTCTTGAATGAACCAAAGAAGCACGGGACTAGGGCTGCAAAGAGTATAGGATTGTAATTTGTATTCCCAGAGTCATGTTTCATATTCTTCTTTAGGTTATTAGCTTATATAATGTTTAAACTTAAGTAACGCAAAATGTAACTGCAGTGTAATTACCAATATGTGGGCTGTCCAGACAAAGGATGCTAACAGTCTTTTTTTCGGAGGGTTGAAGTCCCTCTAACTGCTCAACGCTACATCTTCTGCACCACTTCAATTATCATTTTCCTTTTTATTACTGTCCTATGACTATTTTGTCTCCCGCAGAAGACAGCAGAATTGAGCCACCACTTCCTTCAGACAGCATCAGTTGTAGGTTCACTCATGGATTAACTATTACAGTAAGCTCCTCATCAACACAAGGATACCAAGATTTATCCAAACATATCTTGGCTAATGCTACCACTGAGGTGAGTAAATAAGCACAGTTTTTGCTTATTCCTCTACCTTCTACTGCATGTTGTACTGAAAGTTTGTGAGATAAACCTTATTCTTCTGCACTCCTAGTAGATATTCAGTGCTGGGTATAGCAGGATATGCCGAGCAATTTTAAACAGTGGGAAGAAAGAGGCTGTAACAGTGAAGCTGGTGCTAATGCTGAACGCTTCTAGCTCCTAAGGGTTTGCACAGTGCAGGCTTTATATATCTGTATGGCTGTGTAGCCAGAAAGAAAGCATGCAAACTTCATATTTTAAAATTTAGACAATTTTCACTTACATGTACATTTGTCACTGTTTTCTAAGGTAATGGCAGCATGCTCTCATAACCTGAGGAATCTCTACACCTGCCAAGCAGCAGCTGGCTGGAAGTAAGTTTATGGGAGGACTTGATAATGGGACATCTTTAATGCAGCTGACCATCTTTTGTGCCAATATCTTCTGTTTGTCTTTGACAGATACCAATGTACAGAAAAAGAGGTGCTGGTTTACTACAAAGTCTTCCCTTCAGCTACGAAACATGGATTTCTGGGAGCAGGAGTGATAGAAAGACCTCTTGCGTATGTGTGGGGTCTAGTGAGAGATCTGGGCAAAAGGCATCTGTACGATAGATCCATCAACACAGCTCGAATACACAAGAAGATAACCAGCCACATTCAGCTGGGTGAGTACCAGCATCATTGACGGACCAGAACTAGTATTATGGACTTTTCAGCTCAGATTAGCCAGAAGGAAATGTACAGTCATCTTATCTTGTTTCTTCAGACTTGAATAACCAGTTTTGTTATTTAGTGCAGGAATTTCCATTTTGCAAGACTTTTTCAAAGCACAGCTATTACTAATCATATGCTGCAGAAGTGTAAGATAACAGTACTTCAAAAAAGTATCATCTTAATTACAGTATCTTAATATTAGCATCTTCATGTTAGCTAGAACTTTGCTCTTAACTGCAACAAGTTCAAATAAGATTTGTTTGTTCATTTGAAGGATGGGGGGAATTGTGACAAGTTAAAGTTGCCAAAGCCTAATTAATTCCCCCTTTGTTTGTTGTTGGTTTTGGATACTTTTTCTGCAGTGTATTTAGTGACTGATACCTCCCTGTGTTACCTACAGCAGCCACGGGATTTCTGCTGCATTACTGTAGAAGCCAAAGAGGTAAGTGTATGTTTGCTTTCTCTAAGAGAGAGGAGACTAACAAACAACTAACATGTCTGAACTCACTGTTCAAGAGCAGAAGAAAGGGAAGGTTATGCTCATAGTTCCAGAGAAAACTGTAATACGAAGAAAAGCTATGCTCATCTGACAGAAATGGATTATGTATTAAATCCACATTTGTTACTGCCTAAAGGTGCTTGTTTCACAACTGTTACAGCATGTTCTAGTTACAAACAAGCAGGATTCCGACAAAAAAAAAAAAAAAGAGCTTATTTAGTGAGAAATATGCCTCATGATAAACAAAGCAATACTGCATGCATAAAAAAAAATTGAATTTCTCTTCATTACACTTTCTTTCATGCAGAAGAACTTGTCTGTCTTGGCTATTCAGTCAGTGTACGATGCATCCATGCCTCACCCTTGTGAAGATGTGGTGAGAGGGGAAATTTTGCCCAGCGCATGGATCCTTGAGCCTGATGTGGTAAACGGAAGAGATATCACCAGAGTTATTTACATGGCACAGGTAAGACTTTTCATTACTGTACATCACGTTCAACAACAGTCTAATTAGGATTCTGCTTTTATGTACGTGAACCCCAAGTTCTTACACCATGTGCATCTGCTCCCTTGGACACCAAGTCTCTTCTGTAAATGTTTATTCACAATTTTTGTACATTCCGCTTTTGCATAGCGAACCAGTACATAATACGTTCTGTGTTAGGGGCTGGAGAATCTTACTTGCATTTCTATCTTGTTAGAGACAGAGAAGTCCATCTCTGCTAACACTATCTTTGACACATATGGAAATGCGTATTGTTAACTTTCTTCAACAGAATTCATTAATTCTTTGTATTTCATAAATACAAAAGAGAAAATGAGGATTCTAGTTAAAAATGAGAAAATCTTGCCCTCCATTGACTACAGAGTCATCTGAAAAGCAGGCTGCCTTTTGGACAGTGGTGCTGAGCACCTAGATATATCCAGAAAAAAAATACCATGATGTATAATTTATTTTAGAAGGCAGCTAGTGACAATTAGAATTAGTCCGTTAAGCTTATCCTAAAAACACATTTTATATAGGTAATTAAAAAAAAACTAAATAGTAATGATTAACATATACCTTTATAACACATTTTAAAACTTTCTATATATTTTATGCATGTATTAGAGGAAGTGCAATAAGTGTTTTCAGTAATGCTATGCACCTGTGTTTTGAACTAGCAATGTTTAAGCTCAAACCCAAAACCACTGTGGATTGTACTTGCTGAAACTACTATAAATATGCAATGCCTTGGAAGTCTATGGAGCATTGGGAAGAAAAAGATCCAACCCTCCACAGAAATTACAGTATTTGGCTGTAAACTACTTTTGTGTTTTAATGTGCAGCACTGCAGGTAGTTGAGGCTGGAGAAAGTGTTCAAAAATGGGTCATGCAACACATGCCTTTCTTCTACCTTGTACAGGTGGATCTGGGTGCCCCAGCTATCCCAGCACAGCTCCTGAGCTCCATTGCTAAGCGGCAGCCTCTGGTCATTGCTCGACTAGCACACTTCCTTGCCAGTTAGTGTTGATCAAGAAACTGGAATATTCAACAGCATCTGAAAGGTTGCAAGAAGACACAGGCATCCATAAGGGTAATGTAAAATGTTTGCTCTTTCATCAGGCACAATCAAACCTCACTTGAGGAGCCTAATTGCTAACTCTGGACTAGTCAAATGTATAGCTTGGAAAAAATAACAAACATCATTTTAGCTAATGCTGCTTGGAAGAAACCCAGCAAGTTTTATGAGAAGCCTGTCTTCTGAAAACAGCTGTGAAAAACCTCTATAACCAAGGAGTAAGGAGTGCTGTCTCCATCAATAGTAGAGGAAGAGAATTCTTCTCACAATAGCCAGAATTGTACCATTTTGTTTCAATTTCAAAGGAACTATAAAGATTGACTTTCTCCTTTCAGGAAAGTTTGAGCAGCGGTAAGAAAAAAGGCAATGGAAGCAATGAAATGCACTAAAACCTGGAAATAGTATTCACATGGCTTGAGATCTTTTACAAACTTTTCAACAGAAATGCAAGGCCACTTCCTCATGTTGAGATAAATATCAAATACAGAATTCCTCTAGCAGCATAGATAGTGTCAGCTTGCCATGGTAAATTATTTACTTCCCTTCAGAGAGAAGCTGAAGCAGCATGACATCCATAAGTCATCCCACCTGACAGACTTTTCTCATGATTGGCTGACTGCTTACAGCCAGTACAGTACAAGGGATTTCCGATTACCACTACACTATGCAGCAACAGTGGAAACCACCAAACCTCAGGACACAGTTCTACTGCACTGCAGAATTAGGTGCTTTGAAACAGAGAAACCAAACTGACAGTTCTGAACAATAACTCATTAATAGGAAGTCGTACAGAGTAGTCAGCATGTTTCTAGAATTTGAATCCTGCTCA
Organism: Gallus gallus; assembly: GCF_016699485.2. Lineage (NCBI taxonomy): Eukaryota > Metazoa > Chordata > Aves > Galliformes > Phasianidae > Gallus > Gallus gallus. Next base: position 25,360,566 of record NC_052536.1, read on the forward strand.
TAAGAGTAGCTCCAGCACTTTTCCATAACGACTTTTTCCATCAGCCTGTCTCTACTTTTACCAAGAAGCATTAAGAGCTGAAAATCCAGCCTGGTCCCCATTCTCATCATCATTTCTTTGTTGTCAACACAAACAGCTGCCTCCACAGCGGTAAGCACAGCATCTCCCCACTCAATTACCTTGTTGCTCTTGAGCTCTGTCCAATGCTCATGTTGTCAAGCTTCAAGTGTTTGGTCACAGGTTCCTAAAATTAAAACCACAACCAACTCAAGTATCTGAGTACCTTCATGTAGGTCTTCAGCACAATAGTAGAGAATCACCTAAACTAGCTTCTCTAAGCAATAAAGGCTGCTATAATATTGTTTCCCTAGCTTATAAAAGCCCGCATTGTTCACGTGGCTGTTGCATTTTACATTTGCCAAGTGAGAAACACATATTCAAGCATCCACCTTACCAGAGCCATCCCTGCTACCGGAACACGCATAGGTACTTTGGGTCAGAGATGTTTTCCCAGCATACCACAAGCTCACTGCACCTCCCACTATAGCTTCAAGAGCCAAAAATCTATTTTTAACTCTATCTTTGCACAGATTTAATTTTGGCTCTTAGCTTCTACGTTACTTTCTATGATTAATATATTAAGAAGTTTTAAATGAAGTGACAGTGGCTATTTTAAGTTGATATTTCAGAAAATAGCAGTTTTGAGGCATAAGCCCAAGGCTCCTCCCTGCCCATCTACAGCAGTAAGAGTAATAAAACATATCACATGTTATAAATTTGCTTTGTGTTTACCCAAGGTGACCATGGTTATGTTACCCTCAGTATATTACCGTTCTCCTGGGGTGTGAAGCTCAGCCTTCCTTAGCAGCCTGCCAAGCTGCGTCAGGGTATGCTTCATCTGCAGCACTGCACGTGTTCCACAGCCTCAGCAACTACACCAAAAGGCAGCTGTCCAGATTTGCAGCCTGTCGTACCTTCTGGGGGGAGACAAAACAAAGAAGCTTGAACAAGGTAATACATTAAAACCCTAGAAAAAGTGAGCAGGAACTGCAGCAAGGTGTATTTATTGGCTGTCACCAGTGCTGCTTCCAGCAGGGATTGCAGGAGGAGATGAGTGGCCTTCAGACAGTCCACAAAAGATGTGCTCAGTGCTTCGCTTTTTTTCCCTTTTATTTTGGACACGGCACTAGAGTTAAAGCAGTTTTTGTAGGAAAACCATCTAGGGGGACTCCTGTGTCAATGAAACCAGTGCCTATGAAGGATAATGTCTTATTGTACAGTGCATCAGATGTTTATTTTTATATATACATAAGATTGGTTTTTCTATGTTTACAAATTAAGTTATTTATATATGCTTGTTTTGAAACATTTTTATATGCTACCAAAGCTAATTTTTATTTTTATCAGTATTAATGTAACTTTTTTTTTTTAATACAATTGTCAATTAATACTAAAAAGCCTATTTATATGGATGTTTTCTTTTGCAAATATAACATTTTTTGGTACCTGTTAATGTATGGTAATGGTTTGTTGGGAAGGAAGAAATAAAACTTAGCAGACATCATCTACTTTGTTAAACTACAATGGGAAAAACCCAACTTCCTGTCAATTTACTGCTGAGCAGTAGATGATCAGACCAAGCATCTGTACCACCTGCTGTTGCATCTCTGCTCTTAATCAAGATTGCTATTTTCATATCCACAATAAAATGTATTTTCTACACAAGAAAAAAATGCCCTGTGGTATTTGCTCCAGTTAAGATAGCTATCTGGAACTGTACTTACATGTGAAGGAGAAGGTCTTCTACTCAGTGAACGCTTACCTGGATGAAGCCAAAAAGGTTAGCTTGTGATAAAGGACGACGGTCTCCTACTTGCCCAGAGTGCTGCACGCTTCTTTGCAAGGCTTGGCTGCAGAGTCAGGTGCCTGGCTTCCCAAAGCCACCAAGGATAATTAATGTGAGACACCCAGGAACTACGTAGATTACTAACGTGACAGCATAAGAAAACAGAAGCAGAGGTGTTTCTTACCGGCTGGACAGCACTGAAGAATAGACTGACTTCTGCCCAGTGGGGCACAAGTATATTCTCTGGCAGTGGTAAACTGGTCCTCAGGTTTGATCACCTTTTAAATAAATACCTCCAAGCATGTTGTATTACAGAAGGATAACTGAGGTAGGTTGAATTTATGAAAACACCTGTGGCCACAGTATCTATGCAAATAGTTTTTGATACACAAATTCAGTTCCAGAGACTGAGCACTATTTCATCACTCCAACTTCTTCCTCTCTCTCCCCCAGTCAAGTAACAAAATAGAAGCAGTACTGCAGTACAAGCAAAACAGCAGGATGCAGGACAGAAGTTACCATACATTTTCTGCACCTTGCTTTGGGGCAAAGCACCTTTTTGTACTTTGTCCCAGTACAAAGAGGCTATGTATCACCAGCTTGGACACAAAACAGGACATTTAATCATATTTATTATAACAAATAGCAACTTCAAGTGAGCTCTGCAGCAAAACGTCACAATGCTCAGGCTCAGAAGGTAGGTATGAAACAATACACTGTACTCGCTATTTCAATTCACATTACCCTGCTTTTACCAGACACACAGCACACCTACTTTCAGGGAACCTCTGACTCAGTCATGTCTTAAAAAGAAAAAAAAGGAAAGCACACAGATGGTGTGTGCCCTATCAAATCAAGAAAAACCTCAACGGAGTTTAGATGCTGACCTTCCTCTCCATGATTTCTCTCTGTATCACATATTTCAACAGATGCCACCATTCTACCTAGTTAGTTCTGGTTGTGTTTTTTTCCCTCCACCTCAGCTTAGAATGCTACATTTTCCACCTCATACAAGGGAGAGGTAAGTAAGTTAATCAGCAAGATAACCAACTTCAATTTTCTCCAAACATTGGTCTTAACACAATATTTGCTTTCTGACAAACCTGTACGGACTCCCAGACAAAAGGAAAAAAAAAATCCTCTGGAAAAAAAAAAAATTGTCCTGAGACATGTAACGAGCAGGCAATTCTGTGCTAACCCCCAGCAGTCCCGAGCACAAACTCCCGCTGAAGGAGATGCCTGCTGGGTGAAAGAGAACTTGCACCCTGGCTTTATGATCTATCCATAAGAGCAGGAAGTGCCCACCGCCCTCCACAAACAGGATTCCTTTCATACCCGTTCTCCAGAGGGTGGCACTGCTTTTTATCCACTAAATCTCATCTGTTCTTCCAGTCTGTAGTTTACTTGCTGGAGTATTTCCTGTCTGAAAAACTCAAACTCAAGGCAAGAAGGATTCTAAAAAACAAGGAATAGCAGCTACATACCATTTATGTTCACATACTGTAAAAAGAGTCATAAAAATACTGCCATTATCTGCCTTCAGTAAAAAATATAATCAGATATTTTCTCCCTTATTTCAATTAAAAACTCCAAGAAATAGCAAGTTCTGTCTCCATCAATAGGTGGAAGAAAACTTAATCATCTACGTCCTTTAAGAATAATGTTACGCGTTTTCTGGTGTATATATATTTAATATGTTTTAACTTCTAAAATGAGTCTTAAAAACATTAAAATCAAATCTTTGAAATTGAGCTCACAGTGAAAAATAAATACAGGCTCATCTTCTTGTAGAACAGGTTTACCTTTTCCCTCCCCTGGCAAGAAATCACATTCAGTTCAGAGACGAGCCAGTCACCAGGAAGCAATCCCCCTGCTTCACAAAGGGACTTGTCCATTCGACTTGATTCCTGGTTTGACCACGGTCTGTTGCTGAGCAAATACAAAAGTGTTAATGAGTCTAAAAAACAGCTGCTCTGAGCCATGATCAAGGTGCTTAAAGAACTTTTGACTTGGCGATCTATTTGCTGATATGAATCCTTCAGCAAGCGATCCATGCAACACATCCACAAACAGAAAGACCAGTGCTGGTTTCGCACATAGAGACCTCCCATATGCAGTATTTTCCCAGCAAGGACCTCAAAATGCATTCAGAAACTCGAAAAATTCCATCTGCATCTTCATCAGTAATTTCTATCCTCAATGAGTCCATCTCCACTAACTTTGTGCTGTCACGGTACCTAGAGAGTGTCTGGTCAGGTCACAGGGGTTACTCCTGGGCTCTTCTATAAGATGCTCCGATAGAAATAAACTGGAAACGCTTTCCAGAGCTTTTAAGAAATCCTGCAACAGACAGATAGATAATCTTTATTAACAAGCATCAATCTCCAATAGGCAAGCATCACCATCCATGAAATAGGAGCTACTTTGCAGCACAGGTCTCAGGCCCTTCCCTGCATTTTGCCTCTCTCTAGAATGCTCTGGCTCCTCTCCCATTCTGGATGTGAGAGGCAAAGAGATCTGAAGGTGAGTGGTCAGCTGGGCCTCTTCCCAATAGGTCACTCTCAGCCAGGGCACTGCAAATGCATACAGGACGGAGTAAAAGATGGTAACTGAGCTGGTCTCCAACTTGGCTTACAGTTTTCTCAGAAATGATTCCACTGCATGGGATATTCTGGATTCACTCAGGTGCAGATTAGAGCCAAAGCACTAGTTACAGTAACAAGTTATTGTTAATCCCCATGCTGCATTAAGCAGGAAATACAAATAGGGCACTGTTATGGACCACTTCTACAGGAAACTGAACCACAAGGATTTACCACTCTATAGCTTTACTATTTGCTTCACTTGTTATTCGCACACGCACACACACACACACCTAGTTACTTACTGAGGGCCAAGGGAGCTCTTCAAGGCTACGCAAGCAACTCTCTATTTCACTGGTTTGCATTAGGTCACATTCTACAAGACCACGAAGGATGAAATGGAACAAATCCCACTGCAGAAAAGAAAAGATGATATCAACACCTCAAAAATAAACGCATTTTGTGTTTGCTTCCTGATCTCAATACAGTTCACGAGTTGCCTTCTTGGATCAGAATATGGAGAAAAGGAGCAAAAGGAGAAAGCAAAGAGCAACCTCCAAAATGAATAACAAAGTTACTTTAGTTCATACATTGTAGTCTACCATAACCTTTTCAAAACCAAACTAAAAATTTCTAGTTCTCAGTTCCAAAACACACTGAGTACTTAATTCCTGCGTGTTCCAAACAGCTCAAAAAACATTCATCTCCTTCCCAAAGAAGCTGGTTCCAGCCTGCAACTAAGCAGGGCAATTTGCAGCTTGCTAGCTGGGGATCTTGTAAGGTAACACCCACATGAATACAAAAATGAAAGCTGAAAGAAGACACAGAGGTGACCAATTGCACAGTCACGTGTTCAGTCATACTAATCTCCCAGACCCAAGCGGCCATTTCATCACTCGCTCCCAAATTAAACTGTGCCTTCCCAACAGCCCCCAAGGCAAATACTGGACACTGACAACGGTGCAGCCCTCTTTTTCTCTCCCCCTGTGAATGAAGCCCGATGCTGCCAGCCTTGCTCCCACAAACAATCAGTTCACACTGCAAGTGAGGTAACTCCTACACAAATATATGAGACTAGAGTAGGTAACTGGCAGCTCCACAGAGGTAAATAAACCCTACCTCTTGCTGCTTCACTTCCGCAAGATAGCCAATGTTCTTCCTGCTGAACATCAGCTGCACAGGAACAGGTGTCCCAAAATCCTCCTTCCAGACAGAAAGCAGCAGCTTCAGAAGGTCATATGTGGGATTATTCTTCACTCGGAGCCTCTCGGAGCTCTTCTCTGGGGGCTTGATCCCAAGACTGAGAGGAACACGACCTGAAACTGTAAGAAAAGGAGGGAAGATGAACTTCTGTACCTGCGTGTTTTCTTTCTACATCCATCAGCCCAGTCCAATAGCACATTTTGCATAGCTGATAACTAAGAAATCACTGAAGTAAAAACACCTTCAGCGTAAGCCACTGAACCTAAGGGGAGTAGAATCTGAAACATGCAAAAGCATGAGCTCTCAAACTATACTAAGAAGCATTACACAGGAATACATTTATATTTCTCTGAGATACAGAAGTTAGTTAGCATACAGTCTCAAGTCTTGAAAGGATATTGAACAGAAACTGAAATAGTCAGCCTAACATTTAATAAAATAGGAACTAGATGTTATTCCAAAAAAAAAAGAGAGTTACAGAGGAAAACACCATTTAAATCTAGGAAAGATTAAAACAGTTGTACATTGCTTTGACTATAAGCAGAGTTAACACAAGTGAAAGTAAAGTCCTACAGTATTTAACTGCAGATAAACATACATAGAGAGGACAGTATCAGATCTTCCTTGGTACACTAATGGAAACGGGCAGATTTGCATTGCTATCCCCCACGGTGACATTTCACAATATTCAGACATGGTCTGAAAAGTGAACTGTGTAAAAACTCCTTAGGAAGTTTCTAAAAAATGGGGCGCCCAAAAAGAAAACATCTGCATGCAGACAGCAAGCTCACACTGAGAAAAGCACCGCGCTTAACAGATTAGGGCAACAGGGGGAAAAAAAAAAGACAAAACACCTACAGAACTCACAGTACGCAGTAAACAAGTTACTCCCATTCTCTCTCTCAAAAAAAAGAGCCATGAAAATATAATTGAAGGGAATAAGGCTTTCATTTTCAGGTGAAAAAAAGCAGCCAACAATTTTCAGGAGTAGAAATACTGAAAAACATAGCACATTTAAATAAAGATCTCAATATAGGAACACCAATGAAGATGTGAGTAAGAGCACCAGATCCAAAGGACAGTTAGTAACCTCCACAGAAGGTGTAAGGAAATAAGAACAACCATCCAAATTTGACAGAAAAAAAGCCCACAGACTCAATGGCACCGAGAGAACCAAAGATCCACATGCTCTGAATAGCAAAATCTCTGAAGCCAAGGATTCAAGAGAACGTTAATAACACACTTTAGCCTTAAACAGCTTGTCATGACTGACTTACCCAGCAAAGAAGCCAACTCAACCGTGCACTTTGCCAGCTGCTGTTCTGATGTGGGACACATGAACTGAAAAACACAGCAAGAGTTGCATCTTTGTCCCCACCCTGCAAACTGGACAAAACAGGACTTCACAAGGGATAAAAGCATCAGAGAATAGCAGGTGGTTTACAGCAGGAAGCACAGAGCTGTAATCAGGAGACCAATAAAGACTGAAAGACAAGATCCCGAAGGACAAAGAAGTCCACAAAGGCAAGTTGTAAGTAACCAGCACATCTGGAGACTAACAAATGCAATGCAGCTGTGTCAACTTTGCAAACTTGAATTTAGTTTAAAGTTCTTCATCTGAACTCAACTGCGAGACAAGGCAAACAGGCATGAAGATGGCTCAAAGTAGTCCAATGTTTTCACTGTTACTACTTTTGCTGCTTTTTAACTTTTACCTTTCTGCACCGAAGCGTCTGACTCAGTCTTCCCAGCAAGCACTCCAGCCAGCCAGGGTCAATCACTTCCCCTTCATCCCGTGGGCCCACAGCGACGCAGAGCACATCCTTGATGAAAAAGACAACAGTGATTCAGCTGCTAATATTCTGCACTTCCCATGAACAGATCTTTGGCCCTATGACAGAGGAGTGCTTTTCAAACAGAGAGGTGGAAAATAGAAAGGGAATAAGGGAAAGAAAGCAAGCCAGGAAGCGTGTACCTTAATCTCATTGATTATTTGAGAGGGAAATGGTGCACGGTGCAGACAACCAGGAGAGCAGTCCTTTCTCAACTCCCGAGCATCCTCATGGGGCAAGGGAAGTCCTGGGACTTTCAGCATTCTGTTTAATGTTGCCTTCACTTCTCTTTTAATCAGTGCTACAAAGGGAAAAAAAAGAAATATAACCCATCTACCTCTACTTTTCTCTCCAGGGAGACAACCTGTTTCCAAATGCTACCCATATCTGCCTCCCATTCTGAGAGCCACTGCGAGTGAGGAAAGGACTTCACACTTTCATACCCTCCTGACTCTGAGCTCCCACTATACTAATGGCCAGAGGCACAAGTGAGGAGCTGCCCATTACTACCAGATACCACTGGGAACCCATCTCATTTTCCATCAGAAGTGTTTCAGTAGCTGTAATGAACGAAGTAGATGAGCCAAGAAGCATTACCAAAGAAGAATGCTGAATCAGCACGACCACACCAGTTCAACCACTGTGCCCATGAAAGATGTATGTTTTGTACCAAAATAAATTTTAAACCAGCATCCAAAACACTAATCTCCTGCTGCTGCAAATGGGTGCTGGATAGTCTTTCCCAAATCCTTGGCAGCATCCCTGAAACAGTGGATTTTGAGAGACTCTGAAGAGCTGCCAGAGCACTATTACAGATTAAAAGGACTACAGTTGCCTTCAGCCAGCTGAAAACGTACACAGTTGAAGATTGTTTGTACAACAAGCATTTGTCGTACAGAAGTTTTCAGAAGTTCTCTATACATATGGACCATCAGGTGGCTTCACAGCTGCCTGTATCCTACATTTGAAATGCTATGACAAACTCAGCCTGGATGGTATTTTCAGAAGCGTTCATTCTTGCGATACTAAGAGCCTCCATAACTAAAAATCACTCACAAGGGCAAAGACTGAAAAGTCTTTGAAGAAGATTTGGGGAGCTAGAAATCACTCCTCTTATTACTAAAGAAGGATGAACAGAGCAATTGCATGCTTCCCACTAAAGGAAAAGGGAGCACACTTCCTGCCTTCCCCCCCTCCTACACCTAAGTACTTCATAACACCAGAATAAACTTCATCCCCTTGATCTAAGAAGAAGAGTATACTATACAGGTTAGAAGTTCAGAGTGAGGAAGCTCACCTGCAATGTTGGCAGAAAGCCAGCCACAGGCCTTCTCAGTAGCCAGCTCCACTGCTATGTCTTCTGCACTACTCAAAACCTTCGCAGGGAGGAGGTGATAGGAGGCTTACTACCACAACACTAACAGTCAGTGAAAAATCAGAAAAAAACTCCAGAGAGATGCAGCTTAATATGGACATGCAGCATTTAAATACAACATCACCATTTCTAGACAAACCATTAACTCTGAACAACAGAACAAACCCTGCTGACCCCATACAAAGATTATCAATGATTTGTGAAGTTGATTTTAAAATCAAAAGTGTTATCCTTGCAAGAAACATGTGATTTACCTACCACTCTAGTCACAGCAGTTAGCTATTGGCTAGAGTATCACTTTAGGGATATATCCAGGCACAGCCTGAAGGAGGTGCCTCTCCTTAGCTATCAGGTTCTATCTACATCAGCATATCAGTAAATTCCATTGTCCTAAGCTGTTAAGGGGTAAGCAAGGCAGCAACAGAAAAAAAGGTAATACAGACTCAGAGTCAAGGCCTATAACAAGTCTTTGTGAAAATACGTACTGCTGCAGACGTTTCTTCTGGCAGTAAGACCCTTACTGCCTCAGGACCTTTCTTTTTGCAAAATCTGCAAGAAAGTAACACGTCTCTGTATTACAGAAAGTGCTTGGACAACAGTCAGATGTTCATTACTGCAGGAATTTTCACATGCCCTCCTACAGTCAAAATTAGCTGGAAGACTGCAGAGAAATAAGCCAAGCCAACTGGACCAGATAAGGAAAGAATTACAAGCCCTCAAGCTACAGTTGTGTTAACTGGCTGGAGGTACAACTGACAGTCACCTTAAGAAGAGCAGAGGTCGGGTCTATAATTATCAGAACCTGAGCAAGACAGGCCAAGCCAGATTAGAGTTACAGATTCCACAATAAGAAAAGAAGGGAAGGCACAGGTTTAAATAACTTTTTCTCCTTACTCTCTGCCTTTAATAAGTGCCTGGGCTCCTTCATCATACAGATGAGCGCACACCTCTTCAAGCAGCTTATCATGATTAGCATCCTCCTCCTTCACTTTATCCTGCAACATGACTTCAGCCCTTTGAACCAGCTCTGCTACCAGTGTTGCCCTGTGAAAACATAATATAAAACAACTCAGACATACTGAAATCAATAAAAGGAACAATGCACGCTAACTGTAATCAGCTGTTTTCCTCACTTCAGGATACCTCTCTCTCTCTCTCAGGCAGAAATGCAACTAGCTACTCTAATAAAACAGCATTAATCACACTATTTGTTGTTGTTGTTTATTTTTTAATACCAAAAACGTAAGGAAGAAAGCAGCAAATAAAGATAGCAGAACAGTATTAACACTCCAGAATCAAAAGTTTGAGTTTTAACCAGAAATAAATGGTTTCACGGTAACTTTTCTGGCACCAATACTTCTACACTCTCAATGAGTTGTGGTCAGAAATGCAAAGATGTCAACAGCAGCACTGTACAACCAGTGCTCCTCACAGATCGATACTGCTTAATGTCTTTAAGTTGGACAAGTGGACAAAGTAAATCTTCAGCAAGTTTATGAAGGGCACGTGAGGAGCCAGGGCTGCCTCTCAGAAGGACCTTGACAAGGTGAAGAAATGGTTTGGCAGTGGGGTAGCGATTCTGTACTGGGCATAAGGGCCAAGGTCTATCACCTAGGGACAGCTCTGCAGAAAAGGATCTAGCATTCCCAGCAGACAGGCTGTACCAAAGAAGAGCGGCCTCTCACTGGCCTCTTGTTACCAAGAGTGCAGCCAGCAAGTCAAGGGGAAATTACTGCTCCCCTCACCACTGTAATGCTGCACTCGAGATCACTAACACAGCTGGGATGCTGGAGCACATGACCTATAAGGAGAGACTGGGAGGGGCCTGGCTCATTCAGCTCAGAGAAGGTGAAGTGGGAGGAAAGGGTCATAGAGAACACAGAAGACGACTTCCAGGAAAGGTACAGCAAAAGTATTAAAGGCAAGATGCATAAGCTGCAAGAAGGGAAATTCTGATAGGATATAAGGAAACATTTTTCATAAATACTGGTAAAATCAATCACTGAAGAAAGATGCTAAGAGGCTGCTGAATCTCTGCCCTGGAGGCTTTCACATCCCAACTGGACAAGGTGCCAAGCAACCTGACCTAACTCTATAAGTGGCCCTGCTTTGATCGTGAAGTTGGACAAGATGACTCCCAACTTCCAGTTCCTTCCAACCTACGTTTTTCTATAATTAGCAAGAATGATCTGAAACAGATATTAAATCTCAAAATGCTACTTCATGTTCACATTCCAAGTGCTCCACAGTCATGCAGTCCTCCTCTTTGCATCCCATCACAAATCCCCCCCTGTGAAGGAAATCTGATGTCACTGGACATAACGTCATAGCCCAGTACAGCCTTGCTGTTCTGCTGTACAGCATGCTCTGAAGAAAGTTTTCTTTCCCCCATTCCTCCTCCTCTGCACACACAACTTTAAAGGATCATTTCTTTGCCTCATTAGTACTATGTCATTTCTTATATCACAGAACACATCACCAGCACTTACTTGATGTGCTTAACACAGTTGGATCCCACTCTCTCTGCCACAAACTCAACAGTTCTCCGTAGAGAGGGAGGCTGGTTGTGGAAGAAGGCCTGTTCCAGCTCTACCTGTTCAAAAGAAAAGCACTACAATTGATTAGAGCACTCCACCCACATCCTCCTCTCCTCATCACAGGAGCAGACAGAACTGCCATACATAACTGTGCTGCAAGGCACATAATTTGCCTACACTTGAGTATTCTACTCCAGCAATACTTGGTGCCCCTGTAAACTACCCATTCCTCATTTCCTTCTAACCACTTAACTGAAAGCACATGATCAGTGTTTATGAAGCTAGAAAAGCAAATGATCAGTAAAGAGAAGAATGGAAAAGCTCTGACAGCAGCTGCTTGTGGTAAGTCACCACAAAGGACTTGTTTTTGGAAACAAAGAATCCTCTCTTTTAATGCCTGGTAACTAATTCTGTATGCTCCTACACTCTACAAAAAGCATGGCTTCAACCTAACTAAAAGCAGTTGATGAGAAGAAATGTGCCAACATTTTATGTTAAAGAGCAGCTAGTTATTCCAAGAATGCTTACTAAACTTCTCTATTTTTCAACTCCATGTGGTTTCCCAGCCAGGTGATTTAACCAGAATAACAAAGACTAAAGATACCTGACTGTCAAACACAACATTCCTTGCTGTTTAGGCCCATATTTTTCTTTCCCTAACATTGGGATACTACTGTGCATCCTACTGTCGTGCAGAGAATTCCTCCTACTCTGCTTCCACTTGTGACTCCCAGATTACCTGCAGTTTCTGCTGTGTAATGGAAGTCTTTGGTGCCAAGGACTCTGCAGCTGTTGGAGTGATTTTCCTTATAAAGCCACCATTTTTTACTCCACTACCAGCCACAAAAGAGGCAAGTAGTTTCCGCAGCTCTCCTGTACAGAGAGACATGCAAAAGCAGTCATCATCCCATAAGGAAGGGAACAAATCAAAAACTCAGGGAGAGAAATTCAAACTGTCAGCCTTGTTTCCAGAGCACATTCTTTCAGCTTCTGTGAAAGTTGAATTTTCAGAAAAGCAGAAACAGAGAGACATTCCACCTATTTAATTAGCAGGGCAGAGTAAAGCAGGCTCCAAAGGTAAGACAGGATCCCAGAAAGTTCCCTGGCACGTACGGACTTGTTCAGAACAATCAGAAGAAGCCATTTCTATGAAACCCTTTTTAGCACAGTAAGCAGAAACCGTAACAAAATCTACAAGGACAACAAGACAAGAAAGATTACAAAAGCAACGCAACAGAGTCAGAAGAAAACCACAGGGGAACAGCTCAAAGAGCTCTTCAACCTCTAGCTTTCACTACGCAGGAACGCTAGGGTTATCGCACTATTTTCCTAGCAGCCAAGTCTCAAAAAGCAGAGGACCATCCGACCATCTGGCATTCTGTTGTCTACGTGTAAAGACTTCATCAATAGCAATCAGATTCCAAGAAAAAGATGTCTGAGACAACAGCCTCGTAAAGCAGAACTCAAAAGGATTCTTCCCCTCTGCCTAATAACAGAAACACACCCAAAAGTTCAAGATATTTTTCAAAGAACAAATGCCTATACCTAGGATGCAAAAGTTGTATACTTACTTATTTACTGTGCTTCTTTTCAGTTTGTAAAGGACGAACTCTTCCTTTCCTCTGCATTCAACTCTGTCTAACTGCCCTGACTGTGTAGCCTCCCTCCCCTAGAGTCTTTAAATAACTCTTCTCAGCTGCAGGTGTTTCCAATACAGATTTTTAATCAAGGTTCATTTACACACAGCTGAGACCCAAAGCAGTGAGGACAGGTAAGAAAGACAATCCAAGGACTCACAGGACTAAAGAATGCTAGGACAAAAAAAATAAAATACTTACCAAGATAGGGGCAGCAGGTATAAAGTAACTGCTGATCCACCAAGGGCACAGAGTCCTGGCGAGAGAACAAAAGAAAAGCTGAAGCAACACAGCAAGAAAGAAATCCTATACACATGGTCACATGCAGGTTTCAAAACTGCCATTCCATGAGAACAACAGCACCAACTAGATTCCAAATTCACAGTAAAATTATGTACTTTGCAGTCCAAGTGTATCTCAACCTTTTCTTCTGATACTGTCAAAACCCAACTAAATTTTGATAGTTAGAAAATCAGGACTGTAGCCACAGCTGCTATTTGTAAAACAGAAACCTAACCATAGAGAAGAATAAACGAGGAACATCTGTTGCATATTAAGCCTCCACAGGTGTCTTTGTCCAGACTTGCTAGAACACCACACTATGGAGTAACACCACCCCAGTATTACACAGTACAGGCAGAGGCACTGGAGGAAAAGCAACTTCTGATCCCATCAGCATGGGTAGCATGTAGTGTACTCATCTGCAAAATAATTGGTTACCTCTACCAGTAAAGAGATGATGCAGAACAGAGGTTTCTAATTTGGACAAGGCTCACATATGTCTTCAAAAACATACTGCTGATTTTTCACAGAATACCATCTATTCTCCTGCATGTCTGGGAGTTACCTAAAACATCACACATGCTCACCTACTTCTTTGCTCGCTCAAATTATTTTCAGTTTACTCACCCTTTATCATGCAGCTGGTGAAGAGCTGACACCAAAGATAGTCATCTTGCTTTGGCAGACCTATTGTACTATTTTTGTTGAGTTCACAATCACTACTAGTTACCTGTAGGAAGAGCTGCAATTTAATCAGCTCACCTTGTACTGAGATAATCAGAAAACAGTGTATGATCCTCCCACACAACTTGGCATCTATTCTGTGAGCCATTACTGCAGCTGAGATGCCCTTTGCCTGACAAAACCACAAGTTCTGACCACTTAGAGTTGACACTCCAGAATGCAATGCAAATCAGCAACTTGGACAAATCAGAGAATGACACTGGCTTAGATAGTCTCATTCAATGCAGCTGCACTGAAGCCAAGTTCCAGACAAAATCTTAAACTCCTGAGGCCAGACAGGACAAGGGGAAATGGCCTTAAGTTGTGCCAGGGTAAGTTTAGGCTGGATATCAGGAAATACTTCTTTACAGAAAGGGTTGTTAAGCACTGGAATAGGCTCCCCAGGGAGGTGGATGAGTCACCATCCCTGGATGTGTTTAAAAACCATTTGGATGTGGTGCTCAGGGACATGATTTTGTGGAGGGTTGTTAGTTAGGGTAGTATGGTTAGGTTGCGGTTGGACTCAATGATCTTTAAGGTCTTTTCCAACCTGAGTGATTCTATGATTCTATAGTAGGTCCACCCTCATCCACGGATTTGGAGGGCCTACTACTGCACTAACTCACCAAAGCTTGAGCAGATGTCACAGTATCCATCACCAATCCCTCCTGCCTGACATCTGTGGCAAAAAACAACTCTTCAGGGACCGATGGAACCTGAAACCGAAACCCCAGTTGAAACAGCCCAAATAGCAGTTAACTTATACCATTTCTGACAGAAGACAGTAGTTTTCTAACCATTAAAATAAAATAAAAAGGTAACAAGGATCCTCTCTGCCATAAGGAGACTTTTCCCTGTAAATTTAAAGACTTAATTTAATCACTATTATGCATGCCATCTTCCTTACCCTCCTCTATGGTATCTTTAACCCTTCCAGAAAGTTCCTCCTAACAAATCACCTTACTTCCAACTGAAGGCACAGAAGAATTTTAAAAGTTTATCACATGCCATCCTTTGATCCAACAAAAAAAATCCCTATTAATTCAAGGATGCCAGCTAGCACCCCACCTTTGTGCCCCACGTTCTAACATGAATTTGCTAATGTTCTTAAAAGGATGTGGATTTAAGGACTAAGTGTGCTTCAGCAGCAATTAGAATTCATACTGGGAAAAAAAGTTACTTCACACAGTTTGACTACAGAACAACAACTCTCTATTAGAATACAGAGGATTGTTTGAAGCCCGAAGTAGCATAAAAAGAACCTATTAATTTCAAACGTTTTAATTCATTTCAGTATTGTGCTTTTATTGGGTCCCATGGCCTGCCTTTTCTTTGGGGAAAATCTGTGTGCACGCAATAGACTACCTGAAAAAGCCAACCCAGAACTGCAAGGATCAGCAGTTTGTTCAGGAAACTCATCTCTTTATCTTCAGAAAGGACCATTAGCCTGCCACGCATAAAAAGCAACAAGAGGCAGTGTTAGATTTCATTACTGCAATTTACTTTTTACATATTTTTTTTTTTACATTTTTTACATTTACCACTCAGTTTCTGATCATACTATTTGTAAATCATGTACACATTCCCTACTTGTTTGCCTACAGAATGGAGAGCAAATTCTACTCTTCTGCACATACACGTTTGAATAATGTGCTGTTTTAACACTGGAGAAACCAGCGTTAAGCAACTCTCTAGAATGTGCTCCAAATTTTCCTCATGTACATCACAAAAAACTAAAGCATTAATTAGGCACTGCTCACCCTGCAGGTCTGAGGTTTAAATTCAAGGTTTAAAATTTGCAGCTGCAGATGTAGAATGGGTGAGTGAGAATTTAAAGAATGTTGTTTACTCAATGAACATGAATTTATTGCATCTCTCTCTTTGTTTAGGATATCCTCCCTTTGTAGTGCTATCTAAGATATGAATGCTCAAGATTTGCACTCAAAAAAGTACCTTTATAAGAAACTCAAACTAGCACCAGCATGTATTCTCAAACAAAACCATTCACAGAAGAGCTTTTTGAACTGATATATTTTCCCAGGCTCTTACCTGTATATCTGCAGCAAAAGACAAAATACCTTCCTATAGTAATCAAGGAAAGGAGCGATATGATCCACAAGGGAAAGAAACTCCACGATCCAAGGAATAGTGAGGACAGAACGCTGATTCCTAATGGATCGTCTCAGAAGCTTCAATATGTCCAGTACAGGCAAAGTCTTAACGGACAAAAAAAGTTAAAGTGGCAGCTTGAAGTTATTTTGTGATAAGAAAAATCTTTTTCTATTTCCTGACTATTTTTCCTAAGATTTCTTCTGTACAAATAAGAGGTGACTTTTTTGGCTAATGAAAACATTTCTCTGCACACCAGGAGAGGCAGAAACTATGCTATGACCGCAACCACAGGTCCCACTGGGACTTTCAAGTACAAGGCTGTTACACTAAAAGCATGACTGAGTACAGGTGGAGTCAAGGTTTAACCCCTGCCTCCTTGCATTCATTACATCACACTGCTAGGAGGTGAGTGAGAAACTACCAAATCATTCCTGGCAGCTGGATTTCACACTATAAAGGCAAGTTTTACCTAGAGTCATCAGAGTTCTGATACAGCAGCCCCAGATTAGCAAAAATAACACAGCACCTCGTACCTCACCATCAATGCATTGGTCCCTTTTTCTCTGTTATATAAATTTTTCTTCTCCTCTGTTTCCAGCTTCAGAATATGTGATGGGGCACAGAATAGTGTAACACCTTCCCAGCAATCACTCCCTTGCTTTGAACAGGCATAACTATTCATAATACCCTTCATGGATTAGGAAGCCTGCTTATCAAGCAATAGGCCACATTAGATCGAAGTGCTTGGTTTCTTACTTGGTTCCTCAATGCTACTGCAGTGTCTTGCAGGTCTCTAGTAGGTTGTTCCACAGTGCGATATGGCAAGAACACAAGAAAGCCCAGGAACTTGGCAAGGAGTCTCAAACTTAACAGTACCACAGTGAAACGCTTCTTTTCATCCTGCAATGAAGAAAAGCGAGCTGGGGAAACATCACCCTGAGATGGCAAAGCCACTACCCACACTAAACTTCTATTCCCCTCATGTAAAAAGGGCCACATAGCTTCATCAATGCTTTCCATAAGTGTTTCCAAAATGTGTATTTGTCACACATATTTTAAGCTGGTTCTGCCTCTACTGCGTCACTTACCATGAGAGGAAATTAATTTGAGAGTTTTCTAGAACAAGAAGCTGCTCAGCCATACATTCATATTAACAACTTCGGAGACAATGAGAACTGATCCTATGTTGCTTCCTTTGCACCACTACTGCTCTGCAAGTCTTCATGAATCTTTCGCTGCTACTTTGCTAACAGTCTAAAAGCTGTGATACTTGTGAGTGATATGGGTGAGTAAAGGGACATCTGAAAAGGCTTCACCAGTAATTCACTGAGTATTTCTGCACGGAATAGCAACAATAAGGGAGCTATCGGAACTGAACGCAACAACCAAACTCAGTTGTTTCAATGATGAAACAGGTCTAACACAAGGTACTAACAATCTAAAAAGAGGCTCCTCCACAGGAGATCACTTCTCAAACTTGCACACCTTATCTCTTAAGACAGTTCTATGAGACACTCTGAAGCACATGAGTAAATGGACAGGGCTTGGACACTGTACAAATTACAGAGTTAAGACAAAACAAAAGCAAGAAACCCTTGTCCCATAAATTCACTGGTAGAAACTTAAAACAGCTTGCAACCAAAACAGTTCCTTCAGTACAGGTTCTGTTCAGAGAAACTCCAGCCATATGTATGTGCAAAATATACTCTTACCTGTTCATCCATATCTGCTTCCCCATCACTGTGCTCATGCTCCACCAGAGTAAGGCCATCTAGCTCAAGTATCTTCAGGCACAGGCTATCCACCAGGTGCTGATTGAACTGGTAACTTCAGCAAAAGATGATGATGAGTCAGATTGGGCTGCAAATAGCAGTAAAACCTCAACTAACACACCACAAAATTTAAAGCTGGTCTCTCAAGTTGTATCAAGCATTAGAGGACAAACAAAGCAATTGACAGAAAACAAACCAAGTGATAAAACTAGTGCTGGCTGACTCCCTTTTCCACTCTTATCTCAAGCTCTTTGAAGCAGACATTGTTTACTAAGTCCCAGCAAAAGGATAATAATATGGATCAGTTTAAGCAGAAAGCTATAAAGTAAATGAACTTACATTCAAATCTGCCATATGTGGCAACTCATCTATGCTCTGGACTGGGAAAAACTCAAGCAAAAAAAACAGGAAACTGGCTTCATCCTCTAACTCCTTTGCTCCATGCACTACTGCACAAGAAATGTTTGGACAGGCCAGTGCCCTTGCTGTACATGTCTGTACTTCTTGGCACTGGGAAATGCAGACAGCCTGTGACAAGATGTTATGGCTCATCCATCCAGCTGATTACCATCCAGCCTAACGTAGTGCAGAAATGCACTCTATGCCCCAGACAGAACCTGTCTATTAATGTGCTCTCTGGCCAAGGACATTAAGTGTGATGTTATGCAGCTTTAAAATATTCCTGATATGCTCTACCTAGGTTACACTATGCCCCAAAGCCTCTGAACACCCCTGCTGCAACAGCAACACGGTTTTCCCCACACACCCCATGCTTTGCCATGGAAATAGTAACCAGCTGACCTTCCTGCACTGAGGATGAAGTCCCTGAAGAACTGCTGGCACCCTGGGAACGAAGGAGGTGGGCAAGGTCCCCTGATGCTTTGAGGAACAACAAATCTTTCCTGCAACCTCTTCAGACGGCTCAGATTATCAGGACCCAGCATATTAAGGACATCCTGGTCTGGAGTGTCTCCCCAGCTCGCACCACCACCAATAGGATCTTTACACATCTTTAAGAGACAGAAAAAATAAGAAAGGAGAAAACTCATTATCAAACATTGTTTCATTCTGTCTCTTCCCCTGTGCATTCTTCCTTCTTCATGAAATTTTGTTTTAGAAGGAATTCAAGCGTGGTCTTTTCAGCCAGTGCAGACAGAAAAATCTCTCTACCTCGTGTCAAGACACGCTACCCACCTTGGCCATAAATAGCCTAGAGATTCTGAGAGACAGATAACACACAACTAACTCAGGCACATCTAGCAGCCAACATTTGCATGTGTGGAGGAACATCCATCACTTGCACAGTCTTCACCTGACAGAACGCTGATGCAAATTCAGATTGGACAAGAGGAATTTTCAAAATTGCAATAGCTCACATCTTTCATGTAATGTGAGAGGGCTTTTTTTGTGCCTACTCTGCTACCCAAAAGGAATCTACCAATAAGCCAGCAACTTATAGGGAGAATATAGCAAGAATTTATACTGCAGTCAGGAGCATCCTTTTTTCATTCCTTCAGCTACTGGTCAAAGAAACTCCTGCAAACTACAACAGCAATACTACACCAAAAAGAGCCTGTTTGGCTGTTACACAAAAGAATGTAAGACTCTCTAGAGGTAGTATACTAACGTTGCTAAGGAATGGAACTGGAAACCTCTGCATTTCAAACACATCAAAATGTACTGTTATCATTTCTAAAAATTAACTGTTTTTAAATTAGAATGTCAAGGTTAAGTAACCATAAGAATAAGTTCTTACAGCTCATGACATGCTCACTGTGCCTTACAACTGGAAAAGGATCAGTAACTCATCACTGATCTGTATTTCCAGAAAATGCAGGAAAGTCTCTTCCTAAAGACTGGGCTCTCCCCAAAAAAGAAAAAGTTTCAAAAAGAAGGTCTCAATTTTGCAAGACAGCTTGTTTTCTCAGGCTGAGAAAGGATCAAATTGCTTTTGACGTATATTTTCATGGAAAAAAAAATAGAACAACTGAGGAACTTACCTGGGTGAGCTGCTTCTGAAAGAGCCTGGCAAAATGGCTGTGGTTACAGGTTGCAGACAGGTGAGCCATCATGGCCCTGTGAAGGAAAACCTCACAAAATGCTGACTAGATCTTTGTGGTACAGAAAAAGTGTTTCAATTTCAAATTACACCAAAATCACAAACTAGCAGCTTTTAAGACAGCGATCTTCACTTTTCAAAGGCCACTGAAAAAAGGAGCTTCTGTGTAACCAGGTTGCACAAGCCCCATCTGCTGATCACAAAAACAAAAACTCTCCCTGGATTCTCCCTTAGTGTCTGCAGAGCAAACACAGCTTTAGAGACAAAATGACTCTCTTCTTTTCCTACAATAACACTTTTACTTAGGAAGAAAAAGTACACATTCATCTCCCATTTCCCCCTGTGCAGTGAGCTGAGAGTTCACACAGATGGAAGTAAGAAAACAGCAAAAAAGCAGTAGTTCTGATGCCCAGAGGGGATGAAGTTTCCTCAGTTAAACCTCAGCCTTGTTTTGCTCCGTGTAACTTCAGTAGGCTGGTGGTTAAGACTAACACAGAAACCCACAAGGCAACTGCTTCAAAAACATAATGATTTCTTTATATATACATTGTATTTCAATTAACAGTAAATAAATAAAACCATTTGCTTCCCATATGAAGAAACAAACCAGTCTTGTTTTCAGAGCCAAGACACCAGAACCCACTGAAATACTTACAAGAGAGAAAAGTTTCTGTACATATAACACATACATGCTTAAAAGGAGTGGAGCACTGGAAACATGAACTATGCACAAAAATGCATTCAGACCACAACATACTGGTTGTGAGACTAACTCTTTCTGTGACTGGGAACAGGGTCAGAGTTACATCAAGACTCATGACATTAGTCCACCACCACTTATGCCTTGTTTCTTTAAGAGGATAGCTGAAAATTTTAAATATAGAAGCAACTTTGCATAGACACTACCTGCCAAGAAGCACAGCCCCTTACAGCTCAGACCATTAGGGAGAACACGGAAATTAGGATGCTGAGTCTGGTACGTTGCACCAGTAATTTAGCTACACTAAAGCTAAATTTCAGTTCTAGGTGGAGTTACAGAAGACTCCTACCTGATCTTGCTGCCCAGAACTCTTTCGAAGTCCCAGCCAGGTTTTTCATGGTTATCCTCCCATTCACGCAGCAGTTCATAAAAGATGTCCCTGTGAACCAAGATATTTAAGGATGTGAATTCTTACTCTTCAAAATCTGAAGTAGCAACAACTGAGTGTTCAATTGCTTCTAAACTACGCAGTGAGACTCTACCTTAGATTAAGTAATTCAAGCATCTACACATTCTGACACTTTTGTAGAACTCAAAAACATTAGCAGTACTTCAGCAAATTTCCATTTTCCATGTCTTCGAACAGCAAGCACTCAAGCTTGTTATGCCTAAGCTCAGACAGGCTGACCAAAACAGCCATTTACCAGACACACTGAAGACTCAGAAGTGGGAAAAAATAAGCCACACAAAATAATACCTATGGGGAGAAAAAAAGGACCACGACAACTTGCCATTCTCCCCTCACTCTGTTGCTGCAAGCATGGAGGGAGGTGGCAGGAAGAACACAAAACAAACCAGATATATATGCAGAAGCAATCTATACAGGGTGCCACGCTGTATTGGCATTTACCAAAAGCCTCAAAAACTCCTGAAGAATTAGGCTATTCTTCTCTAAAGACATTAAACATTTAGCTCCTGCAGTCAATATGGACAAAGACTTTCCCTTTCTTAATTAGAGTGAAAACCTACAGTACGTAGCATAAATGGGACACTCCTGACATCTTCAGTTCACAACTACGGGCAGATAATATCTTGTGAGCCTTACAGTAACAGTAAAAGAATCTTACCTTTGTTTCTTAAATATGTGAAATGCTCTGTCAGTGGGAAAGTTAGAGCGATTGTCGGTTTCTGGCTGGAAAGAAACAGATTGCACAGAGCACGGCAGCAGCAGAGACACCTGTTGAAAACATAAAAGCAACAATTAGGCAAATGCAAGTGTAATTTATCCAACAATCTGACACCCAGAATAAGCAGTGGAGAGAGGTGATAGTAAAAACAGGTATCACTAATTGAGTTGTTCAGACTCTAGTCATTTCCCAGTTGCTAACTGCTGGTAAACACCAACGGCTGCAAAACTTACATTACACCATAGAGACAGAATCACTCATTAGGAATGCAAGCTTCTTATCTCTCTAGGAAAACAACTTATTTTTTTATTGCAATCAACAGATTGCAATTAGTATTCATACAGTGTGGAAAGAACAATCTGCAAACAGCCAAAGTATATCTTCAACACAGGGCTTCTGAGAGTGCAGGAGGACAGAAGCTGGCAATTTCTGTATTCTCTCTCCTATTCAGACAATCTGTGCCTTCAAGTAACAAAAAACCTTATCCATAACTTAAGCACAACTGATCAGTTATTGATGCCTTAGTCTCGGGAAACGCACTGTACTTTCTTTGGCAAATGCAATGGGGTGCATGAAACTAAATAGAAAGTAGATGCATTCCTAGCATCAAGCTTCAGTTCCCTGACTCAGTTGATCTGATCAGGAAAATCTTTTCCAGACTGCAAGCTTTGTTTGCCTAAAAGAAGTCTGCAGCAATGAAACAAATTCACTTCTCCTCCATTATGTTACGATTTAGCAGCTAGCTGGCCATTTTTCTGGGATTAATGTTGGTTAGATACAAATCTCAAAAGCAAAACTTGGCTCTGTTGAAGTCACTAGCTAAGGTCTGCAACATCAGGGCAGCCAGCAGCGATTCACAACTAACAGTCATGGGATTATGCATATATATATACATACAAAAAACAACTTTCAGACACTTCCCAAAGAAGCCATGACAAAGAGACTCACAGTAGAAGGAACGAGAGTTAGCGTTAAGGCCAACATAAATAAAACATCACCACCACAGAGGTATAAGACAGCATTCAGTTGAGGTCTGCCAATATTTACCTTGGCTGTGCTGCTTTCATACGCCTGCTTGAGCCTCTCATGCAGGGTGGGAGAAAAAGATGCAATCCGTTCATTTTCAGCCAAGAACTTCAGTGTCCCCTTTTCTAAATGGGAAATAATTCTGCCAAGACAACATCCATAAAACCCACAGACATACAGACACAAATGACAGCATGATCAGACCCAAAGAAATGTTTAATTCATTCTTAAGAAGCCACCAAGTAAAGAGTTCTAAGCCTCAGTCACTCAGGATCAAATTGCACTGACATCTGCAGGGACATTTTTTCTCATTGCATTCTTCTCATGACCTTCTCATTTCTTACTGAAGCCCAGCACAGAGAAAATTCACAGCCATCCAAATTTAAGCCAAATTTAAGTGTATTTTGAGGGAAAATTAATATCTCCATACCTGGAATTAGTAAAGCTCTAAGATCCAGGCACACTTGCTTCATCTCACACACAAGCAGAGGAAATAAAAAAAAAAAAAAAGCACCTCAACTCACTCATATTGATAATCCAAGACTTGAACAGCAAAGTAAACACAATTGTGCACACTTCGGAAGTGCTGTCTCCCTGATGCATCTAACAGGAAAAAAAGAAACGTGACAACAACACCTATCACAATTTATAAGCTAAGCAATCAATAGTATGCTCTAGAGGAAAGAAGGAACTGCCATATCCAAAGAATTAAGCCATCTCCCAGACCAGTACCCAGTTTCCAGAAGTTCCTATTCCCTGGCACAAGATAAATCCCCATCTTTCTGATACTAACGGCTATTAAATTGACTGATGCTATATGAGAAAGAAAAGATTCCTTCTCAGCTTTTCGGCCAACAGTAAGCAGAGCCAAACAACAAGCAGACCAACTGCAAGCACTGATCAGCTGCTGCTGCTGATCACTTTGTGCTCCTAAGCTCAGCCCTAAGAAACACTGAGAAGCAAAACAAAGGTTAAACAAATACAGTTTTCTGAAGGGAAGTCTCATCTTAAAGCCACTCTCTGCTTTTCATACCTATATCAAACTACTGACTGTATCAAGAGTAAGTACAAATTTGTCAAAAAATCAAACATAACAATTATTTATCTATATTAACAGGCCCCACATCTGTGACCCAACCTTTAATTTAAGAAACACACAGCAAGACAACAACACTTTTGAGTTGTAAGAACCAACAGAGGAGAGACTAACATCTCGGTCCTCACTGAAAGTTTGTTTTAGCAAGATACTGTAGGTATTCACACACAACAGCAGAAAAGTAGATTCAAACACCATCTAGCAACCCTGATCTATCATGTTGAAGAGATACTTCCCATGCACACATGATTTTTGCCAACACCTCAGATGAGTCCCACTGTGTTTTTTATGGCATTGAATACTAACTGTTCAGGCTACGGGCAACTTATCTACATCACATTATCATCATTCATGGATGGACATTCTTTCCACTCAATTCTACGGCTCACCTTCACTTCCTTCACTGACTTCAAGGTCACTCTCTTCTTCCTCTGAAGCAGAAGTTCCTTTAGATGTTAACAGTTGCAGAACAAAAAAAAGCTCCAGAAAAATATTTGGTACCAGGTTTTCTGGAAGAGAAGAAATGTGATACTAGAGATGAATTTTGTGTTTCAACCTGTTTTAACGACTGAAGGTAAAAAGATAGACAACTACTCTATGACAAAGTCTGTAAAGAACTCCCTATCCACACACAGCCACAGATATATCAACATGGAAAGACGTGCGAGGCAAGGGTCTGCTTGTTCAAATTTACCTCATCAGACAGGGTCACACAACTGCAGCTTCCTACATGTCAGACTACTGAATCACATTCATCTACTTCCCTAAATTATTATGTAAAATCTATTTATTTTAATAACTGAGTTTCTTTTAGGAGTTATTTATACACAGTAACTACACCAGAACTTCTACTTGTTATCTGCCTTCTCCTCACAGTGCACATACGAGCTCAAAGCTCACAGAAGGGTCAGTCTCACATCTCAGTCTTCACCTGCTATACATGATGAGTAGAGCTGTGCCAGACACTCCAACTGTTTCTTGCAGGAAACCTTTGCAGGATCTGCGCAGGTCACCAGATGGCTTTCAGCAGGAAGGTTAGCACTGCGAGTGTAGGTGGGCTTAGTAGGAGTCCCAGGATCGGGAGATATCCCTGCAGGAGAAGATGCCTGGTGCAGCAACTTGCATCTGAAATTCAAGAGCAGCAACATACCGCGTTTAAATGACGCACAGCAACCATGTGACCAGAAGAGAGACCTTTCCCTGCCAGCACAGCATGAAGGAAGTCCTGCAGTAACTAACCACATCATTTATACTGTCTAAACCAGCTATTAGCATGGCAGTGCTAAAGAACCACATTCAAATTCCTCCTCTGATGATGCAGCCTGGCGCTTTGGCTGCTTACATTGTTTCTTCTCATCTAAACCGGTATTTGTCAAAAATATTGAACCTGTCCTTAAAAAGAATAATATTGTCCATGTAATTTCTGACAACTGGACACTGAAAAGTCTATGAAAATAATGTTCAGCTCCAGACTCCCAGCCATATTTACAAGTAAACGATGCCCTGAGAAGAATCAATATGAGTATGTGGAAAGGCAATGCAACAGCTGATGAAATCCCATATCGACAAGTTGAGCAACAGAAAGGACAAACTACTTACTTAAATTGCTGGATTCTGAATCAATAACAATTACTCAGTTAAATACATAGGTATTGCTTAAAAAAAGCCTGAGGTCACCCAAAATGCAGGAGCATCCGTAAGACACATGAGAAGCAAGAGAGAAGCCATTAACAGCAATATGAAAAGACCATTTAACATCTCAATGAAACATCCACGTCATGAACATCACATCCACTTATGTCCAAATTCTCTCAAGAGTAAAATCGTTAATAGTCACTTGCAAAGCTATAGGGAAGACACGAACATTTTTCATCACAGCCAAGAACTTTTTTGCTGGCCTAACCTCGAACTGCAGCAATGAAAAACAAATCAGTCCCAAAACAGAAGCTGAAAGGTTATTTACTAACATCTGCCTTGCAACGAACACAAGCACTTGATCAATTAGAACTGAAGAAAACTACTTCATGCCAAGCACTTCTTAAACTGACCACAGTAAGCCTCCAAAAACACAGTTACACTCAGCTTCATTTCCACCTCAGTGTTGTCATCTACCTCAGCATGAATTTCTCCCTTTGAGCCATTGCTCAAAAAAGAAACCCAGTTGGTTGGAGACTGTCTTAGCTTTGCTGCTCACTTCTTACTGCTACTGAGGACACAGCAGCAGCTCCTAGCCCCAAGCACTAACCTTTTTGTTGAAAGCATGATGGGTTAGATGAGATCACCTCATGGGTCCAGTCCAGCCCACGTACTGCTATTTCACCTACTTTAGTTTATACAGATTACTGGAACACTGCAGGTGAAATTCAGACTGGAATACGTGCTTCACTGAAGTGCACAAAGGTAGGCCTGAATCCTGACCAGTTCTGGTACAGACCCTGTACAAAAGGGAATTAATGAGAACCTGGTGGGTCTGTTCCAGCCTATTCTGGTTCCACTGGAGTGAACTCCAGGGAAAGAATTCCACTCATGTCCCAAGAAGTTCCCCCAAGGACAAAAGCTACAAAGAACACTAGCAGTTGTGCCAGCAATTATATATTACCATGCTTTGCTTTTTTTCCAGAGCACCAACCATCACAGACTAACAGTGATATCATTTTACAGACGGAGGAAAGTCACTCAGTATCCAAGCAGCGGACAAAGTTAGAAGCTAAAGTTCACCTCATCTCTCAGCACACACAATTTTAGACAGGCAATTGCGGTAACAACTTTAAAACTTCTTAAAACTGAACTTCCTGCTACCCACGTCCCATTTCTCTGACCACAAGTTTCAGTTAGTTTGCCTAAAGTCCATTAACATTTTCCCCACATTTGCACTGTTAACTCATTTTCTTCAAACTCAACCATGTCTTCCATGACAGATGAAGTCTTAGATACAGCCTAATTACATGTGCTCAAACCAATACATTTCACCTCTACAACCTACAAGAAGCTGGACAGGAGACAGTCACACATGCAAACCCATGAAAATGCAACGGTAAGAAAGCAGTAAAGATTCCTGAAGATAAAATGAGAGTTGTTGTTCCAGTGTTAGTACACCTTTGAAATGACAAGCATGAGCTAAGTGCATTAATGTTTTAGACAAAATATAGTTTAAGATTATCAGCATCTGTTTTAGACACTCCTCTGGTCATTTCCACTCTCCTGTCAATACCATCTTCAGACAAGAGAACTAAAAATCAATAAAGCCCTTCAACACCCTGTTCAGACTGTACCGTTCTTTCTTCAGCATCTCCCTCTCCTCTTGAAGGCTGCTGCTTATCACAGAAGTTGAGTTTCCCTCCTGCACAGTGGTAAAGGCCTCAGGGCTTGACCCAGACAAAAATCGTGCAGCTGGAGACTGGCTGACAGGCGTTGAAGTGAAGCACATCTTTGGCTTTGAAAGTGGGCGTTCAGCGCTCACAGGAGTTGGGTTGATTCGCCTTGACGGCTTGCTTTTGCTGAAAGAGTGAGAAGGGATTTCGTTGAAATCACCAAAACAACAGAAGAAATTAAATCTCAAGACTGATATGCGTTAAACTCTTCCAAAAGAACTTAATGCTAAAATAAAACAGCTGTCAAGTCAGCACTGTGAACTTCTAAACTTTATCTGTAGATACTGTCAGTACTCAAGGAGCTATGGATGGCAAAAAATAGCCTGCTGCCCCTTGCAGCTGACACGTGCAATTATCAACAGTGCACAGAATAGCGACAAAGACTGCCAAGCAGCTCCTCCAAACAACTCTGGTTTAAAAGGACAGCAGATGAATTATTTTCACACGAAACCAATTCACCAGCAGCTTCTAACACAACCACAAATAAACAAACTACCACTGTATCCCAGTAACGTGTTGTCCTTAAAGTTTAGGGGAACCCATTCCTCCTGCATAAGCTACCTAGACTGGACCTTCAGGAAGAGGCTCTGTAATGCAGTAAGAGGCATTTTCCAGGCAGGCTCAGAGACTATCAATTTTCTAATGGAATTTTACTTGTCCAACTAGAAAGTGACCCTTCCAGAGGCCAGTGCCTGGCTTACAGAGCAAACAGCCTGACATGAAAGCATTATACTTCCTAATAAAAGTTTTAAAGAGTGAAAAAAATCAAAGGGAGTAATGAGGCAATCACAAGACAGACAGTTGCCCCAAAGCAAAGGCAGTATCACCGGGGAGAGTAGGGCCCGCTGAAGACCAAAGTGAATATGAGAATTAGCCAGCTATTTGTCCATAACCACATGACACAAATGAAGCTGCACACTAACGTTCGTTACCAGAATTCACAGAACATCAACCCAAAAGCTTTTTTCCTTGCATCAGTAAAGCTGAAGAGCCTTCCAGGGCTGCACTTGATCAGCACCTGCTACTGTGTTAAACAAGAAACATGAAGAACTTAGATAATGCTGACTTGTTAGAACACAGAAGGACAAGAATGCGTTCAGCTTTACAGCAGCTGGCCTCTGCACCAGCAAGCTGAAGGCACAACACAAATGAGATGCTAAAGGGGCACTGAGGTGAGCACACAGGGTCAAAAGCTGACTGCCTGTGATAGCAATATTCCCCTCTGCGGAAGCAGTTACAAGGTTATTCTGGCCAAGGAGAACAAGAAGTCAGCCCCAGGGTATTGTTTGTGACAGCATCTTTTGTATCCAGATGTGCACAACAGAATGAGCTACTCATGGAACAGCAACCTGCAGCACAATCCAAATGAGACAGCGAGGCAGACACACTCTTACTTTGTCCAGCCAGAGGCAGTACCCATGGGTGGGAACTCCTCTAGATTATTAAGGTTTAGCTGGCTGGGAGGGGATCTAGCAGTAACAAGAGGCACTTCATTCCGCTTCCTTCTCCCTCCACTCCATGATGCACTTTCATTCTTTCCATCTTCCTCTTCGGCCAGGGAACGTCCCAGGTCCCGAGCAACCTGCCGGCCAGAGGCACTGACAGAGCTGCTGCCCTTCCTCCTGCCTCGCCTTGCCGGTAAGGCCTCTGGTGCAGCAGTGAGGAAGCTCCCCAGGTTGGCCTTCTGAGCCGAGCGCTTCTCACTGTGGGTGAGCACAGGGCTGTACCCAAAGCTCGGGCTGCTACTGGACACCACGCTGGGGAAGTCACTGCAAGGGCTTGACAGGTTCGACCCAGAAAAGGAAGAGGAGCCACTGGATGCAGCAGCAGGAGAAAAGCTGGTGTCTGTGGTGCAGGAGGTCACCGGAGTCCTTTGGGAAAAGAGCTGCACTCGGCTGCTAGTTGCATGGCCTGCTCTCCTTTCTGGTCCTGTCCTTTGACTCCTATGGGCCTTGGAATTGGGAGTTTTAGCAGGAGTGGAGGGCCCATTAGTCAGTATCTGGCTGGTCTGCTCCCTTAAAAAATTCAGTAGAAAAGGCACAAAGTCTTTCTGAAGCAAACTGAGCGACACCAGCTTGTCATGGATGTGGTTCTCCTACAAAAAAAGAGGACAAAGCATTAATATAATGTTGCATCCTCATTCATTCTTTTCACTTGTGTATTGCAATACACAATGAAAAACAACACGATATGTCAAAGTAGGCCAATACAGCTCAAATGACCTTAGCACAAGTCGTAAGCCTGAAAGCCAGCCTCCACACAGTCATTTTGGCAGGAGATTCCCAATGGAGTCACTCACTTTGGCCTCCAGCTGGGAACCAGGAGAGCTGTCCCCTGGAAACAGCAGTGACACTTACTGGAGCTGCGGCCAGCAAGAGCCTGAAGCAACTGGCACCTCTGCGTCCAATGTTTCAAAGTAGGGCATGGATATTCAGGCAGCTAATTCTAACGTGAAAAACTAAAACCTACCACTTCTCCGCTCCCTACTTACCCACAAATACCACCTACATCCACAGAGGGGTGCTGTGAGAACAAGTGTTTAAGTACTTTGAGTCCTGTGGTGCCAAATATCAGATTATTTCAATTAAATATTTTCTCTCGCTTGAAACCCCCCAGAGAGCTAACAGAGACTGTACAACTTCGACAAGCATGACATTTGTAAGTAACAAGCCTTAAAAAAAAAAAAAATTAAAAAACACTCATAGAATTAACACATTATAAACCTAAACAGGTGGTGATCTTCCCAGGGTAACACCAGACAAAAAGACTCCATACCCCATGCACAGCTCAAAGCCTTGTAAGCCAGGAAAAGTGTGTTTTGTTCCTAACGACATACACATTCCTGTTTCCTCTCCATGGTATCCTGTGCCACTTCAACAACAGTAGAAGCAGCACTCACAGGCAGCAACTTACTCCTTAGTAACACGAAAATAATTGCATGCACGTTCTGCTTCATTTCCATTCACATCTCCACTTTAAGAAAGGAGAGCAAACACTATTTTGGAAGTAGTTTCCACAAAAGAAGGCAGTGAGAGCAGGGCCACGATTTGACTCCTGCCATCCTTGACACCAGTGCTGAAATTCTTCCTTGAAAGCATGACAGCACAGCAGCTCCCTAGTGAAGCCTGCGGCTGGCACAGCCTTGGTACAGGGTGGACTTAGCATGCCCTGTGACACCCTGTGCAGACCAGGACCAGCACACAAAACCCACTGGGTGCCAGCAGCGTAGAACTGCCCCACAAAAGCCAGGAAAAGATGTACTCTACCATTCCTCGGTTGCCCATCTGTGTTTAGAGAAGAGACACCTTACAGTCAGCACGCATGGCCAGTCAGCTCCTCAAACCTTTCTGAGCACAGCATGCCTTTACTCCTCTCTCACTGTGAGAGTTTGTAGCCCTGCTGTAGGATGAGGGCGTGCTGCCAGATCCCTGCCTCCCGCTGGCCTTCTCACCCCACACACCACCCACAGGCCCCCGGCAAGGCGAACCCCCCAGCCAGCCAGCCCACAGCCTCCGGAGAGGTCAGTGCCTTGAACTGCGCGGCATCCACACACCCACATCAGCAGCCCACAGGTTAAGAAGTGCTGGACACCGGGAACGCCACTCCCGCCTTCCCACAGAAGTTTGGGGTGACAGCAGTAAGCATTCTAAGGAGTTCGGGCTGAAAATGCTTCACCTATAGACCTTGTTCTCCACATTATCACCTCAGTGTAAGTACTCCTGGTCAATGTGAGGTTATAAAGGCTTCTGCAATCACGGGAACCCCAACGCTCGGCCACGGTGCGTTACAAAGCTCCGTTTGCTCGGACGCAGCGGATCCCCACGCTCAGACCAGCAACAGGTCGGGGGATACCACAGCGTGCACACAGGGCCACGAGCAGCTCCCGATGCTCAGCGGGACCAGCACCAGCCCCGCTCTCGCTGGAACTACCCCTGACGGCCGTACGGATCTCCCAGCGCCTCTCCCACCACCGAGGCGGCGGGAAGCGCACCCCCCCGGCATCACCGCGCCTCCCCAGCCGGCACGCGACACCGCGCTTCGGGCCACGCTCGCCGCCATTCCGCCTCCACCTCGCCCCGGGGCCCGGCGGGCTGTAGCGGTCCCGCGGCCCCGGCCCCGCCTTCCCGCCGCCCGTTCGGCGGAGCTCGGCCCCCCGGCGGCCCCCCCCGGGCCTCCGGCGGGCCTCCCCCGTACGCAAAGTTTCCCGCTCGGCCCGCGGTGGGACGCGTTACCCGCCCGGGCCGCAGAGAGCGGGGCGGTGCCGCCGCGCGTTACCTCAGGCGGGCGCTGTCCCGGCGCGCGCCGCAGCCACCGCACCACGGCGCCTACCGCCACCTCCTCGCTCAGCAGCAGCTCCAAAACCGCCGCCATTCCCGGGCGCCGCGGCCGCCGCCGCCGAGCAGGCGCACAACCCGCGGCGGGGCCGGGCGGGGCGGGCCGGCGGCGGGGAATCCCGGCGGGAGGGGGGCGGGCGGGGGCGGAGCGGGCGCGGGCCGGGCCCGGGGCCGGGCCCCCTCCCCATGTCAACACGCGGGGCACGGGGCGCCTGCGCCGGCCGCGCGCGTCCTTTCCTCTCATGCGCGGTGTTCCCTTCCCCGGCGGGGCGCGGGGCCCGGCCTAGCGGCGGCGGCGCCCGCGGGCCGGGCCGGGGGAAGGGGCAGCGGCGCCCCCCGCGGGCCGCCCCGGCCCCCGGCGGCGGACGATGGCCGAGGACTCGCCCAAGCGGCGCAAGGCCAACTTCAACGAGGCGGAGACGGAGGTGCTGATCGAGCAGGTGCTGAAGCACGAGC
Source organism: Gallus gallus (assembly GCF_016699485.2). Taxonomy (NCBI): domain Eukaryota; kingdom Metazoa; phylum Chordata; class Aves; order Galliformes; family Phasianidae; genus Gallus; species Gallus gallus. The sequence continues at coordinate 25,392,696 of NC_052536.1, forward strand.
GGCTGCTGTTCGCGGCGGGGCCGGGCCGCGCCTCCCCGGGCCAGAAGCGGAAGGTGTGGGAGCTGATCCGGCACAAGGTGAACCCGGTGGCCGCCTGCCCCCGCGACGTGGAGGACCTGAAGAAGCGCTGGCGGGACCTGAAGCGCCGCGACCGCAGCAAGCTGTGCCGCTTGTCTCAGGGCAGCGGGCCGCCAGGCCCCGCCGCCGCCCTCGGCCTCGGCCTCCTGCTGGCCCCCGAGGAGCTGCCGCCCAGCGCCGCGCCCCCCCGCCGCCGCCACCACCACCACCACCACCTGCACCCCCGCGCCTACGGTTCCCTGCTGCACGCCGAGGCCGTGCCCATCGTGGGCGGCATCGACACGCTGGAGCTGCCCGGCGCCGCCGTGGGGGAGATGGGTGAGTGCGGGGCGCCGCCTTCGCGCCTTGACGCGCAGTGCTGCGTGTAGCCGGCGGCCCGTGACAGTACATCGCAGCAGCACGTGGGAGCGGACCTCCCGTCCGGGCGGCGCTAAGCCAGCCCCCTTCTGTCCGCCTTTGTAGGCTCCGTTCTTGAAATTGCAAAAATAAAATGCCAACATGCAATCTTAGGCTGCCCGAAGTGCTGTGACAACGTATGGTTTTGTGTCCCAGAGGGAGGGGGCGTTAATGCGCTGAAACAGCAGCTGCAGTACCCAGGGATTCCCAGCAATCGGCATTACCGTGCACACACACAGCACAGAACAAGATTTGTCTTTTGGAACCTGCAACTTAGTCCCTGCGGTGGGGACATTTAGGGAATTACTATTCATGGCTATTCAGTAAATGGATCTTTAGGGTTTTCTTCCCCACGCGTAGAGGCGGTATGTATTCTCTAAAAGCATCAGATAGCGCAGCGCAAGTTGCTGTGGTGGGGTCTTGATTCAAGGGCTGATGGGTGTGCTGAGGGGTAAAAACAGACCTGACTGACTGTGAAGTTCCTCACTGACTCTCCTCTGCTTTTCCTCTCCCCTCATCTCTAGGATTTAACGATGATCCCGGCCCATCTCATCAACCCGGTCTTGAGAAGATGAACCTAAAAGAAGAGATAGTGGTGAAAGTGGTAGAGCCGGAAGAAAGCTCTGAGGACATAGCAGTGGTCCCACCTAGCCAGGAGCAGCTGCCTTATTTGGGGACATCGGGTGGTGCTTCCTCAGGGAAGGTAAAAGCCAAATCAAAAGGCAGATCCCAGGCAGACCAAATCAGAATAACTGAAGCGGACCTATTGCAGATTCAGCAGACCCAGATGCAGGTGATCCAGTCTGGCTTTGACAGCGTCAACCACAATCTTCGGCTGCTGCAGCAAGGCATGCAGGATCTGAGTAACAGCCTCAGCATCATGGCACATACACTTGTTGCTATCAAAAACGTCTACGTGAAAAACAACACTGGCCCAGCTATGTACACCACTGCCTCTACACAGACCACGGCCGGGTACCTGAGCCCGGGCTCTCCCCAGGTTTCCCCCACCGAGGACAGAGGCCAGGTGCAGATGGCTGGGAGCAGCAGCAGGAGCAGCAGCTGCAGTTCCAGCTCTACATCCCAGGAACCAGGTCCTTCAGAGTTCCCCAGGCCCCCCCTGAGAACCATTAAGAAAGAACATCCAAATGGCTGCTACTACTTCTGCTTTGCAGACATGTAAAACTTGAATATATGTACAGTGACTGTGGTGTTAGGTGCTGTTGTTTGTTCTGCTCCAGCCTGTGACTTGAAGGAGCAAAGTGGACTTGCCCCCCACATTTTTCCCAGTGGGAAACATTTCTGTATAGGAGGTGGCATTAAACACTACCAGTTCTGTTTGTTAACTCAGTTTCAGTTGGCTAATGTTTTTCTGCTGTTCTCTTTATCCTCTTACTCTCTTAAAAGCAAACAGATTTATTTTGACTAAGACTTGTCTGTATTATCCTTTGTTTAATGTGACCTTTTGGAAAATAAAAGGCATGAAATTTGGGTGAAAAAGTAACGTTATGGTTACTGACCAGCAAGAGCTGTCTTACACAGGTTGCTTAGTTGTTGTTTTTTTTTTAATTAAACAAATGGCAAAATGAGCTGCTGTTTTTAAGTAGTTGCTTTTTCTAATACTTATAACATCGGGGCTGTTCGCTTGTTTGCTGTTGGTTTGGGGTTTTGTTTTTCTAAGTCCCAGCTGTGCAAGGAAGGTATGGCAGGAAGGGTCGGATACACCTGCTTCCCTGAGGAATGGTTTTTCAGATTGAGCTGTTGATGATGAATGTGCTTCTCCAAATTTGTACAGCACTGTTCCGCTCCATTTGGCTGCTGTCCATTCCCAGCTTGCCAAATGCACCTTCTCAGAGGCATTTTGTTTTACTTCATTAGCACAGCAGGCTATTTCTTGTGATATTATTAAAATAGAGACATAGAGCAAAACCAGTAACTGATGAGTGATGCCTGGTTTTGATATGAAATAACTTTCCTTATTATGGCTTATAAGCAGGCTCTATCTTCTGATTTTGCAAGCTTTCTGGAATTGGTATCACATCACTTGAAATACAAAGAACAAAAAATGTTTCTGCATTGTTTTACATGAAGTAGAATTTAGACTCGCTATTAGATAAATTACAGGAGGCAGAGGCTGATTCTGGATAGGAAAATGCTCTTGCATAGCTCATGAAGAGGTGCTTTTATCTTTACCTATCAGAGAGATTAGTAAAATCTGCCATTCTTGTAGCTGTACATCCAAGGAAGAAGAAAGAAAAGAAGAATCTGAGCAAAAAGTAACCTGTTAGCTGTCAACTCTGAACAGGAGGAAAATATTACTACTGAGCTATTGTTAAAATACGTGGAAGACTCATGTTTAGAGCTTGTATATTAGAGTCACTTTACTTTGCAAAATTTGAAACTAACAGAGGCACTCCGTTCATATGTTCAGTGTACTCACTGAAGGAAAAACAGCAACCCTCTCACCTGCACTTTTATCCTATCACCTAAAAAATCATTCAGGTTCTCCTCTTAAGCATTTATCACCAGTATAAAATTCTGCAGATAAGTTGGCCTATGGTAATGGTCACTGGTTTTCCAGTGACTCTGAATAGATGTTTCTGTTGCAGGAACTTAGAAACAAAAGGAATATATACGGAGTGGCAACCTAACTACTCCCCCTTTAGCAGCATAAGAACATGTAAACATCAGGCCACATATATCATTTTTACGGTCAACTTTGACAGAGCACTATACTACACAAAAATACAGGACTAATTTATTTAATCTTTAGAGTGTTACAGCCATCTGCATTGAAATGTGATAAATCTGGGAGCTAACAGTAGCTGCAAGCATGAGGGGATAATGCAAGGAATGCCCCCGTCACCAGTTACACACCATTAGAATAGTTACCTCAAAGCAAGGGATCTCATCTCACGCCTGTGCAGGAGTCTGATCAAGCTCAGGATAGCTGGATTTTAGCAGGTTTCTTCTGAGGCACTGCTGAGCGAAGAATGGAAACAAATTTCTTAAAGAGGCCCAAAACAACTATCTAAAAAAAAAAAAAAACTCTGGAAGAGGATGACAAATCGTGAAGCTGAGCCAGGTGCAGTTCAATTGCAGCCACCACATGGGATTAACACAAAGGCCATGCCCTGGAGAAGGTTCTTAGTTCCTAGTTTCCCTTATAAAAGGAGATGGTGTGGGTGGCAGCTACCACTACCGTACTCATAAATTGCTGGCACCAAAACCAAGATAGAGTTAACTTCTTGGAAGCATTTATATTTCCCCTCCTCAGTACAGACGGGATCTGTCAAGCAGTGTTTTCTGTAACTGACACACGTACCCTTCATATGTATTTTGTTCTCATACACAAAGCAGCCTCTTAATACTGCTGTGATATCCCAGTTTGGGTTAGAAAAATGTTAGTGAGTCTGAAGTTTACCTGGTCTTTTCAGGCAGCTGTTTGAGCTCATCCAGGGTACAGAGGCCAGTTCTTTCCTGCCCAACGTTCTGTCAATATTTCAGTTATTTCTTCAACTGTTGATTCTTGAATTTCATTTACTCCAGCCATTCTAGGGAAAGCTAGCTTGTGTGTGATACACAGCTGTCTCACATTTATGTTTACATGAGAGAAGGCTATGGTGAAGTGCAGCGAGATTTCAAGAGCAGAGCTAGTGGACTGAACCTCCTGTGGTTGTGAAGATGGCAAAGAAAAAAAAAAAGGTGCTTCAGAAATCAGATGAGCAGACCTCAGCACTGATCTCCTGTGGTGTTTTTGTTCCAGCCTTGGATCTTCTTCAGCCTCAGTATGTTGGAACCAAGTTGAGACCACTCTCCAATTTTGGTTATGATCACTACTTATGTAACATTCTAGATAACTTAAGATATTGAGATATCTATCTCACCTGCAGTACAGAGCGTGTACATTTTTTACTTTCAACTTCCAATCAATACAGCTGACTTTTCGTTTCTTTGTGTGGCTTTTCTGTTATCAAATGGTGGCTTTACTGGGAACACAAAGAGCACACACCCTCCAGAAGCACAACAGTACTTTTCTGGCTGCTCTTAACAGAACAAGGGCAGAGCTGGCCTTTAATTTACTTCACATACCGGGCATAACAGTGGCAACGCCAAGAAAGAGATCCGGGAACTTTCTCCAATTCTTCTAGATTTCCCTAGCAACCTTGTTCTGCTGTGCAAAGAGCAAGCATTGTTTTCCATAGCACACAACAAGGACTAAGACAAGCATGCATGTAGGCTACAAATATTAATTGTGATGACACTGTACTTTTATCTAGTTTTTCTAGAAAGAGAAATGAAAGGATCTTGGAGAGAATTAGAGGAACCGGTTAACACTGCATCTACACGTAGGACAAACTGTCTAGATTCAATAACAACTTCAGTCATGTTTTTGCTATCTGCAGCTGAACTGTACTGCACAGGGAATGAGACTTTACAAGAGGCTGTAAAAGCTTGGCATGAATGTCTAGACAGCTGGACAAACAAATTTATTACAGTGGCCTCTGGCTAAAGAAGAAATTATAATTTAGCCCATTTAAGAATCCGTAAGTGTAGCTTGCTTGCTACATGAACAAAGCCGGGATCCACCACATCATTGCTAAATTGATCTGATCTGCCGTGGCATTTGTTGTTTGGGTGAATGCAGAGAGGATGGACAAAGAACAAGAGCAAATAGAGAGGGAGGTCTTTAAGGAGGAGGGTTGAGTCCTTCCTAATGTTACTTATTACACAATACATCAATATACAAAACAGTAGAACTCCCATTGACCCAATCACTCTTGCAGTATGATCATCAACTTCTTTTGCAGTAGTACTGACACTTGCTTTCTGCTTTCTCATAACAGAAAACAAAGTTTTCCTCCATCTAACGTACAATAACAAAAAAAATTGAGAGAAATAAACTTCATAGAGTATACTTTAAACAGTAAAATCACCATACAAACACAGTCAAGGATTGAAGTTTTGCATGCTGAATGAGTATTTTATTTATAACCAGTTTATAAAAATAAAATACAAAATAATTTGAAAACAAAACTTAAAACATTGTACAAAGCCTTGATATGGTACAAATGAGAAAATAAATAATTACACCTTTATGTACAAATGACCATTACAAGCGCATCAACTCTTTCCTGTTCTTGGGTGCCTGAGCAAACTTAAAAGAAAAAGAATGGCTTAGAAGATTTCCTAGGAGGGGAAAGAGAATGGCAATTATTGAGCAAGAGAATTTTGAAGGACTCAACATTTGTCTTACTCAGTGGTAACGAACAACCTCAGAACTGCTATGCACTTAATTTAATCATGATGCAGATCAAGTATTCAATTCCTTATGGAGTGACAACATTGTATTTTTAGCTAATACACCAATTTCATTCTTTGTGGTATTGCCTAGAGATTTTCAATTAGCAGCCATTGGTTTGTAGCTTCAAAAAGTACTTGTCTGAAGGCATTGCTGGTGATTTCCTTATTTTATCAGTTTGGATATTCATATGAAAGCATTTGAAAATTGACACCTGTTCTCTCTCTCTCTCTAATACACACTGCAACTCATCTCTGGGTTGATTCTACAGAAAATCAGTTAGAAGTTCAAGAATAATTTCAAGTGTTGCATTCCAACCTTAAAAAGCAGAAGATGCAGAGAAGGATGCTGGGCAATCATTCCAGATGTCCAGTCATACTGGAGAGAAGGAGAAGATGCAAAGTGGACCAAAATCCCTTACTGCACCTCGTGTCAAACCTTTATGACCTTGCCTGCCACAATGCAGATAAGGACTTGAAAGAATCTGAAGCCTTGCAGACCAAGCTGGTCAACATTATGTACCTTTGGGAGCAAGCTGGCCTGCTGCTACTAGAGCTCCCTTATGTAAAAGTTAGGTCACAGATCAAGTGATCTCAAAATGAAACAAACACCTGTAACCAAGTAATACTAGCTGAATTCCCACAGCCAGTTGGGGACCATCAGAATCCTGTATGAGTAGCCCACCTGCAGTATTGTTTTCAGAAGAAACAGTGGACTCAGTAGTCTTGGCCTAAGCTGACTAACAGCAGTAATTCTTACAGAAAATATGGGATCAAAAAGCAAGTCATGTCACAGTCTTTACTAAAAATAGGCATTTTCCAATTTAAAATACAGTAACCGCAAATGCAAGATTTATAGAGTGAATTTATTCCTTCAGTCTCTAAGCAGGAAAAAAAAAAGCTAAACAAAACTAGGCTCTATTTTAATGAAAGTTTCACTTGCACAAGAACAGAAAGGATCCTAGTTGTTTACATGGACTGGGGAGAAACAGGAGCAAAACACAGGCTAACATTTGCCCTACAAAAAAAGGCACTGCTCAGCACTTAGAGCAGAAACTTCAAATCCACATTCATTATTTGTACGTACAATTTTGTGCGTTTACATTTTGCACTGCATTAGTGGGAATCCTGACATACTTGAAACAAAACCAGAGAGAATTTCACCCAGGATTTTGGCACCTAAATTAACCAGTCAGCTGGAACTCTCCTGTGGTAAGGAAGGAGCAGGATACACAGGTCTTGTTGCATAGCACTGCAACTAAATTCCTGTTCTCTGAAAGACAATTTCTCTATCACAACACTAGAGAAAACCAGCCAGACCCTGGAAGCACCCCCTGCAGCCCAGGTTCAGCTTCCCTGCTGGGCTCTGTAGGTCACAAGTTTCTCTGTGCTAAATTTGTTGTGTCAACCACATGGTTGTTTCTGTTGAAGAAATCTCCCAAAAGGAAAATACATAACTCCTGGAGATAGCCCACATAAATGCCAGCCATTGTAAAAAGTTAGAAAAGCAATGTCTATTAATCCCACAAAAGTATAAAGTTTTTGAGATGCTGTCACTGCTCCTGTTAAGAGAGGATGTGTTACCAGCAACAGAGAGTAAAATCAGCCTACATGCTCAATCCCGAAAGGCTGGAAAAATTGCCAAGTTAATACATTAGACTTTAAAATAATACATTCCTCTTCAATTCTTCCTTAAAAACAAACAAACAAACACTCAGAGGTTAATATTAAAAATCTGGTTACTTAAACCACGGTCAAACGAGGCTTGTTGCTACTGTGATTAAATAAACTTTTCAGTATTTTGCAATATCTTAAGATAATTCCAGGTAGTTATTATAGAATCTAGGCTGAATTTCATAACGTTTCTCTTTTACAAACGTTGCATGTAGGGGAGAGGAAGACTGGCTTCAAGGGGATAGCTTAGGTATCCTTGTGTGACGTGGTCGCACATATTGGCTAAGAACAGCATAATCCACACCTACGGACTGCACGGAGCCAAAACACTGAACCTTGCTTCCTTTTACCAAAGTTACCAGCAACAGCAAACTGTGAACAAGACCTTTCAGCCAACTCAAAACAGCAAACAAAATCCTTCAGTTTGTTGCCTACTTGGTTTGCTCAAAAAGTTGAATAAAAATATCCTGTGCTATCCTGCCAGTTGCAGAAATGAATGAGCATCCAAAGCTTTCACAGTTAAAGATGGGAATTGTGGATAATTGTCAAGGCTTTTATTTATACACTTGATGGTTCTCTAACAACTCTTTAGGGTAGACAAACATATGGAAAATGCACTATAACGGATCACGATATTAACCTAGACACCTGAGAACCCTCTTGCTCACTGGCATTGAACAGACAGGCATGGCTCTCACCACCTTGCAGGATCATTCCTGCATTAAAAAAAAAAAAAAAACCTACTATCAGTATATTCCATGAGTTAGTTATTGAGTTCATTAGTGAGTTTAAGCTCCCTTCTATTCTCTTATTTCTTTCTGGAAGATTCCTCTCTCATTTTTAACATACATATAAAAATTGGAGGCAAGTCTTCCTGTTTTGCAACTAGACTTTTTAAAAACATTGAAACAATCACCTTCTTAGCAGAGTTTCTGCTTCTTAGTGTTTTACAGAAATCTCTATTTCATTATGGAAAAAAATCTGTTTACAGGAAAGTCCACATCATTCAACTGGCATTGTCTACATTCGCATCAGAGAGAAAAATAATACATTTTTAGGAGTGCTGCAATCAACCATTGCATAAACGTTACTGCAACAAGAAAGGCTTACAGGAGTTCTGCCAAAAGAGGACTGAAGGATCAGGCCTTGTAAAATGGAAGAGAATTGGCATTAGGGCATAGCAAAATTACGGCAGATAAAGCAGAGATCAGACCAAATCAAAGCACCACAGACCTCAGCTCACTCTGGTAAATGAATTTAAGTAAACAGGATGCAATAGCTGAGTGTTTCTACCTATATACACACATAAGCATGTGTATATATGTATATAAATAACATGTTTCTATATAGTATAACAGTATCTAGGTAAATGTGTATATTCACACATGTACAAACATATTTATATATATAAAAAAAATCAAAATTCTGTGTTTTGCCAGCGATAATCAATGCCATAATAATTATAAATTCTAACAGGTAGAGTTCTTGCAAGTCTTTTTCAGAGGAAAAATCTCTGAAATATACAGCACCAGACCCTTCCTTCTATACCAAGACTGTTTAGTGAGGTATGATAGAAAGCTTCATCTCAAGCATGCAGACTTCAAGGCAGGAATATGTCCAGATTTTCCAAGTTACAACCAGTGGCTATAACTCCCCAGAGGTCTGCGCCTCCCAAATAATTGTACGTACTAGCAGTTAAAAACTCAGATTGCTCCTGCCTTTGAACACTGAAATTGTTCGTTCTTACTGATCCCACTCAAATAGATAGGTGCATATTGTCATATGACTTGCCAGTGTCGTTATACCGTATGACACCTCCTATTATTTTTAACAGAGTTTTGCTTAGCAATTAAGATTTGCAATTAATAATAAATTTTGTTGACATTAATATTGATTTTCGAGGCCGTCACTCAAATTCATTATATCATGCAAAATTGCAGGACAAAAGTTTTTGTGACATGGTCAATCTTTTCACATTCTGTTTTACTTTACAAGCTTCCTGCCTCAATTTCTCTAAAAAATGCTCCAAAGTGCTGGAAGAAACAGCACAGGTAACACCGTGAAGAGGAAATGCACGTGCAGCATTTGCATCCAGAACATGCCATAGCTCCATTGCACTGCACTCCAAAGAAATGGATACTTGAAGAGCACAAAGCAACAGCTCCTTGAATTACATTGTTTTTCAGCTAAAAATTACTGTACGAACTGCTGAATGCTTAAGCAAAATGACTGTAAGTGTTGTATATCATGGAGAAAAATCTTCCCATTCCTGAAAATTTGTTGCAGATACCCTCCATAGATCCTTCATTCCCCCTCTGCACAAGGGTCACACACATACATTGATGGTTCTATGTAGTCAGTTGCATATGCAAGTGTTGGGGCCTACAGAGCTCATGATAATTAAACAGACCTCCTCGAAATATTACAGTAACAAATATACAGATGAGGTGATCAGCTGACCGCTATCTAACTACATTAACCAGCTGCTACATTAGTCTACAGTATGCAATTCTGTACGTTTTTGGCGGAAGGCAACAAGCAATAAAAATTTCTAGAAGAGCAGGTAATTCAAGTCATATTATTCATAACCACCCCCCATTTGTATTTTCATGATTTTCTCACTAGTTCCTGTGGAATCCACGGCAAGAAGCATTCGGTGATACAGAGGCTTTTTACCTCGTATTGCACTGAAAGAAGCCTCATTTATCAATCATGATTGATCTTTTATCCTATTTTGGCATAGTTTACTACCGTTACATTGGCAACTAGTTCAAGTACAGGTGAGTATCTACAACATTGGCTTATTTTATAGAGAATCACAGAATGGTTGGGGTTGGAAGGGACCTTTAAAGATCAAGTAATCTAACTCCCCTGCCATACATAGTAAAGTGCAGTAATGGACAAGTCTGTATTTTTGGAAAGAGCACAAAAAAAATCCTTAGGTGTTAATATTCTTTCTCATCTGTAAAGCAATTACCTGTTTCTGGATTGTTTCGTGTTAGGGAGAAAAATACGAACACCTCAACTTCAGCATTTCAGGAGAGTATGCGTAAAGTCGGTACCTCTTCAAACTGATCCTATTAATGTAGGAATAAGCTCAAAGGACTGCAACAAAATGGAAAATAAGGAAGAGTGGAGAGAAAATAACCTTAGGCTACCATACCACCTTATCAAATAATTCCAGCAGTGCCCACAGTAGAACTATCACAAATGGGAACCAGTATTCTCTCTCTCTCTCTTTTTTTTTTTTTATGCCATGAGGAAAACAGGAAGGAAAGATGGAATTGTTGTCACATTCATCTATCAGGTATTCGTTGACTGCCACTGTACCTGTATCATGAGTATTCATAACAATTAAGAACATACATTATAAAAGAAAAATGAATAATCAATAAGTCCTATTTGTAATAAGAAATAAAAATACCTTTCAGTTTCTGTTCCTGTTCATATGCAAATGCACACACAATTCTAAAGAAAGACAGAGAGCTGCAAGACAAAATATTGGCTGGTTGAGAAATCAGTAGTCCTTCAATCTTGTTCCAAGGTATAAAGGTTATTAGACTTTGTGCATTCCAGAATTTTTTTTTCCTCCAGGAAATAGAAGATGCAATGCCAAGAGTATTCAGGAACTAACAGCGGGAACTGCATTATGCGTGGTCCATAAATTACAAGTGAAAAATGAGAAAGTGAATTTATATAAGCATATACATGTATGTATATATAAATATTTATATTATATAATTTACCATGAGGACATGCAATTATTGGTATAGCACCTATTATACAATATAATACAAAGAAATAGGACTTTCCAATGGTACAGTTTTTTTTCAGAAAAAGCAGGTATACCCTACCTATTGCATTCATCTGTAGTGATTGAAACCTGAATGAAATTAAGGTTCCACACTGTGCTACATTACGTATGAGAAACCATGTACATATTAACAGTAAGAAAAAGAAAAATCAACATAGTCTGACAGAGCAAGTGAAATTCAGTGCAGCTCCAGGGCAGCTTTAATGCAGCATTAGAATGTGTTAGCTCAGAGACAAAATATTCCCTTTTAATCCAAAGGTATTCATTTGGCAGAGGTTAAATAAAAAAAAGCACAGATGCTGGCTGGAGAGGCATATGACTACAGCAAGCAGATCAGCAACTGACAAGTCTCCTACACATCCAGTATCACCACAACAGTTATAACCAAGGAGAGCTGGCTGCATCTTTTTTAGGATTGCATTCATGCTTGTTACTATTCTTGGCCAATATTCTCTTCTGAATGTAGCAAAAAAAGGTCTATCACAATGTTCTCTACAGAGATTCTGTAGAGCACAAGAGATTATTAAGTAACTACCAAAAAAAAAAAATTATAAGAATTAGACACAGTGGACTGCACTGGCAGATAACAAAGCTTGGCTATCAAAGAATGATTTGGGAAGAATAACAAAAACCCAACTACAAAAATATCTCAGATTGTTTTCTATGTATTTTGCTCTAATGATTCTTATGCAGATTTCGTAAGGTAATGGCTGTATTTCTGTCACCTGAATCCTCCCAAGGAGTTTATCTTTCATTTTTTATTAAAATAAAATAAATAAATAATCTTGGTTATAATCGATTCTCCAATGTAAGATCAGTGATTTCAGTGATCCATAACTAACAGAAAAAGCAAAGGCCAGCAGTAACAATGATTCTTTTTTCATTCTGGTTAGGGAAAGATCAGGCACTCCTTTTTGAAGATTCACTGCAATCCATTCTAAATCTGCAACATTCAGTGAACTGCAGACTTCTTTCTCTCATCTCCTAAGATGAGGATGCTCTTCCAAATTCTACCTAATGAGGTAGAACCCCTTATGATTCCCAAAGAAGTGTATGATATGGAACCAAGAATTAGCTTATTGGATCCTAATTAGTACTAAACAAATTTCTACATAATATCACTACAAAAACATCTTAGAAACTCTTAATATTCATATTTAAAGTGTCACCAGAGTAAAAAAGGGGCAAGATATATGATACTTCATGTAAGCAAATCTGTGCTATAGTAGATAGGGACAAGATGAGCACTAAGTGACTTTGATGTGTAAAACTCAAAATGAAAGAGACTCATAAGGTAGAAATACTACTGTCTTATAAACTGTGCTTTTTTAAAAACTGTAGAGACATGCTTAAGCCATACCAAGTGGTGCTGTTTTGGGAATAATGCTTTTGGATTTCTTAAATAATTCTTAAGACAAGCCTTAAATAATTAGGCCAAATCTTCTAGTTAAGTAAACTGAAAACATGGAAATAAATACCCTTTTAAAACACTCACCTTGGAAATATTTTTTTTTACTTTAAACAGATTGCACCTCTTTGACTTCCCAGTCATTCTTTTCCTGTCCTCTACTCCCTTTCCCCCCAGATCTGCTTGCTGCCTGCTCTTAGGCAATGCCTGGCCACTCATTTACAAAGTATGCTTTCTCATGAATAGTTTATGAAGCTTACGTTCTTAAAAAGCGCAGATTCAACACTTTTTTTTTTAAATATACTTTTTTGATTATTTTTTTTTTTTTAAATACACAGTACACAGACACAACATGCATCAGACTTAAGAGGAGGATTTATACCTGTCAAGGCCCAGTTCCTATCTGCTAAGCTTAGTGGCTGATTTGCTCTTTCCTGTGGGAGTCTTAGCGCTTGGGGAATGGTATAAGGAACTGCCAGATCCTTTCAGACCATTCTTGCTTGGTTTGTTGTAGCAGTGCTCTTGCTGGCAGGATCTCCTAGAAGATGAGGAGCCTGAATGGCTAGGAGGTGATTTACTCCTCCCAAGATGTGGGGAGGAACTCCTCTGATCATGGTGGGTTCTCCCCGCGCGTGATGGGGAAGAACTAGCAGTACGGGGTAAGGAAGAGCTCCTAGGGGAGGCACTGGGACTGCGTCGGGGGTTGACAGGGCTTTTGGGTGGTGTTTTTGGACTATGTGGAGATCCTGGACTCTTACACTGTGTAGAACTCCTTGGTCTTTGAGATCCGTTCTGTAGAATTTGAGCCAGACGAGAGATAAGATCTGAGTCCGAGCTGCTACTCCCCAGGACTCTGTATCTGCGTAACCTTAAGAAGAAATGAAGAAAAAATATTTCTTTTTCAATCTACTTACTGTGTGTCTATTTGAATTCTAGTATCATTTGAAACTAAGGATGAGTTTACATGGCAGAACAGACATCTGAATGTCAACTTTCTTGTAAGGTAGAGATGTTGACATCTAGGTTTTGGCCTCCATGTTATTCTAATCAACCCAATAATCACAGTTGTATAAACTCACCTACATAAACAGACTAAACATCTACAAGAAAACTGAGATTTCCCAGTGATGCTGAAGTGCACATAAAAGCAATGCTTACAATATCTCTGTTTTGATGGGATGTATCCATTCCTGTCCATCATCAGTATACTCCTATACAAAAAGGATGACAAAGCAAACCACAACTTCCTTCAGAGGATTTCACACTACTGATTATATCATAATTCTCCTTATCCTGGTAATTTAGGCACTGAATAAACTAGATTGTGGTTGTCTATATTCAGAACCTGCAAAGGAACGTTTCTACAGTTCACTCTATCATCCATTAATTGGTTGTTTTTACTTAGCCATGATCAGAGCATAGTTAATTAACTTCATATTGACGGGTGGACTCTCCAAACAAGAATAATTAAAGCTTCTGCAATAAGGACGGTTCAACGTTAAAAGGGGCTGTATATGATAAATCCTACTGTTTTCTGTAAGTTTGTGAATAATTGACAGCTCTGAATAAGTGATCGCATTTTGAAGAAGAAAAAAAGTGCAAGGATTTAGTTATAGACTGACAGATTGAAAAATTCTGACTACACATCTATTGATGTATAAAATTTACTGGTGAAGCAGACTAGCAGTCTTTCCTCATTCATTTTCCAATAATGCCAGACTTTTCAGAGAATTGAAGGCCAGCAATTAAAAAAAAATAAGGACGGAACTTCTACACAATTGCATGCTGCACAGTAACTGCAGCCTAGCTCAAATCCATTTTCAACCTGAAATCAATCTGTATTTTCACTGTATTACCTTGCTTCTACCCCAGGCCTAGTAGGTGGTTTTCCAGGTGGTGGCCGAGGAAGGAACTGAGTTGAACTTGAACCGTTTATTTGCTCAGTGGTGACCCAGGACACTGGTCTGGGTATCTTGCTTTTTCTGGACTGAGGGCTGCTTGGAGATAAAGAACTATCTTCCATCTGCTTGCTGAAATGAGAGTCCAGTGTCAGTTTAGAAAACGAAGATAATACATCATCCTCAGAAAATGGTACTGGAGCAGCAGCCATTTTTTCCTCCAGTGACTTATCAGAGGCACTTGAGAGGTCACCAAGAAAAGATTTGAGCTGTCTCTTTTCCACAAGTAGTCTGACCAAGTCTGTCTGATGGGCCTTTTTTAAAAGAAGCTTTTCCTTCGCTGAAACAGGAGAAGAGGATTCTGATGTTGAGTCTATCTCTTGTGCTAAAACCGGGATTCGGCTCTGCCTGAATACAAAAGGAGATTTAACTAAGTCCTTCTTAGATCGATGAGAATTCTCATTTGCTGAAATGCAGTGGAATAACTCTCCATTTCTGGGAGCATTTTTCTCCTTCTTGTCTTCCTGGTGCAAAAATGTAGTAAGAGCCACTTGGTGGCATTGCAAATCTTGGACACGGACTTCTTCCTTATTAGAATGAAAGCCATTTTCCTGAACTGGTACTATTTTGCTTGCTTGTCTATTAGCATATGGGTTGATACGTCTTGACGGAGAAAATTCTGGTGTTTCAGGTGCTGTTGACTTCAGAAGCTCATCTTGATTTGGCACCAAGCAGACAGGCCTTGGCTTTGATTCTTCAGCAGCATCAGTATTAGTTAGAGGATCTTCATCTGCAGATTTCGAGCTTCCTGGCAAAGAATTCTGTTCTTTGCTCGGCATTACAACAGCAGCCTCAGAAACCACTGGAAGTAGTTCTTCCTCAGTCTCTACAGGAAGCTTTTCAAGTTCCTTCTCTTCCTGCCTCCCACTGTGTTTTTCAGGTAGGTCCTTTTGGCCACTGCTCAGGACACTGGCACATTCTTTGACATGTCCTTCCCTTCCAAGCACTTCTTGGCTGATATGAAGTACCATACCTGGTCTGCTGCCACTAACTGTGGTATCTTCTGTCACAACCAAACCTGGCAAAGTTTCTCTTGGAGACAAAAGTTCCACTGTTTGTTCCATAGACTGCGCATCTCGCTCTCTTTTCTCTAGCTGGTGGCCATAATGAAAGCTCTCTGAAGCAGATTGTGTGGATGCCACAGAAGGCCTAGGTATTGTTACCTTAAAAAAATTGAGAAGGAAAAGGTGAAAAATTCAGGAATATCCTAGAAAGCATTCTTTACATTGCATTTGTGATTCGTCTTCAAAATACATTAAATAATGATTCCTATGAATCACAATGATCAAATAATCACTGAACTTCATGAATTACATATAGGTAATTAGGAAAATTAAATATTCTATCATCCCAAGACAGAAATGCATAAGATAAAAACAATCTCAGTGGAAAATGCTGCAGTTACCAAGGAACTTCCTGAAAAAGAGACCTAGACTAAGAGGTAAGCACTTTACCATTTTACATCAGCTTGAATACTTTCAGTGTAAGTTTTACGTTTAACAAGTAAACCACAATACTTTCTAGACGAGTACAGAAAACAAAGAACACACTAAGGTCCAGATTCAGGAATTGACAAATTTCAATATAAGCGGAATTTAGACACTTTGGTCACAAAAGAACTAATAAAAAAACCTTATCCACCTAATTGAATACATCAGTACCTCTAATACCCACAGTTCATAAATATTCCTGAGTGCACAAATTTTAGCTACTTCCTTCCCTATATAAGCTTACATCTTTTTTAATTATTAGTTTAAACTGAGCAAGCAGGTCAGGACTTCTTACTTAAGGTCATTAAGAGATTCACAAACTAAATATTCACATATCTAAATCTCCTGTTGGGTCTAATCTGATCCTATGTGTGCCCAAAACCTATATATAGTATTGAATCAGAGTCAGTGTGAAAAACAATTGATTGAGTATATAGCTCAATTGTTGGAGCACACAGCCAGGGAATAGGAAACGTGTCTTCGTGTCTCTTTCCACCCTTAGGGACATAAACCCTCTTTCCCATCAAGTATGGGCAGAACCATAATGAATGTGCTCCTCTGCTTTTCCACTGAAGACAGGTCACTGCACAATAAGAAGTGCGGGAGTCATGAGGTCAGGGGGTGAGGTCACACAGAAGTGACAGGAGCTCCTGAAACTATTGATCCAGTGACAATAGAAGACACAACTACTGATAGCCTATTTCCAATATGCTGTGGTAGAGAAGACAGATTTCACTTGAACTTCTTACAGAAATTATCTAGACATGCTGCTGAGCTTAACATGTTTTTTGCAAGAACTAGTGCGCTGGTACTTATGGGCTAATTTGTCAGGACAGACAACAGTTCATACTGCGTACTCCAACTTCACAAATGCAGAACTCTCCAAAATAAGAAATGCCAACAGTGAAGGATATACACTCTCATGGGAATGTGAAGATGATGTCTTCTCTAAAATTCTTGCTTTATTTATTTATTGCATTTTCTTGATAATCCTGTGTATCATTTCTATCAGTATGCACACATTCACCTACCTGAAACAACAGCTTATACTATAAATAGCTCACTAGAACAGAACACACACACACAAAAAATCACAGTTTGGAATAGAGGTGAATTACAGAGAAGATAATTGTTTATGTTAAAGAAAATATTTCTGTACTGTAAAATGTTTTCTGAACATACTTTAATTTACCTAATACAGTTTTGGAACTTAACCTAAGTTCCATGGCTTTATTATTATTATTTTTTAAAGGAAATATGAAGAAAAGGAGCCGAAATATGAAATAACTGAACTCTTGTTTTCCAAAGTGTATCAGTCTCTAGCATCTTCACTGAGCTGAAATTTATTGAAACTGGGGGGAATAAAAGTTATATATTAAAAACAAAATGAAAAAAAAAAAACAAACACTGAGACCTGCAGCAAGAGACTAGCTTTTGTCTCCCAGTTGGTTCATTTTTAAGTTTGATCTAATACAGTCCCTCTATTTGCTGAATTGACATTCTACTTTGAAAAATAAATGGAAATTGTTTAGTTTCATTCAGCAAAAGTTCTTTTCACCTACTCTTATTCCCAAGTCCAGCTCTTTCTTCTGAAAGACACATTATTTCTTTTTTGAGTTAGCAAATTCTTTCTTACTGCAGAAGCTTTCTTGTGAGAGAACCCACGCAAATCAGTTTGGCCACAGAAAGAACAGAGGGAGCAGATATTTGAAAAAAGCACCTTTTCATGATTAACTAATACCTAAACTTTAATTTGAATTTTAATTCCACAGAAATGGTTTAGAAGGAATTCTGCATAGAAAGAAAAAGAGAGAAAACTAGCGGATAGGTCTACAAGACAGGGGAGTTACACTCATTTCTATCTCTATCTTGTTTCAATAAGCCATTCCACAGGGCTGCAGGTGGAATTTCCAAAATAAGGAAATCCTGTAAAATGCTTTCTTTTCAGAAGTTTTTACTTGATGAGCTGCACTGGTAGTTGATTCATATCACTTAGGAATTGATAAAAACCATGGTTGTCTTCCATGTTTCTGAAAAAAGATGGCTTCCTTTAGAATAAAATGATTTCTGGTGAACTCTGTTTTGGGAAGTAAAATACCCTTAGTTATCTGCTTTTCCAAATTTTTCCAGAAGAGCTGCAATTACATTTAAACTATCCTTTGCTTAAATACATTTACACATAATTCTTTTTTCTTATGAACTCTCTCTTATATGCCAATCCTTTTTTTGGTGAAACCAATTCTGATGTAAAATCTGTTTACAGTTTTCAGTCTTCATCTCCTTTGCCACAACTAAAGAGAAAATTTCCTAGCCTTTTAGACTGCTCTTGATCAATCCAGATTGAACCCTTATATCCAAGAAATGCAAGAGTAGACTTGTTGAAGAATCTACAATAGAACAAGCAGGAGCTTTTCATGAAAGAAAAGACACTGAAATAAGAGAAGGAAAGAAAAGCACACTGGCTGACTAAGTATCATTAAAGACTTTGTACTGCTGAGTAGCTCAGTTTCAGAAATGGCCTACTGAATGCACGTATAACTTTCTTGAATTGTGCTCGCTAACAAAAAGAAGCTTGTTTTCTCAGATGGTCAATAATCTTTTTGTTATTCTTCTCAAAGCACAAGGATTAAATTATATCCCTAATAGGCTTGACATTTCATCTACACGTGCAAGAAATACAAATCATGCAGAAGTACCTCTCACACAAGCATTCTTACAACTTCAGGTGCAGCTTCAAGAGAGAAACAAAAGATCAAGGCCAAAAAGAAACACGAAGGATTTTAAAAGGCACTCATTATTATACAAGTCTGGCATTATTTAGAGGTCTCACAGGATGAAAATATGAAGGGATACACATTATGCATTTACTGAATGCTTGTGTTTTCACACTGTAGAGTTGTAAGAACATCCCTAGAAAGGATAGAGACTCTGTTCTGTGAGGGTGGATGCTTGTTCACTGAGATGGGGCCATAAGGTGAGAGGTAGCCAAAGCAGCAGAAAGTTCCTTTGCTTTTGGCAACCATGACAGGATAAGAAAATTCCATCCTAACTTCTAGATTTAATTATGAGCCATGAAAGATGTCCTTCATGCCTCAACTACTCCTCAAACTTTAAAGAATTGTATAAAAAAAAAAAACCTCTCAAAGAAACTTTAAAAAAAAAAAGCAACATACAGTTCTGTAACTCTAATTATCCCATAGACATCTTTCTTGTGAAACCTTGCACAACAGAAGTGAAAATCAAGTAGTCTGAGAAGGGCTGATCATCAGGTGTGCAACGTACACCAGTTTAAATGGTGGTTATTTAGACTAATTCAGGGACAAATAAATCTAAAGATTGTCTGATACATATCAAGTTACAAAACAAATAATGCATGGCCTAGTATGCAAAACTAAAACTGACATCATCATTAAGTTATTTTTGTACTGTATTTTCTTCTGCCACAAACTACAATCTCACCCTAAAAGATTTCTGTGGCTAATTACATCAATTTTTCACAACACTGAACCTGAGGAACAAAGATTATAACGTGGTGTGAGCACTGAATCTAAGAAGAAAATGATGTTCTGTATATTGTCTCAGTCCTTTTCAGTAATCTGCTGTATCATATGCCTTCTTTTAAAGAATAGAATTGTGACAATCAGGTAGATAACGTTATAAACTCATCACACCCAGTACACTGGAAGTCAGTATTTAAAATCTCTTCTCCGCAATTTTCTTCTTAGATGCAATGTTCCTTTTATTCTGAAAAAACTCTCCTTTTATTCTGGCATACTTAAATGAAATTAGCACCACCACAGCCTTGAATCCTTTAGTCTTCCCTAAATGATTTCTTAATTTCATTCTGTTTTCTGAGGCAGTACATTAGACTGCATTTTCTTCAAGAAGCTTTACAATATACTGAGTGGAAATGTTAAGAAGGAAAATGAACAAAGCAAGAACAACAAATATCTCTTAGACATCCTTTATGACATCCAAGATGCTTTCCTCCCTTTAAACTTTTGACAGGCTGCAACAGCAAGTAATAAGCTTAGATCAAATCCCCTGTGAATGTATACAGCAAATTGAAGAGGAATGAAATAATGGTTTTTGGTTGATAAAGCTGCTAAGTCTGAAAGATCTAAAGGTGTAAATATTGATTACTGTAAAATACTAGCAGGTAGGGATCTAACCTTGCTGCAGCAGCTTCTTCCCTCCACTCATCAGTTTAATCTTCAGAACTTCTTTCCTACCTTAGATAAGTTCATGTATCTATGAGATCAAACTTCACGTGTCTTTTCTCTTTTCCCTTCTCCTTTTCATCCATTTTTGGCTCTACAGCCTGGAAGCAATATGATCAATGTTAGTACAAGCCTGTAGCTTCTGCAATACCAACCAGTCTCCTTGAATCCTTCCAATTCACCAGCTTCCTCTTACTTCATAATTCTTTCCCTGTTGCTTGATTTCTCTTCCACAGCTACATACAAAGAAAATGCAACTGCAATTTGTATGAAAGGATAAAGGAAATGCTAATGTCCTGTAGTTTACAGCTACTGTTGTTCTCACAGGAATGAACCACTGCTATGCTTACATATTCTCTAGGTAACTTACCAGCTGACTGTTCAGAATAGCCCTCCTCAAAATTCTCTGTATCTATTGTTATCATTCCTTCTGACTTTTCAGACTGTAATCTTTTCTATCCCTTACATTCCCTTCCCAGATTAATGTCACAGCAAGGAAGAAGCTGAACAAAATTAGTTCAAGATTTACTAAACTACATCGTCTGTTTTTATTATAGGCTAACACGCTGATGAACAGGACAAATATATGACTGTAGCTCATGGTGTTATGGAGCATAAGCCCAAAGATGACTCGAAGTCTTGATACTGAATCCATTCTGACATATATACGGTACTGCAAGCACTGCATTCATTTGAACAAACTGGCAGTCCTCAGGATATTACACCATTGGTAAAATTCACATACAACGTGCTCTAGTCTTAAACTGGAGAAAAAGAACATATGAAGCTACTCTCCACAGCACTTAAATTATATTCTTTCTACCGTTCTATAATGCTATCTTTTGCATCAACCTTTTGTGGAGGATGCAAGAAATCGGAAGATAAAGAAATAGAGATGCAGAATTAGAAAGGCACAAGACAACTGTGTTTTCATATGCTCTAAGGTGATGTTTATCTTTTGAGGATAGAGAACACACAGTGTGTACAGTCTTTATTTAAGTGCATCTATTATTCAGGGCCTAATTCCAATATTCTTTAAATATCTCCCTTTTTCAGTTATTCCTATACCACTTAACAGGTAAAGGAAGATGTTCTTTATCCTAACAAAAACCCCTATACTTGCATATCCACAGGGCTAATACTGACTGCTCTAAAAGAAGTATCTTTAATAGCTTTCAGACAATGATTGTCATTGTCATAAGGGGTTAACTAGTTTGGTAATTCTGCGACCAAAACAAGTACTCATTTAATTTCTAACTTTCATACAACGTGTACATCAATTAAAGAATATTCTTCAAACTTACTTACATTATATAGAACTGCTGGAATTGTTGGAGAACTGGTAAGCAGCTGCAATTCCAGATAATTATTTTATAGCTCTCATACAACACTCCTGTCACATATACTGCAATTAAAAATGGGCTAGTATCATAACACTGTTCTTCAGTTTCACAGAGGAAGTCTTTTTCTAACAAAGCATGAGTTTGCCTTAACACGCAGTTCAGAGATGTAAAAACACAGCAACTGATATCACACTTATCTCATGCTTTCATTTCTGTCTTCACAGAAACCAAATTCCTACTTTATCATGGTTATTTTCTCATGCTGTAAAACATGTAGAGATCAGAAACCACTCAAGAAGCATGGCCACTTCATGATATTTTCCTGTGGAAAGTCGGAAACTACAGATTTCATGAGGACTGTGACTTATGTGTCAAAGCTAGTGAATACATATCGCTCTAAGGAACACAATTCAATCAGCATTTCTAAATCCAGATTTTACTACATATCTCACCACCTTCAGTAGGATGGAAATTAGATCGCCATGATCATGCCCAAGCATACTTAGATATCCTGCTTTTTCAGTTAAGAAACAGAACAAAACACTACAAATTGGAGAGATTCCTCCTGATAACAGAGGATTGCACTGTAGCATTTATTTTCAATTACTGGTGCAGATATTTGACATATAAAATGCACTTAAAATATTTAAAATCTAGCTTAGTTTCAGCATCAAGCTATCAGAACACATTAGAATGTATTTTTTCTAACTTTAGAATAATTTTTTTCTACTTTTGAATGATCTTTCTGCAGCTAAGTTCTACATTAATGTCTGTCCCTATAGAGAAAATACCTGCAGCTTTCAGAAACAATAAAACCGGAGACTAACACCTCCTCAGGAAAAAAAAAAAAAACCACCTGACGTTATACATTGTTATTAAGAGTCAGTACTCATTTTATTGCTCTCTCTCTTTTGTTTGTTTGTTTTTAAACACAGCAGTCTTTTGTCATGAAAATGGGACATACACAGAGACTATTGATCACATAAAAATATTTCTCTGCATAACAGCAATGGAGTCCAGCCACTGCTGTTCAGATAAATTCTGAATATTCCCCTCCAGATATCACTTTCAACAAAGAGTCATCGTGAAATATCATATAATTCATACATAAGATCTACCTTTATTTCAGTGTGCAGATTTTAAGTATCTGTACTTCTGATTTTCATACCTGATTCCTATGAACCAATATATAATTTTAGATTACTGCTATGCTGTATTTGTGCTTCAGTTTTGCTGCTTGCATTATATTTTTTATTTTTGTAAAGGCAAAAGTATCATTCAGATTCAAACAGCAACATTCAAAAAAACAAAAACTAACACACAACCAACAACAAGAAACAAAATTCAGTCTCCCTTCTGATTTTTCAGTGAGACAGTGAATCCACCCATGTGTGTTGTCATAAATTAAATCCAGTTCTGTCCAATTATAAAATTGGCACTGTATTTGCACACATTGCCCAAAGTTTGTGTTACGCTTGCAAGGGAAACAAGCCATGAATATTACACTTTCCATTGGGAAATCAAATACATCAGAAGAATTTATGAAACCCCAACTGTGCAAATATGATTTTAATATGAATTGTAATTTATGCAGTCATAAAAGTACTGTACACACAAAATTTCATTTTAGAATTTGAAACCTAGAGAAACATTTTTTCAAATCTCTCCTCATAATAGTTAAGATCTGTTTGAAAGCATTATGGGTTTCTCATGTCCACAGTGCTTCACCATCAGTAGTAGTTATAACTCATATAAAGAACATGCTGCTTTCAGTTTGCTTATAAGCGTGCTTTATAGATATTCTTTACAGGAAGCAGACCCAGAGATAGCAGTGCTAAGGTTTTTTCTCTTTTCTTCCAATATTTTAATGTATACTCTTCTTCTCCATATGCAAAGTGTTACAGCCGCACAGTGTGCAGACAAAGATTTAATCAGAACCCAGCTTATCTTCTAAAAACAAAATCCCTTAAACATTTGGCAGTCTTATGTTACCTAGCTTTGCCTCCGTGCACAGGTGTGATGACAAATATAAAGCACAGCTCCATGTAGTAGTCACAACACAGCTGATTTCACTCAAGCACTCAGATGATCTACAGGCGACATGTTGCCGGTAAGAAATTCAAAAGTCACTTAGTAGTGTGAAGTCAGTATAATTGATTCTGTTTTGGTTTCAAGCACAGTAACAGTAAGATGAGATACGGCAATAAGGCAGCATCACTTTAACCAACCTGAGAACTTTTTACGTAGATCATATTCTGTGTTTATAAACTGCTTAGAGCAACTATAAGTAATGTAAGTAATAAGTAAACACATCTACTTGTGCTAGAAATTTTAATAATTATTTGAAATTGAACCACTTCTCAAAAATTATACAGTGATGATTTAGAAACACGAGAGACCTCTTTCTACCTGTCCTAATTTATATAAGGATATATATAAGTTTATATATTATCCTTTTCTAAAAAGTTGTCTTTCTTTTTTTCCATATAAAAAAAACCTATCTAATCAGAAGAAAATGCTAAGATACTAGTAAATCCACAAACTTCAAGAAGGATTTTTTTTTTCCTCTGTCAATCTATTTGGACTATATTTTAATTATAACAGTCCATTTTTTGACACCAGAGTTGATCAGTTCACTGGGAAACTGCACCGGCCATTGAGCCTTCCTGAAGCATCTTTTACTATCTTTTATTATCCTTTGTTAAGGAAATTTTAATGCTGGAAAAAATTTACCAAAGAACATCTGTTTGGAATGAGATTACCTTGGCATTTAAAAAAATATATAACAAGAAGTGATCTTTTCAAGGATCACGGACAAGAATAGATTAACAACGTGGTTATGAATTTTGAGAAGTAGTGTCAATTCCACAAAACAAATGTTGAAAAAAACAGTAACTTTTAATATTTTTTCTTAAATCTATTTTCTTCTTCTTTTATTTTTTGTCCATGCTTCAATGCACGTGCTAACAATCAGTTATGTGGATGCTTTTATTAAGGCTAATTTATTGCTCTCTCCTTCACTTTTATGCCACTGCTGCCAGAGAAACCTGCAGAAGTGAAATGGCCAAGAGGATCTTGTCAATAAAAATTGATTTGCTCTCTGCAGGTGGCACACTATTTGAAAAAAAAAATTAACAGGTTCATTCTGACTGCTTTTTTTCTTCCACTGATTACTTCTTAATTTGCAGCTTGGAAAGCTTCACTTGAAAGAACAGCTAACCATACACACACCTCTTCTTAATTCTTCCTTACACCACAGGTTGATGGGAAAAAAAGGATGCCTAAATAATTTCCCTCCTTCAGACAGAAAGTCCCGCTAAGCTCAGTAGGCAGCATTTAGATTTCAACATGTCAAGCAATTGCCTCTGCCACATGGACACCAGAAACAAATACAGAACTTTTACACATTTGCATTCAGAGGAAGGACTGTAGATGAAAACTGTTCAAAGAAAATTAGACATTTGAAATCCAATTGCTTAAAAGAACAGCAGTAATTTGTGGGTTTTGAGTGCACCTTTGGGACATCATTTTTTCCTTCTGAAATATTTCCTAATATTCCCTCATATTCTGAATACATGCTTTTGTATGAAAAAAATCACATACTCCAGAGAAACTGACTGACAAAGAAAACAATGGCACTATAGTTAGTAATTATATGCTGACTGCCCCTCAAAGTACTAACAGTAAAAGCTGAAAACAGAATTCTGGATCTGACCTTGCCTTTGAACCTGATCATAAGCATTATCTAATAACTACTTGCACTGAAGATCAGTGACAGTTGTAACACCACAGCAAATGATGATTGGGGAAAATACTCAATAAAGTTTACATCAGGATAGGGTAGGGTATATGACAGCTCTCTAGATCCTGAAAGCAGAACACTGGTTGCTACATACAACTTTAATGGTGGCAACATTGAAAAGCAGACTCACTGAGCAAATAAAAGCCTTTCCCTCCTCTTCATTCTAGGACACATTTATTTGATAATGTAGTATGTCTTGAAACAAATACTAAAGTGGACTTTTTGACAAATATATCTATTACTGATATTTCTAATGGACAGGTAAAATGCCAAACTAACACTTTATCTAGTTGAGATCTAATTCAATCCTAAAGTGAATGGCAACTATAAGACCACTAAGAAATTAAAAATCATTTTCAAGAATGAGGCAACAAGAGGAGCAGTTTGGTTTTTTTGTTTGTTTCTTTCTAAGTATGAAAGGCATTATTAAATGTGGACGTAAGTGTAAACATTCATCTCTTGCTATTGCAGACTTTTGAATCCTGACAAAATTAGTTCATGAAAAACAGTAAAACTTTACATTTATGTGCATCCCTGACTCATACAGAGACAAAATAAAATAAAATAAAATGACAACTATATAAGGGACATACATACTTCCTCTAAATATTCCTTGAACATGACAACAAGTCTTACCTTCTTATTCCACAGGCCCCTGAATTCCAGGGAGATGCTTAAAAAAGGTAAACTTTCCAACACAGATCAGTGTATTATTTCTCATCTTGGATATGAATATGTACACAAGGGCTTGCATTTCCACAGCATTTTGTGTGGGAAGATTTCAAAGTACTTTGTAACTAACAATATAACTACATGCCTATAACACAGTTTTTAAAACATCGCAGTAAGGTAGCTTATTGGGAAAAATAAGACCTATGAGAAAATAAATGTCAAAGTGCTAACCAATTCCAACTGCTTTACACATGAGACACAGGTTACCATTCCCTAAAAGAATGAACAGCCATAAAATCATTAATTTAAAATTAGCCCTGTTTGTACATGTCTCATTAGGCACATAAAAAAAAATGAATAAGCATCAGAATGGCATACAAATATGGAATCTACATTCATTAAAGGCTGAATTCTAGAATAATTATAAATTGGCTGCTGTACAATAGAAGACTGCCACAGCCAGAAAACATTTTCATGTTCTTATTGAAGGACTAGAACTGAGAAGCCATAGAAATTAAAAAAAAAAAAAAAATCCAAGGTCACTGATTTTGATTGTTTCTCAAGACATAGTTTCACTTTTAGCAGGATGCCTACCTAAGCTATCTTTTCATACACAGCTCCGGCCAGTTATTACTACACTCCCAACTCCTTTACCATGATCTTCATTCACGACCCTATGCACTTTTCTAACGAGCCATGTTCAGATAAGCTACCAGGCTTAAAAAAAAAAAAAAACATAGAAATTAATGTTACATTTCATGGAGATTTGCTGTGCAATTTTATACTCCATACAAAAAAAAGGATGGTTAGCAGCACTGTGACCTCACTCTTCAGATTCAAGTATCGTCAAAGAATTCATTCTGTCTTTTGTCAGCTTTAATGCTGCAAGTTGAATAACTAAGGAGAGAAGAAGAAAAATACTCCAATTCTCCTCCATCATATACGTATGGCAAGAGAGGAGTTACCCTTACCCAAGAAATTTTTCTTTCTTTCTTTCTTTCTTTCTTTTTAAATAAAGGTACACCTACATTCTATAACACTCACTGATCTAGTGAATGAGGAATATACATAAATTTCATTACCCACATCTATCTGATGTCAAACCAAAGGAGGTTGCAATACAGTTCCTGAACCCTCACTCATGAGCAATCAGGAAAGAAAACCCCTTTTTGCCTGATTTCAGGAACAAATGTATCACTATTTACTTTTTAATATGTGAAACTAAATTCAACAGTGAAGATCTCTGAACTCTGCAATTCATTAGATATGAATGCTGAACTAAATAGCAAGCAGCGGTAAATACATGAAAATATACTCAGTACCAAATATTTATACAGAATAATACATAATAGTATTAAAATATTTTTTTGTATTTAATTGGATAAAAGCTTCAGGTTACTAACATGCATATTCATCTTTCATGCTGCTGGAGTTTCCAACTTGCTAAGTACCTAACATCACTGAGATGTAAAAAAGAAGAGGATCTGTAAAATTATTTCAGTTCTTCAGTGAGCCATAAAGTACATACAGCTTTCATTGTTGAAATAAACTGAAGATTCACGTGCTTGTAGCTTTCACAGCAAATGAAACTCTGGAAATGATGCTCTCAGTAAAGCCAGGAATGTCAAAAATCAAGGAAAAGGAACAAAGCAGTAATGGACTTACCAGGTAAGAAGAGAGAGAAGGCTGAGAATCCTGCATACAATCTTTGTCCCTTCCCTTTTTCACACTGCTCAGTAGCAGCACCTGGCACAATACCTATTCTTTTTTCACATGACAAGAGTATAACACTACAGAGCCACTTTTAATATTGCAGCTGTTGGGTACTAAGGAAGCCAGAGAAGATTCTGTACGAAAACCTACTTTGAGTATTGTGAGGAGCTTGGTAATTACAACTGCAATACATTCTGATTGAAAAATTTAAATTGCAGATGTACAGGAAAAAAAATACCCATTCATTTCATATCCTGGGATACAAACTAACACCAAAGCTTAATTTTTATGAATTAATTTCTCCAAAGTCCTTTTCCCTAGTAAATACTCACCTCTGTTATCACTCACCACTTATCCTACTGAAGTTTGAAAAAACCTAATGATGATGGTTAACTTTTAAAATCAATACTTCTGTGCACACTTCATGGAGAAAAATAAATCTTTCACACAGTTAAAGCTATACTGAAAAATAAGTTGGAAATAAATGGCAACATAAAATATAATCCTGATGAAATATTAATGGTAAAATGATGATGATATGTTACGGCCTTATGCATTAATGCCATGCCATACTGCTTTATCAGTCAATGCAAGCTGATGCTGCTTAGCAAATTTTAACATTTTGTTAATAATTTTGTTAATAGTATACAAATTACGCTAAACTTTAATTTGATTTCAAGTCTTCTTCATTTTCATAATGTAAATAAATTGGGAATACAAAATTATGAAAATTCTGCCTTCTCTAATGACATTTCCATTAGGTATTAACCCAGCAGTTCTCATCTTTGCTGTATATATTGTAAGCAGTAGAACAATTCCTGAATTGTTCAGGAATTAGAACTTTGTAGAATGAAGTAGAACTTTCACCACATCCTATTCCCTCACGTAAAAATAATTTACAATAGTACAAATTTTAATATGAGTTCCCAATTCAAAATCTACCAGCTACTGATGATAGATTATAGGAACATTTTAAAATTAAACAAACAAACCAAAAAAAAGATTTTAATTTCTGTTTTGAAAGAAAAAAATATATATTTCTTAGATTTATTAATCCTACCTTTTCCAAGAGAAAATCCCTCTGTGGATGGGAATCTATCTTCCAGAAATATTTCATGCTCCAGATCACAGTAACCTGTGATCTACAGTAACCAATTCTAAATGGGATTACATATATCTTTGTAAGAGAACTTCTGACTCAATTCCTTAATGAGATTCTCTTATTTCATCTTATCTTCCAAAATATTTTGTAAGATGTTGTGCGTAGCAGTATGTCTAGCATATGCACCTAGTACCAAACTCTGCAGAGCAACTAAAAAACTTTGCAGATGACTGCTATAACGCAGTCATTGCTATGAAGACAAGACTTATTCACCTGCCGAAGTTGTGCTTTTGAGATGCGAATGACAGGGGGAAACTTGTTGCCACAGGGAATGACAGGAAGCTGCCTACGACCAGTTGAGCGGGAAGAAGAGGAGTGGCTCTCAGCTGATTGACTCCTTGGTAAACCAGCCTCTTTCAGAGGGTCCGGGTGGATGGACAGATAGGCTATAGGGCTCATGGTGCGGAGGATGGGACTTGAAATTCTTGGAGTGGAGAAATGCAGCATATGGGATGAGTTGAGCTGTGAGAACATGGCAGGGAAAAAATAAGGTTCAGAAATCAATACTGTAGTAATTTGTGTTTCTGTCCGGCATATATGCATTTTCTTAGAAGACTGCATTGCAAACTCCCTCACATGGTAAAAGCAAATAATGTAGGAGTTTTTGTTGTTGTTTTAAGTCTAATTACCGTATTTTCCATCAATTTTTAAAAATCTAACATCCAACTCAGAAGCAAGCATCCTTTCTCCTGCTGACTCTTGCCATTCAGTCAGTAAGAACCCAGGGCACATTTAATGAACTAACACAGTGTGTTCCAAGGACGCCACGTAGAGAGGCTGGCTGATTGTTGGCTGGTCCTCACAAATGCTCAGCATATCCATTCAACAGTGTTGTTTTGTATGATAACTATAATTTTAGCATACACACCCATTGCATGCTTTACAAACATGACTGTATAACTATGGCTATAACAGTGAATATTAAGAACCATAGCTGAGGGAATAAATCAGTAAGATTAGCACTGAACAATTTCGGCAAAATTTCCCAAGCACAGAATTGAATTTGCAGGATACACTGGCCTGGAGAATCCATCAACATCTGTTTCATCTTGTATCATATCAAGCAAACATTTAGAAAAGAGCAAAAACAACAGGAATGGTATAGTCAAAGTGTTCCAAAGTAATAATTTTAAAGAAAGTACATTTTCAATTTGGTTAACAATAATTCTAATAAACCTATAGATTTGATGCACAATTCTGAAGCCAACTGATCCTTTCCAAGGCCTTTCCTTGTGCTGAATATGTGGTGACATCTAAATATCTGTCAGTGAGATTACTGTTTATGGCTTACATGGTTTTGTTCCAGTTATATATGGACAAAACCATGAACAGTAGAGATATGGAAACTTTTTTTTTTTTTTTGCAAGCTATACAAACATGATTTTCCACTTCCTGTTGTGATATTTGCAATTCTAACCTGTATTCCTTGGAAACAGAGTGCACATGTCAGCATTTCGGTTTCCAAGGAAAAGGTATTTCCACTTGCGTCAGTCCTAAAGCTTCAGTTCCCTTACTACATATCTATCTTTCAACTGAAGGAAAAAAAAAAATTTCCAGTGTCTCATAAAAACAGAAACTGAGAATCCAAAGCTCATGAACACAGAACTAAGAACCCTCCAATAAATGTAAGTTTAAGAGCAGTTTTATTGATACAACATAACTTGATGTATAGAATGCTAATTTCAGTGATATTTCTAAGTAATAAAAATAATCGGATTCCCAGAGTCAAACAACTTCTATAACCATGCATATATATTAGGTACTAGGTTGCCAAGAAAATGTGACCAGAGTTAACTGTTGTCTAATTTTAACTGAAGTTGAAACAGACATTAGCTGATAAATATTGGATTACTTTAACACCATTGTTCTTTTTTTTTTTTTTTTTTTTTTTGCTGAAAGAACTGCTTAACAAATATCCTATGTTGCAAACAGTTTTGTGCATCCACCATATGGAGGTCATTGCAATTCAATACAAAGACAGTAAATTAATGAGGCCATTGTTCAACAACACAGCAAGTTCAGCATTAAACTCTTAGAACCAGAGAAAGAAGAAGAAGAAAAAGCAATAGGATGCAAAGTGCTGCTCCAATATAAATTTCTGAATATTCTATATCACTTCCAATCCTTTCGACAAATTAACACCAGCAGATGTTACTGTAAATCAGGTACTGCCTGTCCTGCTGAAGCTAAACTCTACATAAAGCCAACATGAAATCATACAGTCAGCAAATACATACCAGCATGCTATGAGTAATTCAACAGAAATTGACTGCGTGCCCAAGCCAGATCAAACTGGTTTTTACTGGGTAATCTGTTCTGTATGACTGCAAAACCATGTCTGATAACAAGAAAATTACCTCTTTACATACATGTATTTCCACAAATGATAGCATAATTTACTGTAGCTTTTTAAGCCTAAAGCTTGCTAATCACCAAACCAATAACTTACATATTTTTTCTCTTATTCTTTGAGCACTGATGCTGTGTGTAACTGGTAAGAAATGATATTATCACCAACTACAAAAAAATAACGTATACACACGATATCCTGAAAAGCAATTACCTGCAAATGGAAGGGCTACAGATCAGCTATTTCTTTCCCTCAGGAGAAAATAAAACTGGGGGGCGGGGGAATTAGAAACCTTCAATTTCCTATACAGAAACATCCTTGCTACTACTTAAAAACATCTAGTTCATTCACTTACTGTAACCTTAAAGTAAGTGCTTGCATATTTAAAAAAAATGCTATCTGAATTCTCAAACTCCCAGAATAAGCTTGAAGACCATAAGTCATCATACCTTCTCCTAAGTGATAATGTGATAAGGTCACTAGAAATCCATATGGGAGGTATATAAAAAAACATGATAATTATGAAGACTGCCATTCTATGGTTTCAAGCCATTTGAGATGAGTAATCTCTTCAGAAATTATGCTAAGATACTGTACTACTGAAATTTCAACATCTACCTTTAACCCCTTTTAGTAACGCTTCTTCTAAGTCATTTGATATATAATCCCAAACTTACATTCCTGGATCCAATCTCTTAGTAACAGATTCAACATAACTAAAATTAGCAGAAGAGTAAAATATGACCCTTTGTTCATTATTTGTACTTGTTGTCAGGAAGAAACTATCTAGATAAAACTACTAAACAAAAACATTTGAATCTAATTAAGGTTGTTATTGTTTCATAAATACAGCATCAACTTCACTATTAAAATTACACAAAGTCTTTGAAAGCATTTTTATTATTGGAATCATATTATCTTGAGCATTTCACATCGGTGTCATGTAACTGTACTCTGCTCCCCAGTTTGATTTTTTGGTCCAGTGTACAATAGGAAGCATGCGCTAAGCCAAATCATACAGTGTAAGATACATAAATTTCTTTGGGCCATAACAGGCTTTACTAAGGGGTTGTGGTATTTGTCACCGTTATCTTTGTATAAGTTCAAAGGAGACTCTCTTATCTCAATATTATGGCTTTGGCAGCAGTTGTACACAATGAGAGGTAATAAAACCAACCAGCAGGCAGAGTACAGCCTCTTCAGGCTATTGCCTTCTTCCATAATTGTGTCTCTTGCTTTGCACTGCACTGGCAGTAGCAAGTATAGCCCTAAGAGATAAATGGTGGACAGATAAGTTTGTGGTAAAGAAAAAAAAAAATGATGACATTATAGAAAAAATACAGCATCAACATGATATTTACCTTGAGCTACCAGTTTTAGTCAACTTTAATTTACTGCCGTAGGTG
Source organism: Gallus gallus (assembly GCF_016699485.2). Lineage (NCBI taxonomy): Eukaryota > Metazoa > Chordata > Aves > Galliformes > Phasianidae > Gallus > Gallus gallus. The sequence continues at coordinate 25,425,483 of NC_052536.1, forward strand.
ATGTCAGATTAAGGAGATTACTCTATTTAGGAAAGGTAAGATTAGTTGAACCACAAAACTGCTTTAAAAAAATAATCCATATCACCTTTCAAACGTTGCATAACAAATATTTTGAAGATTAGGGTAGTATGTTTCAAATAGCATGTCATGCTGCCTCCACACAGATGCACATAAGTACAGATCCTTGAGTATAGTCTTTCACATAACTTGGCTAACTTGTAGAACAGGCATTTTTTCTAGAGGTTTCAAGTACCATTTCCAACTTACCTTTGCAACAAAGACTGTAGGACAGTATTTTACACATTCATTGTGAATTTATGTTTTTGTATGACAAATATAATATCAACTTAAATGTGTAGCTCCCATTGATTAAAAACCTCTGCATAAATAGATTCTTAATATGTTTTAATTGAGGCAAATTCCATGGATCATACCTGCAGAACAGTTATCCAAGTCCATGGAAGAAAGGAAATACTCATATAACAAAGCATGGAACACTACCCCTCAAGAATCAATTCCCATTTCTAATATAACTATGAATTTCTGCTACACTGTAATAATTGACTTACTGCTTTTTCATTTATTATCTCCTCACATAATTCTGAACAAAGAGAGGTTTAATAAAACAAGTGTTTTTCTTACCGGAGTGAGTGCTCCTTCTGCTTGAGCTTCCATAGGACTTGTAGGGGTGGCTGCAAGGAGCTGTCCAGCAGCTCCTGTCAGAAGTTCTAATTTGTCTGTAAGCTGCTCAGAAGAAGCAGGATGACTTTCCATGGCTAGAAGAAACTCCACCCCTGAGGTTTGATTCTTGGCATGGACACTGTTTCCTGCCCAACCTCCCTGTCTGGGCTGCTCTTCTGGAGGGGACTCCTCTAGAACTTGTAGTACCTCTGGCTCTTCATCTGAGGGACTTCCAGTCGTTTTGTGCCCTAAAACTTCATTTGTCCTGAAATCCTGCAAGTCCCGTTCCTTATCTATTATCACCCATTCCTTAGAATCGATCTCCTGCCTGCTGGAGCTTAAGTTGACAGCTACAAATCCATTGCCAACAACACCATCAACTTGTTCTGGAGAACCAGCTGACACAGGTTTTGAAGCATCTGGAAGATATTCTTCATCATAGTGCCAAACATGGTCCATGCGGGAAGTCACAGGAGCAGGAATAAGTGATTTCTGAGGAAGAGGAGGAACAGCAGCAACTGCAGTCTCTGCTGCAGCATTCAAGTCTTTCTGCCTCTTCTCCAAACTTAAGAAAAGAAATTAATATTTGAATTAGTTACTAATGATGTAAGCTACATTTGATAGCTTTTCAGTTGATGAAAACAAGATTTATGTAAAAGATTGTTGCCATATTTTAGAAAAAAATATAGTGAAAGAGCCACAACTTGAAGCAATTCCATAACTTAAGCCAAAGGAAAGAGACACAAATATAACGAACAAAACAATTATTTCACTGTGATGTTTATTATCCACTTCTTCAAAAAATAACTCTATTGGCAAGTAAAAACGGTTGGATGGCCTTAGAAATTTGCACACATATCAAGGCCTGAGAGAATGCCTGAGAGAATGGCAGAGAGAATCATGAGTGATTGACAGCTCAGTGTTCTGATTTCCATCTGATTTAAGCTATGCTGCAAAGAATCCAAGTGGAACAGAATAAACAGAATTCTCCAACATCAGTTAGAAGATGCTTTCGAAATCAATGTGTCTGTTTTTTTGGATTGATTCCCTATTTATGTTTTACTTAGCTTGCTTCAAACAAATTCAAATTCCTAATCGTCAGTGGTGTATTAGAAGGATTTTGCCACTGCCAACATATCATCTGTCCTCTACATATCATCTGTCCTCTACTCTACCCACCTCAGTCACTGCCTCTCAGACAGATCACAATGCATCTTTCTTTATTTTCATTTATTTTTTCCTATGTAAGGGCAAATTGATTTAATCAGCTCTAATATAGCTTTCCTTTCTCTGCCTTCAAATTCCATTTTAAGGCCTTTGTTTTCTAACAGTTTTGTGTTTTTTTTTATTTTAGTATAACCAAATCTGCTACATGCAAATAGACTTCTAACTTGACTTTGTTCAAAAAAAAGAAAAAGAAAAAACCCTCAGCTTCTTGTAAGCTGTCCTCATCTCCTAGCAACCAGTCCCACGTTAGCTCTACTGAGCACCTGACGTCATCATTCTTATTTCAGATGAGTTGTAATGACTGTCAAATGTCAAAACCATTCCAGTGAAGAAAAGTTAATAAACATCACCGTGAAATAAAAGATTTTTTTCTAAAAAACAAACTTAGCTCTATACTAGAATTAATCTTTTCTTCTTTGTCATTTCTTTTTTAAATAAAGACTAGGTAAAGTCGCAACATCAATAAGTTGAGCAATGTTATGAACATATTTAATATTGTTTGCTGTAGCTTGCATAAGCACAACTCAGCAAACGTTTAGAATTTTCACAAAGCGCTGCAAATTGACAGAGTAATAGTAAAGAGATTATACTGTCTTAGCAACACATTCTGTAAAAATCTAAGCATAAAAATAAAATAGAAATAATTTATTTACCAGTTCTCAAGAAATTTATCGGTGTCTGGCTTTGACTCCAACGTCAGACGCTTCTCAAGTTCAAAGCTGTGAATTGAACGTAGCTTTCGAACCAGTGGGACATCTCTGTCCAGCTGAGTAGTCTCTGAGCGGACACGAACTGGAGAACCTAGACTTGGTGCATTAAGCATTCCATTCACAGGTCCATGGCTGTTTTCCTCTTCTGTAGCAGCCTGAGCAAACAGTAAAAACATAACACACTATGAATGGCAAAGTAGAGGAAGGCACAGAATTGTATGGTGAATACCATCCAGAATTTTATCCATTGATAAACCGATTTGTATTTGGAATGTTCCTTAAGCTCACAACACATTTAAGATAGTTTAGAAATGCTTTTCAGCATGTACCCACAACAGCCAAAAAAGGTCTAGTAATATACCAGTAGTAATGCAATAGTTCTGGGCAGGTCTAAAGACAAGTCTAAACAAAAAACAAACAGTAATATATTAACATTGATTTTTCACACTCATCTCTAACATTTTCCTCACTAGTAGTTTAAAACCAGTCACTTAGAAGCATCTTCAGTCTGCTTCAGAGCCAACAGTTCTTATTACAGAAAAGTTAGTTTCCAAGCTGACTTTATGATCCTCAACCAAGAACTATATTTTAGTTCAACTGCATTCCATCTTGTATACTAGCTGGACACAACTTGAAGCATGATTACCCTTAATTTCAACAGGTGCAACTAACAAAAATTGTATATGTTTAAATCAGAGCAATTGGCTTTCTCCCTCTTTGGTAAAAATAAAGAATAATAAAAACAAACAAAAAATCCAATAAATTCAGCAACTCTGAAAATAGGCACCATGTCTTATGGTCTACCATAACACATCATCTTCTAGAAACAAGAAGCAAAAGCCTGAAAACTAGACATCTATCTACAGAACATTTCAATAACACATGCCTATTGAGCTGTTTAAAACATTTTTATATCAAGAAAAAGAGCTATATTTCGTGAACACGAAGTCTAGTGATTGTGTCCGAAAACATGAAATGCTGTGATTGCGAACAAGGAAGATGGGAACCACTTCTGAGAGACCATATGTCAAACTTAAGAAACTTTCTCTCCAAAAGATTAGCCCATTAATCTCTTTGCATCAGTAGAAAGGTACCATATCTTATGGAAACAAAAAACTCCACATGGATTAAAAGAACACCACCAATCATGCTTAATCTTAATTTGTCATTTGAAAAATAATAAATAATGCTAAAACATTTTTTGTATTTTCTGTATCTAAACTCTACTCATGCAAAATACAGAAAATCTGCTTTGGTTTCACACACTGAGCAAGAATAGAAATGATGTCTGAAGAACATGAATATGATGATCACATTAAGAAATTACATCAACAACATTATTGAGCTATGTCACTCTCATAGTAAACTACATTCTCAGAATAAGTTAGAAAGAGTCTCAAGTTTAAAGTTATCAGCAAATTACTCATCATAAAGACCATAAAAGCCCAAAAGCTTGTCTACTTTTTCTAGTATATAGATTGGTCTAATAAAACATGTAAACTCTACCCTAAAGTCTTGTTTTCTTAGATCACTCTGAGTAATTCATACTAGCATGACTTTATTACTAACGATATTCGACTGCGTACCATGAGGACAAGCTGTTTGTAAATCTTCAAAATACAGATTTGCAAATACCTTACAAATCCCTAGTTTTATTTTGTTTCTGTTTGCATCCATTTCTTCCCAAACATCTTTTTCCTGAGAACGCTGATGCCCAGGGGACCCAGGCAGCTTCTCTGGTGAGACACCAACTGGAATACCATTCTCTCCATCGCTGAGCTGTTCATCAGGAAATACTTCATCTGTGTTTTCTCGCAGCAAATCTCCTGGGATAGGAGTGGCATTGGCAATTCTACAAAAGTAGAAAAAATATTGGAAAAGTGAGAAGACTAAATTATGTGAAAAACACTTAAAAGCTGCTTCTTGAACATTTTCAAAGTAATTTCTGAAGAAAAAATGTTAGAGATATCTATTACAGAGCACTGGATAAATACTATTTCCTTCCATCACTGGATTAAAATCCTATATAAATACAGTACAGTTGGTAAAGGCTGTTTTTGGTTGTTTTGTTGTTGTTGTTTGTTTTTGTTTTTCAAATGGAATTCAAAAGTTGCTTAGTATCTGCATATAACAATTCACAGTAACTAGAATAACATTCTCCTCTTGGTACTTTCTGGAATAGGAATGGACTATAAAGTCCTTCATATTGTTTGTACTCCTGAAATCAACAAGGATCACTGATTGATAAATAAACCAGAATGTTCTGACAGAATAGTAATGTCTTACTTTTTATACTGCACAGAAATACACTGAACAAATGCTACTATGTAAAATGTGGTAAACCAGAATTATCGTCTCTGAAAGTACAGTCAGGTGACTTCAATGACTAGTCCTGATGGAAGACAAACACTAACAAGTGCCATTTACTATATTCTAATCTTTTTACTTCTTTCTTCCAGTATCTATTTTAATAAATAGGAGAGCTATGTTTGGACTAGTAGTTCAAAAACAGTTTGACAAATTTGACTGTTCAAAGAATAATGAAAGTAACTGTAAAGTTTGAAAATATCTTACATATGCACATAATTCACATGTATAAAAGCAATAAACTCCTTCTCAAACTAGTATCATTTTAACCATAGCCGAGTCAATAGTTACTCTATAGGTTCTAATCAAATATTGTGCTGGTTTATTTTTTTAGTGTGTGTTTAAAAACCACGCCTGGTGCAATCCATGTGTTTATTTAGCTAGAACAGCTTTATTTAACACAGCATAAAGATAAGAATTTCAGCTTTTTACTAATAAACTATCAATATAAGTTTTATCTCTTCTCAGATTTAATAATTGTTTCCATTCCATCAGAATTAATTTCAGCGACCATACACAATGTGCATACATACCCAATTGCAGCTGGAGTAAGACGAGTGTGTAACTGAGGTGTGGTTGAAGTTGTCGTTGTTGTCAGAGAGCCATCAGTTCCACTTTTCTCCCAGTCAAAAGGATCACTTTCAATAACTCCAAAGGTTTTCATGCTGTTATCAAACACAGACATGAGAAGCTAAAAATGAAGGAAAAAGTTAATTAGCTTCATTTTTGTCAGAGATCAAGCAATTTAGAAATATCACCAAAAAATAATTTAGCATACTCCTTCTTCACGATTCTGAGTGACAATTTTCCAAGAACATATATTTATCATTTTTGCAATGTTTCAAATGTAAGATATGCAAACTTCTGTTTTACATTAAAAACAAATAAGCAAGAAAAGACAACCAAGTCCTCTCTGTGTTTCTAGCAGAAAAGAGGCAAAAAAGCCAGAAATGTACACATAGGCATGACTAAGTCACTGCAGAATAGGAGCCACAGCTTCCCAAGAGATAAGGATGAAAGAATATATTCAGCAAGATCATTAAACGCTAGGGAATTAATCAGGAGTACATACAAAGAATACCAATTCACTAATTCATATACTTCTTTTATTTAATACCATGCATCATTTATATTATCCAATGCTGACATCCATACCACAGAAAAGCCACATGGAGAAGCTTTCCTCTGTGATTTTATGCTATGAAAATTCACCTGGGCCAATTTGTGTCCATGGGAGAGAAAGAAATTACATCTGCTTTCCTCTTGCTTTGGAAAACTTTTGTCTCATTCCAGTAACTGCTGGGAAGGCTGTGTCCATATCATATCATCTCTTGCTTCAAAACATTTTGACAAATTATACTTTTTTCCTAAAAGCTAGAACTCTGGTTTTCATTCTTTCTTCCGATCAAGGCTGCTGGAAATTTTGCTGTCTCCTGTAAAAATACCTACTGTTTCTAACTTAAAATGGATGGGAAGTTTGGATCATTTTTCTTGCACAAAATGCATTCATTTTACCCTTACTCTTAAGAGCTCTCAAAATGCTATTGATCTCTGTCAATCCAAAAATCCCTACTGAACTGCACAAAGCCATAATTCACTCTGTCCCATTCACACTCTCCTTTATTCTATTCTTCCTGTACCTTCATCACTCTCTCTCAAATTTAGACATCATTCTCCTTTAAATCTTTTCTATAATTTCTGCTATAATGCAAAAACAAATGCTGTTTTTCAACATACTAGCATAAAGCACTTATTTTTTTGAGTTTTATTTTTTGTTGAAATATGGGTCAACAGTGAGTGACTAAAAGTACACCACTGTATCAACAATCCAGAGCTGCCTATCTCAGCAAGCAATACTCTCCTCCAACAAGGATAAATGACTAGTTAGTTTTCCAGTGATCTCCGTAGGCAACACTTCAGTGTGGGGGGAAAAAAAAGCATGGATTCATGTCATGATACAGCTGTATGTATAAAGGGTGCTGAGCTCAAGATTTCTGAAAATTGCCTGAGTGATTATCACTATAAAACAATCTCATCAATTTAACCTAAAGAGCACTCAGTGGAGCCTAGAATATGAGCATAGCATCCGAACCTAACAGATTACTGACTGCAAAGCAACTGACGGTTATTTTTAGAAACCTAACCGCCTTACAGTTCAAAGACATTATTTTTTTCCCCCCATTTTGGAACTGTATCCATAGTCACTAGAAGCACAGAAAAGTCTGAGGTGGAGGGGACCCTCACAGAGCACCGATTCCAACTCCTGGCTCCACACAGGACCTCTAGAATTAAAACCATATTTCTCAGAGCATTCTCCAAATGCTTCTTGAATTCTGGCAGGCCTGGTGCTGGGACCGCTGCCCCAGCCAGCCTGTGCCAGGGCCCAACCACCCTCCAGTGAAGAACTTTCTCCTAGCACCCAACCTGACACTGCTCTGACACAGCTCCATGTCATTCCCCCTCAGGTTCTGCTGCTGTCACCAGAGAGCAGAGCTCAGCACTGCCCATCTGCTCCCTGTAAGGAGCTATAAACCACAAGGCCTCCCTCAGCCTCCTCTGGTCTGGGCTGCACTAAGGGACATCAGCCATTCCTCTCATGTCTTACCTTCTCAACCCTCACCATCTTTGTAACCCTCCTTTGGATGCTCTCTAATAGTTTTATGCTCTTCTTACATTGTGGCACCCAAAACTGCACACAGTGCTTGAAGCGGGGCCACACCAGTGCAGAACAGAACAGTACTGGGCCTGATGCACCCCACGGTACAGTTGGCCCTTTTGGTTGCCAGGGCACACTGATGACTCCTGTCCAAATTGCCATCAATCAGAACACCCACATCCCTTTCCAAGGGGCTGCTCTCCAGTCTCTCCTCCACAAATTTGTACATACAGCCAGGGTTGCCCTGTCCCAGGGCAGAATTCTGCAGGTGCAGAATACAGCACTTGCACTTGAACTTAATATGGCGTGTTATTGCCCAGCCCTCTAATTAATCAAGATCTCTCTGCAGGGCCTCTCTGTCCTTGAGGAGGTCAACAGCTCCTCTCAATTTAGTGTTGTCCACAAATTTAGTATACCTTCAAGACCTGTATCCAAGTCACCATTGAAAACATTAAAGGGAACAGGCCCTAAAATGGAGCCTCTCCACAGCCCACTAGTGCCTGACCAACAGCCTGATGTAATCCATTTACTCCAATCACCTAAACTTGACCAGTCAGCCAATTCCTCACCGACCACATAATGTCATGTCTGGACAGATGCTGGACAGTTTGTCCAGAAGGATATTGTGAGAAACAGAAAACTTAGTTGAAATCCACAACTGGCTTCCTACAACTGTGTTGGTAACCTTATGTACCAACAACATAAATGTTGGTAACCTTGTCATAAAAGATTAAGTTGGTTAAGCAGGACTTTTCCCTCATGAACTCATCATGGCTACAACCAATGATTGCATTGCCTTTCAGATGTTTTTCAGTAACTCCCAGAATAAACTTCTCCATAATTTTGCCAGGCACTGAAGTGAGACTGCCACACTCAAGACTAGACAATGAAACCAAGGGAAACTGAAGATGCACCTGCATAAAATTCTGCTATTTAAAATCAGAGATTCAAAGCATTAAAAATGTTTACCTGGTAATCAGGTTTTGTAAAGTAATCTAAATTAGAAATGTGATCCAGAAAGATGTTGAATTCTTGAGGAAGGTGTTTCAACATAAGTCTGTGCTCATACCTCTCTTTAATGGATCCCACTTGCTCCTAGGAGCAAACAACACAAAAAAACGTTAGCATACCTTTGCTCTCTGCTACACACCCACACTGCCATCCCTACAGCCATTCAAAACGCTACTAACCAGAAAGACAGGTGTGTTACACTGATTAGTACTGAGGAAGGCAGTTCTTAATCAGATAGCAAGATAAGAGATTGCTATCAGTACATACTCAAAAATACATATTAACTTCAAATTGAATATGAAAAGCAGTTCACTTTTCTTCTGTGCTTGAATGTTGCCTGATATCATTAGACATTTCAATCCTTCTAAAGAGCCTGCTTTAAAGATTAAAATATCTTGTTGTACCACCTGAAGGCCAATCACTTTCTGGTGATCATTTGGTCATTGCAGCACATCGTACAAGATTAGTAAATCCTAGTAAGATGAGCAAATCAAAACCAAAAGAAGCTATCTATACAGCACACTATTATCTACTAACACATGAACTACAGAAGTAACCTAGTTTCAGTATAATTTCAGGAGAAACTGAAAAAAGTAATAGTAATAGACTAATTAAATAGCATTGTTTCTTGGAGTATCTCACCTAAGATATGTGCCAAAAGAGTACTGCCTACTAATGGATTAATTTTTGTTCATCAGCAAGTAAGAAATGCCCACTTCACAAATAATCAAATTAGATTAAAAAATGCTCAATGTTCAAAAGGTGAAATAAAAAAATTATCCATGCGAGAATAGGAGTACAAATTCAGTGGTATGTATAGACTTACTTTTGTTTTTTGAAATATTTTCAAACTAGAAGTAACAGCACACTTTCCCACTAAATCAGTTCATAAGGTTTTGTTGCATTTTAAACCATGATATTAGGAAAAAGAATACTAGAAAACACTCGAAAGAATAATGTTTAAAATAACAAAGCAGTGATTCTTTGTGGAATCTTTATCATGGCATTTGCTTGCAATTCAGAACTAATTTTACTCATGCTCTTTGGTTTAGCTTCCACATTTACCTTATCTTTTATTTTTCTCCAAGGTAGTTGCCCAACCACAAACTCCACCAACATGTAAAACAGGGACCAGAGATCATCATGTCGACCCATTTCCTATGAAAAAGAATTACTCTAACGCATCTTACAAACACATGTAAGACAAAAGAAAAGATAGATTCTTCACTGTTGAATTTACATTACTATACATAAAAATTCATATAATCAACACTGCAAAGTTGTTAAAATAGATTGGTTTAATTATAAGTAGAAACAGACAATTTTATTTCCATAAAAGATGCAGATAAAACTTGAAGTGTTGTTAATATTACACAGTATCTACGCTAGAAGAGCTTCTACATTAGAACAGCTGTTTAATAGTAAGAAAACATACTGAGATTATGTATTTTATAGAACTCAGTTTTATAAAATTTGCAATATAACTAAGCAAAGATAATCCTTAATAGCACTACTATTTTTACAGAAACCTTTTTACTCTCAATTACTGTAAATTACATCATCTTTTCCACAAGAATAGATGTATATAGTTCTACAAGACAAATGTACCTATATCAGGATACAAAACAAAATCAATAGCAAATGCATTTCTGCTTTCAGCTATGTCAGATGGATATGATACAGTTTCAGATACTCACTCTGTTTCTATGAGCATTGATTGATGCATATCGTACTGTTCCCCGAAAACCAGCAACAGCTCGTGGCTATTAAAGAATAAAAATAAAAAAAGATTCTGTCAGAAAAAAAAGCCCTTTGAATAGTTAAATATGCAACTATCAAGTGGGTATGGAGCCACAAGAAATAGTATTTTAAGACTGTTTTATTTCAATATGCTGTGTTATCTGCAAATTATCAGTGGAAATCTACATGGGCATCAGAAAGCAACACATCATAGTTTCTTAAATCATACATTTGTCAGTTTTTGTTCTCCAGATGCATCGTGTCCTGTTTAGCTCACGCATTAAAAAAAAATCCACATGACAGAAATATTTCTCTTCTTCTTCTTCAATAATGAAATATCTCCAGGTATTAAACAGTAGAAGTCTGAGTCTCAAAATTTTGACAGAATCTAAAACGTAACAATTACTTCCAGTTTGCTCAAATGCACCAATATATACATGGCACAAGTAGGTACTTATCAAAGCATACAAACATTTTCCCAAGTTATTGGCTGAATCAGCAAGCCAATAAATTTTGAGAAATTCCAAGAGAAAGTACAGCCACAAGTGCATCTCCCAGCCACAGCATGGAAACCTGAGGCTGAACAATAAACAGCAAGGGTTTCACAACTGTCACTAATTAAAAATACTTTCACTATTTATATAGACATATATATGTTTATATACACACATATATATATGACACTATAAAAATACTGTCACTAATTAAAAATAAAAAATACAGTTTTTCTTCTCTCACACTGTAGGTACTGTATGGACACACTTAAGTCAACTGCTCTTTTATAACTACAGAATCTATTTTGCCAGCCTTCCGTCCTTTGTGTAAAATGTTACAAAGAGAACTATGTAAATGATAATAATGCATGTTTAAAACAATTTAAAAATTACAAAGTAGACTTATTACTTTGCCTAAGCCAGATATGCAATCCATTCTACCCCTCTTGACCAATCATTCTGTGTACACTAGAGAGAACTGCTGGAACTGCAAAGTTTGCTTTCCTTTGTACTCCTTACTTCCCAATCAGTCATTCTTTTTGTCTCTTACAACACAGTGTGAGACACTTAAGAACTATGACAATTCTTAAGATAATACAAAATTCTGCACAATACGTAGCAAAATCTAGATATACACACAAAGATAATCACAATACAAAATCAATGCCCTATTAATAAAATATCAGTAATACTGAGAGCTATCATTTAAGTATATCAGGAGCTGCCATTATTGTCAGTAACCCTATCAATAAAATCCTGCATAATCCTGCAGCAAGGTCTTTTAAAGTCACTTAACAGCTCATATAATCAATGTCTGTTACAGTGGTACAATGAGAAATGAATTAGTGTTAGTTAAAGTGGAAAGTATTTTCTAGGACATTTATAATATGACCAGGATCTCAGACAATACTCTACATTTAGATTATCTTAGATTTTTCACCCTCTCATAAAGATTAAATAATGCTTAGAACACATTTTCTGTTCAGGAGGGCAGACAATTGAGTTACTGTCTTCAATCATCGCATCCACCCTGAATATTACCCAGAAACAAAGCACAACACTAGCTGCAGGAACTTCATAACACCACACAGTAATAAACAGAACAGCTCTAAATGTTCTGTAGTACTGCCAAATTTCAGAAGAAAATAAAGTCCTTTATTAAAAAAATTATTTCTCCTTCCCGATAGTGCTTAGGACCAGAAATTATCCAAATGAGAACAATACAGCAGCATTGCCAAGTCAATCGGAATACATTTCCAAAATGTTTGATCAACAGCAAATCTTCAGAAGGACACTGAGAATATAACTTTAGAACACCAGAAATTCAGTAAACCCCAAGAGGATTAAAATTTCAGAAGATTAAACCATACACATACTATTTTCAACCTCTGGCAAGAATGTTAAAAAGAAAGGACTATATTCACTTTTACCAAGTTAATTCTATCATTCTTCTTCTTCTTCTAAGAATAATGAAAAATATGAAAACTAGGATGGAGTGAGGATTTATTCTTAGAATATCAAGTAGACAAAAAAGTTGTTAATGAGTAGAAAAAAATCAGTTGCTTGATAACGGGGAAAAAAAAGAAAGCAGAGTAAGAAAAGGCATACAGAATCTAAATTACTCCATTCAGTTTGCTGAAATTAACTTTTTCCAGCACTATCCTGGGGAGAAAAGTCCAATGGAAATATTTCATTGTGCATTAAGTCTATTACTTCTGAATGTTGAACTCACTGCCATTCTTAAATATACCTATGAAATTATTTGTCCTAGGAAGAGGGGGAGTTCCAGTGCTTTCTAATATCTCAGGATCACCTATGAGGGAAAAGAATGCATGATAACTCTTTCTATTTACTAGTTTGTGAAATGAATTCTGAGTTCTTTCCTTCATCAAGGATATCTAAATCCCTTCCCAACCTGAAGACCTACCCATAGACCTGATTTAAAAAAAAAAAAATGTAACACAGTTACAAATCCAAGACACATTTAAATACTTTTTAGTAATGCAATTGACCACTATTTAGGAGTGGTATTACAATGCCATTCAACAATAAATTAATTATACTGTGCCATTTACACAAATTATGGGTCTGGTAGCCCAAAGCCTGTTTGCTCAATTCACAAGAAAATTTATAGACTTCTAAGCATCTGCAAAACTTCTCAAACTGCTTCAGAGCTCCTCATGCATCTTATGTTTCATGTAGAAAAAGGGAAGCATTAGAGGCAATAATAGTAACTTCCTGAATGATTCACTGCGTTTTTCAAATATAGTGACCTCTCTGCTACTACTCGTGACAATTTGTTTTTTTCCCCAGAGTTCATCTGCCAAAAACTGAAAAATAATATCCTTGTAGAGCCAACTTTATAGTCATGTCTTTCAGATCCTGTGTCTAAAAAACCTGCTACCAAAGCAAAGGAAAATTTCCTTGTTGAGGGGAAAACAATAACAATAAACAAACAAACAAAAAGAAGAAAAAAAGAAGTTGGTGGTGTTTTTATCATTGAATATTTGGAGCATGTAGCTGCAGAATGCATTTGCAGTAAAGATATGGTGAATTTCATGTCTGAGTGCATCTGTTAATTTCACTAACATCCTTGATTAAATGGATCACATTATGTTCCTTCCAAACAAATTAAATTATTAGCTCTCTTTTGGGGGGAGGGGGTTGTTGTTTTTTTTTTGCCCACTCGTTCCCTCCCTTCCCCCCCCCCCCCCCCCAGCCCTCCCCTTGAAATTTAGTGGGTTTTAGTGGTTTTTTTTTTTTTAACTCTACTTTTTCATGTAACATCAGTTTTCCCTGGACGTAGCTCTGTCCTGGAAACATGAGAAAATATCTCAGATAAAACTACATGAAGGAAATTAGGAGTTACTAGAAAAGGGAGCTACTGCCTCTAAGCACAATTGTTTGCAGATTCATGAGGGACACTAAGCTTACAAACCTGTCCACATCTGCTGGTTCTTTGGTGGGTCAACAGAGGAAGCAAATCATGCTCTTTTAACACAGTTCAGTAGCTCTAGAAATGCTCTGGGCAGTGTTGAAAATGTTACATTGAGAAAAAGTTAGTTTTGCACTACAGTCACAGAAACTGTACAATAAACATGAAAAAACTAAAACAAAGACTTCCTTCTTATTTTATCCGACACAGTACAAGTATCTTTCTACCAGTCAAAGACTGATAATTCTTAAGTGCCTTTAGGTTTTTAGATTGAGAAACCAGCTCAGGCAGTGAACATTACCTTCTCAATACTGTCTCTAAAGCTGAATTGTAAAGCTATTAAGAGGATGGGTAGAGAAGCAGCCACTCTATTTCCCTTTGTAAAGAATCCTCTTTTCTGTTCATCCATTGGGAATACAATTTCAGGATTTACCTTTCTTTATACCAAATGGCACATTCTCATCATCCCCTTTTTTGTGGATATAAGCTTTGCAATTTAATTTACTGCTTAGCATGCATTAGCATCAGTTTAAAGAAAATTAAACATTCAGGGATCATCTGAGTAAGCAAAGATCAGATAGCTGAAACACAATTACCTTTACAGCAAGTAAAACATCATGATTAGTTATCACTCTATGTACAGCTTTTCAAAGCCGTCCTTCTAGCTCTCTATAAAAACCATTTAAGCCACTAATAACAAAGTACTCACATAGAAAATTCCTTATTAAACCATCTCCTACCGATTGTCAGTAGGATATACTGCTTGGTCTCCGTTCTACCTAAGCAAAAGCTGTGATTTCCAAACTGTTACACAGTTCCAGCAAATGCTAGGTAATGAGCTAACATCTAGCAGTACAATTACATTTTGTTATTGTGGATTCTAACAGGCATGTGGTAACAAATCAAAATTTAGCACCAACTGTCTGTGGTATAAAAAGCATCACAGCAATATGTGGTGCATAAACCAGCTCCTGAGCAATCTGGAGTATTTACTTAGGCAATGAGAGACACTAGCTGAAAACAGCAGAGCTTTCAAAACTGATTCACAAGCAGACAAGTTGGAGGCTGGAAGTGGTAATAACCTACTGCACGTCTATCACAAACCTGAACTTATTCCATTGAAAGAAATCACACAGGATACATCTTGTATCTTCCCCGTGCATGTGTGCTTTGCTGTGTGCGATTTCTCTTCTTCCTCTTATACCAGCAGTTGGAGGAGAGATTACTGTAAGAGGAAGACCAGCTACGCTATTTAGCAAGCTAATGCACTAGCAGAGGATTTCTCCAGACAGAAGAAATACAGTTTTTCTCATCTCCAGAAGACAAAAAGCTTTTTCAGCACTATCAGAATTCCTGTGTTCTTAGCAGACTAGAGAACTCAGAACCTGATTTTTACTTGTTTGTATATATCATATTTAGTACATACCATATTTAGAGCTTACTATGATACTATCATACATTACAAAGTTGCTTTAATCCAGTAGTAGACTTATTTCAAGACTGCAAAACTGAGGCTGACAAGTTAATGTATATTAAAAAAAATCTATTTTCTTTTTAAACCATTCGTAATATTTTTTCGAAAATCAGAGAAGTTCACAGCTCCGAAAGAATTAAAGACTAGAGATTCTGTTTTCATTCTGATTTGCTTCTACTTTCACCATGAAAGGAATTCTACTGGATCAAGCCATCTGTCTTTCCACTATAATAGCTTTTAATTTCAAGCAAATAGGACAGCTCTCAAAGACTTTCAGTTCCTGCAAGTTTAATGAAAATTGGTGATTAGAGAACCTAAATTAGTACTGTGACACAGAGACAGGCAATTAAAATTCAATAGAGATGGCTCACATCCATCTCAACAGACAACCATCAGTTGGTCAATCAGCATTTTAGGTGTCAAGTAAGCACATGCCTATCCCTAGAATTCCTAGCATCAACTATTAGGATCCTGGTCAGAAAGGCAGGGTGTAGTACAGAGCTGAAAATAGTAAGATTTAGAAGGCATAAAGGAAGGAGTACATAAAACCACAGGAAAATAGTCAATTTCACCATTTAAGGAATAACATAGATTTTTTCAAATATAATACCAAATCCTAGTATGAAATGGACAGTTGTAGCCTATTCTTCCCTAAAGCATTTAAGCATTCTAAGGAAAATAAAGGAACTACTACATTAGAATACTGAACAGTTATACCACACATCTGAATTTCTAAATTAAATCATTCTGATTGCTAGGACACGATATTCATGCTCTATGTACCACTGGCAAGAAAGTAAAAAAATAATATACCCCTAAAATAACAAAGTATTGTACTATAAGAATTAAATCTTTTTCATATCTCAATTCATCAGCCTTTTCCTTCGGACAGAATATTAATAGATTGTAAACTCTATTTTTCACCCAAACTACAAAGACTCCTCCTCTCAATGAAATTCCCATCTTTAGGTGTTTGGGGTTTTTTTGTTTGTTTGTTTTACATTTCTCATTTCATCATTGCAGGAATATTCCACAGAGATGTTACAAAATAATATCACTCTGCATGAAATTAATCTATTCACTCCACTTGTGTCACCCTTTAACTTGATTCACAGTGCTATTTTTTTCAACTTTTACATTAACTCACTGCCTGCCTTTTTCACTGCATACTATCACGCACAATGCCAGCTGGATGATTCCCTTCATTTCTTCTTTGACACTAATTCAATCAAACTTGCACGAATCAGGTTCAGTCGTTACTAAAAATTCAACATATATATTTTAAGACTGTGTCTTAAAGAGTCGTCGTCTTTGTTTCTGAAGGAAGTTCTGGCAGAGAAACACAGTAAATAGCATTACACTGGTAGATATAACAGCACTATATATGATGCGTGACTTCAGAAACTTTTGAAACCTAACAGTCTAAAAACAAATAATGCCTGCACAAAACTCTACAGACTAAATCTCTTGTCTTTCCTGTAAATTAGCACTAATTCAGACATGCAGCCTTAAATGACTAGTCTCACCATTCTTCCAACTCATGCAGATTCTCTCTTATAGAAAACAATGACAAAAAAAAACCCAAACAGCTCTTCTCTTACTCTCTCCAGCAAATAGCCATTAGTCAATATTCCCATTTAGGACATTCTGACATAAAAATCTAAGACTTCTTCAGTTTCTCCTGAGATTCAAGAAAAAAAATTAAAAATTAACTACCTTCCAGTCTTACCAACTCAGATAACGTGAAGAAAAGAATTCAGGAGTATATAGGAGATTAAGAATGGGGCTACATGTTTACTCCTTTCCATACACTGTCTCTGATTTTAAACAGTAATTCCTTTACTATGACTTAAACTATAAAGAATATACAAAGCTGTAATAACTCGGTTCAGACTCTTAGAACTCCATTTACTGAAACTAAGCTTTACTACTTTAAAGTATTATTATTTTTTTAAACAAGTTCTTAACCATTAAATACTTAGATCAAAACTTAGAAGGAAATCTTGCAAACTTCATCTATTTCCAAAAATTCACGTACTGTAGTCTAAGTGATGTAGATTTAGTGAAAAAAAAAAAACTAAGAGTGTAGTTTTAAATTATTTATTTTTAAAACATTTTCTTTGTTCTACATTAGCAAAATGTAGACAATGTAATGTTATAGACATGAAAAAGCAGAAGTGGACTGTAACAGGAAGGGATAGTCAGGTTTCCAGAAAATAACCCTGGTGCTCTCTTCCAACACTGCCTCTGAATCATTACTTATTAATAAAAATATTTATTTTAGAAACGAAGAACACACAGTAAAGAGTTTTTCCACTCTTACCAGAGTTCTATTTGGCAGCTGAATTATATCACAAATCTCTACTGTTCCTTCTTTTGTTTTTATTTGAGCTACAAAGAGCTGAACTGATTTTTGCTAATTGCTGTAGAAACACACAATCAGAACATTATTCCAATAAACTAAGATTTATAGCATACAGATGTTAAATTTTCCTTTATTTTATTACTTCTTGTTCACTCTACATCTTTTTGCCATGTATTTTTTCCCAAAATGAATTATCTACTAATAGCCTAAATATATACTGTACATGAATTACAAGTTTGAAATCATTTCTAAATACATTTTACAAAGCAAATTTGTTCTGTGTTATTGGAGCTTAATAAAAGACCCCATCCCCAGACACAGCATATACTTAAAATCCTAGGAGAGACTTTTCAGAGTAAATGCTTATTTTTAAATAAATAAGTGAAGCCTTGTTTTCACATGGCTGTTCATCCATATCTCCAGTTAAGAAAGCAAACGTCAAGTTCTAATTCAAGCATTCTAGTATTGAAAAGGTAATAGATAAGAACCCTTAAAGCAAGCCATACAGTTATTAAGCATTATGATGTTTAATAAAATGAAGTAATTGCTTTTTCAAAACTTCATACCATCTAGAAGGATTTTGGTTAACTATATAAAAAAAATAGAAGAGGTTAAAAAATATTTCTGTAACAGCAGAAGAGAAAACTGTGATCTTAAATACACTTCAAATAATTATTTAGTAGAAAGCAAATCACAGAATGGCTTAGGTTGGAAGGGGCCTTAAAGATTACCTAGTTACAATTCTGCTGCCATAGGCAAGGTTGCCACCTGATATATCGGGATGCCTAGGGTCCCATCCAGACTGGCCTGTAAGATCTCCATGGATGAGGCATCCAAATTAAATGAAGATACCAGATTCACATGACTAACAACACATGAATGTTGCCAATGAACCAATAAACAAGATAAGTTTCATGAGTTACGTATGTACGCTTCTTTCCAAATATACTCAAAGCATATGTCCTTGGTACCCAGGAGACAGACTGAGGACATATATTATAAAATAACCATACTACGTTGTTCAAAAAGTACACCAGGTTTCCCTTTGCAAAAGGTTTACTGATTATGGACAATTCAATACAAAAGTGTTACCCGCTTCCAATGTTTTATAGCCCCAGCTCTGAGCCTTCCCTATAGGTGCTGAAGAGTAGTGAAGAAAGGTAGCTGTGAGGAGACTGATAAATACTCATCCTATTGCTCAAGCTGTATTCAAAATGTATTTAACACTTGGCTTTGACATTTACCAACACATTTCTGTGTGTGTGTGCGCATGCGTGTAGAATTCAGTTTCTTAAAAGTAATTTCCAGGACACCATCTGTCATTGTCCAAAAGTGAAATTTCAAGATAAAAATTCACTTGCTGTAAAATCCTCAGAAACTGAGAGTACTACAGGAAGACAATCAGCCTTTAACTGGTTTTGTACTAAACCATCTGAATAGAATAACGTGCTTGTGGCTTGATGTGAACAGTTTTGTAAACATTTGCCTAGGGAATAAAAAGATTTAAGCATTTGCATTCATAGCTGCCTTCAAGTGCTTTTTTTCTGTGGGTCAGTCTGCACAGCTACTGCTCTTTCTTCCAATTTAGCAGGTCTCAGAATTCTGTTACTGTCTGTTTACTCAGTGCTTCACAGTAGCAATACTGCATGGATAACTACAACTCCTCAGAAAATACTGGTGGACACTTATTTCCTTTGTATTTAAATACTTCTGTTATTGTTCAAAGTAAGAATCTTGTGACTCCTTTAATGCAAAACTTATCAGAGAAACTGCACTACATTTCCTAGTTGTTAAAAAAAAGAAAAAATCACAACTTCCAGCTTGATGAGGTTTAAGATTTCAAACTTCCAAATAAAACATAGCAATTTAGACCTCAAATACCTCCTGGATATATGCTAATGTATTTTTTTAATATCTATTTTAAATAATTACTGGAAAGTTTACACACTTGATATTAAGGTCATGCTAAATAAACCTATGAGGATGAGGACTCTGTTGAAGCTTTTTCTTTGGTTTAAATAACTGAATAACAACCAAAAACCTATTCACTGGGAGGACAGAAGGATGTTGGGGAAAACAGTCATAGGGTAACTCTTTCTTTGATCCAGAAAGCAGGTAAAAGAGACTTCCTTAGACCACCCTTTAACTTGCTAGCTCAGATACTCTCAGAGGGAACATACAGACCAAACAATAGAACTATATAACCATTATGGTTGGAAAAAACCTCTAAGATCATCTTGACCAACTGCCCATCTACCACCAATACTGCCCACTAAACCATCTCCCACAGTGCCATATGTACACATTTCTTGTACCTCCAGGGATGGCAACTTCACCACTTCCCTGGGCAGTCCGCTCCAATGCTTGACCACTCTTTCAGTGTCAGCAAAAAGGAGTTCCCTTCATTCACATTTGCTGAGTCTAAGTCACCAGACTCAAGGGACTGCATGTTAATTTGAGTAATTCTTTATGCTGCCAGTCAAGTACTGAGATGAAAAAACACAGATATTTGGGATGAAAAGATTTTATCCTAAATACCCACTTCTCATGGGCATTTTTCAAATTGTTTTATCCCAGCTTTCCATGTTACAGTCCCTTCTTTGTAAAACAAAGACAATTCCGTTATTTGAAACTTACAGTCTACATAAATGAGAGACCACAAAGAATCAGATCTGTGACAGTACCTGATGGTTGAATATATAGATTTTAAATTAAGAACTCATAAATTCATTTCTGGATTTCTGGAGGGAAATGCTGTCCTAACAAACTTGCCTGCTTTGAACTGTATCCTTGAAAGCCTATTTTGTCTTACTGCACAGCAAATGATTTTTAGCTAAACAGACATATGATCATCAGGAATTCCTATACGTAGAGGAAAAACAAAGCTGCCAAAAGGAAAAAACCTGATCATAGAGTTTCCAAAACAACTCTTCTGTTTATTTTAGAACAATTGTCATGGAAATTCAGGGATTCAGGGTTGACCTGTAAAATTTCAACTGGACTGGATTCTTTCTACCTAATTTAGTTTTACTGAAAGTTAGGTTTATCAGAAAAATCTAATTAACAATCTTAACTAAAGTACAGGTTCTTACCAGCAGAGTACTGTTTTTAACATCATTTCAGGCTATTTGTACCATCTACTGAAGTTTACAAGAACAACAGTCTTAAGGAGAAGCACACAGTACAACTGATGAACATACTAATACTCTTCATCTGCAATGATACTGCTGGCCTTGCTCACTATCTCTTCAAGAAGCACAAGTGATGAGTAAGTGCAAAGGGAACACCTATCTTTTTTCCTTCCCCTTCTCAGTCCTGCTCTAGTTATAACAGATTACTGCATCTGAAAATTATAGATAGACTAAGCTGAATAATTACTTCAGTTACATTGTAGGGCACTGCAATGAAAAACAAAAGGCAAGAGTTGTGTTGTTACAAAGTGAAACAGAAATATTATATTCTCTGTCATTACTCGTGTTTTCTGAAAATAGTACCACTGCGTGTGTGTTTATGCGTACATACTGAATTACAGCATCTTGGGAATTGCTTTCTTTTCAAAATTAAGGTCTGTTTAACAAAACCATAAGCAGACAAACATACAGAAGACAAGAACACTGATAAATAGAAAAAAAATTTTAAACTACTTAAATTGTTTAGCTCACCTTTCCAACAGCAGCAGCCACTCTGTTGGTCTCCCCTGCTCTTTGCTTTCATTGCAATGTCCAGCATTATGGCTGAAGGAATAGAGTACAGCAGAACCTCGCTAATTTACCTTACTAATTCACACACCCCATAATTTGCACACAAAAATCTGCCACTTTCCCAACTCCTTAGGAAAAATCAAATTGAAAATCCTGTGCAGGTAGATTCTATCACTCACGTCATTTCACATTAATAAATACAATACACAGTATTGACTATTCATTAGTCAACGAATCATTCAACAGTACAGTATTCATTATTATAAAAACATAAATCAGTAAAGACAATACTTTTCATTTAAACATCACCATGTACCATGGTACTGATTTGAAACATGGAAATTTTGAAAGGGACTCCCACCAGTGAATTAGGGAGGCTCTACTGTACTTAAATTGTAACGTCCTCATTGATGTTCTTTTCTCAACAGTTTTCTCCCAACTGCATCACATGGACAAATACCAACTACACTTAGCTATGTCCTGCGAATATTATAATTAGTGTCCTATCACTGTTTTAATTATTTAGACTTTCCCTTTCAGAAGACTATTCAGTTTACTGTTGCTGTTTTTTTTTCCTGCTCATATTTTTTTCTGTAATACAGAATATGCATTACCAAGTGATATTCAGTGCTGATACACTACTCTGATACAGATTTGTTTCCACAAATCAAATGATCCACTACCCATAAAAATCATGGAGTAGTCCTGCACTTCAAGCCAGAAACCAGAAACAAGATTCATCTCTAACTGCCAGTCGTTTAATATAACCAATACATCAGCTGGCATTTCTGATCTGGGATCATGCTTGTCAAGTTTATGTAAGTAACCAGTTCAATGTCATTCATACACCTCTCCAGGAAAAAAGAAATGAAGTATTACCACATTTAATTAATCACATCGACAATGGATAAATTTGAAAAGAATCTTACTGGTCGGACATCCCCACATGAGTTCGTAAATTGTCGAGCCAAGCCAAAATCCAGCATATAACACTTCCTACAGGTGCTAGGAAAACGTCCCATTGCAAAGTTAGACTAGGAAGAAAAACAAATACAGATATACATTTTATATACAGTACGTATATACACAGTATATTATATATGTACACGTATATGTTTTAATACGTGTACATTCTAACACAGTTATGCTGTCACAGAAAATCCATGTTCTACTTCTCTACCTTTCCTTCCATATTTTCAGTTCTTTTAAACTCCCATTGAATTTGAAGAAAGCATTAAGATCATACACTCAGCTTGCCATATCTGAACCACAAATTAGATGGCCCAAATAGATTGTTACCTGACCTCATTACTTAGAGCCCACACATTTTTAGCAAGAATTTTCCATCAACCTCACTGGTCCATAGTTTTGGATCTGGGTATTTAAAACAAAACAAAACAAAAAAACTACGGACCTATGGGTTAACAATGCACTAATAACATACACAAAGAATACAGAAGAAAGAGTGCAAACTTTTTTTCTTTTACATGAGAGAAGGAAAAATGAGACTTAAAAAAAAAAATCAGTGAGAGCTGGAAAGTCAGTGAGGATTTATAGAGATAATTTACTCTCAAAATTCATTCTGAAGTAATTTTTTATTTGCCTCTGTGGATTAACATTCCACATTAAACCTGTAAAAGAACCAACACATTGGCTAATTATTTCAAGTCTATCTCCCACCAAATCCCCTCAAAATGCATTACATAACATAAAAAAGAGAACAGGAAGTGGTTCTGCAACATGAAATTGAAACTACACATCTGAGCAAGATGGAAGTTACACCAAGTTAACTCTAGAAAAACTACTTTTATTTTTGTGCTAAGGGAGCTCGCAGTACTCAAAGTCCATTAGAACTCAGGCTAGATTTCACTTATATTTGGGAAAAATCAGAGCCTTGGGGAACAACGCATCTCATGCAAATCTGAAAAGAGTAATACCTGAAAGAGGTAACAAATCTATGTGTGGACCAGATGAATAAAAAAAGTTGAGTAGTTACATCGCACTCTTATATGTTAGTGGAGTTTTCGCAATATGCTGCAAAATATCACAAGGCAATAGCAAATACTCAAACTTCAATCTGACACTTTTGTGAAAGAAAAAGCAGAGATTCCAGAAAATAGCAAATAGGCAATATACACTTCTACAGGAATCTGTTGTATCAGATTCCACTGCTACAGCATAGAGCAAAACTTCCAAGTTGAGTATAAATGATACATGTGCTACTTTCCTGAACACTTTTCAGTAATCAGTAACAACTACAAGGGAAAGAAAACAAACTAAATAGGAAAGTGATTATTTGATTATTGGGATAGCCATTCAGAGCTGAAAAGTTGAAATAAAAATATACCTTTGGACAAGGGAGCTCTTTTCAAAACACTTTCTAATTTTTACCTAGATAGAAAAATCACAGAAGGGACAGGGAAGCCAGAGACAAGCTGGACATGCTAAACAACCTTTACCGATCCATGTCTCACTATACACAACAAACAATCTGGATAATATTTTAAGTGCTCATAAATATAACTGTACTAGCTGACAAATGTGCACCAAGTAAAGAATCAACAATAAACACCAGGAGATGGCAGTGAGAAATCACAGGGAGGAATGCACATCAAGTAATATCATTGATTGATGGAAAATCTTGTTGGAGAAGAATGCATTGATTCCACCTTAACAGTACCAGCCACTAATACATATGAGAAGCCAAAATAATATGCAGAAAGAACTGTAACAAGGTAAAAGGAACATTTAGGAATTCCTTTGAACAATACAACTATTATTTCTTAGGAGGGAGGGTTGCTTAATTGCTTTTTCTTTTAATGTATAAAGTGGTTTAAGCTTCAGTTTGATGAACTTGTAAGGTTATAGTAGATAAGATCCACGCAGGAAGACTCCTCATTGCAATCTTCCAAAAAGGATAAATGCTTGTTCCTTGCTTCTCATTAGAAGTATGCAATTATACAATACGCTATCTCCTAAAGCTTGGCTGTTTTAGTAAACTGCAAGATACAAATTTTGAAGCAAAGTTTCAAGAACAGAAAATCTCTCCGATGAAAAACCACAAAGCTACGACGGTAAATTCAACTGTTTGGGTTTTCCCCAAAAAATCTACCTAATTAGGTATTTACATTTACATATAAGCATTGCTTCATTTCAGAGATGGAGGGTAAAATTCAATCAAAACCATGTGTTGACATATGTGCGATCAACACATGAACACTCTTACTTGCATGATGCTACGGATAAGAGCTGGAAGTGTTAACTGTGCAAGGAAACTGAGGGCTAAGTACTCAAGGCAGTGGTGAAAAAGAAGGAGGTTACTATCATTGCAAACCAACATTAATTAATAGGAAAATTCTACTCTGATGAATAAACATCCAGTTTTCTATTCTTTCTCATTTTTCCCTTTTATCATGCACACAGATCATTCCAAAAGGAATACCTAATTTATTTCAGTGCAAATGACAACAGATACGTACAGCACAATTACACTATTAGATAAAGCAAATTCTCAACTACAGAACACTATTTTTCAACACAGCCATCACAATTAGCTATGTTCATTTCACTAGCTATGAATGAACTAGAGCCTGCATCCTGTGCTTGTAAAAATCTGCCCCAATGGAGATGAACCACTGTTTCACAGCTGCTATGTTATCATTGTTGCTACAAAAAAGTTGTCCATGGAGTCCATTGCTCATCTGCCTGAACAGATTCAAGTCAGAAGGTGCCAAATCCTCACTATGCAGTGGGTGGGGTAGGACAGTCCAGCCAAGAATGGCAACATGCTCCAGAGTCTTCACGCTGGTATGGAGCCTGGCATTATCATGCTTCAAGAGAAATATTGTCGTCTTCTCGGATCAGACTTAGGAAGTTCAAGCCTTCAGCTTAGTCAGCATCATAAGGCAGTGTTCAAAAATTGATGGTTTGTCTGGGCTCCAGGAAATGCAGAAGGATCACCCCTTTCCTATCCTAAAATACAGTACATATCATTCTACCTGCTGAGGGCTGTATCTTGAACTTTTTCTTCAACAGGAAGTTCATGTTGCCACTCCATGGACTGCTGTTTTGATTCCAGCTCATAGTGGTGATGCTGTGCCTCATCATCAGTAATGATGCAATCCAAGAAACTGTCACCTTCAGCTTCTTATTGGTTTGCATGACAAACTTGCATACAGAGCATACTTTCTGTTCCTGTATAAGCATTCGTGGGACCCAGATGGCATAAACTTTACAATATTCCAATGTTGCCAACATCGTTTCCAATACATTGAAGCTGATGTTCAGCTCTGCACAGTTCCCTTGTCATAATCTGGTGATTTGCACGGGTGAGCTGATTGAAACTTTCTTCACTTCATGGTGTGACAGCCGAGAATGGCCAACCGGAACATGACTTGTCCTTCATGTCACTGTCACCGCTGCTGAAAGGTACCACTGTGATAACATCCACTGTCTAGTCTCCATAAACATTCAGCAAACATCAATGAATGTCAACGGGTATAATTTCTTCTGCATGGAAGAACTCAATTACACACACTGCTTCACACACACTTTCATGTCGGCCGCCATTTTGTCAGACTGCCCCTCTACTGCCATCTGTAGCATGGTAACAAAATGTAATGTAGAATTGTTGGGAAGGTTCAACCTCTACTGCCACATCAATGACCTTCACCTCCAATGTCAAGGGCCAATATTATAAAACAGGAAGTATTACTTTTGCAGCAGCCCTCATAGAATACATTCTTAATTCTGCAGCCATCCAATGCCCACATAATATTTGTCTGTTTCGTTTTAATGGTCAGACTTACCGGTTTTATGTCCCTGTGCAGGAATCCTACAGAGTGAATACTTTCAATAGATTCCAAAATCTGCCTCCCAAGCCGCAGAGTGGTACTAATTGTGAATGTTCCCCGAGACTGGCTCCGACGCAGGTCTGCCAAATTTCGACCCTGTCAAATTAAAAGAACATTTAAAAAAAAAAAAAAAAAAAACAACTTTTTGTCAACATTCACTGATAGCATAAAGTCTTCCTATCAAACCTTTAGCTACAGTGGTTGACCACAGAATATTCTTATTACTTGTTTTCACATTCAAGGATAACATAGCTAATGAGCAGATGTTCCCAAAAATCTACAATATTAAATTTACAGATTATTTTTAAAAATAGTAATTTTAGTATCTTTCTACGGCTAAATAACATGGACCAAAATAATCTCTAGAAAACAATACATATTTCTCCATCAAGGATGCTTGGAAAAAAAAAAGAGACAACACCCACAAAGACAACTTTACACTCATTTGTTTAGGAAAAATTATGTAATTTAATTAGTGAATATATCTTAGATGATTTAACAAAACAGATGAAAAATATTCATATAATGCAGTAAATATGTTCCCATAACATCACAGAACCAAAATAACCAACAGTCAACAATATGACCAACAGCTCAGTTCTTTATCCAGTATCATGTCCACTAGGACCACCCACTTCTCCATCCAACTTTCATATTAACCAAGATGATGTAGGACAATAATACCATAATTTTAAGTGTTCATCACATATTTTATCCTTTTTTGGTTTTTATAAACTTGCAAAGAATTGTCTGTTGGTTTGTTTGGTTTTTTTTTTCAACTTTCATCCAAAAATGCTAACAACATGAAAAGACCAACATACTATATTTTTGACTACTTCCAAGTGAAGTCTTTAAACAAATGTGCATTATCACAGAAAACATCTTCCTTTCAATAGTCAAACCTTTCCAATGATGGAAACTTTCTCCTCTTTGAGAGTATATGAAAGGTGAGGGCAAATTTAAGTTAGCTCCCTATTACTTATTAGATTTGAATTGTTCCTTTTCATTTGCTATTCTCTAAAATTTTGCTGTTTTCATACTGTTTTCATGTTTGGGTAATAAAACACACAAGCAAACATTTGAGCTCTGTTTGGTACAATTACCTGCAACTGCATGACCACATAGTTAAATCTGTCATTCCTTCCACATCCAATGAATCTACAGACATGATCCTTTCCTGAAGGAAGAATAAGAAGAAACAAATTAGGCAATAATAATGAAAATGTGTTTTTTCTTATTTACATTCCTAGCAAGTGACAAAAAAAAAAAAAAAAAAAAAAGCTCAAACAAAACCTCAGAACTTAGTGTTACAACTTCTGAATACTTTCACTTCATTTGACAGAACAGTTTCCTACTTACTAGCTCATTAGGAAGCTCCCTGCCAAACACCATTTAAACATATTTATTTAAAAACAGGCGAAGAAGCAAAGAAAAAAAACCCTCAAGATTCATCAAAATAATTTCTAAACCAATTTTAAAAGAAATCTCCACCATTTCTGCAAATATATAAGCAAATATAAACTATAACTAACATTGCTTTTTCTATTTCCTCCTTCCACTCATTTAAGTGAGATGGAAAGCAGTACAGACACTATAATTTTATGAAATATTCACAGCAAATTTCTCAAGATGAAGTTTTGTATATTCATTGCTGCCATTTCCAGTTAATGAATTCACATCTCAAACATTTATGACTCACTTTACAGTCACTGTGGGTATGCTGAAGTAACAAGTTCAGAGAAACACATCAGTCCACTTTTCCATGATTAGACTCATCTAAGAACTCCAATAAGTGTCCAAAACTTAGTTTGTCCAAGAAAATCCCTTTTATCTGAAGCCTCAATTCCAACTGTGTGGTAAATTCTTTGAAAACTAACTTTCATTAAAAAAACTGAGGAAGTGGCAAAGGGCAGAAGTAGGACCTAAACACATTATTCAAATAACCTAATTCTCTTACACTTCAGTGTAACACTGTGTACCTATTACACCTTTGCAGATACCTTGAGACCCTCTTCTCTAAGCGTATAACATCTGTAAGCCTGTGACTGCGGAGGAGTGAGGAGAAACAAAGCATGAGTAAGCTGCAGCAAATGGCTATGGCCTTGGAAAAATTTCTAGCCAGAGAGGACCAACAACCATTCCTTAAGCTGCACTGTATCACTACAGCTAGTTTTGCAGACCACACCAGAGGGAACCCATCATCAAATTATGCTGCAGAGATGTAAATGAGAAAGAGGAGTGTCAGTGAGGTTGTGAGACAGAAACCAACTGAGGGAGTCTCACTCTTGCTGAGTGAGATACGACAAATCTGTCTTCTCTGGTCTGACTGTGTGAACAGATGGCCTAACAACATGATTAAATAGAACAACCATCTGTTGCAGCAGATTTCTTTAAAAAAAAAAAACGTATTTAAAGAGTTAAACAGTATTCTGCC
Source organism: Gallus gallus (assembly GCF_016699485.2). Classification (NCBI taxonomy): domain Eukaryota; kingdom Metazoa; phylum Chordata; class Aves; order Galliformes; family Phasianidae; genus Gallus; species Gallus gallus. The sequence continues at coordinate 25,454,131 of NC_052536.1, forward strand.
AACAAGAATTAAGTGAATTAAGCATCATAGGCATAAAAAAATAAATAACCAAATAAATGAAGGAAACTAATGGTAACTGCACTATAATAGATGGCTGTATCAGTCAACGTATTCCTCCCTCATAATTATGAGATAAGTCATATAGCTACTCATATATTTAAGCATGCTTTGATAGACCAGGGTCTTAAGAGAGCTTCTTGGAAGTTTTTCATTATTCACTTCACTGCAATACCTACAAAGTTATGACTTATTTCACTCCTGCAATGAATGACCACACTGCTTTAATTTTCAAAATTTCTCAAAGCAAAAATTATTAAAAAAAATACTACAGCCCTGCCCTTCTGCCAACAGCTATGCTCATTTCAGTTTCACAGTTGCTGTGAGATAATATTCTAGTACAGAAATGCTCTAAAGCATCATCATAGCAGTGAGAATGTGCACAGTTCTAGTAAAGAATGAAAGATTTGTTTGTCTAGATTGGGACACATCACACCTATTTGCTTCCTTAAGCCTGTTTCTTCCTAACTTCCCCAGAAAATATATGAGATTCTATGTATTTTTAAATAATTCAGCCTCATACTTCATGAGAATTCTGAACAATGCTGTCACCTTATGCTAGCAGTGGGGCAAACACTATGCCTTTCATTAACTACTAGTCACAGAGCAAACCTTCCAAATATGTGCAAGAAAAGGATTTTCATGACAATTACATTCCATCTGATTTACATTCAAAGCATCTATGACACCTTGAAAGTAAGACAGCATAAGCCCTTTGAGAACAGAATTATACACATACACATACATACTTATATTGACATGTGCCAAAAAGGGATAGAGCAAGATAAAAGTTGCTATTACTGGACATTTGCTATTAGAAGGTAGTTAAAAAAGTATCCTAAAAATTGTTTACAATTTCATATTTCCTAAATCTGTAAGTCTACAGAAGAAAAAAAGTCAAAAATAAGAAAAAAATACTATACAAGAAACAAAGCACTTAATAAAAATATATTCTTTGGGAAGCAATGACAAAGTTTTTCTCTTCTCCCTATGCTATCCATTTTTCTTGGTTTTCTTTCTCCAACAGATTTTTAGCTCTTGTACACCGAAAACTTATGAAGGTAGAAAAGTTACTGGAAATAGCTCCTGAACGTCAAGATTTTATGCAAACTATTTTGCTCTACATCATCCAACATCTTATTTGATAAAAATCCATCAAATACAGATAAAAATACACACACATAAAAATCAAGCTACATATCTGTGTGAACTATAGATCTCAACATATCCATAAAGTTTATCCTTGTCTCATCAGTTACTAAAGTTACTTTCCTGATTATCCACAACATTCGTCATCTGAAGTCAGAGCAGTTGCGCTGCACTGTGCAATCTGAACAGCAATAACGAACGATCACTTCCAGTGTTACTATCATAAAAGAATCACAGAAACATAAAATGGCCCAGGTTGAAAAGGACCACAGTAATCATCTAGTTTCAACCCTCCTGCTATGCGCAGGGTTGTCAACCACTAGACCAGGCTGCCGAGATCCACATCCAGCCTGGCCTTGAAAAAGCACAAGCTTCTCTTTTTACTTGTCGGCTTTTTGGTGTGTCTGTGAGTTTATTTTTAAACTGTGCAAGAGAATAATCAGAGATAAAAAATAAATAACACTACTTAGAATGTTTTCATATAAGGAAGGTTTGTCAAAAAAGTGTCTTCTAAAGCACTTCTATGAAATCAGTTCTTCAGTTATGGAAAAACTTCCAATTACTCCAACAATTATTGAGAAAATACATAACAAAACCTGAGAGGTCTTTATTTGCATTATACATGTGAATTATTTGCCTCTGGATATGTTGTTCAGTTGTGTCATTACTCAGTTCTTTGCATCCAGACAGCATTTCCCAGGATTCAGTAGAATTAGCAAGTCTTCCACAAGAAAACTTCAAAGTTAAATTCCCAAAGTAAGATTGACACAAAAATTGTAACTTCTGTAAGGTCCTGCAGCAATATTTGGAAATGACCATTTCAGCCAAAAGAGGTAAAGAGGTTAAAAGTTTTTAAGGAAAAAAAAAAAAACCTTTGTAACCTTTGAATTCAAACTTCGTTGTACTTGAATTCAAAGTAGAAGGTTATAATACAACATTTTTAATTAAAATTCAAGTTGTTCAATTAGAATTAAAGTTACATCTCTAGACTAATGTTAATATGCAAAGAAAACTAATACAGACTCCCTGAATCTTCTTACTCGGCTGAGTATTAATAGATGTTTTTGTGAAATTCTTTAAAAAGATATGAACATAGGAACAGTTTGTTAACACTATCCCATGTGACATACTTGCCCTCTTAAATCTATAGAGGCTGTCAATTTCTGTAGCAATGTGACCTTTACGGCTGATTAGGCAGCACCATATGTCATGCAGATTTTGTTTTATTCGAACTCAGAGTTCAGAAGAAATCTGGCTGCTGACAGAGACCAGTAGATTAGTCAGTCTTCCAGATTCAGAATAAATTGTTTAAAGAAAATAGTCACTTTTTAAACAATCTTTTTATTCACATATTGTGAAAAGCAGTAAAGAGATACCTCCGCATACTTATCTGTATTACCAGCTTCAGAACTTGAAGTATTAAAAGGTACATCAAAAATGAGTATCCAAAGCCATGATCCCGAACAGTCAAGGAACTGAACCCTAAAAGTATTCTAGATACTAATAATTACTTTTTCTACAAATCACAGGATTTAAAATTTGTGGTTTCGGTATGGGTTTCTGTTACTGTTGTTGTTGTTTGTTCTGCTTGTGATATACTGTTGTTGTTTTTTTTAATTATACTTCCAATTTCAAGCTTAGAAAACTCTCTGCAAGTACTGACAAGAGAAAAAGAAATAGAAGTATTCTTATCGCTGGTGCTACATGAAGGACCAGCAATTCAACGCTAGACCGTTTTTTTTTTTGTTTCCTCTTTTTAAATGTCTCCTTTTTCTGTACCAAAAAAAAAAAAAAAAAAAAAAAAAAATCTAGAGCAAAAAAAGGTAAAGAGAGCAAACAGATCCAGAATAAAGTACAGCTGAACACGGGTTCTGCAAGCAATTTAATTTTTCATCTTTTTTTTTTTCCACTTCACCCTGTTACAAAAAAAAGGTTCATTGTAGCAAAACTTTGAGAGGCTGAATAAGTAAAAACTTAGAGAATATGGAGAGTACTTACTTAAACTATGACTGCGTTATGATTGTAATTATTTTTTTAAAAGATACACTGACACGTTACTTCCTGTATATCCAGGGCATAGTCCTACCTTGCAATTTCTTCAACACAGCTACTTCCATTTTCAGCACTTGCTTTGGCTGCTGCGCTGACTCGACCTTCAGCGCCACATTCTCCCGAGTAAGCAAGTCCAACGCATCGTAGATTTCTCCAAATCCTCCACCTCCTATTTTCCTTAACTGCATTGAAAAAAAAAAAAAAAAAACCACACACAAAAACAGATTAGAAAAGGAGGAGAAGAAAGGAAACAAAACATCAATCCTTCTTCAAACTGTCTTCCAAACGGCAAACCCTGTTGTACTAGATTTTAGATTAATATAATTGTACCCTTTACTAAGTAAAGAGCAATTGAAAAATCTACAAATATATGGTTAACTGCATAAAATTTGGAAGAGAATTCTAGGCAAACAAGTTAATACACGTGATACCCATCTGCACTAAACTTCCTCAATTTCATACAATGTAAGAGTACAACTCCCAGCATGAATCTGACCAATGTCAGCATGCTGAATATATGCTTTCCTCAAATAGCCATATGCTACCCAGAGACCTTCAAAAAACAAACGTACAGTGACATTTTAAAATAAGCTATCTTCCCCTCAGAAATATAAGCACTGAATACTAAAGGTACAAAAGTTCTTGGGAGTTACTACCAAAAGACAGAATTTTCTATTCTGTGCAATGACTTACACATGACAAAAAATGGCTAAGATGATCTTTGAATATGTATATTAAACGCTACTTATTTACTTATAGTTCACTAACACCATTCTTATCATCAGACATAGTGAAGGAACAGGCATCACTACAAAATTCACCTGCTTGAGGAGGAGGTAAAAAGAATGCTCCTGGCATACACTACATTCACAGCAAATATTGATAGTTGTGTTTTCACTCTGCTCATAGGAGACAAGGACCTGTCTCTTTTTAGTATCAAAATGTCAATGCTATTTCATAACATTTTCATATTGCGAACTCTCCTGTAGCTACCATTCTTCAAAAGATACAGTAGACAAAATGAACTTACCCTAAGGAATATACTTACTTTTCATTTTAATTTTTTTTTAATACATTTTACCTTGAAATGAATGACATGATTTTCTAAATGTCCTTTGAAAATGTAGATTTGCTAAGGTTGTATGACTACAGCATATTAAATGTTGTCCAAAAATTCTAGAGATCTGGAGAGCAGCAACACGCTAATTCTGCTAACTCTGAAAATTGACCCAATGTCTCCTAATCCAGACAAACACCCAATGTGTCTGAAAAGGTAAAAGCATTTAGAAAAAAAAAAAAAATAGCCTACTCATTTTCTTGCATTTTTCAACCCAAATCAGATCACACGAAATTTTTATTCTGTATGTTTACAACAATACTCTGTAATTCATCATACATTTTCTGATTTCAAGATTTTTTAACCATCGTAAGCAGGTCTTATTTTTAAAATGAGGAAAACATAGACTAAGATACTACCTAGCGATTTTCACTTCTAGTCTCTCATTGGCACCTTTAAAAACACGTACTGCATAGACAGCACACTAAATTAAGACCTCGTAACTAACCTGCCTATCTATCTGCTCAGGCTCGAACAGCTAAACAAAGATGTCTATTTGACTGTAGTTTTCAGCATAAGCACGAATTTAAGTACAGTGGGGAGAGTGAAAACGCATGTTAGAAAGGTGAAAAAGGATAGAGATGTCACAGCCACCCTTGTCACTTTGACAGACTTAGAGCAGTTAATCATGTCATTTCAATTTATCAGCTTTCAGACATGGTCAGACTGAGCAAGACAGCCTCTAAAAGGGTTTCTTTTTTTCCTGCTTGTGGGCTAAAATAAACAAACAAGCAACCATATTAATAAACAGATCAATTTCTGTCCTCAGATGAAGTACACCAGAATCATTAACATGCATCCAATAATCATGACACACAATAATTCCAGGCACAAATTAACTTCTCTTTGATGACAGAAAAATCATTTTTCACCTTCTTTGTCACTAGGTCACACATGAAATACAGCAAAGAGCTCCCACTTTCCTTGGTCTTCTTTTTGTTGCCAACATTCCTATAGAAGCCTTTCAGTTGCTTTTTATACATCTCCCAAGCTTCAACTGCAGGCTGAGCTCTGGTTTTCTTAAACTCCATTTTCCTCTCAGGCAGCCCAGCCCCTTTTCCACTTTCTGTTCAAAAACACTTTGCTTTTGAGTTAAGACAGAAGTTGTCTGTTTGGTCATATTGGTATCCAGCTACATCTACTCAACGTCTTCTACCTTGACAAGGATGCTGTAGCACTCTTTCACATCTACACCACAGTCTTCCACTCTGCACATGAGTTTCACACATCTCATCTTCACATTCAGCATTTCATCTCACTCTCTCCAACCTCTTCTCCACTGCTCTCTTTCTACACTTCAAGCCTAAAGCTTGTGTTTTCCAACTTTTTTTTTCTTTGGGCTTTTTGTTATACTGCACACCAAATGATGGTCTTAAACATACCTATAAACGACTATAATTACATTCAAATTTCTCCAGCTCCAAAGGCAAAGAAAAGGGACCAGAAAAGGCATTGATACAGGGAGCCAGCGCTAACTGAAACTGGTAGAGAGAGTGAAACTGAGAAGAAAAAAACTTTTATAACATCTTTCCTATCTTTACTTCCCAAAGTAGAATCATCATGAAGAATACCTACGTAAAATAAAATTTATTTGAGCATAGTTTTAAAAAATAGTCACGTCCAAAAACTCCAGGTGTGCTTTTATTATTACAAAGACCAAAATCCTAAGCAGCAAAAATTCTCAGTTCTACAATGGCTGCAAATCCACATATAATTTCCAGAATGTGCATATATATTTATTTTTTAACTGGTTGCAATAGAATATTCTCATGTAACCAAACTGCAGAGTTGTCAATCTTCAATGGGGAGAGAGAAAGCAGGATTTCAGAGAACTCCACAAGGAACAATCAGAGGGAGCACTAACAGGGATCAGCACTCCTTTGTACAAAATCTTGAAGTCCACTGGCTTATACCTCCTCATCTTCCTACACGAGGAAATTTTGTGATTGCTTCAAGAATACTAGCAAAAAACATCAGCAATGATTTTATGCTAGATCATGAAATATGCTTAAATACATGTGTTAAGCACTATGGAAATGCTGAAATTCGCATGATACTCTTTTTCTGCTGGCAGCCTGTCCTATGAAACCCTTATGTTCAGAAAGAAGTATATCACCTTAGATGCCATTAAGAAATCCTTTGCTACAGAAATTAAGAAACTGAAGTTACTCACAGACTATGTCTGGCATTCATCTCTCTGTAATATTTGAATGGGAAAACCCTCAAGTTAAAATTTATAATCACACAAGGTAAGTTAGGAAAAATATAAACCTGAAGAAAACATGTCTTGTATTGCATATATGACAGTTTCGTGGATAGTGTAATGTTTTCTATTTATAATACTACCTTGTATTATTTGATCTGACAAGAGACTATAATTTCACTATTTACTTCACTGCAATATTGAGATACAATAAAAGAAAGTATTTTACTAATGCATATGCTCCAAGGATAGTAGTTCTGGTTCTATTTACACAACACTACAAAGCTATCATCGGATTCCTGCATTTTTAGATGAAGTACTGAGCACAAGATAGCTGAAAATATTTTCTTTAAATAATTTGAAATGAACGATGAATCTACAACTCATATGTTCAGCTTCACAGTTTAAAACCAAATACTGAAACATGGGAGTAAAACAAAGTAAAGATAGTGCAAAAACAATGGTTCGGTGGCCATTCACAGTTCATTTTTTCTTTTCTTTTCTTTTCTTTTTTTTTTTAATATGGTTCCTTTGGTGGTGTTGGTTTATTTTTTCTTCCTCCCATCTCAAAAAAAATCTACGTGTATCAACACCCTAAAATGATCAGGGGTATGGAGAAGCAACTGTGAGAACTCAGCCTGTTTTTCTCAACAAAAATAGTTAGAATGGATACTACATCTCTCCAGATGTAAATCAAGAATACGAACACTGAAATGGAATAAACATATTTACCATAAAGCCAATATGGGCACACAATCAAAGGGATATAAATCAGACACAGATAAATCTTTGCTGCAATACAGCAAGCAAAATTTCTTTCTAATTGGAAGAGCAGCAAGGTCTGGAAAGTGCATCCTGCAAGTAGTAACCAGTCTCACAATCTGATTAGTTTCAATAGGATGCTTGATTGATTATCAAAATGGTTGACATAATCACTAGCTAATTGGATTCAATATGCTAACAGGAGTATTTTTGAAAATGAAAAAGAATCGCAGGAAGACATACTTACCACCTTCCATCTTTCTTTGACCAAGATTCCCACAGTGAGGATGTCAGGCTGCTCCCCACCTCCACTCATTGCAACCTCCTGATGTGATGGAGCTGCTATGCCACGTCTGTATCAGTAAAAACCATCCAGATCCCAGGAGCGGCTTCCATTTAACCACTGGCTGCAGAATAAGAGCAGAACATAAGGCAACACTGGCATGAAATACAGAAACAGCTACGTTTCTCACATAGCATGTTAACTAGGTTTTTTGTATCCTATACTGACTCGTGTTAGAATTACAGCCAAGCAATTTCCAGTACAGAAAGAAATCCAAGTATACTGTTCCTTATATACATATTTTTAAGTCTATTAATAAGAATATGTAGGTAACTTCAAACTGCTGTAAATTAGAAGCACATTTTTTTACTTTAATAACTTTTAATCAACTAAATAATTAACATTTTGGTAGATAATTGATTAAATAATAGTAATATATAATAACAACTTAGGAAAATATATTAGCCTAAAAATTATACAATTAAAAATAGATACTTACATTGGAATTGCAATTGATTTTTAATTTATTGTAATCTCTACCAACTACTTCATGTTTTACAATGTAGTTCACATACTTAGTACTACTGTGTCTGAAAGTACTATTTTAATGGTTTATGCCAGGGTTCAAATAACTAAAGAAAATAAAAACACCTGAAAAAAAAAACCAACCCAAAGACCTGAAACAATTTGTGTTGGGTATTTCAGTTTAATTCTTTAATTTCCTGGCTTTTGGTAATCAACTCTAAAGCAAACTTTATACAGTAATTTATATATTATATTTTGAGGGGAGGGGAGGAAGATTAATCCACATACAATGGTTCTCATCAGCACCTACCCTAATCACTTAAGAGCTTACTTCAGTTCTTTGCTACCAGCTTTTCTAGAATTCTGCTTGTTACACTGATACAATGATAGAAGCTCTCTTACTCAGTAAGACTCTTTAAAAGTTTATTTGATTCAGTTTTATATCAATCACTTCCAAAACAGCATGAGCTGAAATTGAAAAAACCTCTCATGCCAGAATCAGCACGCAAATGGTAAACACCAGCACAACCATTCTGATATAAATTCACAGGATGTCATTTCATATGTAGAAATGCTAGGTTTAATACCATGCCTAAGTTATACCTAAAAACCACAAGAAATAAAACTAACAAAACCCTACTGCTTAATCAATTGAAGACAGAGGTTTAACACAACAGTAATTATATTTGGTTGTGTGTTTTTGTTCTATATTAAAACTCATTTTTCCTAATTCATTTATGCCTTTCTAACTTCAATTGTAAATTCTGACATTTGAGCCAAACAAAACAGAAACCTCTGGAGGAAAATTAATCTGAATTAGTTGAAGATTTAAATTTATACCTAATTAGTTAGAGTAGATTAGATACCTGTGAAAGCACACTTATTAAGAATACACAGCTTGAATTGGTTTAATTCAAACAAATGAAGGGAAACCAAATTAAGATTTTATATTCTGAGTCAAAGTGTCCACCCTGGAATTTAATCAAGTTGAACTAAACCAATTTCCATTCTACTGGTGCTGGTAAATTCTCCCTGTAGATAAGGTCAAAATTATAAAGCAAGTTGTAGTAATTTAAGTTAACACTCCTAGCATTACTGAAATGCTGACTATAATTACTGGCCTTTTTGAGAGAGTTATCATAACACAGACAAGAACTAAGTAAGCTTAAGAGAAAATTAAACAGCAGTAACAAGTTGATAAAGGTCTATTAAACACTTCTAAAATTACATGTTTACAGCATGCTCCACGATTTTTCCATTTGCCCCAGTCTTTGTTCACCCTTCCACCCCTTCCAATTATGTGGTGTTTTTCACTAAGTACTGTGTCTACTCCTATATCTTTCTTTATTTTCCTACTACTTTTTTTCCCCTGGCATGCGTTTAAAAAAAAAAAAGAAGAAGAAGAAGAAGAAGAAAACACAGTGGAGAAAGTATTGGTGGTTGGAATGAAATCAAAAATTGATAAGTATGAATTCTGCTAAAGCTTTCTCACAAGAGAAATTCATCATCTGTAGAAAAAGTAAATGTTTTGTTAAATACATGACAACAATGGTTTTAGAGTTTTGTACTGGTATTCCTATCAGCCTTGATCTAGTATCTGATTAGATACCTTTTTATATATACATTTCAAATCACAATTTATAGTCACAGCTCTGATAATATTTCTGAGCTCTCTCAATTCCTGAAGTCTTGAGCACACTATGAGAGCATCAGTAACTAACCCAGAGTGCAGTGTTACCATACAGATGTACACCAACAGAAACATACCATACTTTTAAGAATTACCTTAAAAGTACCATAATGCTGCAGATAATATCTGCATGGCCAGGATAAAAATCTTCTTCATTTATGCACAGTTCCTCAATCTTACTCATAAAGAATCAGAATATCCCAAGTTGGAAGGGACCCACGAGGATCACTGAGTCCAGCTCCCGGCTCCACTAAGCACCACCCAAAATCCATCTTCTCTGTCTGAGCATGCTGTCCAAACCTTCCTTGAACTCCAGCACTTGGGGCTGAGACCACTGCCCTGTGGAGCCGGTGAAGAACCTTTTCCTAATACCCAGCCCACTCCATGCTGTTCCCTTGGGTCCTGTTGCCATCACCAGGACGAGAGAGAGCAGAGATCAGCAGTGCCCATCCGCTCCCCTCATGAGAAGCTGCAGGCCACCATGAGGCCTCCCCTCAGCCTCTTCTTCTCTATTCCAATATACTGACTCCTTATTCAATCTCTTGCCATCCTATATCATTGCAAAGCAAGAAGATTTATTCTACATTATCATTCTCTAGTATTTAAAACACCAAAAACTGAGGACACATTAAAGAATCAGGGACAGGAGGCTGAAGTTCTCTCCTGACCCCTGAAGGTAAGGTGCTAATCACCATCTGAAGCTTAAGAACCTAGCAATGCTTTGATGCACATAAGATAGCCAAGCACTGTTTCACCTAAGAAAGAAATTTTACAAACATGTTGAGGTTAATTTGGATAACTTTGTGTTCTTCAAGACCCCAAACATTGGAGTCTTTAAGTACTTAGATTTCAAGACCACAAGTTTGAAATTAGTCTGTTCAGGCAGCTCTTCACCCTCTGCAGTGTAAATGCACACGTACTTGGTCATCAGACTCCAAGCAACAAGGTCCCTGCTCTCCTCTATAAAGCGTTGTCAAGTCCCTTCCCTCACAGTGAGCAGACTTGGTTTTCTTTCAAGGTTTAACCTGTCTAATTTTAGTTTCTTACCACAGGACATTGTCACACTTTTGGAAACTGAGTTCCAGTCCTGCTAATTTTACCTCATTTAAGCATCTAAACACAGATCAAATATTTTTAACCTCCTCTAAATTAAGCCTTCCTTCCTATCCCATAGGTCTTCTCTGTGGTCCTCCTTTGAGAAGCCTCTCCTTGCTCCACATTCTTCCTGTGGTATGGGCAGCAACTCCCAGTTACACACTCACACTGAATTACACTCAATTATACCGATGCTTAAGATGGAGAAAAGATGAATTTTCTGTTTATGCTAACAGTCTTATTTCCCTAATTTAAGTCCAAAGCTGATTTACATTTCTGCTAAATCACAGCTGTATCAGATGCTTACATGCCTGCACTGCTGAGAGAACAGGGTTTCTTTAAAGGTTTTATTCACACTCTGATATATACTGATTTTCACTGCTCTGTCGTGTGCTCTAATGACCTTAACTCAATGAAGCTGAAAATTTGTTAAGAATTATTAATGCACTGCATTGGGTAAATATCATGACAGAAAACACACACTCATATGTTCAGTTTAGACTACAGCCCTCTTAGAATTCATACGGAAAGACACTTTTGGAGAGAGCTACCTTTAAGGGACTTTTTGGACAGACATTATATATGCATTCTTTGGAGATGGTGTTCAGGACAAAACTGAAAACTCTCTGAATTTCGGAGGACTCAAATTCAGATTGTTCAGACACATTCTAAATGCCACAGATGACTAAGAAGTGCATAAAAACACAGATAGTTCCATTTATATTACTGAAATACAGCCAGCTATTGCTTTCAGCAAAGAAGCTGAAGACTTCACAATGGTGGTAAACAGTCTAAGAGCATTCCAGCACGTTCTGTATCCCACTGTAGCAAATGAGTAGTTAATGACACACAGTTAAGGTGTAAGCTTTCACTTACTCAGTCAAGGGAAGAATCTTTTAACAACAATGCAGTTCTACAGGTGGCAGTAAGGCCATTTTCTGCAAAATGAACTTTTCTTTACTACTCTCCTAAACAACAACAACCACTTTAATGGCAACATATTTCATGAAATTATATATCCATCAGTTTCACTATCAGATCAATTCATGTCAAGAGAGTAAACAAGCAGGATAACAGAATTACCACAATTAAAGGCAATCACCCCCTTGGCAATTTATTTCCAGGTGACAGTTCATGGAATAATTAGTACAAAATAATAAGTATGGACTTTATTCCACAACAAAAGCCTTTCTTTGTCTGGGAACTGACCAGTATGCAATACAGTTAGAGGACAAGTGGTGCTTATAACCAAATTTAATATTGGCCAAACAGCATTCAGTATTCAACATTCTTCTACCCACTTAAACTGCTTATAACTACTTATCATCTACCCAAAAGAACTCTTTAAATTTAACCCAACCAAGTACATTAAAACATTACATGCAGTTAGATACACATGCAGCTAGATAAAACTTACCCAAAAAACTGTCATATTTTTAAGATCTGACTCTAATTCAGAATGGAAAGACTGTCATGTTATATAATTTGCATACATGTACATGTATGCTTGTATATATTAGAATTTCTTCAGGGAGGGCTAAATTGAAGCCAATATCCGCTAATCAGCCTTTATAGATGTTAAAATATAAACCTAAGGCTGAGAAAGTAGTACAGTGTTGGCTAAATGTAGTCACAGAATGAAACCAGTAAGGACAGAAGATTACTTCTGTTCCACAGAATATATGTATAGACATATGTACATGTGTATATATATACACATCTCCTGTGACCACTTCTGTGGCCTAATATCAGCATTTTGCTATTAAGAACTCCCTATGTTATTAGGTCTATCTGGCTGCCTTCCAAAGTTGCTTGCCACTTCTGTAATTTCTACCTTGGAGCAGAAGAAAACTTAAAGGAGCAAAGGAACATTCAACAAGTCTGAATAAATACAGAATCAATACAGGACATTTTCAAAGGTCTTAATTCCATAGCATTTATGTTAAAGTCCATGTTCAAAATGCAAAATCTAAATGCTTTAAGTGTGTAGTTGAATACTCAAACTTGAAAACTATTCCACTTTTACGAACTAAGTATTTTCTAAATATCTTCATTAAAAGTTGGGGTCTTTAACATAACTGAAAATCAATATCCAGCAGGCCAATGAGAAAACTAAATTTAAGACCTTGACCTAAATTTCCAACTGTACTGGTTATGAAGAAATTCTTTAAAACAAAACAAAACAACCACAAAAAACTATAATTAACCAATGCTATTTTGTGTTTTCCTATCTCAAGCTTTTGGGTACCAAAATTCTCATTACCATTTGCAGATTCCAGGTGTGAAAAGCTCCCAACTGTCTTGTGATCTGCTGCCAAATAGCCTAGATTTCCTTCTGGCAACTTCAGCACATTCAGCTATGTTGTTATTGCAAAAGTAGCAATATTTTCTTCAGTTTGACGACAAATTAAATAGATAGCATTTTGTTTCAAGATATACAGCCTTATTTAAAAACAAGTATTTCAAGTTCCCACACTCTTTTCCAGTATGCAACAGAATCCAGCACAAAACACGTTACAAAAAAAAAAAAAAAAGGCAGCAGCAAAGTTTACGGAAGGAGTGAGTATATTAACTAACCTAGATGATATAGGCAGAAAAAATGTACAAGTTTTAGGCACACAAACCATTTTTAAGCCCAAAATAAGTGCAGCAACATCAAAATTAAATTTTACTTGAAAGCAATTGCACTGAAATAAACCTCAGAATGTTGCTTGATGAGACCAACAGAAATAAAAAGTACTTGAGACCTTACCGTAAGAGAAAGGAAGTACTAGACATTTGTGGGACAGGGAAAGCCCACCTCCTCTAAGGAATAAAGCATGCAATTTCCCACACGCAAAAAACAGAAAGTTTTGGTCAGGTAGCCATTTATTTTTGCTATGGTATTTTTCAGTTGAATTTCCTAACTTGACTTGTCACAAAATTGCACAAAGACTTATGTCAGACCAAGACCATGTCAGACTCACATCAGATCAAGAGAAAGAATGGAAGACAGATTTTGCGGGTCAGGGAAGGGCTGGACTATTTCTGCGGTGCTTTCAGCTCACACACGTTGTTCAACTACAGCCTATGGTGGAGAGCCTTTAACACTGAAGAAGTGGAAGCCTAATCCTTTGGAGAAGTTAACTTCATAACAGATGACATAATATTATCAATATTCTCACAAATCAGAGTGAGTTCCAAACTGAAAAAAAAAGAGTGAATTATTCATTTCCACAAAATTCATTTGAAAACATTAAAACCACCATTTGTTAAAAATAAAGCTATACTCCTATGTCTTAGGTCCACTGTAAATGTTACAGTACTTATAACAAAGCAAAATGGAATTAGAACAGTATTTTTTTCTTTTACAAGAATTTATTTTACCAGTCATAAAAGTTTTCTTCGATGAAACCATTTCTTTGGATTCTTACATGATGTAAAAATATTTTTAAACTCACAAAATCTGAAATTACTTAAATTATACAGTATTATAATAATTACTTTTAAAGCCCTTTTAAAAATTTTAGTGCCCAAGAGTTAAGTGCTAGAGCAATGTAGCTTTGAACACCAATAAAATGACCGCTTGAAATCAAGCGCTTATTTTAAATAGCAACATAGTAATATAATATCAACCTATTTACAGTCTGAATTCATCAGCAAAATTAAAATTTTGCTTCCAGCATTCTGGAATGTTGGAATAGGTTAGCTTCTTGGGATCATTACCATCAATACCCCTAACTTATATACCAAGGAATTACATAAACAGATCTGTTAAGATGCTCAAAGGATCGTCCTTTCCATTAGTACGATCTACCTCTATTGTTTGCTAAACAGTTTTCTCAGTTGGGAAACCCAATGCCCAGTGTAGGCAAACAAAGCACAGCTACAGAAGGCAGGAAGGCATACACCACACTGGCCTGAAGAACTTCTACCAACTCGGGGCAGTAGATATGTAACAGTTTACAGAGGAAAAAAAAAGCTGCTACTAAGGACTGTTCAAGAAAGGTGCAAGGGGATGTATACAACAAAAAGCCATTAATTTCTCAATATTTAATCCAATCAAGTAAAGGTTAGGGTATACCCTACATATAAATGGGAATGCTTCATTTTTTTTGAAAAAAAAAAGAAAAAGAAAAAAAGAAAAGAAAAGCTGACAGAGAAACTTTGGTCAGATGATCACATAGGTGATACCAGTGCTGTCTGCACTGATAAAGTTCTGAAGAACAAGCTCTGCCCAGCTGGCAAACCACAAGCACAGAATGCTGTGTCCAGTCCACAGCACAATGCATGATGTGATCACTAACAAAAGCCAATAATTCCCTCTGTGTCAGCTGAAAAAAGCACAGTGCAATATCACAGATGATGAATAAGGTCTGATATTTTTTCCCCTATTTTACAGGGGAAAAAAAGAGGAGTCTCTATCTTTTTATCTGTCACATCTAATTCCTTAGCATCCTTACTTTAGGGGTGCTTAATTCTCAATCTGCAGTTCTATTGTGATAAAAAGAGGGTACTGGCTGCACACACATAGGAGTGTCATCTCCTTAAACACCTGAAGAGAGTAGCTCTCCTTTTTAAGAATGTGTGAAGTCAGGTCAGTAACTGCTAAACCATACAAAACTACTCCAAAAGAGCCTCGCTGTCAGGAAGAAGGCATTTGAGTGCACCTATGCAATGCAGGTCTACCAAAATCTTAGGGCTTTGACCTCCTCAATGAAGGAGTGCATAGCTGAAGGACATGAGAGGCTGGAAGTGGCTTGGTGCTTGGTTATGCCAGCCGAAGGTAGAACTAAGGTCGCTGAAATATACACACAATGGCATACAGCCAGTGGATCAGCACAAGGTATCACTTCATCCTCAGTTTGAAGAGGCTTTGGAGACTTCCTATAGTGCCATGGAGCACCTCATTCACAGGATAGTCCACAAAGATCACATCACTCAGGCACTATCTGCATCAGAAAGCACAGTCCAGAAAAGCAAAGGAGATGAGTAGTTCCGCAAGGGCAGAATCAGGAATCTGCTTGTGAAAACCATTCAGGCCAGGATCTTCCAAGGAAGAAGTGTTAGCATCTAAAACATGACTTGGCCTGAAGGAAGATTTCATCATGTCTTCAAGCAATAATGACTGGTTTGAAATGGGAGACAGGTATTAAGAAACTCAAGTGAAACATTGGCAACAGAACTTACAAGTTGGAACAAATCCCAAAAAAATATGAATTTAGTTTGTAGTAGACACTTAACCTAAAATCAGTTTAGACAGTAGAAAAGTAGATGGCATGGACAGCTAATCATGAGAGCAGACAGATGAGTTAGATCAAAGATCTATTCAGCCCAATCTCCTGTCTGTGACTGCTGCCAACAGCATATGCAGAGGGAAGAAAAATAGGATGCAGAAAGCATATTATCATACTTTCCCAGGATACTTTCTGAGGATATAAAAAGCTGGGACAAAAAACTCCTTTTGAGCCAAAGATGATATTTAAGACTTTCCAGCTCTGAATTCATCATATGTTTTCTGAACCCATGAAAGCTTTTAGCATCCATAACATCACTGCAATTAAACCACAATTTATTTCCATGCTGCAGGAAGAATGTATATGTTTTCAATTTATCTTCTGTTACTCACATCTGAGGTTCACTAACCTTTGTACTGGAAGGTAAAGTCTGCAATTGTTCCCTGTTCACTTTTTAGACCCATGCAGGGAATAGCTTGCTGTCATATTCCCCTCATGTCTCTCTTCATCTATTTATTCTTTTACCCATTGATTTGTTTTTCCCCTTTCTGTGTCCTTTTCCCTGATCTACCACAACCCCTATGAGATGTTCTTAGGCACTGGCCCACTATTTTCAGAATGCAAGACTTCACTCTGGAGAGGTTAGCCTATCACTGCATACATTTCAAAACGATTTCCATCTATGCACTCCTTTACAATAATTTTCATCTATAATTGCCTCAGACAGAGTTGCAGTGTCTTTCTGCAGTTCTTCCATGCCTGTCTACAGCTTTACTATTCTCAACGCCCTTTTATCATCACTGTCACTTCACTATTTGCACCTTTTCTGGATCATCTGTGAATACACAGTACAGCACAGAGAGCTATTATTTTTAGGCTGATGACTCATCACTTATCAAGATCAATATTTACATTTTTAATTCAAGTTCCACTGAAAAATATATTATTGCACAAATTATTCATATATAGAAAACCTGACTCATGATCTTCCATCTGGATCTCTAATAGCACTGCTTTCAAATTTTGGAATGGATTTCTTAGATATTTAAACACAATTTTTCTTCAAGAGGATCATTATTTAGCATGTGACATAATTCATGGTCACATTCTTTAAAGACTGCCTGAACTTAACTCCCATTTTAGTTTCATTTTGGTCTTGCAAGCCAAGCAGTCTCTCTAACATAGACCAAGTAGGAAGCACAAAGCAGAGCATGAAATAGCAATTAACACAGACTTGAAAGAAGTAAAAAAATAAAATAAAAAAAATCCCACATAAATGAACAGCAGATTCGGAGAACTCCTAAGCAACAAAGTAGTAATTTTTTAAAAAATGGTAAATTACTGGAGGTGCAAAAGAACAACTGGAACAAAGCAAAATAGACTGAGGAATAAATAAAACATATTAAAACTAATCTTAAAAAAAATCCCAAGATAGTAAAGCTTACCAGAGAATATGTAGGAAGAATAAATCATCAGGGTATAAGAAGTACATTCAAAGAAAGCAAGACTGCAATAGAGAAACTCAGTGACTTTTGGCATCTGTGTTGACAGTGAAAGAAAATGAGAAAATACCCAGGAAAAATGCTCCTTTAGGAAACTCATCAGAAGTTTTGCCTTAAACTGAAAGGAAGAGGGAATACATAAAATGAAAAGTAATGTCACCAGTGTCAGATGGTATTCAGCAAAGCTTGAAAGAAGCTTAAGGGTGAAGTAACTGATCTATTAATGATGGCACAAAAGGTCTCACTTGTAACTGCAGTGGCATCTAAGGATTACAGTGTGGCAAATATATTGTCAATGTTTTAAGAAGGGTTACATGTGAGATCCAATAAACTTCAGGTCTGGAAATCCAATATTTGTGCCTAGCAAACTAGTAGATGTTGTAATGATGAATAGAACTACTGAACATTGGAATAAGAGGGATATCATTGAGAAGATAACACGGTTTCTTGAAATAAAGAGCTATATTCCAAATCTTGGAGTTTTTAAACAAAACAGTCATGCAGGTAAGCACAATCCTGTATTCCTAAGAAGTATCTGGCAACGTCTTTTTAAAGAAAATAAACAGATATGGCGTAAAAGGACAAGTGCTTTACACAGTAATTGGTTAAAAGGCACGAAACAGGACTAAGTAGTCACTTCAGACTACGGAAAGAGGTCACTAGTTCTGCAAGGGGCAAGATACAATCAGCACAAATCAACATTTTCACAGATAACCTGGAAAGCAGAATTAGAACTAAAATAACAAAGGTTGGTTGACAATATGTCATTTAGTGGGTTTTTTTTGTTTTGTTTTGTTTGTGTTTTTTTTTTTTTTTAAGGAGGAAATAAAAGACAAGAGACAACTATGAGGAACAGCTGAGTGACCTTACGGTACCAAATAACTTGGGAAGGAAATATCAGTTGAGGTTCTGCGTAGATAAATATAAAATTATGTACATCAGAAAAAATAACCATAACTTCTCATTAAAAATACAACAGACCGCTAGCAACCAAAAATAAGATATTGTTTATTATGATACACAGTTACAAGTGATGGCAACTTAATAATAAATAGCAGTCAAAAAGCAATAAAATCAAACATTAGCAATTCAGATGAAACAGAGGACAACACAAAGATCATTTCTGCTTTTTAAATATCCCTGGTTCACTGGTACCTTGAGTACTGAATACCATTCAAGTACTTCCTATCGAAAAACAAACAACTATACATTCATACATTATGTCTAGGAAGATGGAGATAGGACAGAGAAATTCTGTTCCCTATAATACCATAATCTGAATTGATGAGCTGCAATTTGAATTAAATACTTGCCCGTAACATTTTGTCATTTGCTTCAAAGAAGTTCCTACCCTAAACCTATTGGCTAGCTAGCTGTTATTTTTCTCTATCTCTTCCATCAGGCAATTATTTGGAGGAAAAGAAAAAAAATCTTGTATGCAAGAAACATTCAGGATCTCCAACTACAATCTGTTCCATCATTTCACCTTCCCCTTTTATACTGAGTTTCGTCTATAATAATCTCAATATATCTATTTATAGTACTCTTCCCATCAGTTGACACACTTCCCATGCCCTCCGTCATCATGCTTCTCATTCAAATTCAGATTTTTCATATACACATTAAAAACTAATACTAATCACTAATATTATAAGCTTGAATTCTACCTCTAATCAAGGTGCATCAAATCATGCTGTAAACCATTTCAGCAATGAAATAATAATGTGCACCTATAGCATATCCCTGTGACTTTCAACAATTTTCATATTTGCTCATGTTTTTTTCACTTATGACTGAAGAGCAATACTCCTTTTAAGATTACGAAATCATCTCCCTTAACAAAGAGCAATTTTGTGATTCATTAAAATCAGAAATGCACACCCCAGCTGAAGTATCACTATCTATTACAATATGTATTTTAGAAAATAATGAGCAATAACTCCTAAAAGTGAATTTCCATGTATCTTTTACTAAATATTAACTTTCATCGAAAAAACAAACAAAGAGAGATCAAAGGAAATACAGCTTGGAGCATTTTTAAACACAGCAGAGATCAAACCATTCATGGACTATTAAACGCATCTCACTTTTGGTTACATTCATTCATTAACGTTCCTTAGGATATGTGGTTATTACCACATTTATATTCTTTAAAAAATATCAGATATTCTTTTGCAATACTGTTTTTGCTAAAAATCCTTTGAAGTAAAATTTAAAGTTATACTTAGTGCTATAAAGTTAGGCTATTCACAGAATAAGCAGTTACAGTGAAAGATTCTCAGATGTTGAAAACCTGCAGTGCTATCAAAACCACTTAACATCACACAATCAGTTTCATATGATATCATCCTCTAATGATAAGCACTGCTACTTGAATTACAACAGCTCTTTAGATGAATAAAAAGACAGAACCAGCCTAGGAAACACTACTTTTTCCTACGTATGTTGTTCTTGCAAATTATACCACGTGACAGAGAGGTTCTAATCACAAATTTTGGCAGCAGTAGTTTTCTAAAACTTTCTTAAAATCAGAGATCCACGAGAAAGTTTAGTCCTAAAATAGAATAGTTCCCTAATTTGAATTACCATGTGGCAACACAGATCCTCCTAAAGGCAGGGATTGGGTGGAACTGCTTTCAAGCTGGAAGTGCTAGTTTAAAGGACCTACATTTACAAGTAAAGAAAAGCAATGTTAGTGCTAAAGTTAGCTAGATATCACTACTGCCAGCAATTTATTTTTCTTCTCTCTACCCCACATAAAAGCCTTGCTTTATGGGGTGCATTTATTTCTCCTCCACTCTAATATTCTTGCCAAAATATTACTTTGAATACCTAAAATCATCTTTAATTTTTTGTTGCTGTATGAAATCTGCAATTGGATTTAGTTTTAAACAAAAAACATGCTACAAACACATAAGCATAGTAATTTTTTAAATAACAATCATATCACAGTCATGTTATTTCTTTATTTTTAATGCCTTGCCTGCTTCTCACATACCCAATGGTTCTTTCCAATGAAACTAAATGCTCCTCAGTTGGGAAAATTATGCATGCACAGAATTGATCCAATAGAGTTTTTAAGTATGGTGTGATTCAGTACTGGTTATTGTGCATGTGTGAACTTTTCCATAGCTATGAGGATTATGGATGACTTCCACATATCAGTTACTTGAAAACAACAAATATGTCTTATCCATAAGTTCATTATTACTTGCAATTTTTCCATTACTTTATCTTACATCAGATGCCAAAGGGTTCAAGCCAAGTGGATCTTATGCCAACCCTAAGAAGGCAATCATCTCTGCTTATCATTTTAGCACGGCTTGTTACACACAAAGTTCAATATGAAGAAAACAGACTATAGGTGGTTGCAGAAAGATATTGATTAGACAAGGGATTTTTTCATCCCAGCGTCTGGCTTCAGATAAGGAAATGCCGCTCATCATTACATTTGATTAATCCTACTGGTTGAATGCAGAGAACCAACAGATTAATACGTCTCTTAACTCAAGTTTATTTAATGCAGCTGGTTGAGGGATTCTAGGTCAGACTTTTAGCAACAAAAATTCACACAATGTGTTTGCTCACATTGAAGGTTGAGTACAGCTAAGCCACACGTGGAGTTCAAAGAAATCAACTTCTGAATGAAAGTTTGTTACCTCAGGTAGCAGCTACATAAACCACCACTGTGTCACAAGTGACACAGCTAGAAAATTTTAGGCTGCTGAAGACCTGAGCATCAAGAGAAGCAAGAGCATAAAAAACTCCCCAAAACTGTGACTTTTGTTTCCACTTGAGGCTGACTCAAGGCATTTCCAATGATATGTTTAATTCAGAGGGGAAAAGAAAAAAAAAAAATCACATAGCAACAACAACAAAAAAAAAACCTCCCAAGAAACAACTGCCATAAAATGCAGAAGACATATGATGCTGTCTACAAATAAGTTACAATGTAAAAGCAATAATTACATTGCCAGAATTGATTTAATAGTCAAATCTCTTAACATTATTTTCACTTTTCTAAATAAGTTCAGTGGGTTATTCCTCATCATAATTTCATAAGGAATCTTTGAATTTTAGCTAAATTGTCATCTCAATTTTGCTACCTTTCCACGGGAAATAGATTAAATGGAAATCCTGTATAAAAACAGGCTTTTTTAAAATTCAATTCTTATCACTGGATTAAAACATTCTTGCCCTGACTATATTCAGTACGTATACATCTAATTTTGGTCTGGCACTACCTATTAGCAAGGAAGAATGAAGAGATTTCCACAGCATTTGCTAGGTAAGTAATCAGATGCTTCTGCTGACACAGAATTTCTTGCCCTAGGAGGACTAGGCTTTTACCACATTATTAAATATTAAAAACCCTGCAAGGCTAATATGCAGGGGCAGGGGGATCAGGGCAGAAGTACATTCCTTTAATCCATTTGTCAGTCATTATCTGCTGACAAGTCTGATCAAAGGACAATTTGTCTACTGAAAGTTTGTAAAGCTGAGGAAGCTGGTGATGGGAGCAACATAAGGAAGGTAAGTCTCAGGCTCATTTTCCTAAGTTTTATTTGACTGCTGAGGGAGGGGAGGGTTATGTGTGGCATATTTAGTAAGTATTGGAAATGGTGCCATTAGTAACCACGTTTCAAGTACATGAAAAAGAAAAGAGTGGTGTGGAGAGGAAGGGAGAATACAGTGATTAGTGGAAAACAGATGAAAATACATTTTAAAATGTCTATAATAAGCTGAAAACTGCTTATAGACATATTATTTTTCAGGCTCATCTTTGGATACTGTTCTGTAGGACTCTCTTGCAGACCAGGGCGGTGATATCACAAAACAGCAAGACCCATGTTTATGCACTTTATACACTGCCTAGAAGTTCACTCTGCTGGACTCCAATTGCTGAACTTTCACACTGTACTGGTGCTAAAAGAACTACATGAGTTTATCTCTCTTGCTCAAGGCTGATATAAATACCTACTATGTAACTTGGACAAGGAATCTGTTACTAATGATGAACGTAACATGACTGGGGCCGTGAGAAATCCACAAGAAGTGCTTCTGGGGAAACATCTTCCACAGCAGAGAGTCCTAGGCACAAAGGTTTGCTGCGGAGGTCCAAGGGCAGAACGCTGCGCGGATCCAGGAGCCGGAGGTCAGCGCGGCCTCTCATCCCGAGAGCGATGCTCAGCACCATGGCCAGCTCCGCGCGGGCGCGGCCAGGCAGGAGCGCTGCCCGGAACGGCACAGCCTGCCAGTGCCGGGAGCTACAGCCACCCGCGGGTACCACCAGCTCCAGGGCAAACCGAGGAACCCAGTTTATCACTTTATTCACATCTTTTTTATTAACAGTTTAGGAAAAACAATTTGAAAGGTCTGTAGCTGATCCTGAGATGAGGAAGTGGCATAGAACAAACGACGTCAGCCGTTTAATGTACTGCAATCAAACTGCACGTGTTCCAACTCAGATAAAAGAGGACATTATACATCAGGGAGCAAAGAACACACAGAAACATCACCTGACATGATACAGATAATCAGTCACTTCTAATTAGATACATCTACTGCAGCAGTAAGGCTCTGACAACCACAGATGGGTAGGCAAATAAATACTTTGAGAGATCATAACACCTCTCTACCTGCTAGCGTTAGAATTGCTGCTGGAGTACTATGCCCAGTTCCTGTGTTCACATGTCAAGAAAAGGGGCAGAAAACAGCTATTAAAGCATTGGACAATATGCACTGAGTGAGAAAATCACAAAGCTCAATGCCTTTAGGTTACCAAATAAAAGGTGCTTAAGCTTAAGGAAACACAAAAGATCTGCATTCTGACACAGAAAACCCTGGTATTTAGAGATTGAACATTTTCATCACTTACAAACAAAAAGATATGAGGTCTTTAATTTCAGTCAGTAAGGGTTTCTACTATTGTAAGGCTTCGAGAATGATTTCAATGGATTCCTCACTACCAAGGATTCTTAAAAGACAACCAAATGATTTTTTTTTTTTTTTAATTCATAGAACGGCCTGGGTTGAAAAGGACCACAATACCCATCTAGTTTCAACCCCCCTGCTACGTGCAGGGTCGCCAACCAGCAGACCAGGCTGCCCAGAGCCACATCCAGCCTGGCCTTGAATGTCTCCAGCGATGGGGCATCCACAACCTCCTTGGGCAACCTGTTCCAGTGCGTCACCACCCTCTGTGTGAAAAACTTCCTCATAATATCTAACCTAAACTTCCCCTGTCTGAGTTTAAAACCATTCCTCCTTGTCCCATCACAATCCACCTTCGAAAACAGCCATTCCCCTTCCTGTTTATATGCAGCAATGAAGTCTCCCCAGAGCCTTCTCTTCTCCAAGCTAAACAATCCCAGTTCCCTCAACCTTTCCTCATAGGAGAGGTGCTCCAGCCCTCTGATCACATTAGTGGCCCTCTGGACCCTCTTCAAGAGCTCCATGTCCTTCCTGTACTGGGGGCCCAATTATATGCTTCTATTCAACTACTGTTAACAAACAGTATTCAGAGAAGTCCCAGGGAAGCTGGTCTTGTGCACAAAGTTAGACTCAGTAGCCACAAGGGCTCCCTTGCCCTCAAAGCAGCCAGACTGATGAGTCCTTAATCTTTGAAACTTAACTATAAAAGAGTATTTCATTAGGGAACTATAATTATCCTATGTACATTCAGTATGTTGAGTCCACCCTAAGTCAGGAAAGTATATTTTAACAGTCAAGGGATCAGTTGAAAAATAAAGTATCACAGAAAGAAAAAGCACAAGAATTAGTAAGTTTATGTATTATGAACATGTGGACCAAGAGAATTTAAAAAGCGATATCAATTTCTTACATGTCAGAAGAGCTAAAATGCAAGCTCAGATTTTTTAATTAGCTGCCAAGCATGCAAAACTATCCTGATGCAATTGTCTTGCAGACAAGGGAAAACTGACTCATCAAGGGAAGAAGAGTCCAGTCACTGGAGATTAGTACAGAAGAAAAGCCAAATAAACATCCTAGGATCATAATTTTAATTAAATATGTAAGAACAGTATCAACACTAAGAAGTGTCCAGACCAAATGAAACAACTAGTCCAAGGTTCCCACTCCTAATCAATAGGAAAGAAAGCAGAACATGACTTAACAACAGACTTCCAGGTAAAATGCTCCTCCTATTCTTGCCTCCTCTCAGAATTCACAGCATACAGAAAACACCAACCAAGCACCTAGCCTGCTGCACCAGAAAGAATCTGGTTACGACTGCTTCCCTCAGCTAGCCATTCAGAATGAAGACGCATTGAACAGCAGAACCTAATAAGAATTATAAACCTATCTCAGAAAAAGCAATATAACCAACTCCCTTCTTAGAATCATTCACTACCAAGCCTACAAGTTTGTATAGGCACAGCTTAGAGATCAGTGGGCACTAGAAAAGGCACTGGCAGAAGACACATTCTTCTCCTTTTAAACAGCAACCAGTTGTTCGGCTCAACAATAATCTGCAGTTTCATCTGCAGAAGCTAACATGTGAAAATTACGTTTCTGTGTATGCATGTCTATAAATAAACGTCAAACACCAAAAAGTAAATGATGGAGTTTCTTTCCTCCATGCATCTGCTTCACTGTGAGAGACTCACATTTTTGCTCCTCAGTTTCAGCATTTCTTAGTTCTTGCCTAGTCAAGACAAAAAACTGCCTGGGTTAGCTAGCACGTCTCTCCCACAAGACCAATAAACACTTTCTTCACACTGATCTGTCTTATGATTCTTCCATGAGTTTGCTCCATCCGGATGAAATGTTCCACAGTTTTCCCCAGTGGAAATACTGTCTTACTCAAAACTGTAGAAATATCATTACACCCAAATCATCGTGATCATCACAACAATCCCTGGAGCCTTATGCAACAGTAGATAAACGTTATACTGAAATAGAATCCTGATCTAATATCAATTCCGCTCCTTCAGCTCTGGGGGCACAAGAGGCCAGTTTGCTTGAGACAACTCTTCTTCAGGAATAATACCTTGATTTTACTGGAAACAGAAAGTCAAAGCACAACATGCAAAGGCAGAATATTCAATGAAATTCAAGGAATAGCACAGACGTTCCTCTTTTAATACAGCTTCAATCATCTGATAATGAACATTCTGTATCTATTTAGTGCAGAAAGCTGACAAGTGGAAAGACAGGGAAACAATAAACCATTTTGAGATTGTAAATAACTGGACATAACACTGTTTACAACAAAATAATGACACCAATCTTCTAAGAAGAACATTGTTGAAGTGAAGCACGCCCTATTTACAGATCCACAGATCACCTACTCACCTCTTTTTTTTTTCTTCTGTTTTTAAATAGCCAACACAGAAGTTAAACAGATGCGTTTAATTTGCTCAGAAGCCGTACTGCTAGACAAGAGTAGCATTTGAAGCATTCCTAGAGCAGTAAACTTAACAGCTGCAACAAAACACAACCTGCTGGTACACCAAACAAAGCAATCTAATTCTACTACTCTTCTGCAGAACGTTGTATCAAATAACTTTTGCTAGAAATGTTGCAAAAACTGAACATACTGAGAGGAAGCACAAAAAAACCCCAACAAACATTATCTGAAAACTCTTTGGGACGTGATAGAGAGCAGAGTCAATAAGCAGGTGCTGACTAGTGACAGCTCCTAAGTACTCAGAGCACACCAACTACAAGGCAAAATCTTCTCTAATTGTAGACGAGTCCACTGAAACCAGCCTATTAACACAGGTGCAGTATTTGGCAACTCCAGTTGAGAGAGCAATGCATCAAAAACTTAATAATATTTACATTTAGGCAAGTCAGGATGATGCCCACCTTGATCACTTCAGTTTCTCCCCGTTTTAGATCCAGATAGTAACGCATCAACTAACGAATCCCTTTGAAACATTCAGGAATAAGAAAGGGGCTTCACATTAAAACAATCTCACATTTTTTAAAAGCTCTCAAAGCAAGTTCAACATACTTTACCCTTTCTTTATACATCAGATGGCTGCGTATTGCAAAATCTGACTTCCATCCCTGACAGCATTAGCAAGCTCGTCAACTTCACCCATAGAAGAACAGGCAGCCCTCCTCTCCTCCAGCTGAAACCAGACTCAAGGCAAAGTAACTTATGCACATACACACATTTCTCTGAAAAGAAGAATTATCGTATGGAATTCCTCATCAGTGCAAGTAACTTAATTCTCAGTAACTGGTTAATCTCTTTGGAGACAAAGCAACAGCATAAGATAACATTTTGAAAAGCATTTGAGCAACGCTTTTCATCACAGAATCAACCACGAAGTACAAGACCCACAGGAAAAAGAAAACATGCCTGAAAGTAGTTATGAACCAATTTTTGAAGTCTTCACAACAGATTCATAACAACGCTACCAACATCTTGAGTTTCACAGTTTGCCCTCCTTTCCCTCTCTCCTCCCAAATTCAATCCTTCCCTTCTCCCCAAAAAACTCCTTACAGTTTTCAAAGATTACTCTCCATTAACTGAGAAATAGATTTGACGATTAAGTTATTCAAGTCACGGCTTGCAGGACTTCTCAAAACCAAGGAAAAGATATTCAATCAAATCAAGAGACAAAGGGTCACAAGGTCACATTACATTCTTCTTATTTTCTACTACTTATGCTTTAAAATAAGTGATGTGTAACGGTGATATAGGAAATAACAGCTATCACTGTAGGAAAAAAAAAAAAAAAAGGAAGACACCAATAATATACTAATGATAAGTAAGAGATGGGATGATATTTTCAAAGAAGCAACTGTGACGGATATGGTTGCTAACAGCAGTGTTACTTTTTATCCAGTTTTATTCCAGCACCACTTGATGTGCAATACAGCACAACCATTAGAGTACTCTGTTAGCATGAAAAAGCGGAAAGTTCAACTGCTCCATTTACCTGTACTCTCACAACTGCCCAAAATAACTTCAAGTTATGTACTGCTGTACTAATTCCCATTCAAGCAGCCTAAACACTAGCTTGTTAAAGAAAAACATAACAGATCACGTATTTGAAAAAGCTTCTTTTATCCCCATCACTGACAAGAAACCAAGCTGACAGCAAGTAATTTTTAAACAAAACACAATCTATTGGAACCCTTAATGTACAGCTCACATTTAGTCAATTTTGCATGTTTAAACTCATGCATATCTCTACCTGAGCAATTAGCCTGTCAGACCTTTCTCCTAGATGCATGGCACAACACATTGATCTGTAAGATCAATGCAACGAAGCTCAGGTTTCCCTGCCAAGAGCAGAGTGCCTTATGAGGTAGGCAGAGGGAGGAAGGACAGCGGCTGGATGGCATTTGATGCATCCCTGAGAGACCAGGAAGGACCCCAGTCAGTGTCTTACGCAGAGGAGGCAGCTGTTTCTCCTCCCTTCTAGCCAAACACAAAGGCTTTGTGTCAGGGTTTAACAGAGCAGGAGGCACAACACAAAACACCGAGAAACACAGAAAATGCACATCTCCTGTTACTGAGCATCAATTCATTCCCACTAGATAAACAAGTCTCAGCTGAAACAGAAAACACAGGAGTATATTAACACACTATAGAGCACAAATTCACATCTAAGCAAGTGTTTAACCTTAGGTATCCATACACAGACAATCAGCAGAAGCTTGTCAGTTAGTCATCAGTTTCTAACTGGGAAAACATCACACATCCTTCTCTTTTAATTACACTCTAAAATCTTTCTTGATTTAATCAGTTACTCTGGAAAACCCTCCCTGGAATTTGTGATGTCAGAGATAAAAGAAACTGCCGCATGCAGAAGTAGTGCCACAACCACGCCAAGCCTGACCAGCACCTTGATGCTCTGTCCTCACACACGGCTCTTACATTCTAACCCCTCACACTTCCAAAGTAACACATATAAAGGATGCTGGATTTCAAGAGCACAATGGTACATCAAAATATATCAAAGAAGAACAAAGTATTTGTCAAAGAGAATCAAATCTATCTTCATATTTTTACAACTGTACTATCTTCATTTTCAAAACAATTTTTCACAGATGAGGAAATGCATTACCGCAGTCGGATTTATCTTACAGGCAAAATCAACGTCAATAAACACACTTCTCATTTATAAAGTTAAGAAAGTTTTAATACTTTGTAAACGTAGTTCACTCTGTAAAGCAGAGGGATCATCACAAAGAAGTATTCTGTGACATTAACACAGAAGAGAAGCGGTAGATACATTTGTGCCATGAGTTCATACCATTAAGAGGCACCCCAAACGAGCAGGGAAGCAGGCTTTCATCTTTTGTTTGCTCAGATACAGCAGCTAAAACCATCTGACATCCACAGACGCATGGCATTAACTACGGAGAATATATAAGAATTCTCAGTGGTGGTGGTTTTTGTCCTCAACAACATGGAAACTAATTCTACACTTTAAGGCCAACATGATTCCAAATAAGAGTATGTTTTGTCTGGGGGTTCTCAACCTTCCCATCAATACACCACACCAGTTCTGAATAATTCACCTGAAATTCAACTGGTTCTGCAAGCCCAGCCAAAGCAAGCTATTACAAGCTATTTTATAACCCATTTTCCACAGTCCTTTCCGTATTAATTATGAACAGCGTTGGTGCTTCCCAAAAGGCTGTGCTCAGAAGCAGCGCGGGGGCTCTGCTTGCCCCCCCTCCAGCCCCCATCCCCCAGCCTGCACGGGCATTGCTCGGTTACCAGCCCCGCTCCGATCTTTGTCCCCTCCGCTCTTGCTCCGGCGCGGTACCAAGCGATGCGGCCACAGGCCCGGGGATCCCCGCAGCCTTCGGAGCGAGGCATTCCCCTCTCCCATCCTCCAGGAGAACAACACACAACAGCGCTCTCCTAAATGCCGCCCCTACGCAGTCCGTATGTTTACTATAACCCGTAGTGAGCACACCCGCGGCCTAGCCAGGCGGAGCCGCGTACACGTACCGATGCTGCCGCTAATGGCTCCGAGTCTCGGGGCGGCAGACCGCCGGACGGACGGACGGACCCGCACCGCGCCCTGCCCGCCCGCCCGCCACAACGCGGGGCCGGCGGTGCGGCTGCACGGGGCCGCGAGCCCTCCTCGCGGCGCCGCTCTCCTTGCGGCAAGCAGGAGGGAAGGACAGAGCGCCCATAAATCCCAGCCCCGGGGGAAGGCTGGCAACCGCCGGGCCCGCTCCTCGGCCCCCAGTCCCCCCAGGCCGCGACCCCGCGCGGCCCTCAGCCCCGGAGGGGGCGCGAGGCAGCGCCGCGTCTCCTCACCTGGAACGGAGCCGAGGCGGCGACGGTTCCTCGGGGCGCCGCGTTCCTGCGGGTCCCTGCGGAGCACGGTGCCGCCCGCCGCTGCGGGGATGGCCTACGGGCAGCTGAGCCGAGCGGGACGGGGGGGTGGGGGGGGACTAGAGAGGAGGCCCCCGGCCCAGCCTCCGCCCCATGGCGTGCGGCGCGGTCTCTATAGCGACTGCAGTGCCGGGCGGGAGCCGGCCCGCCCGCGGGGAGGGGTAACTGCTGCGCGCGGCGCTGAGGGCCGCTCTGAGGGTTACGGGCGGCCCGCGGCCCGCCCAGCAGGCGTTAACCCGCGAGCCGCTGCCATCCCTGTAGCAGTCCAGCTCCGAGCGCCGCCACACCGCTACCGCCGCCGCGGTCGCTTTTCCCTTGCCGCGGCGCCACCGAGTCCGCTGCGCTCCGGTACCCGCCCGCCGCCATGCTTCCGGAGCGCTGATTGGGCGGCCGCGGAGATTTCTGGCAGCCGATTGGCTTTCGGCCGGGTCAGTCACGGCAGCAGAGGCGGGCACACCTGAGGCGGCGTTGCGCCCCGGGTTGGTTGAGATTCCCGAAGCCCCGCTAACCGCCCCCGCGCAGCCTCGGGGCCGCGGGGCCCTCTGGGCAATGCAGTCCCCGGGCGGGGTCGCCGCCGCTGCCGTTACTTACCGGCGTTCTGAGAGAGAGGCGGGCAGCGGCTCGACGGAGACCCGGGCGGCTCCCCGCCGCAGCGTGCGGGAGCCGCATTCCCCCGCTGCAGTACCGAACTCCGCCTCACAGCAGCGCGGGGCCGGCCGGACCCGGGTGTTGCCGGGGGTGCCCGAGACTGAGGCGGGAGCTGCCCGCCTCGAGCAGCGGCGCTGGCACCCCGGGCTACGCGCTGAGGCAGCGGGAAGGCACTGGTGCAGCTCGGCCGCCGGCCGGCACGCTCGAAGAAGGGTTCGGCACCAGAGTGCGATTGTTTTTTAAGAGGCAAGAAGCTCCGGCCCTCTGAACGCTGTCGGTACGTGTGTGCCCCCACGTAAAGGCTGGCAGGATGTGTCCGTAGGCCGCGGTGTCAGCCCAGCACCCGGAGACCCGTCCTGTGGGAAGGACAGACGTGGCCTGCTCCAAGCAGCCTGCGTGAAGTGGGTAACATACAGCAGCCTTATGTTCACGTGAAGCTTTCTTTGAAGGGAGGGAAAAAAGGGCTTATATTTGCCTTGTGCCAGGCAGTGAAGGTGATGACAGTGTGCATAACTGAGGCTCTCTTCATTCACTGCAAGGAGACTGTCAGGGAGTAAGATTAGAAAGCAGCGTCTCCTACTGCTGCTTTATGAGTAAGCAGGATCTTAGGTGCTCCCACTGCGCACCAGTGAGTCCCTAGCAGGGGGGCTGTGACCCCAGCCTAACAGCAAAGCCTAACTGCCCTTACCATTGCTCAGAGTCCACTTCAGGTGGGTGTTTCTTCATTCAGAGGGAACCAACTTGAGCAGTGGTCCACCAGTGGCAGCCACATGGGTTGAACACTGGTGATGAGGATTTATTCCTATATATATAATATATACTATACTATATATTATATTATATATATAATGCATATAATGTGCACGTAATGTGTGTCCTTGCAAATGTTACTGGTACTTGAGATCACAGCTGCAGCTCATGCTGGTTCTGAGCTACAGTGGTTGAAGACTTAATAAGCAGAAGACTCAATCCCAATCCTTTGGCTAGGCCCCAGCTCTTTGCATGCAACATTCTGGGCCTAAACTTTCAATGAAAAAAGTTTCCAGATTTTCTGGATACTGAGTTCATGTTCAATGCATACATTCTCTCTTTTTACTGCTGAAATAGTAACATTAGAAGGTACCAATGTGCTTATCCACTGCCCAGCAGCTAAACATTAACACACAGGGAGTTCATGAATATGAATCCATATGTGAGGAATGCCTTAGTGTTCTCTGATTAACTGAGGTGCCTAAGGTGTACAATTCTTCAGGAATTTTTTTTAATTCAATTAAACAGAAGGGAAAGGCCTTAACAGACTTGTCTATCTGGTTTGTCTGTTTACCTGTTTATCCATTGCTAATCCAAGGGGCGTAGTTTTCCTCATCAGTTTGTAGCTTCACAAGTTAATTCAGGGGTTCTAATATAACCACATTGCACAATATCACGAATATCACACCATCACCACACATCTTTACATACCATTAGTCAGCATGTGCACTGCAAGCTCTCGAAGACCAAACTCTTTTTGTTTTCCTTTGTCATCAGTTAGCTTTCAAGCTCTAGCAATGTGTTGTGTCATTTGTTTTCAATTTCCCGTGGAATCTTCTTAAGTAGACAAAACCTGCATGGTTCAAATAAAAGTCAAGCAGGGAAAAATGAACTAAAACTGCATCTTCTCAACAGGAAAATCTATTTCCACTAAAATGCAGGAGGCCTTTACAGAAAGAACATAATCTTGAATTTACTGCTCCATAAATATACCAAAGAGGTTCTTGAAGTTCTACTATTTTTGGCACAAAGTTGATGATAAATATAACAGATAACAGCATCTCCTCTGTGAGTGCAAACTTGAAGAATATCTTTGCCATAATAAAGAAATAAGCTCTCTATGTTACAATGGAATTAAGCTATTCTATAGTTTGTTGCTGTGCTACAGGTAGTTAAGCTTAGATGCATAGTGTTGGTTGGACTCAGAAAAAGCTACCCTGAGCCAGAAACTGTACTGTGCCCTCTATTCAAGTTTTACATTATCAGTTCTAATTGGCTATTTCAGTGTAAAGGTGTGCAACTTTTTACAGTTTAACTCCAACCTTGTTCTTTCCAACACACTCTTGTATTGTCTGGGTGTACCAGGCTTTGAATGGTAACTATCTGATATTCTGCAACATCCCTTTAACAGGAATTTTGGAAGCTGGGGGACTAAAAGAGGAATTGACAGTAAAGAGTGTATCCAAATAGGATCTGTTATTGCTCCTCTAAGAGGCAGACTAGAGGATGAGGTATTTGTATAACTGGCCTGACCCCACGGGGTACCTCATATGTTCTGATGTAAATGTACTTTTGTATGGGAGTTTGTCATGCAGTCTTTGAATCAATATATGTGAGCAGAGAGCCACCTCTGTACCTGCACAGAATAATAACGCGTGTCCTAGACCCTCATGTAAAAGAAAGTTCTTAAAAGCATACAGTGCAGTAACTTAACAGAGATAAACATTTAGCTCTGGTGTAGCCGTGAATTCATCTAGCCACGTTTGTATACTGGTACTTATATAGAAGGAAAAGGGGAAATAAGAAGGGCTTCAAGCTGTTGCAGATCTTGGAGTCTATTTCTACTATGAATACTCTTTGTAGGGTAAATTCTCATATGTACATTTTCTCTCTGTCTGTACCTGTAAAGACTATACCTACATATTTATCTTTAAAACTATTACATCACTTCCGTTATTTCCAAGAAACACACTGAAATGAAGTTAACGTTTGTATCATAAATCATGCTGAAAATATCACTTTTATAGATAAATGGTCAAAAACAGAGGGAGGGGCAGCTCATGATTTGCATCAACAAAGTTTCAGATAGTTGTGAGAGAATTTCACTTTGGGTCGGAGAAGAACAAGTTCTAGAAACAACCGTCTGCCGGTTTAGATGTCCAGACGATTATATCAGCAGACAGTCTGTTCATTACAAAACAGGGAAAAGTTACTTAGGAATTCTTTCTTATGTAGTTGCTGTAAAACACTGTGAAGGGACACCACTGGATTTGTTTTAAAGATTTTCAAATATCTCAGATGGTCTGAAAAGTTAGTCAGTAAAACACACTGTGTTTTGTCACAGATCTTTCTTTTTGTCTCCTTGCAGTCTATAGCCAAGTGCTGCAGACCAGAACTCTGAAGCTAGAAGGTAAGAGGATTACTGTCAAATTATTCCCAATTCCAAGAGCACACCTGACAAAACTTTGTTATAGCCGAGTAGTCACTATGCAAAGCAAACAAAGATATAGCAATTTTGTTGTGCTGGTAGGAAAACTGAGCATGATTTCTAGACACAGACTGTCAGTAAAACATTAAGTCACCACTGAAGATACAGAGGGATCTTGAATATTTTTCAGAATACAGAAGAGCAGTGTCCAGTTTCTGTTTTTCTTCCTACTCAACAGCTTCAGAATCCTTATTCTCTTTTTTGTAAATGTCTCTTCAATGAACCTTTTTAAAAGAATACCAACTATTCAACAAGATGTCCTGAGTAATGTTATTTATTCCAGTATCGTCTAGTGAGTGAGTAATGACATCAGCATCAGTTTTATAATGAAGTGAGAACAGGGAGGATTCGTGGTTAGTATAGGAGGTCCGGTATCTTTCAAGAGAAATTTAAAACTATATGTCTGAATATTTTGCTAGGAAACAAAGGGGTAACGGGCACTGTAGTGCACCAAAAGTGCTGATGCTATGAGTTACGGAACAGAAAAAGGAAATTTTACCTCATTATGTGAAGGGAATTTTGTTTTAAGCCTTTGTAATACGCGTATAATTCCATTTTGCAGAAAGCTTCCTGAGGGCTGGCTTGCTACAGTGCCTAGGGAATGAAGGTAAAAAAACACAATTGCTATATGGTCTTATTATGAATAAAGCTGTAAAAATTCTGGCCTTCAAAAAATAGTTACAGGCAAGATGGAAAGAGTTTTAGATTACCAACCTAAAATACAGGTTCACTTTCTGGCTTTACCATGGACTGCCAGTCTGTTTCTAAGGTGAATACGCTACTTCTGTGCCTTAAGTTTTCCATTTGTAATGACTCACCATGCTTCTGAAGTGGATGACTCAGAGGTTATGGACAGTGCAGCTACAATGGACTGAAATCAGAGCCAGCTTCATAGATACCTATTTGGCATTTCCTGGAACATTCGGGAGCCTCAAAGACTACCAATTAAAGAGCAGTGCAGTTCATGCGAGTCTGCTATAATTTCCCATTTACCTGAAATTGGCTTCTGCATCCATATAGATGTGAATTTTAAGCATCTTAAAATTATAGTATTTCTTTTCAGATTCATTTCATCTGTGAAGCTTTTCAGGCAATGAAATAAGTTAAAAATATGATAAATTTAACTGTGTTCACAATAAGCTTTGTGGCGTTCTAGTGTGCAAAGTGGGTTACTTCAAACTGCTATCTGTCCTCATTACCTCTTGCCATGAGTTTTGACACTACCTCTGCCATCGCAATAATCATAGGCACATCTCAATACCACTGTACTTCCTAAAAGTTCAGAAACGTAATTGAGAGATGAATATCCTGACCCGCTTGCTTTTATTTGCCCAATAACTTACTATCTACCAGCTCATTCACACTTGACAAAAACAACAAAAAAGCTGATGGTCTAAATTTCTTTTTTCAAGCCCCCTCCATGTTAACACATATTGGTGAGAATCTCTTCCTGAACATGAATTCTCCCTCTGAAGCGCTGACATATAGAGGAAAAGTTATATAATGCTTGTGTCAGACTTAGTTTTAGTCCATTATTCCACAATCTCTTTATCATGAAATGCCATTTGCATTAATTAGAAGAAGAAATTGAAAGTCACCCAAATACAAAATATAAGCATTAATTTTTGAAAACAAGATACGAAGTGTAATTCTGCTGCATGCAACAGCGCTACTTGGTATTTAATTGGTCTAACTCATACCATAGCCACCCTTAAAGACTTATATATGAATAGTACTAAACAGATTGGACAAACACTTGATACATTTACGCCTCATTCAGGTCTGAAGCCACAGCACAGAAATCTCCCCTGTTAGTAGAAGCATGTCTTCTTTCTGCACCACTGGGTGACAGTTGACAGACCCACAGCTACAACCACTTCTACTGGGTTAGAAAATGCTGCTCAATCGTTATGGTTTTGGTGTTCAGGTTTTCCAGAAGGTCCGTAATAAAGCAGCACATCACGGCTAGTTATAGATGGCTGTAAAGCAACTAATTTCTGAATAATTCCATTTTGAATATTAATGGCAGCTGAAACAATTTTCCAGTGAGACAGAAAAGCACAGGTAGCACTGATGTCTAATTTCATGAAGATTTAAGTTATTTTTTTAAAATGATGCATTCCTGAGCTCCCATTAGCTGACTGAGTGACCTCTAATCTCATCTCTCTAGCTCAAATTAAGTTACTTGCTTTGCACTGTGTAAAAAAAACCTACATGCAGCAGTACTGCCACCTTCTGCTTGCTTTTTTTCATGCATGTGAGAACTGGGCTCATACTGCAAATCAACAGGTCAGATTCATTTTCCTACTGGTAGTTGTCTTAGGCAATAATGTCATTTCTAATACTCAGGGATAACACAAGTCTGCAGTTCCATAGATGTGACTTCTTTTTTAAAAAACATATAAGCATTGTATGGGCAGAAAAAATGTTTCAGACATTTATGCAGGATTCCTAATACACCATATCCCAGTCGGAGCAGTAGCTCAAAAATCCTAAGTAAATATGTACATCTGTGTACTCGTGCTGTCCACAGGGAATATATGCTGAATATGATCCACATATGTACATAACTGAACAGATGTGATATATTCCTTGCAGTCTGCAGAAGTACAGAAAACCTAAAGCATAAACAATCCACATGCATAGGACAGACTTAGTTCAGCTAGGTATATTTGATTACCTGCAAGCATTGGCCTGATTCACACACAGCAAAGGTCCCACATGCAGCACAGGTACTCCAGATCTGAAGTTTCCTGAGTATGCTGCACATGAGCACATAGGCAGGACAAAACTAGAAGCCCTTCTTCAGATATTCTCCTTAAAAATACAAAGCTATGGAAAACTCCATGCTTGTGAATGGAAGATGCCAACAAAATGCACATTGAGCCTGTATGGCTCCACGCACTCCCATACTCTTAAGGAAGCTGCAGTTTGAGTCTGCCATGCTGTTCTATAGATATTGCATTGTTGGATGGAGCTTTCAGCATAAACATTGGTTATGAGTTTGATCGTATCAGAAAAAGAAATCAAAAAGAATCTTGCTGTATGCCTTTATCCTATTGAGACACATCCTTGTTTTTTTCACCTCATGGAGGCACACAGTGGTACTGGCAGCAATGAGCCTTCCTCTTCAATGCTGTAACTTAGAAAATGATGACTTCTAGCAAGTAAGCTAGAAGTTTTTTTCTTACAGCATCATGATTAGGTACAGTAATCTCTGCTTTACTCAAGACTTTGAAAAACTGAGTTGCATTGATAACTCATCTCCCACCTTTCCCTGATAAAAAGCACAATATGGATGCCTGCAAAGAGGTGTCTATCCTTAGAAAAACAAGAGATCATAAGCAAGGTATACTCCCAGAACTCCCGTGCTTATTCCAAAAATACTGTTACAATCACATTTTATTGCTTATCATTAGCTGGGAGAAGACAGTTCATGCTTCTGAGACTATTCATATTCATTACAATCTCTGGTGCACAGTCCTTGCAGTCGCTTGTGCTCCCTGAACCATTGTGCTGAAGGTATTATAAACCCTACAGAACAAAACAGGACCTGCTTAGTGACTCCATCCTGCTACTGACATCACCACTATCCTGCAAACTCAGCTTGTTGCTACTTCTGCAGCCAGTTCAACTCAGCCAAGTCCATCCAACAGATGGAAGCTCTGAGCAGAGCTCAGGAATGCCAGAGGAGGACAACATGCATTTGCTTCTGGCTTGGCTAAAGCTTCTAAGAAAATAGGAGACAGGTTTCTGTTGGATTGCTCTTGAATCTGTAATGTTTCCTAAGCCAGAATCTACTGGGAGTCATATATGATGATCCAATCCTTCCTGGTTACTTGAATTTGTTTCACAGTCAGCCAATACACAGTGAGAGGTGACAAATTCCATACAAAGCAACAACATATGGAATAATGGATAAGTTATATTATAATTAATGCAAATGGTGATTGCCTCAGATTTTCTCTCACAGAACCACGCAGTCTCATTATTCTCTCTCTCAGACTCATATTTATTGATAGGAACAAATTAAGAACTAATGAAGACATTAGCAGATACTAAAGAAATCTCTGTTTCTTACTAGCCCAAACCCATGAGGAGTAAAAAACATTGTCATAAACTCAACTGGTCACTGAGGTCTCAATTCACACTCAGTTAATCGGCCTGTTTTGCAGGATTGAACCCATTGGCATAAGAGCCTTGAAATACGATTAGAGATGCAAGGGAGATTAGCACGGGCAAGAGAGTTGAAGTCTCTCACCATCTCCATTGGTGTGTCAGCATAAAGACAGAACTACACAGACATCAGGAAATCAGTACTTCACCCTTTCTCAGGATGCCACATCCAGATATTTTCTCCCCTGAACTCAGCAAGTTGCCAGTTTTGTGACCTCACTCACTCCTCTGAAGCAGGTTAGTTGTTTCTTTTGCAGTAAGTTACAGATATTAAATGTGTGCCTAGCTGAAAGGACTGCTTTTAGCAAAACTAGTGAGATAAGATGTTGTTTCTTTACGACAAAAATGCAAGCTAAATTTTTAGGGACAATTGACATCTAGTAAGTAAATTTTATAAGCAAATAAAAAGTTGTGATGTATCTTGTTGTATGTAGCTGGGGGAATTTGATATCAAAGGAACAGGTAAGTGGCACCTGAAAAGCAAACACCTACACTATGCTGTAGGAACCCCTATGTTCAAAGTTAGATAACAAAAGCTCAAGAATAGGATTGGTGATACAGGAAAGATCTCCACATTTATTGGCGTTCTTCTCTTGAAAGAAATGTTCCTCCCTTTACAGAATAAAGTCCAGCAGTGGGAAAAAAAAAAACCTGTATGTACATGCTTTATAAATCTGGAGTGGCTCAAATAAGATACTGAGGTGTGCTTCCAAAAACTTCAATAGGCAGGTTTAGTTCCCCTGATCTTCTAGGAGCACGCGTGACTTTGCACAAGTCTATCACAAATATAACTCAGAGAAGAGTATATATGCATTGCAGAATAAGCCAATGACACCTCTAGTTTAAAATTGTGCTTCTGTTCTTCCAGCTGGAAAAAAATTTCTTCACAGCACTCAAAACAACTAATATGTGGCAGTGCCGAATAAATATAGTCAACACTTCACTGAACAGTTAGGGATATAAAAACATGATATATTTACAGAATTTGTTATAATGGGAAGAGAGTCTTCAGATTACCTGAAATAAATGCAGTAAATATTGGTGTAAAAAAAAATATATATATATATAGCTTGAGAAGCTGGGTACACTTATCTTCTAAGCCTGGTGTTCCCAAAGACTAATTTGTCAGGAACAAATGAGCTAAGTTGTTCCTCTGTCCCAGACTCAAGGCACTTGTTGTATGCTCTACCAGTGACAGCCAGGGTCAGACAATAAGTGGTTGTTGCACTACACCTACCAGTTATTCCTCTGCTTCCCTCTGGCAGTATGGCTCATATTAAATAGCTTGTATTAGGCAGACCTACTGCTGGAAAAGTATGGTGCAAGTACCTCTGTTAGATGAATGTGAATATGCATTCTGGTTTTGTAATCAAAATTTCATCAAGGAAGCTTGAAATAGCATTTGAGAATTATTGAAGGCACTGAATTACTTGTTTTTGCACGTGGAAGTTTCAGGTTTTTAACTTTGGACATCTGAGGATGGGGGAGGGAGCTGTAGGACAATAACTACACAAGACTGGCTGTATGTCTCCTTATGAAAGTCAGCTTCAGATTTCTTTATGGCTAGAATATTATAACAGGAAGCCTCAAATTCACATCTTTGAAAATCAAAAATGCCTCCTTAGCAGGTTAAGTGAAGACAGAACTGTTTACAATTTCGTTCAAATGTTAAAGCAAAAGATGTTCACCAAGTCACTACCATTTGGTGTGACACTGTTAACTGAATGTGTCTAACAACTTAGAAGCATTTTGCAGATGAGCAATGCATTCACAACCCCCTGCCACTGAATGTGAACCGTGTATCAGCAGTTTCATAACAACAGATCTCCTCTACTGCATGCTCAGAGACCTGAGTATCCAAAGCAAAGACTATTTGCAGCAGCTATTTCAGTTTAAGTCATGAACTGCTTAACTGGTGAAGCAGTTAAGGCTACTGTCTGCAGGCTTAGCAGACAGGCTGTCAGCTGAATTCCTATGGTGGCTTAATTCTGTTCCAGCGAGTCTGATCCTTTTGAAAGAGGGCTGAAGTATATCATGGAAGAATAGTGTGAAAAAGGTACTGTTACTTTATGAATATTCTCTGGACTTCTTTGTACAGAGATGCTTATAAAAAATTAGTATTTCACCATGAGAATCGGAATAATTATCACAATAATACCACAATCAATAGTCAACAATAATTGATAATCAGCCTTCACAATCATTAATCTAGGTACATGTTTTTTTAAAATCAAGCAGCAACAATAGCCTAAACCTCTTCAGTTTTTTTCCTTACTGGTTTTATTTCCATTTTGCACAGTATTCTGTGTATTGTGCAAGAGATACACAGAGGTGATAGTTTTAAAGAAAATGAATTTCCTGTCTAAATGCAGCAAAAATAAATGCAGTATGAATAATTTAGATCTCATAGCCATTCAAGTGTTTTAATATTCAAATCACATCTTAGTATGAAAGGAAGAACCTATTCTTCACCTGTACAAACAGAACTGATTCATTCCAACACACACACACACGAAAACACCAGGGTATCATTACCTCTTTTAACTGCACCCCGCAGCAATCTACTTGCCCAATGCTTAAGCTTCATTGCAGCTGTGGATCCTTTGGTGGGCAGTGTATAGCCCCTACTTTTGGAAGGTTTGTCTGCAGGTGGTTTTCGTGCTGTTTTAACTTAAGTAGTAAGCTTAAAAGCAAATATGAATGAATAAAGCTGCTTATACTTCCTTCTTTCCTCAAATTATAGGATTATGTTTTACTGTTTATAAATGCCATTGTAGTAGCAGAATCCACAAGGATGACATATAAGCATATAAATACATACTTGTATAATATAAAATCACTAATGAAAATTACTGAATTAGAACATAACCATGCTGAGAGCAGGTTTTGTGAGGAGAAAAGAAGTTCTCACATGTGTTAAGGAAAGGCAATCACAAGGCATCAGAAGCTGTAAAGAACGGCAAAAGATCACCATTTAATCCTGAGGTACTGCAGCATAGTTCTACATTCACGTCACGTACACTGAAAACATACTGTTTCCAGCTCTAACAGGTCTGTGTCTTGGACTGGTTCCTGCCTCTGATTTTGATATAACTGCAGAGGTACAAAGAAGTTAGTAGTAGTCTTACAGAAACAATAATGATACAGAGAAGCAAGGTAAAATGTGATGAAAATATCTGATGAAAATGTGATGAAAGATACTTTCTTAGATTGGCTAATTGCTGGGGAAAAGCTGACTGATCTTTAAACACAGAAGCCATCCTTCACCTGTGAAAATATTAAATTTGAAACTAGGTGTGTATGGGTGGTTGTGAGAAGTCTCCCTGAATTTATTTTATGCCCATCACTGTGGTCTTTTGAGAGAAAAATCTAAGCGTCCATAGATTATCTGGGAAAGTTAGGAAAGGACAGTACTGTTCTTACTTATCAGTATGTAATACAGCAGGTGCAACAAAAATGAGTTGATAAACTCCCTTTGGCATCCCTGGACTCTGGAGTCTTTAGACAAGAGAATGGAAATTGTTCCAGTGGACTGTGAAGAAGTCAAGGCTGCTGCAGTAAGTGCAACCAGTGACAAACTTCAGCAGCAATTCTTTTCCTGCATGAAAGAAAGGCTTATGTGCTTATGCTGTATATATCTGCTTGTTTATCCAGCTTTTAAATCTACATATGGCCATGACACAGTAATCTAAGAATTATAAATTCCTAGAATCATCAAGAAAATGACAGGAATGTGTAGAACAAGGCAATGCCATTAGGCTTCTGAAGGGAAAGGCAGCATATCAGCTCACTTCTAGATATCTGAAAATCCACACAGAAAATAGGAATCCAGCATTCATTGTTTCTAATGGTCAACTGTTTTTAATTGATCTAGTCTAATTTTGTAAGAGATAGACCTTCATATTGTATGAAACTTAAGCAAGACCTGGGGCACTCCCTTGGCAAGTCTCAGGATGCGTGAGGCAGTACAGGAAAATCTTGGTAGGTTCTATAAATAGCCAGTAAAACAGACATTAATCTCTCTCTCTCTCTTCTTCAGATTTCTTCCACATGCCTTGGATACATGCTTCTAAGCAGCTTATGGGCTTTCCTTGACCTACGCTTCTTTTCCTAATGCTCATCTGACTATGGCTGTCCTCAAAGTAAAATTCACCAAAACTAAGAGGGACAAACTGGCTCAGATCCTATGGATTCTCAACTGGGTTTCTGTAGTGAGTGGGATCATTCTCTTCAGTCTTGGCCTATTCCTAAAAATAGAGATCAAGAAGCGCAATGAAGTGATGGCAAAAGGGGACATTAACTCTGTTCCCAACATGCTGATCTCTGTAGGAGTCATAGCATGTGTTGTCAACTTTCTGGGGGGAAAAATCTGCTACGACTGCTCAGATGCCAACAAGTTCTCCCGATGGAAGCTAATTATGCTCCCATACATCATATGCACCTTCTGCTTTACCTTCTGCATCCTGTTGGGTGCTCTCATGTGCTATACCATGAGGAATGAGCTGGAAGAATCTCTCTATCTGGGACTGAGGGATGCTATTAAGTTCTATAAGGACACAGACATACCTGGAAGATGTTTCTTAAAAAAAACAGTGGACATGTTACAAATTGGATTCCAATGCTGTGGAAACAATGGCTTTAGAGACTGGTTTGAAGTTCAGTGGGTATCTGCTCGTTACCTGAACATGGCTTCTAAGGAAGTAATGGAGTAAGTATTTACTAGTTCTAATAGAAAATTCTAGGAAAAAAACTCCTTCAAGAAGAACTGGAATTGATCAGTAGCAATAGCGTCAAAAGATCTTGAGACATATTGACATTAAAGAAAACATAGTAAGACTGATTTTTTCTGCCCAAAATGCTAGCAGTATTTCTTCCTTACATGACAACGTGTGGCTAGGTTTCTCTCCAAGATCCATCTGAAAAATTCTTAACAAGTCTACCTCAAGATATAGTGTAATCATAGGTACATTTACAAACACTTTGGTACTTAATTTCTAGTAAATAATAGCAACAACAACACTTTTTCAAGACTACTTGTTTCCCCTAAAAACATGAATATGGAAATGCTCGGGCCAAAAAGATCCTTCTACTTATATTTAATCATTCTGAGTTTCTAGCACACACTTCACAGGTCAAAGTAGATAATTTCTGCTGGATCACCATCTCAATCAAAAAACTGTAGACTGACAATGTTACTCTTTAAATATGCTAACCACATGCATAATGAAAAGTCATCTTTTGATAACTTTTTAGGGATACTAAGCAATGCAATGATGCACTTTCCTTTTTTCATGTGGCAAATTAACTACCTCAAAATTTCAGTCATGAAGAGTTGTTAAGAGGAAGAAAAAAAAAGGATTGTCCTACCAATATGACTACATCATGCAGTCAATCCTAAACATTGAAAAATCATTTCCCTTCATATATTAGACTCGAATTCAGGTTCAAATCTACATGTTCACGTGTGAGAAACTGTGAACACCATGTTCCTTGCAGTAAAAAAGGAGAAAAACCCTTGGTATTTGTTCTTATATTGGTGCCTCATAGAATACAGCAATTGTGAAATGATATTCTCAAAACGAAGAGTGATAATTTCTGTAGATGACAGTAAAGGCAGCAATCAGAAATACAAGAAAAAAAAAGTAGCAGATAATCCAATATATATCTTCAAAAGCTGAACAAAGTCTTCACTGATGAGAGCCAGGTAGCTATATATTTGGCCATATTCTTAAGAGAAATAAATACAAAAAGTTTAAATGGCATTTAAGGAATATTCTGCTTTGTTGAACTGAAAACTCAGGGGGAACAAAGCCAGATGAGAGAAGTCCAGTGGTCTTATTTTAACAGAACTTGTAACTTGAAGTTGGCCTTATAGCAAAGCATATAAACAGAGGTGCAAATATACCAAAGGACAGGACCTCTGAAACCAGGACGTCAGCGTGCATTTTAGACAGTTGGCTAAGGAAATAACACAAGCTTTAGAACAAATGTTCTAAAGGAGGATGTGGGAGAGCAATAGTGACACAAAGCAAACTGACTCACCAGATGTTTTAAATCCTTGTTCTACTCTGAAAAGTCAAAAGACAAAGATAGTCTGCAGGACCTTACAGTAGTATCCTATTGTATGGATAAAGGTAAAACATACTACCTTTTATTTCTGTGAGCCACGTAATAAGAGTAATGTTCTGTCCTGTCTTAACTAAACTCAGTTTTCATCTGCAAAGTCATCTGTGCTCTGCCAACATTCTGGAAATACAGTTAATTCTTCTATCCCCATGTAGAAAGAAGACAATGCATGAAGAAGATAAATACAGTGCAGAACTTCTATTGCATGTGAACTCGATAATCTCAGTTACTAGAATCAAAGTTGGTGCTGTATAAGCAAATTATACTACGATTTTCAAAACCTTGTAGTGAAACATTTGATAAGAAATCACTCGGACCAAAGTCCAGCTTGTAACGTTTAGAAAAGGTGCAGAAGGAATCAAATACTCTTCTTAGTTTTATCTTGTAGTGTATGTCAGTTAGTACTTGATAGATTAAGAGGCAAAGCAGTTGAGAACTGACATACTTAGTAAGAATCTC
This sequence comes from Gallus gallus, assembly GCF_016699485.2. Taxonomy (NCBI): domain Eukaryota; kingdom Metazoa; phylum Chordata; class Aves; order Galliformes; family Phasianidae; genus Gallus; species Gallus gallus. Next base: position 25,498,769 of record NC_052536.1, read on the forward strand.
TACAGAACTGAACTTTTCACCTTCCTTCATAATCCTCTTCTCTTCCATCTATCACTTCATTACCAATGCCACCACATCACAAGAAACAGTGTCAATCTACGGGAACAGTACAAGGAAGCAGGTTACAGCAGTACAGTCCTATCATTGCTTTGGTTAGGCAAAAATAATCTCTTCACAGTCTCATGAACAACTTTTGCTTCATAGTTTCATAATGATTTTGAATTACAGCAACAAACAGTTAACATCTTACTTCTCAGCTTTTGTTACTGAGCTCTCCCGTTCTAGCAATATCCAGACAGAACTTCCTTCAGTTTACTATGAGGAAATAGGATGGCAAGGGGAACGTAACCAAAGTCTGGAAACTGTTATCACTTGCAGCAGAAAAAAAGTTTCCACCCTATCACATTTATGGCAGGAAAAAATAAAATAAAATAAAGATGCTTCAGATTAGAAGAGAAGCTTAAGAGTTAGCTTCAGTGATTGTATTTCCACCATTTCAGATACTGTCCTGTTGTGTTGGTTTACAGAGCATTAAGCTCCCATGTCACAACCAACCTGCCTTCCTCTTCATCCTCTTTACAGCTTCTTTTCTCCCACATTTTGGTCGTCTTTTCTGTACCTCTGTGGCTCCCCTCCTTGTTTTTCTGTGTCATTTTGCCTATGTCAGTTACACTGTTTGTACACTTAATTCCATTTTCAGTTATTTGTGTTCTTTCACATTAGTTTCCCTGCTACTGTTACCTGGAGCACGTTGGCCACAGTGAAGAGCTAGATGTTAAAAAGAAGAGGCATTATGCCTAACTTGCTCCTCAGTGGGAAACAGCAAACAATCTTCCTTAAATATTTGGAAATATCTGTAAGGAAAATATTTTTAACAGAAAATAAAAACTAAATGAGAGAGAAAGGAGGCACAAAACAATAAAGTGAAGGCAATTGTTCTGCCATGGCAGCACAGCCACAAATGCTGAGGCAGTTTATGTTTCTTTTGAAAGATGCATTTAGTTTCCAAATGCTGGACCACAGAGTTCTACTGCTTACATTCACCTCACCAGCTTCTTGCAATGCCTTCTCTTTCATTTAAGAAAATCTGTAGTGGAAATGGAAAATAAGATTTAAGCAAATGAGGAGTTTATCCTCATTAAAATAATCTTTAATATTCTCAGTGCAAACATATCTAGAAAGGTATCATATCCATGTGCATCTTACACACACAATACCAAGAACCATATTGGAAACTGTGCAAATACCATACTGAAAAGTATTGCAAATGAAAAAATTGTTTTTCCTGCGGTGGGCAACATTTCCAACTGGAAATGAGAATATGTTCCCCTTCTGTTACACTGGAAAGGCCTACCTTGCAGCAGACAGATTATGTCCTTTTAGAAAAATTATGGACACATCCTGCTGCTGATACCACATTTGTAATGCAAACTTTCTGTCCTGTTGCAGCCGTTTCAAGAGTAATGTTGATGGGAAGTTCTTAGTGGATGGAGTACCCTTCAGCTGTTGCAATCCGAGTTCCCCACGGCCCTGTATCCAGTACCACCTGACCAACAACAGTGCCCACTACAATTATGATTTCCTGACAGAGGAACTCAATATCTGGGTGAAGGGGTGCAGAGAAGCGTTGCTGGAGTACTACACAGCTATAATGAGATCCATTGGTATTGCAGCATTGCTTATCTGGTTGTTTGAGGTAAGCCTCATAAAAATGGTCTGTGTCTGGTATATCAGAGACTTCCTGCTCTCAAGGATGGGGAGGATGGGGAATAAATATGCTGTAACATATGAGGAGCGTAAGAAGCACCTCAGCATCTAAAACAAGTCCATAAGGACATCAGTAGCGTTGCAGGACTTTCCTCTAATACATAGTTTCCACAGAATTCCCAGAGCAGAAGCAAATCTCACTGAAGATGAGAACTACTAGAGAACATTTCTGGATATTTATAGAGCTTTTTCAACAGATTATGGCATGTTCACTTCCCTGGAACATTTACAGGACAGGATGCAGGATAACACACGCACTAACACAATTAACAGATGGAAGGCACGAGGCTGTTTCAAGGCAGTTTTAAGGGAGAGCATCAAAAATGTGATGCAGACCTATGGTGAACACAGGAATTCCATCTACAGCAAAAATTGAGCATAAATATTAATAGCTCAAAACCTCCCTTCTAGATTGCATAGCTTTACCACATAAACAGGAATATATTTTAGGTATTGACTAGACTACTTATTATGCAGTCAAAATAAGCACTTCAGCAGCAAGTATATACCTCTGCAAAGATGCATTCTATGCCTGTAAAGAACGTTGTCAGTGTTGTCCTCTTCGTGCCATGGATCACAATGGCATGCGCTTCTTCACTTTTTAATAGTAGTTTGATTTTTCTGATTATTAATCTATCGCATAAATATGAACACTTAAAATAATTCAACACAACAGTCCTCAGGCAGTGCCGGATTGGGTGGTGATGCCAGAAGCAGCAGACCTTTGGCAACTCAAGAAGTTGCTCACTGCTATGTGACAAGTGTGCTAGGCACACTGATCTCGATTCCAACGTGACCATGAAAGGAGTGTTTTTTCCTAAACTCACACTTGAGCCTCTGTAGACTATCCTTCTTCATTTTTAGTGCATTGGCATGTAGGATGCATACAGCTTACATAATGAATGAAACACCTATGATGAAACACTAATTTAATTAATGTCAGTGAGGAAAGACTTCCACAAAGACTAGGATTTTTTTTTTCCAGTCACCGATGCCTCCATTAATTGAACATCTATTTTGCACTGATTAGCTCTAGCCTGAGGTTACAATATTCCCAGGTAATTCCAGGTATTTATGCACTAATCACATTAAGTGGGTATGCTACCTGAACAATGGAGGAAAAAAATAGCAAAAAAGTTTCTCCTTGGTATTTTTTATTCAAAAACATGTAATTCATTGGGAGACTGTTTAGATACATCACTGGGATAAAAACCTATTTATTTTAAGAAATATGAGGTGTGTGAATAATCAAGTTTAAAAGCTGACTTAGTGGTAGGATCTAGACTAATTTAAGCTCTGTTTAAGCACTAACCTTTCCTTACAGCTCTCTGTACTTATTGGTGTTCGGTACCTACAAACAGCAATGAAGAACGTTCTGCTGCAAGGAGATCTGCAGGGTGAATCAGATGGTTGGTTACTAGAGAACAGTTTTGTGGAAACTGCCAAATACAACATCAATATTATCAAGAACCTTGGCAAAGCCAACCAGATTTCCACTGTCTCAGGCATGAATGACCCCAACATTAATGTTCAAAACACGAACTGTGGCAAAAGCAACGTGACAGCAAAGTCTATCCCTGCAGCTAGCTAGGCAAGTCTTCGGCAAAATGATGGCTCAAGTGCAGTTTTGACATACTACAATGTTAGAGACTGGATTTTCACTAATGGGAAAAAAATAATACGATAACTGAACAAAAAGTAGACTGTTTACAGCAACAGGATATCGATGCTTCTTTGGCAGGATACATTTTCTTTACCCGTTCTAATGAAGTCCTTTATTTTTGTATGTGTACAAAACAGTCTATTGAATTTTTCCCACTTTGTCTCCCCTGCTTACGCATTCCTGTCCTGGTCTGAATAGATCAGAATAATGACTATACATAACAGGGCTATCAGCTTGGATATCAGTATGTTCTAGATAGGATTGGTCTAGTTTGTGACTACTGTCACATCTTCAGAAATCCCAACTGCAGAGAAATTTCAACAGAAATAACTGCTCTGGATAAAAAGGTTATCAAAAGGAGAACAATCACAAAAACAGAAATGAAAATGGTGTTAAAGTCTAAGTCAGGACAGGATAAATTTTAAGCCAAATTAAAGCATGTTATCACTCCTCTAAAATAACTTATTAACTAAGTGAAATTGAAAAACAGTTGAAGGCAACAAAAGTTGGCTTGTACAGTGTGTTTGACTTGTGTTTGTGGGTTTTTTTAAACAATCTGAAGGCTTGCTTAGAGAAAGCCAGCTGCCCTGAAAGTTAATGAGTGCTATTAAAAGGAGTTCTCTGCTCAAGAACACTAATTGATGGCTCATGCAGGATATTAAAACTTAAAATAGCATGTGGTAGCCCAAGAGTAAAAATAAGCAAACACTTCCAGTAAAACAAATATTTGGTCTGATTATATATGAAACAATGTGTTTTAATAACTCTCCATGGACTTTTTTTTTTTAACCCACCTTTTTCACATCCCAAATGCATCCATTAATGAGCTTCAAAGTTTAATTTCTCACAATTCAATTCCGCATTTCTTGAAAAAGTGCTTTGCTTTTTGACTCCCTGACCTCAGTGCGTATCCCTTAATCTTTGCTGTAAGATGCAGCCGACAGTCATTCCTTATTCTCTTCATGTTGTTCCAGATTTTACTGTCCTCTGTTAAAATCTCTGTCCCATCTTCCCAAGTTGAAGAAGCTGCTATTTAATTTTTTGCCTATGAAAATTGCTCATCTTTGACAGTTTTTGTAACTCTTCTCTATTCGTGATTTTTAAATGAACACCTGAAGTGTAGCGCTGAGGATGTTATGGATTCAACTGGCTTTCTCTCTTTTTCCTAAGATCTCCTGAAATTTCTTGCTTTTTTTTTTGACAATTTGAGCATTTGGGTAACATTTTCACAAAGCCATCCATAAAAATATCAAGGCATAAACCGGTGTGTCATTCCTTCAAGCATTTCTGAGAGCCAAAAATATCATTGCTGTATTACAGCTTGTTACGCAGTTTCAAAGTCTACCTAATGCCCTTGGGCACAATCCTGACTCCCTTTCTTTTTTATCTTTCAGTGTGGTATTGACAACATTTCAAAGAGCTTTATTATTAGACTGAAAAATGTCCAGCTTTTATGTCTCACTGAACTACAAGAAAGTACACCCACTTTTTAGACTATGAGACAAAACCAACTTCAGTGAACCCGGGAAATACAATCCCAAAGGAAGCTGCTCGTTGTTTGCAGAACACTCAGCACAACAGTTTCCTGAGCCTTACTGGAAACATTAAGATTAGATGATATAATACTGGAAAAGAATGAACATACAAAATTTTGGTACTTTGTCATATTAAGGAGAAAGGCAGTCATATGCTACAAATTAAACACTTTCCTACAGAATACGATAAAAATGCCATTTTTATCTGTATTATTTTCAGACCAGCATGCAGAGCATCACATGCTTCAGTATATAAGCAGTCATTTTTTCAGTAAAATCTTAATCCATCTGTATTTGGAAGGACAGTTCTAGGTTGCTTAATAATTAAATGATCACCATTAGGGAAGAAAAACAGAGAGACAAACAGAACTTTTGTTTCATTAGGAAAAATGAATCAAGAGGAATTGATAGAAACAATTTAAAATATAAAATACTTGAAAAATAAAGCAAGGAATGCTTCAGCTTGATAAAAATGGTTCTAAGACATGGAATAAGAGCACAACCTCTTATTTTTTATTATTTTTAAAGGGGATTTTTTATTCTGTATTATAGGAAAAATTTCCTGATGGCAAAACGTATTTAACTTTAGCAGCAGATGAAACCTGGCGTCACGTGCCACGTACAGTCTCTCTAGGCCATTTACTTAGCTTACAGAATTACAACAGCTTTGTCCAGTTCTCTAGCAGAGGTCCCTGTCTGTCATGAACTTGGCTCTGAAAAATAGGTTCAGCAGAAGACTGAACTAAAACGATCACCCAGACCAAGCATCTCTGTAAAGTGCCACATATTCAAAGCAGTAAGTAATGCTATACCACATCAGCATGAAGAGCAGTGGTATAAATAAGCTAACACTTTTCCCATAGTTCACACGGATCATTTTGATATGAAGAGGACACATCTTACCATAAAAACCTAAGTAATATTTGGTTTGTCAATCTCTCTCTCAGACAACTGCTGAAAAGATGCAGAAACAGCTGTCTGTGAAAACTTGTGAAATTAACTGAGTATCAGCATACACAGGGAACAGCTGCTGTCTTGACTACTACCAGTAACTATTTGGATGACTCGATTGCTCATTTTCATCCTGCATAGGCATCTAGTCTCCACCAATACAGATATATTGTGAAAGGACAACAGATTTCACAGTACCGAGGACACTGTACTACTTATCAGTTTGAAAACCTTTCTTAAACTTTGAAATTAAGTGTTCACTTCTTTGCTTTGCATTTATTAGTTTGCTCAGACACTGAAAGCACACTTTAAATACTGAACCTGCTTTACAGCACCTGTCACAATCATTTGGGTCTCCTGGAGTATTTAATGTTACCACCGCTGTATCAAGAAAACAAACTCAGGTAGCAGCACAGACTGTCTTTAATTCTCTGTAACTTATAAAGACAAAGATGGCATTAGCAAGCCAAGCCTATAATCCGTAGCATCTGCTCAGATACAGAAATAAATACGATTTGTGGGACACTTCTTATCCTATTTGTTATTAATGCTTAATCCAGTCAGAATTAATAACACATTTGTGTAACAAACTCCAGCAACTTCCAGAGCAAGGAATTCACCTCTATATGAATCTTTTTATGGAGCTCTTCATAAAATAAGTGAAACATTTTAATGTTCGGTTCCTGCTGAAGGCACTGCAATGGCTCCTGCAGAAACTGCAGTTATGATGTTCTTCCTTTAAAGCACCCTGACTACCACAGAAGACACCTGCTTTACTTTGATCATAAAGAAAAATATAAGGAATCATATGAATACTACACATCAAGAATTTCGTTTGTATTCCCTTAGAAGCTGGAAACCTCCCTTATGCAAACTGATTTGACTGGTGTGTGATCACACAGTTCTCTCCAACACAACAAATGACATTTACACCTGACAGCTCATTTGGTACACATTTTACCAGTTTCCCACTGTGGCAACAGTTCAGCCTCCACACATTGATACTCCTACACAACAGTTTAGAAAAATCAAAAAGATATGAAGCCCACATCACCTAGGTGGTACCCCTATCTCTTATGAGGACAGTATCACATAAATGGATGCTGCTGTTCCAGTCTGCTGCTTTATGCCAAGGTGCGTATCAGAGTGAGGCTGCCTGAAGTCACACCATCATGCAGAATCCACCGGGGTAAACCAAATTGCTCGATGAACTTCTGTGTATGTCTGAACTGGGAAAATAAATGTTCTTAGATCATTTTTCAGTATCACAATCCTAAAACACATTGGTTTTGCCACTTTTAATTACAGCATAATTCACAGAATGAAAAAGCAGACAAAAGAAACGTGGAGCATTTTTATCATCTCAGGTAGATTATTTCTCAAGCTGCCACAGTTATGTTTTGCAAAACCTTCCAGCATAAACTCTAAGGTGCATCAGAACAGCATCTCTGCAAATCCTATACTGCACCTAACTACCTTTACCTAAAGAAGCAAGTTTTACATTCCAGGTACTGCGAGGAGAAAGGAGACGTTCTGTAGTTTGCAGAAAAATCCCTGCCACAGTTCCCCAGAGATAAACAAAGGGCTTAAAACAGCCATCAAAAGCATAGTGCCCGTACCCACTTCACATGGTGTGTGGGCCCATTCATTCAAGCATGAAGCCTAGAAATTTCCCAGGTCAGTCTGATTCTTAATTGTGACAGTCTGTAATTAAACTGCTTAAAATACAGTCCTGTTTCTTGACAGTGACCTCATAAACAAGCAATATAAAAATAAGAAAGCTCAAGTTTTAGTGTTTCATGTTTAACTTCATACCTGGTCTCTCACCTTAGTCATTGCAAGAATACATATCATTTCAGGTCTCTCTCTCAAGCACATTTCTTAAACAGCTCCTCTTTAATCTACACTTTCAACTACACAGAAATGGAGCTAGGACTAGGACTAATTGGACTGTAGAGACTTGCAGAGCAGTCAGTATTCATTGCTCATTTGTTTTCTGTATCAAGAAATAAATTTAGCCTCCATCTGCAAAACATGGATAAAAAACTACAAGATGGTGCCATAGAAATGGAATAATTTTCAACTTTGAAGAAAGCACATCATGGCCATAATCATTCTCCATATTATTTTCTACACTGTCTTGAGATTCTTAGAATCTCTTAGACATGGTACTGTGGCTTTTTTTTTCCTTTTTTCTTAAAAGATGGACTTACTGTTTTACAGAACACTTCTGTTAGACTTTAATCAACCCACCTTCGAGCTTCTCAGGAATTACTTCCTAAAAAAAAAATTGCTGCGTTAAGATAAGCATAGAGAGTAACACCACTAACACTCAAACTCAGTAAGCTTAATGGCACCTGAAGCTACAGCAAAGCAGTGACAAAGCGATGACAGCCATGAGCTTGTGGGATAGAGAATTACTCGGTACTTCTTGCCTCTTCCTACATAAAATATCTGTCTGTTTGCTCAACTCTGGAACAAATTTCTGTTTCCCATATGTATCACGTAGAACATCAGACAAAACACAAACTTCTACCTTCAAGAGGTTCAGTATCTGACAGGCAATATGGCAAGTTCTACTTTGAGAGCTACAAAACCAGAATCACTCAACTAAGCAGCTAAAAGACATTTGAGTATTACATTGCATGCTTACGGCTTCTCTTAACAATCAAGACAGACACTGCAGGAGTCTGCATCTTTGAAATATTAGGATAAGTTGCAAGTGGAATATTTATTTAAATAAGACAAATTGTGCCACTAGCACTCACTGGTGCAATGCTGACGTGGATCACAGTTTACCAACAGTTTAATAATCCTTCCCTTTTTTTCCATACTGACAGACCTTCTGTAATACTCTTGCAGAAATCAGCTGTGAAGTGTGAAAGTGCCTCCAAATAAAAGTGGAATAATCTATGAGAAGTTACTTTATTTCCTTTTTTAAATATACATATACAAGATATTTTATTTCAAAAGCACAAGAACATTATACAAGTTTCAAATTTACATTTTTGCAATTAAAGAAACCAATATGTGCATTATCAAATTTCTTCTGTCAGCCTGGATGGAATGAAAATCAGTGGCGTAAGCATCTTGTGATCACTAAATACAGATCATACTCACAGTGAACAAAACTGCATAGTAACTTATGAAATGAAAGATGACCACACCAGTCAGTGAATGATATGGGAGCCCATTTGCTAATTAGTATGTGCAAACATACAGGGAGATGCAACTTTGCCCCTTCTCTCTTTCTCTCTCATTTTTCCAGCTACAAAGGTATTTCTCAAGCTTCAAACAAGAGCTCACCTGTTCAAACCAGCTCCTGTCCTTATAAATAAATTACAGTTCAGACAGAAAACAAAACAGTGATCTCACCTCATCGCTGATAACAGACTATCACTTAAGTACAAGGTAACTGAAGGTTTCTGATAAATGAAAAGGTAAAACTCTGAGCAAAAAAAAAAAACTGAATACGGTTTTGGTATCAATAAGCCATAATTCGCTAGCCTGAACACATTTTTCTTGGTAAAAAGTGTTTTGATGTCCTTAAATATCTCCAGTGAATGCACGTTTTCATCACAACTCCTCTTCTAAATTCTTTACATGTTTCAAACACGTTTTAGATAAGACTAATAGAATTATGTTTGTCTTTGAAGGGTTGTATATTCAGGTTTAAAATATGCAAGAATCAAGATAAGGACAAGGGTCATAACTGCAAGGAAAAAAAGGCCCGGAAAACATTCCAAAGCCAACTGTTTACATCACCAGGGAAGGATTATAGCAAATTTCTCAAAGAGAAAAAAACGAATTGCAAATCATAACATTCAAGTCTACCTGTACTCCATTTTTAGATGGATTATAGCGCTGTTCAGTGTACTCATGTACTCTAAAAGCTTTAAGAAACTAGGAGAACAGCTGTATTTATATCTAAATCATTATCTGTGATTCTAATACCTGTCATAAAACCAGTAAAGAAAATTAAACAAAGGAAACCATAGAAAAACATTCTCAGATATTACTTTGAACACTTTCCCTTGTGAGCCCTATTAAAGTTTTATTAAAAAAATCCAAATAGCAAAGGGAGGGGAAATTTAGAATACTGAGAACTTCCAGCTTTGATACTGATGTGATTTCCTTGGAAAGCATTTTTACCCATTACATTACAAATTCTGTCACGTATGTTATAGTTGCAATTCAGAAAACAAAAGACATTTAGAACTGAAGCACAATCCTACAGTGGTAACAGAGCTCAATCACAATGTACCATTAACTACTGAAGGGCAAAGAGACTTATTCACCTTCTTTCACTTTTCTGCTCCTAGTGCTGAACGTGACCCTCAAAACACATTTTCATTTATGCAGGCAGGGCTCCAAACAACTGTGACAGAGGATGAAGACTGGAAAGTTTCCCAAACACAGGCAAAGAAATTTATTTCTAATTCCAAGGCTGACTGATTTAGGGCCTTGATTTCAGTCCAGTGATAGCACTGAAGGTTGTCTACTTTATTGAAGTCTCTGGCTCCTATGTACTTGCAGAGATATACTACAGCAGTTATTTTCCTGTTTGGCTTTCAAGGAAAAATTCACGTAAAAAACTAAAAGAAGTAAAACTAACCAAAACCTCACCAAACGCTGTAGTCCTAGACCTCTCAGGATATACAGCATTAATAGAGGACAAATTCATTAGATAAAGTGCGGTTCTGGCAGTGCGAAAAGCACAGACTATTTTTGTAATGGAACAAACAGGATGGTAATTCCACTTTCTATGCATGTTATGCATGTTTCTCCTTTAAAGAGTTTATTGATAAAAACTCTTCATTAAATTCCAGGATATAGCAGAATGCAGGCTTTTTTCATACAACTTAATGTTTGCTGTTCCTTTTACTACAGACTACTACAGGTTTGGTACCACTTCCAACCCACAGATCTCGACCTATTTAAAAGTCACACTAAACCTGGGAAAAGAAAGAAAATAAAGTTATTTTTTACTTAGCAACACCAGTTAAGTATATTCTCAAGGCAAGGAAGAGACAAATATATGTGCCCTGAAGCACAGGATTTGGAAAGCTGTCCTCAAATGCATGAGACGATTACAGCTTCTCAAAAAAAAAAGTGGAAATATTTATGGATCTGAACGTTCAGCAATAGTTATACAAGGTAGTTTTCCTTTTGGAATTAAAAAAAAGCAAGACAATTGACATGAAATTGTTTCAATGTATCAGCACTACATCCAACCTAGAGAATCCATCAACTGCATCTGAACTACAGAACCCACTTTAGAGCATTCACTGCCACTCTCCGTTTCTAAAGCACTGCCAAATGTAAAAGATTCACTACAATAAAGAGACTCAGAGCAGTTGCCAATTGAACCCAAAGAAGATCTGATTGGTTTCTTGACTCCTGGCAATCTCCTCTATGATGCAGTGTTGCTGCCATAGCAGATGCAGCTTCCGGTAACGCTCCCGACATAAGTGCAGAGGATTGCCTCTTCTTCATAGAAGGAAAAAGGAGAATTACTCAAATAAGCATATCAGAATATCAACTGAGAAGTTATTTCATTAATAGCCTAGCATTAAAAGTGTTAATGATAGCCAATAAATACTGAACAGTTGTATGAACAGCAACTCCAACAAGTACATGGGAAATGAAAGAATTCCACACATAATGATCAATGAATGTTGTTTCCAAAATGACACGTCAGAAATGGCAGTTGCTGTATCAGAAAATTAAGAAAGTTTAACAAAACCAAAGAAGTGGATTTTCCCACTACTAATGACCCATTCATGACTGGAAACCATCATCAGGAATCTGAAGTGAAACAAGTTCACCAAAGATGCATATTACAGTGCTGCACACACTAGCAGAAAGGTCATGTCTAATGTATTTAAGAAACAAAAGCACCAAAACAAATGTAGAAAGCAAACAAGTTAAACCTTTACTTACTTCAGACCTGGATCTGTTTCTCCATATTCATCCAAGTATGGAGCAGGATATAAGCAGCCCCTGGTTTTACCTTCTATGAGGACAACTTTGCATTCCCTGATTCTTAAGGAAAAATAGTGGTATTTATTTTAAGCTTATCTATCTTCAATATTATCACCACAAAATTATTTTTCATAAGCTACACTTTTTGATAGCTTAAGTATGATGTACATCAATAGCAGATTCAATTAACTAGGACTTATACAGGTTACTTTGCATCAGCTCCTGGTCAAATATGTACTGCGTATTAACTTTTCAGTTATAGACATAAGCATGGAGTTATTACCACAATCACTTTGCAGCAAACATCCTGCTGTACACAATCCCTAGTAGGGCTATTTTAAACAGATTTAACTAATAGTTACGTAGCATAAATTATGATAGATTCAATAGCTAGATAATAGCTTAGAAAGAGATACACCAGATGTAAACTAGTGTCTCAGTGTCAGCATCAAGGAGACTTACGTACCACCGTAAGTCAATTTTGAAGACTGTTTTAAGTATAATGCTTGATAGCATTTAAGAGTTTAGAAACAGGAGGAAACATGAAACTTATTTTGTAACATTTAGTAACATTAGGTTAGCCATAATGGGATCTTATTTCCATAGATCATTACTGAATTGAGGTGCTATCTAGATATCTATACTGTTCTACATTGTAGGGTACTGCGATGAGAATTAGCGTAACTACCAGAAGCAGTCTTTAGACAGTAGAAGTCCTGCTCGAGGTAAGGAAAACTGTGGATTATCTTGCATAAAACTCCTGAAGTTATTGCAGCTAGATTGTTTTCCATATTAGAATCTGTTCAGGTAACCAAATGTTATCCCCCAAGGCACGTGTTCATTTTGAAAACCATACTGTTCTGATCCACAACTCATCCATCCACTCTCTATGATAGAAAACAACTCCAATCCAAACAAAATATCCCATTAATATGATTTGCCTCTGCTAGCAATTCGAAGTGCTATGCACAACTTAGAAGAGTGGTACGCATGCACCTAAGTACATCCTCTTTGGGCTTGTGTGCTTAGCTACTTCATTACTCAAAGAAGTTTTTGGAGATAAGAAGGTATGCTGCTTTTGCCAACTCACAGGCCTCTGGATTGTTATTCCTACTGAGGCTCTTTAAGTGTGAGGAAAGATTAGTATGAGTCACAGCTGTTTTGCCACTGACACCTTAATAAAGAGAAGAACTGAGTAGTCTAGACAGATATGACTTGAAAAAATATCAATCCCAGAACTCTGAGCCTGTGTTTACAGTGTTATTTAAACCTACGCAGACTTAAAGAACAGACATGGACTACAGTTATGCCCGATATTATCTTTCCACAAGAAATAAAATGTTCTAAATCTAAGTCTTCAGGTTTCCATTTAACCTCATTATTAGAAATGCTACAATACATGATCCTCTAAATACACAGAAGACCCACACAGCTTCCACTAAAATCCTATGCTGAAGTAGAAATACAAACATTTTGTGAGCTAGGAACAAAAAAAACTAGATAAAGATCGGTTCTTTCCTTCACATTTCTAAGTGGTACAGCAAAAATACAGGGAAGTTTTAATCATAGAACATAATCCCCTAGACACTAAATCCATGGTAAAGTTCACTTGAAAAAAACACAGCTTAAGGGTATGGTATGTGTAATTCCAATATGTCTGAATGACACTGCTCAGTACAGACTAGTCACATCACCTTCAAACAGGTTCATACTCTATACCCATTCTGTAAAGCACATGATGACTCAGAACCTGAACAATGCAAAACAACTAACGGCAGTGATGTGACTTCTTAGTATTCTGTATTAAAGTAATGCTACTAACATTTAACCATTACTTGGTTAAAGTAATGTTTTGGGTGGTTTTTTTGGTCACTGTTTGTTGTTGGTTTTTTGCCTAATAAGAATTAAATGCTTTGACAACATTCTGCTTTTTGACCTTCAAATATTTCCCTTTATTCATTAATATGTTAAATAGTGGCTAGCTACTTACTTGAGAAACATACAGACTCCAGCTCCACACTGAAGAGCGTGAGAAGTACAGGCCCCCAACTCCTCTCCATTCACAAGTTCCTGACAGCAAGTATTCTGGGAACACAACATAGCCCCACAAAATAAACATAATACTGGATGCTTTTGTTCATCATCAGAAGACCGTGGGCATCTAGAAAAAGTGTAATTAGATTGTTATTTAAGAATGAAACTTTGGAAGAAAGCTAACTACCAGTAATACTCCTAAAAAGAAAGTCGCACCCGAGATATACACTGTTGCCATAATCTTGTATCACATACTTGCTTCCTTTGGTTCTGTTTTTACATTGCTTCAAAGATTTCAGCTGCAAGATACCCCCCTTCAAGCAGGAGACTGGACTAGATGACGCGCTGAAGTCACTTGTCATCCAAATTATCCTATGATTCACACTCCCTGGCATAAAACAGTGCCAACCTGACAGGCTTCTTTTGTCTCTGAGTATTTTTGCTCAGGCTGAGAGCCACATCAAACCCACATCACAGTGGTGAAAAATGACCAGCAGATTAAAGTGCAATACTATCAAACAAAAGTGAATATATTGAGCAAGCTGCTGCATTGCAGCCTTAAAATGAACAGCTGCTAGTACTGACTTGTATAACTACAGAAGCGCTTTGGCTTCTGCAAAACCATTTTTGTTCACAGTTCTAACAATAGCTACAGTAACTGAAAGAATATCAAAATGACAAAACACCCAGCAAGACAACTAAATACATCACACCACATACATTACCTAAACTGAGATGCTTGGTTCAGAAGGCAGCTGTAGTCTTCAGGAAGCTCTATTAAACTATTTCTTTTCCTAGGATACCTGCGTAAGTGAAAGAAATATTACAAGAAAAAAAAAATATCACAGCAAAAGCCATAATGGGCAGATAGAGATCATTATCCTGCTAAGATTTTGGTCCCTTCTGTAAACTTTTGCAATTCCTGAGTAGCTCTTTAGCCCTAGAAGTCCAGATGGAAGCTTCAGTATTTCTACATTCCAACAAAGCTGCTGAGATTAAATTGCATATCTGACGTATATGCACGAAGATATCTCATGTTTCACTTAGTTTTAGCTTTTCCTTAGAGAAAGCCACATGAATTGGTTAGCAGAATGCTGTGCCTTCTCAATAAGCAATCACCGAGCCAAAGAGAAATGAATTTATGGCAGTACATCACTAGAAAAAGAAAAAATACAAGCACTGCTAACTTACACCTAACAACCACGTCATTCGCTGAACAGTTTTAAGGCAAAAGGGGACAAAAAAACCCCACAACAATCGAAAACCAACAAAACCCAACCTACTAACCTTATTGCAGCGCTCTTGCCCTTCAAGCAACTTAACACCACTGGATCAGCACACCACCTATTTAAAACAAAGATTTGCAGAAGATGGCATTTGATGATAATATACCTTCAAGTACTGCTAAACTCAACTAATAAGAAATAAGGAGATACATATATAAAATACTGAGCTCATATGACGACTTACCAACTGGTACTACTGCCTAAAAAAGGCACTATCTCACTCAACACTTGTGTTTTTGCTAGGAAGACTACAATGGCTTTCTTAGATCTGCCTTTACCAATTACTTTCTAAAGTTCACAAGCACCTGCAAGAGACTTGGCCTCTCTTCTAAGTTCTTTGAGCACACATGTAGAAACTCAAAACACAAAGTTGCATTTATAAATATACTTGTGAGAATGCTATTGATTTGTAAGTAATGGTATATACTACAAATGCAATTGGAGCAAACCTCTATGTAAAAGACTATTAAGTCAGCTATACACACTGTAAGCTGGAGTCAGCAGCTTAAAATGTCCCCTAAATAGAAGGAAGCTAGATAACAAAACAGAGGCAGAAAAAAACAAAAGCTAGTGAGATCCAGAGAATTCTGCCAAGAATCAGGAATAATAATTAACATAACCATGGGCTGAAACAGTCACAGTAAATACATGGAGACATTTTCCAACACAATAAAGCAGAATTATTTGACTATTCTCATAGATGAGGGCTGGCTGTAGTGAGGAGTTGTTTATTTTAACCCACGTTTTTGAAAGAAGAATTTTACCAATTATTTCCTTACTGTCAGATTAAATGCACGTAATATTTACATTACACAATTCAGCTATCTTCTACATTCATCAATCTATTCTGGAAATCAAGAGAAGATACAGTACAAAGCCTCATCTGGCAGGCTATAAAATTTTGTGCTCTCACTTCATAGCTTATATAATCAACATTTTTGCTACTGACATTAAAAACAGGCCAACGAACAGCAGATGGTACTCCATGCGTGCAACGATTTATGATACCTTTTGCCTACAGGAACCAAACTCGTATAAGTCTGCAAGCACTAGGTTCCTTACGCTATAATCATGCTTTAAGTTTTTTAAGCTCTTTAAAAGATTCACTGTATTTATGCACATCAAATGAACATTTACAACTCTAGCATGAACTTGACCTTCATTATTAAGAAATTTGATGCAATTCCCACAGGGTCATCACAACACAAAAACATGTCCTGTCCATATTCAATTAGTACCTTTGAAGGAGTGGATTTACAGTGTCCCAATACTCCTGGAAGAGCAGGAATAAATTGGTGGGTAGAGAGAGGTAACTGCAAAGTGCCTTGAACTGCCCTTCTTCAGAAACTGCATAAGAAAAAGAGAAGAGTGACTTAAAATGTTTCAGTGTTGCTGAATAATTCACTCAAAACTAGAATTCTCCTGATTCTTCTTCCATTTAATAACACAGGTTTTCCAGCAAGAGCTTAGGTTCTTAGATCGTATAACTGACTATAGCTCCATTGATGTAATTAGGACTATGACAACTAGCTCAAGATCTGCTTTAAGTTTTATAAATCTGATTTATTACATTAAGTCATGTATAAATCATTAAAAAAATGTGGTTTATTGCTTAAACTTAATTTCACTGCATAGTATCTAACTCAGCGGTGCAGCAGACCTCCTTACGTATCATATTTCAGCTTTTTATTATTCTTCGGGCATGCGATGATATTTAGTTTTTCTATGATCAAGTCAGGGCTAACGTCCAACAGAGTTGTGCTAGGTTACTAGTTTGCTAAGTGGTCACCTATTGGCTCACAGGGTCTGCAGAAAACTACATTGCTGCTTCACCAGGAGACTCCTTTCTACACATGGTACTGACAGTACTTTTCTACTGATGGCAACAACAGAATAGTGCAAAGACTTGGACTTGCAATCAAATTAATGATATTCAATCTTAGCTCATAGTTAACATAAATGTAAGACTACAGTATGTCTCTGTTGTGTATTGAAGCTTTGATTCTCCTTTTCAAATAGTTGATAATTGGGCTTTCCCCTGCATTTTGACAAAAACAAAGCGCTTTGGTTTTAGTATCTGCAATGCATTAGAATCCTTTAAGGAATAGGTTTCAAGTTTTATAACATGCTTTATTTCTAATAAGCTCTATTTTGCTAGCATTTGCCAACATCAGCAACTGCACAAGAAAGTTGATGTGCTCTTTGAGTTTTATGGTGTGTTTTCTCATTTTTAATACACTCCAGGCTATTTCTCAGATCTTATAATCTAAGCCCCTAAAATGCCTCGAATTACAAAATCTTTGTAGCCATAGAAGCTCACTACCAAAACACCATTGATAGTTCAATATTTGCATGCGTTCAGAAGCAATTCTTCCACGGAAATCCTAGACCGCTCAACTTCCCGTATCTTCCCTTCCTACACAAATTAACCTTTCCCTTTTAAGTCTTATTAACATTAACTACTGTTGAGTTATTGTATACATTAAAGATTCCTTCACTCCAAGAACAGAATAAACAATTTCAACGAAGATGTATTTGCTTTCTCATGTTTACCTTGTAGTAGCTCCTCAGGTGGAGAAACTCCCAGCAAATAATGAAAAAATAAAGCAGCACAACGAA
Source organism: Gallus gallus (assembly GCF_016699485.2). Taxonomy (NCBI): domain Eukaryota; kingdom Metazoa; phylum Chordata; class Aves; order Galliformes; family Phasianidae; genus Gallus; species Gallus gallus. Next base: position 25,516,609 of record NC_052536.1, read on the forward strand.
GGTACGGCATGATGCCTTTCTTAACACAATCCCACACAAGCCAGCCTGGAATATCCTGACTAAAGCAACTGAAATACACAAATCAGAAATACCTGCAGTAGTTCAAAGTGCACATCTTTAGAGTACTTCCACATTTTGATACAACATTAGCTATGTACAAACAACACTGCTGTACCCCAAAATTCTGTGAAAGTCCCCAGAACCTAATTTCAGACTTTCCTTTTACCTAAAGAATGAACATTGAGCTTATGCAGAACACATTATGTATTCAAATTATATCAATTAACATTTTTCAAAATTATAAAGCTGCCCAAATTCAGGCAACTCTGATTTAAACTGCACAATACAGCATCACACAAAGTAACCGATGCATATCTGTGTTGTTTTTTTTTATTACAGCAATTCTTGGAATTAATGGCAGCATTTTTCCATGCATTCAGAGCTCCAAATGCAATCCAAAAGGGATAAGGAAAAAAAAAATTAAGTAATCATCACATGCAGCAAAAATAACAGTTAAAAATAATATGCCTCATATTTTCAGTGTTATAAAAACATCACCGCCATTCTCATTATTTTAAACTATCCTAATCCTAACAAAAAAAAAAAACAAAGTGATAATTTTCTCAGAAAAAAGTTAACCACAGCTCACTTCACATTTAGGTGAGCAGGATAATGACACGCATTGACTTGGATCTGCTGAGAAACAACAAGTAAAGCTACATTAAACCATCGTAGACCACTTCAGAATTACTGTTCAGAACGTGCTGGTAAAGCACAGTGGGACCAGAAGACACCACATATACAGAAATTAAAATGCTAACAGTTTCAGCCTAAATTCTGGCATTTAATTCTGCATTTGAACATTCCAAAATACACAGAAACTATGGCTCTAAATCACGCATGAAAATTAATTACTCCTATTATGTAAACACAAAATTCTAAATGTTTAGAAATTTAGACTTAAAACTTTCAGAGACATGGGCAGCATTTTCAACCGTTGAAAAAAAATATATATATATTCAACTAGCCCTGGTGAAGATAAATCACAGCAGGTTTTGTGGAGGCTGAATCCATATTTTCTAGCTTATTTCTCATATTGATACGAAAGCACTTAAGAGCTTCACTATGCAGAGATAATAGCCAATGGAAAAGTCCAAAACGGTATTAATGCTCAAATAACTGTAATTAGCTTTACATTTTTCATCTCCTCTTTTAAAGAAGAAATATATCCTTCTGTCTGGAAGGAAGAAGTGTAACAGATCTAAGAAAAGTTCAAAATAGCCTTACATTTCTTTATCTTACAGTTTGTGTTTACATTTCCCTCGAGGGTAAGTATAGGTAACTTTTCATCCTTAGTGTAAGAATTTGCCCTGTTGCCTACAAGTAGATGTTTTAACAACACCTGTTCCTTTCTCTAGTTCCCTCTTCTTTCTCAGTTTCAGGAGCATTGGAAGCAAAACAAGGCATTGTGCTAAACTCCCCATATAAAATGTTGTTTGGGCTTTTTTCCCCTTCTCATTTTCTTTGTTGTTCAGGTCATTCTCTGAGGATTACTATGTTTCTAGGAAGACAAAGTACTGCAACTGAACTGTTACTTACCCACTGGTGTACTGACAAACTTCTCTGCAGAAAGCCTGTGCAGAGCATGCCTCCTCACTGTTGTCGTAGGATCGAGCAGTAGGGGATTCTGGACACAAACATGAATCCTAACGTAAATGCGCTTCATTTATGACTTCTTTCTAATTGAGCTTTTTTCTAAACTGTTAAAGAAATGTTTCCACTTGATTTTGCTTCTTTTCTATTTCCTATTTTTAACCTAATGAATGCCCTCCTAAAACTGCATGCTACAACAGGTTATAACGATTACTGTCCCACTGCTCAACCTCATGCAAAAACTGCTTTCTTCGCATGAACTTCACAGGTTATTGTTCTGTATGAATTAAGTTACAGGATTCTTTACTTTTTGTTTTCCTTATTCTGTCATGCTCTACAGGAAGCAGTAGCCAGAAAGCCTGCAGGTTACTGACAGTTTTCAATAGTAGTGAGAAACATCGGGAAAAGTAAAATTCCTCCTAAGCAGTTTATAGGATTCCATATCTTGGCTATTGAATAGTTTGACGGGTAAAGGAAAGTGTATTTCCAAAAGCCATACTAATTCTCACTGTACTGCTCAGAGTGCTGCTGTTGGGCAGTGCTTTGCTTTTCCTACAAGGAGTGAAGAACGTATAATGTTGCAACATTGTCATGATGGACTTGATCAGTAACTACCTCACTTTCTTATGCAAAACACACAAATGATAAAATGATCTGAAAATGATATAGTGCTACCTTTCTGTTAGTTTTAAACCAAACAACATTTAGGTCTACCCAGCACTAAAAACCATTTATTAAAAGAAAGCTCCTATCTGGAAGATGTTAATCATTACTAGCAAAACATTCATCCACTATTGTTAAGAAATTCTGTGAAATGCTGAAATGATACAACCTAAATACATCCCTACCTGTTGCTGAAGAGATAACAATTTGTGTTATGTGTGCTAGTGTTGTCAGATGGAAGAGGTAGAGGTGGTTATAGGCCGAACTAATTGATGAAGGTTGCAAGTCTACAGCATCCTCCCAGTATAAAGATGGAAATGATAATACAACTCCCACCTACAGCGGAAAGGAAGCAGAAAATATTAAAGTAACTAATTTATTAATTAATGTCGTGTAAATTACTGTAATTTATATTATCACTATGTAGTTATATCTCGTTCCTGTAGTCAATTTGACATCGTTTATCTTGCTGATTTTAATTCACACTGTATAAAGCAAAAAACTCACTGAAAATGAGTTGTCCTGCTAGCACATAGGGAACAGATATAGTTTCACTGTACTTGCCAAGAAAGCTTGTCTGCTTCCTAGAAAGCTTAGTTTCTGATCCACGTAAAACCAGAACACTGAAAAAATGTTATGAACCAGTTATGAACCAGAGTGTGCTCACATCCACTGGTTGGTCTCCATAAACATTCACTAAGCATCAATAAAAGTCAGCAGGTGCATTTTTTGCTGCATGAATTAAATTCCACACCTTTGCGTCATTCACAATTCCATGTCAGATGTCATTTTGTCACATTGTCCCTCTGCTGTCATCTCTTGCATGGCAACAAAATGTAACACAATACTGGCAAAATGGTTCAATCTCTACTATCATACCACCACCTGCCTCTGATGTCGCTGGTCATCGTAATAAAATAGGAGGCACTACTTTCAGAGTGGTCCTCGTATAATATTTTTATTAAGAATAGAAAGAAGATGGTGAGAAATTATATAAAGAAAATAACGAGAATGAACACGAGCAAATGAGAAGGTATAAGGCCTATTTAGAAAAAAGAAAAATGAGGGGACCACGATCTGAGAAAGGATGAATTACTCATGGTTTTTTTCAGGTCTTGATAGCAATACAGGTAGTAAAAAGATGGCTGTGATTACAAATATGAAATTAAAACAGTGAGACTGCAAAGACATGAAAAATAGAAGCAGAACTAAGAGTAAACACTTCTATGTTGCAGAAAGATATAATAATTTGCTTGCATGAAACACTTACACAATCATTTAAGTCATGCAAGTGAAGAGTTAATGCAGGGTAAAAATCACAAAAAAACTAGGTTCTAAAAAAAAAAAACACAACAACATTATTACTGAAGAATAAAATGAACCTCCTTACCAAAATGTGGAACATATCTACTTCTAAGAGGGATGGAGTGTCTTCCGTTTTAAAGTTTGGTAGAAGAACTACAAAATAAAGATATTAATTATGCATCTCACCATCATCACTAGATGCCCTGCAATCTAGCAGAATCCAAAAGCCTGTACACATGAGCATCCTGTTCAACAGAAGGCTAGTTAAAAAACAGTATTCACAAAGGCCACCATATTTAGCACATTGGCAAGAAATACAAAAAACAGTTCTGAGACTCAGGTATCTTAAACTAGAATGTAAGTAGCCTTTATAAAAAATAGTAAAAAAGATGAAGTCTATCAATTAAGAAATATCTGATTTATGGCTTTATCTACCTGTTTAGCCTTTAGAATTAGAGTAATTCTGAACACTACCATCTGTAAACATTAATCATCTGAGAAGAGGATTTTTTGGAATTTCAAATGATACGGGGCTGGATCAACACAACTATTGATTAGTTTAGATCAAGCAAAGCTTTGTGATGTAAGGAAACAGAGAAACAGAGAAGTTAGCACTGTTTTCAGTATCCATCCTTCCTATCTACGTTGTTTTAACAGTGTGTTCCACCTTTCAACAGAAATTTCTGCAATACAAAAGGAATACAATACCTCCAAGAAGACGAATCAGATGTTTCTGAATCAGAACCTGTGGTGATGTGGTTCTCTGAGCAGCTGCAAACTGCACTAATGCTTTAAGGCCACTGTGCTAGAGCACAAGAGAAAATGGTTGGACAGGAAAACGATAGTAGCAAAATAAATCAGTGAGAACATACCCCTACAAATAGAGCATGTATTGACAAGTGAATTAAATATGAACTTCCATGTAAAGCAGAAACATTTTCCAGAATATTTTTGTTATCAGTGTGAACCATATTTTCAGAGATAATCTACAATAGAGGATGCAAGCAGTTTCAGACAGTATATTTTTCAACAGTATATTTCCATATATGTAAATGTATTGCATATCTACTTGCCCATACCTGTCTATTTTGTAGAGATCCAAATAAAGGCTTCCCCTCTGTTTCCAAGAGGTTTTCTTAAAATTAAACAGAAAAAAATTACTTTGTTCTACAGGAACATAACATTTCTGTTTGAGTTACACATACAAATACAGTCAAGTGTAAAAACATTTCTTAGTACTTGCTTGGAATTCTCTTGAAAAATCCAGCATAACTGGCACCAAAGGATTCTTACATAAATGGCTGTAATGTTTTTTTGTTTGTTTGTTTGTTTTGTTTTTTTTAAGTCTTCAGAACTTTCTAAGATTTAAAGGAACACTGTTTCATTTGGATAGTGATAGGAAATTCTATGGATTTAGCTGTACTTTCAGTTACTCATACAATGCTCACAAACATCAAGATATGTTTACAGGGTCGCTGTACAGCTATCTTGTCCTCAAATTCACACTACTTCATTTGATTGTAGTTTAATAAAAATCTTGTGAAAACACATTTCCCAAATTAGAACACAATTCACCTTCCCTCCCCAAGCACAGTGGTTCTGCAGAGATAATAAAGAGAAAATAAGCCAATAAAAATAAGCAGCCAAATGAACTTAACCGAGTAAAAAGGCATCTAATTGAATGTCACTGTTTTACTCACCTCAGAGATGAACTGGTAAATTTCTAGATCTTACCAAGTATGCATGTGTGTGTGTATTTATTTATTTTTTAAAGGAAGTGTTTTAACTCAGCATTTCTACACATCAGTTTAATATGCAACATGTAGAGTTACTGACAAAACATGGAAAAAATCATTTGTATTTTGAAGTGATATAGTCCAGCATATGTCAGACTATCATACTGACCTTTCATGTGCTATAATCCTTGCTCGGTAAGGCATCTAAATATTATACTTCTGTCATATGTCTTTGATATCACATGTGATAGCAGCTATTACCCTTGTTGACAAAAATCTCATTCTTGACATCCACCAAGGTTGGTGGGTTTGGGATTTTTTTTTTTTTTTGAGATGAAATAAAAAACAATCTACATGGCATTAGGTACATGTAAAGACAGTTGGGTGGCTTCCAGTCCTCTCCTAACCATTTGAACATTTGATAAAATCAAAAATAAAATAGCAGTAAATTAGCTTTCCTGGCTATTCCCGCCTTATTCCTAGCGCTCCTACAAACCTTCTGAACTCCTGACACTCTAGTTGGATCAAGTGCACTATAAAATTACAGTAGACTACACTTGTACTTCAACACCTTAATCAGAAAGAAAAATGGCATACTCGAAAAATCATTCTTATGGGTATGTACAGTTACATTTTCAATTCCTGGAACACAAAGTTAAAGACTTATCTCTTGACTCTCCCTGCCTGAAAGCCACTACTGATTTAGTTACAGCTCCATGTCTATAGTGCCATCTTTGTGCATACCATGGACAAATGAAGCAACACTGACTACTAAGCATATATGTTAGCCAGAAAAGGCAAGTATTTTTGGGCTAATAAGTTATTTTGCCTTCAAAAAATAGATTCACATGGTATATATAAAAAAAAAAAACCTCTGACATGCTTGTAGCAACTCCAGAATACAGAAGACCACATCTGTTCTACAAATTGTGTGAGAATTTTTCAAGAATAAAGACAAACAGAAATAATGAGTTCTATCACATAGATCATTCAAGAATGATTAAAGATTCTGAAATATTAGAAAAGAGTGTTTTTGAGTAAAATCTGAGAAAGGAAGTTCCGTTTCACAGTAATTAGATATTTGGCTGCACAGAAGATGCATGGCATTTTGATTGTCTTCAGCAGCTTTGCAATAGTCAAAGATGCTTACAGTTCATATTACAGCTCTCAAAGATTAAACTCACCAGTGTCGGTATAACGTATGTTAATAGTGTATTTTATACAGTACCATCTTACAAAAACATTCTATTCTTTATACCAGATTAAACATCATGTATTACATGTAATAAGAATTATTATCCTATATTTTTCTTATTTATGTGGAACTATCATTATTGTATATACATCCAGATTTTATATATTTCTACAAATCAAACAGCTTTAAGAGTTTTAGGTCATAAAAAGAAGTAAACCCAAATTATGCTTTACCTATACACTGGATGGTAAAAGCACACGTGCTCCAGGTCATAATAGGAATCCGATAATCAGCTTCATTTGGAGCAACTTTTAGTCCAACTCTATAAATGGTGGTTGCAAACAGAATAAGCATCTCCTTGATACTGCTTGAGTATTTGGCTCTGCAAAAGTAAATCAAGATAACTTCAGCCTGTACTATTAATAGTGCTTGTTATTTATGCGTCAATCATTTGATAACGAAGTCAAGATTATTTATGAAAGAATTCTAACATTAATCTAAATCTCCCCTCTTATAGTTTAAAACGTTTCCCCCTTGTCCTATCATTATCAGACTGTGTAAAAGTCAGTCTTCTCCCTGTTTATAAGCTGTAAGAGATCTTGATTTAACCTCCTGATGACATTTTTTACAATAGCAGATGGGTAAGTATTTTGCAAAACAATGATGTCAGGCAGAAGTAACAATAGCAGAGTACTTGATTTAAGAGTAGCATTATTTTAGAAGAAGATAGCTAAGTACACTTCAGAAGCCCCTACCTATTTGCTTTGTTTTCATGGGAGGGAGCTTTTGTCCACTAGAACAAAAGTAAACAAGACAGCTCTGAGTAATCTGTATTAAATTATTCTATCTAAAACAAGTGAATGCTACCCCTGAAACACACATATAGCAGGAAAATTAAGGCGAACAGACATTAAGTGACTTGCCCAGAAGCACATAAAGTGGCCAAAATGACTGGAATTCTGAATTAGAAAACTACATTCAGTTTTGTACTAATAAAGTAAACATTGCCAGGCTAGGTTTGACCAAGAGGTTTATCTAGGTCTGTATGGAGTTGATATTCAATGAATGCTTAGAGAAATGTACAAGTAAGCCTGTATTGAGACTGAAAAAGTGAACGTCTTCCTTCAATATAAATGCTAAAGATTTTTAGATTAATTCATGGACAATTAATATAGCCAGAAAAGCACTTACGAGGACTGAACTCCAAAACTAAGGATGGAATGGAATTCCAAAGCAGAGTTCCCCAATCCCTTGTTGACAAAAGCTGGAGCATTTTGTTGATCTCCTTCCAGAAGAAATCAGATCCAAATTAAAACACAAATAAGTTATCATTTTTACAGCAATTTAACAGATCTCCTTTTTAACTGGTTTGAAAATAATTATAAACAGACCTCACCAGCCAAGATACTCTATACTAATCCTCCTAACATTTCTCTCCACTTATAAATATGTGAGGATTAAAGCAGTGCTTTGTTACTACTATTTCTTTGTTTTATTGGGGAAAATATAGAAAAGCAGATGAAAACTTTCCTGCATCGTAGGAGTGCAAGGAATATATTGATTCTCTGTAACTTATGTTTCCTAAGCATTTCATTCTAACCCTCTGAATGTAATTTTTCTCTGTTTCATCACAAACTCTTCAAGCAAAAACTTAACTCTGAGTGTTAATAAGCATCTATCCACCTCACATTATGGAATTTTCTTGTAGAGGGAAGGCAGAAATGGTAACAAACCAGAAAACTGGTGAGAACAACCTGGAATAAAGCTATCAAGCTCTGAAAGACATATGACTTTAACCCCAGTTGAGAGCAAAATTACCCTAAATTTTAAGTTTTCTTTTGACATTACATAAAACACGTGTATTATACTTAAAACTAGTGTATTAGATATCCCACAAGCAAGCTCCAAAATGAAAATAACAAACCTTTTGCATTTTTCACATTGTAGCCTGATATCCTGACTATAATGGTTTCCAGCCACCTAGCCAGGGAGAGAATTTGAGCTACTGCCTCTGCATCCTCGCTGAGAAAAGAAATGGAAAGCAGTTGTTACTTTAACACTGAAATAATCTTTATAAAGTCTTTAAAAATAAAGGACACATGAATCAAAATACATTAACTCAATAGTTGCATACTTTTTATAGTTGCAGGCAAAGTAGCGTGCAAACACTAAAAAAAAAGCAGCATTAGCTTTTTAATTAGAAGTACTAGACCTAAATACTTCCTTATGTGGTATATACTCCAAAAAATAGCCTAGAAATGCTTTCAAAAATGAGTTTAGCTACCAAAAGCAGCATATTTGGGTGAGTGGTCAGTAAGGAGATAAACGGCCATTTACACAGACTAAGAAGGTCAGCCCAAGATTACCCTCCCAAAATGTGATAAGTCAACCCATCCCAAAAATCATACTTAAAAAAGGCTATGCAGTCAATTCATTCACCTGTTTATTTTTTGAGCCTGCAATGGAACAATGGGAATCACAGTATTGCACAAAGATTTGCAAAGTGGACAAAGATACTCTCCATTCTCTAAGTCAAATATCTGTTCGACATGCAGGCGTTGTCGGAAGTTCAGTTGCATGGCTTCAAAGTACCTAGAACATTGAAAAGAGAATTACTAGAAAACAGAATTGCTCAAATGTGACCTGAAAACAAAACTTCACATAATTAAGTCTTATTATCTATTAATTCTTTTCCTAATACCTTTCCTTTGATAACTATTTCTCGTGCTTGGACGTGAAAATAAAATTGAAACTCTGATTGCTTATAAGAACTCAGGCAAAAATAATTTGTACTACAACATCATATGACATTTTAAACTCAAAAGCAAACTGAGAAATAATTATAACATTTTTACAGGTTTTCTTACATACATTTGATCCCTTAGCGAACACAGTAAGTCTTCAGATTTCATTAACATCACAGTGGCATTGACATTAGAAACAAAACAACCCAACACTCCAATCTGCTTGTCTGAATACAGGCAAGTAAATTCAGTACTGACACTCAGGCTGGACACGCAGGATCTTTAAAACAGATGAAATTATCCAACTTTCACATTAAGGTAACAGCTAGTTATTATTTTCCTTTGAAGTATAATATCTTAAGAAAAAAATTAGAAAACAAAATATTTTCTAATAAGAAAAAGGTTGTATGCAGGGGTGATTGACAGAAGTCTTAATGATTACAGGTATTTTATGAAAGCAATTTGTTACAATCAACAAAAAAATACGTCTGCTCTCCCAAATTTAAACAACTGTTACTGCAATAAATGCCTCTTCCTCATATATATCAACTACAAAGATATTATGTTCTTTTGAACCTGTACTGTTTTAGAGTATTGTGCAGTATTTTTCGGCTGCACAGATAGTCTAGAAAGGTGGCAGGGAAAATTTGGACAAATATTAGTAAGTTAGAATGTCTGTTACACAGTAAGTAAAAGACTATTCTCAAACCTTCTGTGCCATCCCGTATGAGAAGAGTCTGTTGTCCATTTTAATCCCATTTACCCACACAGCAAGTCATCTTTTCTTAAAAAGAGCAAGGGAATTGAGCTCCAGTGTTGTACTACTTAGATCTACGTAGATGTGGATCGATCTGCCAAGAGCAGATGCATTATACTCAAGGAACATACTTCTGTATCATTTTAAGTGTGCGCACCTATCTTTCTTGCAGCATTTCTTTTTTTAATAAAAATATAAATATAGAAAAAGAGGAATATAGAAAATATAGAAAAATGATAAACACCAGGAGTTTACTCAGGCTTCTTAAGGTAAAATGGCGTAAGTGCGAACAACCATCAAGAAAATATTTACGCCATTTCACAACATAAAATAACTTCTATTTGCATGACCCAACTCCATCTGTTGATAACACCTCAGTGGGACTGAAGTTCCAGTATTATTTCACTGAAGAGATAACAGACTTCACTTGTTTAAGGACTAGTGTAGAACACCCATCTAGAAGATTCCTACCGGTTCTCACTGGACTGAGGAAAAATCAGACCTGCTAAATGAAGTTTCTTATTCTTGACTATTTTTACCCCATTGGTTTTATTCAACCTCCTCACAGATTCTTCTCTGGTTCATAAAAGGCAACTGAAACCTTTCGATGATGCATTTTCTCATCAGTTGAAAAATTATTTTGTGCCATATTTCATTTCTAGATGAGTAGATAGTTCTCAATTCAACATCCACTTACTAAACTGCATTCTCAATATGCACTTAGATTTTTTCAGAAAATAGATAAATTAACATGAAAACCTGCCATGATATATACTTACTTCTGCCAGCAGGCTGCATGCATCACGTGGCCACAGCTTCCTGTGTGTGTTCCACATGGTAAGTCAGGATGCATGAACAGAGGATCTACTGTATCTATTAAAAAAACACAGCAGAAACAAAAAATATTTTAAAATAGCAACAACTTTTAATCAATAAGAACAGAAAAGAACATCTGATATATAAGACATTATATTTTTTTCCAGTTTGCATAGTCAAATTAAAATGGATTTCATGAGCCTTTCCAGATCAATACTGTAACAAAATCACAAGCCAGAGTTCAGAAACTACTGAAGGCTTTCCACAAGCTAGTAAGAAAAAGAAAATCCAGAAGCAATAGTGAACTGGTTAAAAATGGGGTTCGTTTGGTTGTAAATTAACAAAACACTTTTCTAGTCCTCAGATAATGTATTTCTTCAACTAACCCACTGTTCTTTCACAAACCACTAAAATAAACAGCATGAGTGAGTAACACAGGCAAAGCTATCTTTTAACTGAATCTGCCTAAATCTTTATGGTAACATCAGTATGTTGCCATTAAGATGTCTTTGCGCTGCATATGAACCCCAACTGAGATACAATCTTCCACTTAAAGATACCTAAATAATGCTAAGCTCAACAACAGCATATCTCTAAATCTAATGTGGTGTACTTTCATGATTTTGAACCAATACACCTGAATTTGACAAACCTAAAAAAACCACAACTGAGCATGAAGACACCCTTCTGGAACATGAAAGAACTCCCATGATTACCATACTGGCACTCTGAAAACGTATTTTTCCTATGTTGTGAAAGCTTGCTGGTGTACTTGAATAAAAAAAAGCTAACATTCTTGTTTTCTTTCTCCTCTGAAGTAACTACTCCCACCAAATCTTCAAGTTTATTTGAACTCCTTGTGAGAACATCTAAAGCAGTTTCTTATTTCCCAGGGAAAAGTCTGTATCTTCATACACTGCTCATTTTTAAATTAAAAAAGAAAAAAGCAAAACAGATTTTAGAGCAGTTTACAAATTTCCACTCTTTTTTTAGTGAAGGTAGGTCATTTAGCAATCTGAACGCAGAGTTTAATTTGGTTCAAAGGACAGCACTAGAATTGTTTGCACTCCAAAAGAAGAAAACTGCATACCCCCTGAGAGTTCAAGAATTCTGCTTCTATTCTGAGTTAAGGCAGTTGATTTCTGGACACAAGCAGATAATACCATAGCAGCACTTTCCAGCTTTACTTCTTGCTCCTCCTGACAAAGAATACAGGTCAGAACTTCTTTCTCAGCAATGGATGGACCTCGTTTGGGACCCAAAGCAATTCTGGAGTAATCGATTGCTGAAGACAAACTGAAACAACATAGGTAACAGATAAAAAGAATGCTTTTTTCCTGAAGAAACAGACTTCAAGGCATATTGCCAACATCACTCATTTTATACATAAGTACTCTACAAAACCAAACAATGGCAAATTGATGAAGAAACATATGAATCCTCATTAAAATTCAGCAATTTTTAAAAAGAAAACAGAAGCCACTTAACACTGAATAACAGAAAGAAATCAGTACAGACAGCAGGTCATTCAGGCAACTATATGCAATACAGATTGAATTAAATTTATTTTAATCTTACAGTAAAATTGTATCTACCATTCTTAAAAAAAGTTAACACACAGTGGATCTCTCTATTTTCCCAAGAAGTTTTGTGCAATCTTAATTAAGACAACTCACAATGTTTGGTGTAAGTGCAGTGCATTGTTGAAGCATCTCTAGAATAGGAGTAATGCATATGTCCAGAATTATGCTGTCGCTATAACTGTTAAACATAACTACTCTTAGCTACTCTTTAAACTACTCTACTCATAAATGATAAGCCATACTCAAACTCACAAAGCCCTGCTTTTTTTTTTTTTTTTTTTTTAAACCAACACCAACTAACCAATCAACTTAAAAGAGGCTGTCTGTTATTAGCTGCATTGCATCACCCTGCCTATTGAAGTATAATCACATTACAGAAAGTTGATGACATAAAGCTAAGACATTTCCACATCTGGCTATTTTCACATATGTGCAGCAGCACTACTCTCATTATCCAATGAAGACCCCTTTTGATTAAAAAGGACTTTCAATTCCAATTATTTGCCTGCTAATGCAGTATTTCCTCTACAACTGACTCATTTAAAAATAGAACACTGTAAGAACAGTTATCTAATAATGAAAAATCAAATAAATTCAGCAGCATAAATTCAGAACTAAAAAGAGTGGGTGATAGTAAACCTGTGATTTTCTAAAGATAAGAAAAGTCACTTATGTTAATACACACTCAAATCAGGATCTACCATAACAGTTAAGAGGTTTGTCCAATACAAGCAACAGCATATATATATATATTTTTAATGTATATAAATAGATATTAATATAAACAATATATTTACATTATATATATTTACATATAACATATAATTAAATATATAAAAATATATATATATGAAATAAAACAGCCTCAAAGGAAGAAAAAAGAAAAGCTGATATGCACCTAGTCATGTCAAGAAGTACAAGAGGAAAAAAAAATTCTGAGTTGTGTATGACCTCAAATGAATTCTATTGTGTTTATTCCAGTATATATAATTACAGAATAACAGAGAACTGAGTTATCTAGTCCGCAAGTTTGCAATTCATTCTCTTGAAGTACCCTTTTCCCTTCTATCAATTAGAACTGAACATCTCCAATACAAAATTAGATTTAAAAAACTAATGATAAGAAATAACAGCAACTAGAGCTACAAGAAGCGTATTTTCTTCACTGCAACTTAACCGTACCATATAATGGCTTCCACAAATCTTTCCAGATTAGATATTAAATTTCTCATAGAAGTACAGTGATGTTAGCTAAGCAGCCTTCTAATGATATTTTCCAGATAAATACTTACCATTTGAAAAAATAATTTTCTTACAGTCTGATTTATGCTCATCTGTAAAGCAAATCCACTGTTCAGGCATCAACAAGCAACCTAGTTTATGTATAATTATTAAACAGAATTAACAAGCATTGTAGGTGGGAAGTTTGAGAAACTAATTTGATAACTCTACTCTCAGGACTTTTTCACGGCAGAATCCAATTTAGGTAATGAACATTTCCCCACCAGAACTCTACGTCTGCTTTTTCTTACCTTTCTTCTTCCATAATAGCATCTTCTTTCCCCTGTGCCTCCAATGTGTTTTCATAAAGGAGTTTGTGGGTTTCAATGAAATTCCTCTGCAAAGCAGACATCTGAGCCATTATCTTCTGACGATGCAGCCTCGCTGCTTCTGCCTTTCTCTTTCGCTCAGCTTTCTCTTTATCCTGAGTGCTCTGTGTCTTAGAGTAAAAGAAATCACAAGCAACAGAGAATGTAAGATGAGTAGATTCATTTCACAATTATATGCATATATGTATTGGCATCAAATTCCTTAACTGACATCTCTTCAATGATTTTTTTTTTTTAAGTTAATTGCTATCATCAAAATGTTGACTACAATCACTGAAAAAAAACAAATACAGGTATGCAAGATGTCACTTGTACTACCTCTACCAGAAAAACAGGATCAATACCTGGCCATTTTATTTAAGTGCCAACACTGCCTACTCTTAGGAAACTTCAGCAAACACCAAAAGCCTCTAGTGTTGTTATTCCCACCATAAGTGAAACTTTTAAGTGTCATCCCTACTGTGAATTCTATATATCCCTTTATGAAATTTAAGATAATTGTCGTGAACTGTGAAAGACACTGTCAACAGACTGTTCCTTTAGTTTTGTGGCAGAATTCTATACATCCTTATTGTAGGCTGGACAACTATTCCTCTTCCAGTATTTCCTCATCTATCATGTTCTCAAGAACTATAAAGGAAAGGATTTATATAACTTGAAAATGTAGAATTCAAGAATACAGACAAATAAGATACGTGAAATTAAATTCTTATTCAACAACTTTACACTCAAATATGCCATACACATAGTCTTCATTCAGGATGCCATGACTTTTCGAAAATCAGGCAAAAAATTACTTTCTAAGTAGTTGAACTAATCAACTGGTTTCTTATGACTTGTATTTTGTTCTCTTCCCTTACTAGCTATCACATTACACCTTTCTCAAAGAAGAAACACAGCATATGCTATGTTTAGAGTTACGCATACAATGCCTGCCCATGGAGTTGCTCAGCAGCAAGTTACTGCCAAACAGAACATGTCAGATTAAACTGGCCTGCCATTGCACACTACCTAAGAGTAATTAGATTCTCCCATTCGGCTGTCTGTTGTTAAAAGAACCTTTAGGACTGCAGTAATCTTTAATAACTCCACTCTACTGTGTCACTTCATCACTGGATTCAGGAGTTACTCTGAGCGAAGTGGGTAGACACTGATGCACAGAGAGAGAGCAATCACTTAAGTTGGACAGAGAAGACACTATCACAAATAAAAGGTGATCAAATAACAAAGATAAAAGCAAAAAACAGACACAAGCAAATTCCCTTCTCCTTTTACTTTCCCTGAATAGTCTCACTTAACTAAACTACAAGCACAACAAAAAACACATAGCCGCTGCTAAATCAGTGAGACATGCTTAGCATATTTCTTTTTAATAAATACAAGAATTGAAATCTAAATATCATTTGTAGGCAATTAGAAGTTAATACCTGAAATGACTATTTTTGCATAAGAAATACATGCACCTCCTTCAGAATACAATTAAAAACATTACAGTTTCTATTGAACTTCATTAGTATTATTATTACCTCATCACCTTTTGCAGTTTCTGAGCCTGATGGAGCCACTACTGCTGTCAAACTAGATTTTTCTCTCATTCTTTTCACCGTGTCAAACATCTACAAAGAGAGAGTTACATGTTAAAAACGAAATGCAAATTGGCTGTTCTAACAATATAAGATCAAACTTCTTCATATTTAGTTGCATTGTTTTCAGATTTTCAAATGGATGAAATCAACTGCCCTACTCTATTACAAAAACAGCCCAGCAGTTGAAAAATACTATTGAGTATAAAGGAAAGTAGAATTATTCCAAGTCTTCCAGTCCTTCTCCAGCACTAATATTTCTAAAGAGCTAAAGCTCTTTCATCTGAATGACATCTGTAGATCAGATGCTAGCTTACTTCAAGGAGAGATTGAATAACCCGTGGATAGTCTGTAGTCACTGATACCACCACGTGGAAGAGAAAGTTTTGCAGGTTACATCTGATTAGTTAAAATCAAGACTAAAATTTACACTTTTACTTCCTCCAGCTGTCTATTCTAAGAAACTTCAAATTTTGATACTTGTAAATACTCGAAATTTACCTATTATTAAAAAAGCAAATCATATGTTAAGTCTGTTTTTTACCTTTGCCCCTAGAATTTTACAAGAATAACTTCTTCAAAAACCTTTCAAACTTGCCATTACAGCATACACCAGGTAGTCAAATTTCAGTACCTAAGGATAGCTTTGGAACCTCACTATGGATTCTTGTCCTCTTTTCTACTTCTTTCTGGGAGCACTTGAATTCTGTTTGCCACCTAAACCAAAGGCCCAAAACTTGATAGCAGAACTGCTAGGCAGAAGTCGCACCCAATTTTTCCCCATTGGTCAAGGCATCACAGCTCTACAGGTTTTTCCTATCTCTTTGGCTGGGAAAAAACAATGAGATATATGGAAAAGTACAACGCAGCCATTATATCAGTCTGACTGAAGTCTTGATACAAGCAGTCCGCTGAAATGCACTCCCAATTCATAAACCTTTACAAATAAAGAGGGCTGCTCCAAAAGTAATGCCTCCTCTTTTATAACACAGGCCCACAACATCAGAGGTGGATGTTGATGGTATGGCAGTAGAGGCTTAATCTTCCTGTCAATATCCAGTTATATTTATTGCTGTGCAACACATGAAAGCAGAGGGGCAGCCTGACAAAATGGCACCTGACATGGAAGTGCATATGAAGCAAATATTGTAATTTAATTCCTCCATGCAGAAAAAATTGCACCTATTCATTGATGCTTGATAAACATTTATAATGGTAAAACAGTGGATGTGAGTACAGTGAGGTGGTGGATGGTGCATTTCAGCAGTGGTGACAGAGGGTCACCTGTGCTGGTGTAGATTTTTACAAGGGCAGCATGAAGGCTCTTGCTTATTACCAGTAAAAATGCACAGCCATTGGTAGTGACGGTTGAGAATTTGTTCTATCAAGCAGTGCTACTACACTCTTTGCATCTGATGTAGTTTCCATGAAAATAAACAGGAAACATTATTTTCAGACTGACCTATGTATTTTGCAACAGAAACACAAGGAACAAAATTTATGTATAAAATACATATATGGGAAAGAAACGTTCCAATGTTTCTCAGCTTCTAAAGAAATTACTGTAACTGCAAAAACTATCTTAGTGGATTTTTATATTTATGTATATAATTTTATTTTATATATTTTTATTATATATATTATATATATACACACATATGTATGTATACACACACACATATATATATAAACAACCATAACATCCTTCAGGACAGCTTTTTCCAAATTACCACAATCTAATCATACTTATCTCCCCATTGTGTACCTGCAGTATCCAAATGACTGTGTCCTTCTGTGCCTCCAATTGAGGAACCCTTTTTAATTTTTCCAGAAGCATTAATACATTTACAGCATTCAGGGCTGAGCTTCCCATTCCTTTAACAAAAAGTAAACGCATTCAGAGTGGAGAAAAAGCCAATGTACTTACAGCCATGGATATGCCTTAAAATATTGCTAATTACATAGCATATATTTATGAAAACACAATCTGTATAGCTATAGTTCTGTCTTAAGTATACTCATTTATCTAAATGTAGTATAATCTTTCCCAATTGTAGATAAGTAGTTCTACTTCTAAGGGGAGAGAATTAGAGACAAAAACAGAAACAGAGCTCCCTTCAGCTACAAAGAGAATGAATGGATCCCTTGAATTTTAAACCAGCTTGCTAAAAGTTCATTGTGCATGAGCTAATTTTGCCATTAAAATAGAGTTCTATTAATATTCTTCTGCAGAGTTGTGTTGTTCCTAAGAAGTTTTTTGGCCTTAAAAAAAAAAAAACCAACATACTTTAGAAATGGGAACACTGTCTTCAATTAGATTTCGTTTGCAACATTTTTCATTCAGTATTATTTCACATTTTTAGAAGACAAAAACATTAAGAAGAAGAGGAAGATTTTTGTAAATTATTTGTTAGTATTGTTTTATTATGAAACAGTGATTACTTTTACATCCCTCATAGAAATGCATAAATCAGGTTTGGATTTTTCTGATGTTGTTCTTGTTCTCATAAAATCAAGTTACACTGATTTGCTCTACTCTTTCCAAGAAAATTAAACTTACTTGTTGCTTTGTGATAAAAATCAAATGTTACTTCTTCTTCTGGAGACTTCTGTAACTGCTGCTTCTCTTCTAATAATCCTAAAGAAAGGAGATGAAGCACCTGAAAAGATAAAAATGGTATTTCTTATTCGTCACTGGAGTTCTGGAAATCTAGTATATCAAATAATGTTTAATACAGCACTCTATTATATGCTTATTTTACCTATGATAAAACACAGAAATAAGAAAAGGTGCAAAAATTGTACATGAAAGGACAAATAGTGACGTACAATTTAATTAAGTTTCCTGCGTATCTCTTGCACAGTTTACATTAGTAAAATATGAACCACATAATTCTACTTACATACAGAAACCATTAGTATTTTATTATTTCCCAAATCCAAACCTTAGCAGGCAAGGCCATTTGTAAAAAAATATATATACACACACACACACAGAGTACATATATATATATCTGCTCTAATTGACAAAAATACGCCAGTAAGTCTATAAATTCAGGCCCTGAACTTATAAATACAGAAAAGCATCTCAACAGAGTCAGCAATTTTTTTTAAAGTATCAACTGTGGTAAAATAAAATGCATAAATGCTCACAAAACTATTTTGTGACTCACGTCCAAGAGATATTTCTATCTTTGCATTCTGCAGTTTCTGCAGATGACATAACCCTAATGTCTTTAATGTGATCAAAAGGTTGGTTATTTCATGACAAGGACAAGGTAAGGAGTACTGCATACTGAAACACAGTGAGGAGGCTATGAAGGTGGGGAAGCACAACAGAACATTTGCAAATGACATTTTTCTTCTACGTTTCTATTTTATGGTAGAGATATTTTCTTCATTTATGATTTATAAAAATAGGTCTGGAGACCATGAAGTCATTTCTTATCATTCAAAGTTTATATTTACACATTTTGACCTTATCAGAAGCTGTTACGAGACAGCATAGGAACCATGGAGGGAAGAAGACCAAAGCTAACCATACCATTTGAATCATAGCTTCAGTCCACAAGTGTGTTTCCAGTTCTACTGCTCTCTGAAGGATGGTTCGCAGTATGTGCATCATAACATCACAGTTCAGAATCCTCACCACATTACTGAACGCAGGACAGAAGTCTGGAGGAGGTGGCGGCGGCAATGCTAGGAAATAGAGATATGCAAATGTATTCATACACATACTGGCATCTCAACATTCACAGCCAAAAAACAACCAGACGTACAATTAATAAAAACATGCTCAAATGCAAGTGTTTAAATCTGCTTTTGCCTTTAGATAAACTAAGTACTTTAAAGAAATTCTTACATAAAACACATGCAAACTAAGCTAAACAAGCAATCCATCATAACTGTTTAGTTGTATCTATAAATGCAACTCTTCAATATTTAGTACTGTTTTCCATCTAATACAATTTTCTTTTTAAACTAGTTGTCAGTTAAGTAATAGGATATGTTACCAAGATTATGGAATTCACTGGAACAGTAACATGGGAAGGGCAAAAATAATTACCTGTTGCATCTAACAAAAGGAGGAAATAGTTTTTTCATTAAATTGTTTACTTAATAGTTTACAATGCCTTCCTCAAATCTACTCAATTAGCGCTCATGACTTGAATGGGTAGAAGTAAATTCAAAAGGAAAAATAATGCTTGTGTTAGAACAGAAATATGTAGCTTTGTTGTTGGATAATTCTACAGACTTTTAAGAAGTTTTTATTTACAAAATGTAAGATTAGCTACTTATAGAATAGATAACAAGCACTGGTTCCTGCACTGTACTTCTCTAGCCAGCACTACTGCATCTCAAGTCTCTGTTAGAGAAATCACTCACAAAAATAACTTCTGACTTCTCTTTACTTCACCATAAAAGACCCATTGATAAACTGAACAGTTAAGTATGACGCCACATTGATTTGTCTACATGCAAGTTCAACTAAAATTTCCAAAATTCCTTAATTACAAAAAGAAAAAAATGGCAAGCATTAATCAATTACGATTACTAATGTAACAACACATTTAATGTGAACTCAGCTACCCATTGCAAGTCACAAGCCATCTATTAAAGCTCATTTTACACACAACTACATGTACCACTGTATTATCCCATTTGTTGAGACATTAGTTCTAAATTTTTACCTTCATCTCTGTTTTCTTGTTTCCTTCTTTTCTTCTGTGTATGTTCAGCCTACAGAAAAGGCATGTGGCAAGATATATCTAGTCAATACTTGGTCATGTAACTTGAACCTTGTATGAAATCTGCTTACTGATTCTTAATTTTGCATTTCATTTTCTTGTAAGAAATTTGAGAAACATACGTTTTTTCCTCAGTAAGATTTTAAAAAGCAATGTTTGCTTTCTTCCAGTTCAAAGATAACTCTCGGTACATTCTGTTCTTAGCTTTAACAGTTAACAGAGTTAATACATAAGTCACCACAGGAAAAATACTAACACAAGCCACACTGCAACAATTTGTGACAACAGCGTAAGCTGCTTTACCAGTTCAGTACTAAAGATCCGCATACATTCTTTACAGAATCAGCTACTTTAAACTCCGTTAGCTCCTTTGATTCAGCAAGATCCTTCAGCCGCTGATAAGCATGTACAGTTTTTACCTTTGAGAATGAATCTTACATTAGCCTACCTTGCTATGCTGGGTCTTTGTATAATGATAAAAGAACATATTGAATTCTTTCAAGCATTCATCTTTCAGTTCATAAACTCCATGTCCAGATACACCTGGTTTCCTTAAAAAGAAATATTTCATGACAGAGATTATTAGTAACTTAAGTTCAACATATCTTTGGAAGTAAATAAAACAGACACAGGATTTGTTTTTCCAAGCAAAAGCTATTAAGAAAGGAAATAGAAATGGTTACTTTGTTAACTTATAAAGAACAGACTGGGTACAGTTTTAAAGTCTTTAACTTTCAAGATTGTTGACTACCCTAAATCCAACCTAGTACTAAAATACTTATGCCTCCATAATCTACACCACACTACGAAGGCAGGTAAATTCGTTTTAACTGTATGGCTTACGATTTTAGACGTTGAATGTTCTTGTATAAAATCCATTACTTCTTTAACCAAGGTACAAAACAGGCAATACAAAGAGCTACTTCCCATCTTGTATGAGCCAAAGCAGCATTTTTTGAACCTTCCATACAATTCCCACAGCAAAATCCCTAGGTTTTCCTAGGAATTTAATCAATGGCAACTATAAGCAAGCCACGTGAAACCGAAAATAAGGAACCCTAAACCAATTAAAATAAAAAGACATTTCCGTGACAAAAATATAGCAGACATTTGAACGAGTTTTTCCTCAACTGATGCAACTTTTTTTCTGCATCTGTATTTTCCAAAAAGTATCCCTCATCTGAAAGCTACAGAAAATTAGTAAATAAATAACATTTGAATCAATGATTGGGTGATCAAAGATATGAGAAGTCGTTCTGGTTCCCAACTATTTCCGAAATTAAATCAGCTTTTGAACATTTTCCTGCTTAACATCACTTAACTTGAAAGGCCCCTCAAACTGTCTGAAGGAAAGAAACAGCAACTTCAGATATTCAATACACTTTTCTTTCCTCAGCAAATATGAAAATGTATGTAGTTGAAGACAGTAAAATATTAGCTAAATAGAGTGTAGTGCAGCTTGTTTAACCCATATAAGACAAAGATATAGAATTTCATTTTCAAGCTAGTTATAAAAAAAAGCATTGTTAGGAACTTACTTAAATGTTGCTACTTTATCAATTACATTCTCCAAGCCAGTTTCATTGTTCTCCTGGTTAAAAAAAAAAAATTGGCATAAGTATATCATGATTCAAATCACTTCAATATTATATGTGTAACAAATACAGACATAAAAATTCAGAGCAATTCTATAATTAATAGATTTTGCCCATTGTTACTCAGAAAGCAGATATTCCTAACTAACAAGCTGCCAAAGATTGCTGAAGACAGTTAAATACTTTCACCTATTATATAAAATTTGATTTGATTCCTAAAAAAGAGCAGTGACTTTCCTCAGCTCAACAGAGGGGAAAAACAAATGTTACTCACTAAAAATAGTGAGCACGGATCACCTGTTACTGGTTCCAGGTATTACATTTGCAAATAGTTTTTTGTTCATTTATTTTACGTTGACCTTTGGCCCTGAAAACTTGCACAAGCTCCAAAATCTAATCCACGCCTCTCTGAGTGAATTTTCAACTTTTAGATAAAATATTAGGGAGATGTATGCTTTCAGACAGATCTGACTTTTCAGTGCACCAGTTAAAGTGATCAGAAGTACAGAATCACATTTATTGATAGCCAAATGGACAGAACAGAATCCAACTGCATGGTTCCACAGGCCAAAAAATAACTTCAAAATTTCTGTTCTAGAAATGAAGTGTGCCTAAATACAGTTAAAACAAAGAAAAAATCCACTACTTCTTCTAAATGAATTATACCCCCCCCCCCAAACACACCCCAAAACCTTTTCAGGTTAGATCACTCTTGAATTCATTATGCTTACCTTCATATCAGTAAGGTACAGAACATCATTTGCAATGTTGTATTTCATTTCTCAGACTAACTTGGACTTTTATATTAAGAAATAGAGTAGTTTCATACAAAGTTACCAAAGATCAACAGGAGAATGACATAAAAATAGAGAAGTTTCATTAAGTTAAAAGAAGTAACAAACAAGGACTCACATTTTCAGGCAAGGATTTGGTAATTGCACTGTGAGCCATTGGCTCAATACAAAGTAGATGGATGATTTCTCTCATGATAACATCCTCCTTTGTCACATTACTCACACCAGGCACGTATCTTTCTCCTAACAGATTTGATCAAAAGGAAGACAACGGCAAATATGACAGTTACAAAGCAATTTGACTTTTGCAAGGAAGCAATCAGCAATCAGCAATCTCTATTGCTGAGATTTCATAGTATCTGAGGAACATAAACTTATACTATACCAAGTGTGAAAGAAGATGACAAGATTTTTTTGGCCTAGCTTGGTAACAAAACAGCCTGAGTTTCTTCCTATGATATACCTTGTAGCTAGTTATGAAGTAAACTTATCAGCTTTTTTATTATTTAAAACTACTGCTTTCAGTTGACAAATGCTCAAATCACTGAACCATCTACATAAAAAAAGAAAGCATTTTCCACTATCCTTCCCAAATAATCTATATTAAAAAAAAAAAGTAAACCAAGCCTGTTCTTTCCAACTGTAGTTATTCATCACTATCATAAAACCAGAGAGAAAAAAAAAACAACTTACCCACAACATAGATGATAATCTGTAACATTTCTTCTATTAGTACATTACATTGTTTGATCAAATCCTACAAGAATGAGAGAAATGAGGTTTTTTTAATTGAAAATCCATCAAATGAGATTGAGCTCAGACCTCAGATGCACTACATCACTGATGCACTGTACTGTGAAAAGATCTCTCTCCATTATAATGATTTGGACAAAATGCCTGCACTTACAGTGCATCTATTCTGCAACTGAAGTGCAAGTTTTACATTCAGGAAAAAAAAATAACACACAAATTTGTCCCAAATGAAGAGCTACATAAAAGTTTCACGACTCAAGAAGTGGCACAATAAGTTTCATCAAGGATAGAAGGACAGACACTACACACTGTAGATAAGTAATTCTCCCGTATTTTACTAGACAACCTCTCAAATGAAATTAGTAAGAAGGAAATCAGTTTGCACAAGCAATCATTCTACCTTCTGTATTCAGAACACAAAGTAACAAAAAGCTGAAGAAACATACAAAGAGAAGGTGCATACTAGATAGGATGGTCACTGTTCTGACCTGTTCATTCAATCTTATGCCTTGCCAGTATTGCTATTCACTGAACTGCCTAGTTTATTGGAAAGCACTTTGAACTATGTGTGCCAGAGAGAGCAAAATCTGCCTTCTCATTTCAAATTATGGAGGTCTCTTCTGGGAACCCAAAATAACTTCCTTCTGAATATCACGAAGCATTTAATCATGTCAGTGACCAAGATATTCTCCCTCCTTGGAGATTTTCAAAAGCCACCAGGACATGGTCCTGGGCAACCCACTCTAAGTAGTCCTGCTTGAGGACAGGTGTTGGACCAGATGACCTCCAGAGGTCCCTTCTAACCTAAACCATACTCTGACTGTGTGTTTTATCTAACCACTAGATTCTCTGTTGACTGACTCTTAGTGTAGTTAAAAAAAAAAAAATTACAGTGAGCAACAGTAGCTAGTTTTTCTATTGTGTCATTACATTCAAAGTAATGAAATTTATTAGCAAAAATACTTGACACTTACCTGATCTTTGGTGAGCTTGATCTTTTTGAAAGCATCAGCAAGCTCGTATCTCTGGAGTAAGAGCAACAGGAAATGATTCGGATCCATAAGAGATGCGCCAATCTATAAATAATAGTATGAATATCAGATATTACAATTTTGCATTATAAAAAATACCCTTTTACCAAGAAAATATTTTGAAATGATGCATATTTAAGACAGAAATCAAATCCATTAGAATGTTATGAGTCAAGCAAGTAACGATTCAGACATTATACCTGGAGCATGATGATGTCTTTATCATACATCTCTTCTCTGCACTTAACATCTTGATAATAGAATACCTGAGAAATATGAAAACAAAATTTAAGCAGAGATATAATGAAGTAATGCATTATCAAATCTGCATCAGTCAATGTCTGAGACTTTTTCAAATTGTAAAGCATCTTTATTAAAGGCAGGTTCTATGTCTCTTTCAGAATGAACAGTGGGTAAAACACAGTCATCTAAATTCACAAAATAAAAAGAATTCTAGATGGGAATTTCTGTAGAAGTAACATCCATACCCTATTTCTGCCCTGGATAAAACTACCATCAAGAATGCTACTGAAAAACACTTGCATACACCATTAAGATCACGATCATTAGGATCACCACTGTTTAACATAAGGCGTGTACCTGACTTATCAAGGAGAGACCATTCCTTCTCCACATCTCTGCAGCAACCTGAGCAACCAAAACAAGACATCGCAAAGGATATTCAACTAGCAGTTCCACTTGAAATTCTTCCTAGAATTAAAAAAAAAACGTTGTGTTTGTCAGTGATTTTATAGGAAGTCTTAATGAACAGAGACATGTCCAAAGTAGCAAAATAGCCTGAAATTCTGTAACTTCAATAACACACATGCCTTCTCCCTTCCCAAGTATAAATCATATGAAGTGTTTGAAAAACAAAAATCTTACAGGAGAAACAAACTCATGCAATCTTGAGATGGTTCCAGTCTTGCTTAATTGTACATGAAGACCTACACAACAAACAGGAAAAAAAAAACAATATAAATTTGAATCAGCCAAGTTTCTCTTTCAACCACTTCAAAATATTATTGAAATCATCTACAATTCAGAATTACAAGAAACAATTGAGGCTCATTTAGAAAAAAAATTGGCACTTTTTTCTCTTTAAGGCTGAAGATCTGTTACATTGTCACAACAGTTTTAACCAGTTTTACAATCCATTATTTTACGAATAAATCTATTCATTTAAAGAATTTATTAAAACCATTTAAAAAGAGATGATAAATATCATCAGCAAGTTTTAATATCACATTTAAATCACATACTGTCACTAATAACAGAATTTCAAACAGATGGTTATCTTGGTAGCAAATGATGTGATAAAATATCTACAGCTTAATAACAGCATATGATTTCACTTGTATTTTAGAGAACGCAACGATCACCCACCACTGCAGTCCCCATGAATTCTGACTAGAAATCTGTCCTGGCATGCTGCAAACGTGTCTTATAGGAGGAACCTTTTAACAGTCCTAAAATATAAGTGTCTGGAAAATAAATCTGACACATAGAAATAACGAACATTCATTTTGGTATAAAAGGTAGAAAAAGGAACAGAATGACAGAAATTCAAGCAGTTCAGACAGAACTGAAGATCTCTGTTTATTAAAACACGGAACATTTCCTTCTTGCCTTTATGCTTTCTTCTCTCCCTCCTGCTTTAAAAATGTCCTCCAATACAACAAATGCTCCTTTAAGAAAAAAAGTGCCATTAGTGGAGTATCTGGGGTCACCTCATGAGAATGTCACAAAGCAACTCACCTGTGAAGCATTTTATCTAAATGTTTTCTAAAATAAAGAAAGGGCTGGATGAGAAACCTAATTTAAATAAGTAGCAAACTAAAACACCTACCTGCCAGAGTCCTGGAAAGCGGTAAATGTATGCTGACAGGATCTGAAGACACTCTGTAAGGTCTACTCTCCAAAGTATGGCCACATAAGTGAAACACTGTCTTTTCCCGTGAGCGGCCGTTTGTGCTGCACCTCATCACAGCTTTATGACATTCTTTGTAGGCCCTCAGCAACAGCTCCTCCTGGAATTTCAAACAAATGTTGAGATTTGCATTTTAAATTGATACATACACACAAAAATTCCTCATCTGTTCCTTTGAGCATTGCAAATAGTTGCTCAAAATTCACACCATAATTACTACTGTCACTTAACAGCAAAAAACATTGGACTGGAGCAAAGAAGCACCAGCTGAAGCCAGCTAAGAGTATTCCAAGAGCCACTCCATCAGACGCTCTGAAATCAATGGACTTACTTAAGCTGTGCTGTTTTATAGGTTTGCAAAGTTTGCGCCCCAAATTACATCATGTTTTCATTTGTTGTAACTCTTGCTTTCTCTAGTTAAAAAAAAAAAAAAAGAAATCCATCTCAAAAGAACTTTCTTTTTTTAAGCAATTTCCTCCCCCCAGCAGAGGGATAAACTCCAGAATCAAATAAGACCACCTACAGGCTAATTACACGCAATTAGTATGAAGTTTTTGCAATTCACTTTTGCAATTAAAAACAAACACCATATGCTTCAACTTTTAAAACCTGATAGATCACAATGAATGCTGAGAAATACTTCTTCACAATTTGTCAGATATTTCATGCAATTCTGTCAGCTAGATGATAATATTCTGGGATCCCCCTCTTCACATGGTACCACAACTTAATTCTTTTCTTTTTGTGGGGATCTGTATTACACAACAGTAAGCTTTTCTAAAAAGTTACCATTTAAAAAGTACTCAGAAATATTCACAGATGCCATGCATATATCAACTCCAAACAACAAGTTTCCTTACGTCACAGGCACACCACTCTTGGAACATCAACAGTATGTTCTTTAGCTGCATCTGTATAGCAATGGCTGCTTCCCAGTCAGGGTCCACCTCAATGTGCTGACCAATCTGTCTTTTTATCTCTTCCATTCCCTGAAAAAGAGATGCCACAAATTACACAAGCTAAATCAATGGTCATGGGCTTGAAGCAACAGAAAATCTTGTAAGTGAATGTTAAAAAAAAAAAAAGGTGGTTTGGTTGTAGCTAGAATAGCTGAATAGTACTTCTGTAATTAAGCACTACTTCATCACCCATCCAAAACAGAAGTATTTACTTTAATTGTACATTTATATCAAACAAAAGCACTGTATTGTCTTTATATAAGCGTAATAGAAAGAAATTATGTGAATGTATCATACCTGCATGCAAGTTAAAATCCTTAGGAAAGAAACAAATCCTTCTAAAAAGCGCTCCCTCAGACGGTTTGTCCATACTGTAGGCTTGCTGATTAAAATATACCTGTCCCCAAAGAAAACATTATCTTCTTTTGCTCAGAATTCTCTTCTGCTCATGCTTGTATTCAAAGTATCCATTGTATTAAAATGCTCAACATCATCATCACATTACATTGCTCAACCGATCTCAAACTCTTTAGATTTTCACCAAACATTAGAGGTGATTGGTGCAACTCTATTTGAAGTTAACAGACGTTGAATTCCAAGATATCCAGTTATTTTGCTTTTACCCTACTTAATTCATTACAGTAACCCAAGACCTCATCCTACTTCCAAATGTTTATGACTGCTTAAGCTTGTCAACTTCATACTTACCTGAGGTCATATATTACTGCATATACCCTATTCAGTTTATCCTGGCTGTAACCTTGGAAGTTGAACTTGTCATTTTTGTCTAGATACTCTGGAAGGACTTCCAGGAGTGTCTCTGTAATGGTAGTGATTACATTTTGTTCTTCAATAAGATGGCGAGCCTGAAAAAAAAAATTAAAACCCTTTATTTCCCCTATTTCTGTTTGAGAGAACTGTCAAAATTTTTCCTTCCAATGTATCTTAACTACAAATTATTTAAGTATATATAAAAGCTGCTAATGCTCTGATAATATTTTCTATGTATGAAAACAATTTGGCATGTTTGTTTTTTTCTGACAGCATCAATGTAACAGACATTATCCAAGGGATCCAGGAGGATCACACAAAAGGCCTGGAGTACTAACATAAAAAAAAAAAAGGTTAAGGAAAAAAACAATAATAAAATACAAGTGTACTAGTTCCCCCACAGAACTTAATATTTCACTCACACAAAAATGCCTTTAACCAGTTTTTGACATCATTTTTAACATGAATAAAACATCCGCTTACTTACAATGCCATTATCTTCTGTAATAAATATGCATGATACTCAATGCCTGTACTTGCATATTGATTTTAAAAGGCAAAACTCAGCAATACATAGACAGTCAAGTAGAGAAGTACTGCAGTACTGCTAGCAACTTTCACATTCGTTTTACATTCCTAGCGTAGACAGGCTGTACATACCAGAGTAGGTACAGTGAATATCTGAACTGAGAGTGCTGTCACAGAGAGAACTCTGTCATGATCATCACTGATGTATTCTTTCTGCAATGTCTTGTAATACTGGGGAAAAAAAATATTTGGAAATTAAATAAAACAAGCTTGAATTAAACGTTTCATTTAATAGCAAGAATTACATTTCAGACGCCCTTCTTCCTAACAGAAGTAGCTCAAACAGAAATGCCACAATGTTCTCAATGTACTTAACATGTGCCCCAGTACTGAAGATGAGCACAAACTGCTGTCCCAAAGCACCAACAACATTTTTGTCTTCTACAACCAAACTTCTCCACATAAAAAGAATCAATACAAACCAAGTCTTCCTCCTTCTTCAGTAAACAAGCTTTGACAGTTGCTCAATAGCTGTTTAGAAAGGTGTACAATAAACGAGCCTTCATTTATTCTCTTTACTTTCAGGGAAAGTCGAAGTGTCAGTCATCCTTATCAAAATTAAAAGCTCTGAATAAAACAGCCTTATGTTGTAGAGACAACTATTGCATGTTGTTTTTTTTAAAGCAGACCAATCAGTTTCAGTTGCACTTCAACAGCTGTTCCAAATTACACAGAAAATACTAACAGTACTATATTAATAACATGCATAGATACCTACACGATCCTAAGTAAGAAAGTAAAGACAAAGGGATTCATACACTCTACAAAGACTGAGAAAGTTGTTAAAACTCTGCTTGATCAGAATTTTTTTTTTTTTAATTGAAACAATTTTTAGGTTTAGGGGAGATTTTAGAAACCTACTAAACAGTAATAGCACGAGAAGCAAATATTTACCTTTACAAATTCCACAGCAAAATGCTTTTTGTAGTCCATTTCCATGAAAAAACTACTGAAGATAAGCTCATGAAGAACCTTCCTTGCTCCTGTGAAAAACCAATAATTCACATCACTTTATTTTAATAAGATACAGCTTCTTGTGAAAAAGAACAGATTTAAAAAAAAATCATACTTAACGATAATTACAAGCCTTGATATCATTATTCACATCATTTCTTTTACTTTTGACACTTTATGATATGTATTTAAAACACAACAGGGATCAAGTCACTCATGTTTTCACTTCTTGAAAACACAAAGCAGGAAAAATTAAGGCGGTAAATATCAATAATCTCAGCACTAAAAATAAAGACTATCAAAATAAGTGTAATGTACAAACAATGAAAACATGCCTAACAATTACTTTAAAATATTTGTTAAATATATAAAAAATAATTTTGTTCTTCAGTTCAGAAGAACACAACAACACAAACCTTTATGAAGTTTTGCATCCCAAAGCATCAACTGGCTTATGAAGCACGGCTTTTCAGATCCAGCTTCTTCTTTAAGACATATTTGACAAAAGATCTTGCGGAAGTCACCTATAGGGAAATAAAACTAGTAATTTGTACAAGAATACTTTGATAATTAAACACCATGAACCAGTAAGATGAAAATTATGGAAAAAATAAAAGGAAAAAAGCCAAAGGCATTTAATTATCAATCAGTTCTTAACCGTCTTTCCCAGTGGACACACTCCCATACTCTATCCTTACTTATTTTCTCCTACTAATTTTACTCAGTTTATTCAATCAATCCACTGAAGCAGAAGGATATTTTAAAATTCATCATAAAACAGATTTGAAAATGGCTTTAGTTTGTCATACCTGTGTTTCACCAAAGCCCAACTTATATAAAGATCTTGCAAGATTCAGGCAAGAAGCAACACATTTTATTCTTTAAAAGCAGAAATGTCATCATGCACTAGAACAGTATATGAAAGCTTAAAGCAGACTTCCTACTCCTGGACACATTTTTCAGTTAAGACCATTTGCTTTTTGCTTTTCTGATCCTGTTTAATTAACAGATATCAAACCTAAAACAGGAATTAATTCAAGCAGATGTACACTATCACTGATGCAGCTTTCACTGCAGCTTTCCACCAGTACTTGGCATTGCAGCTTTTAAGCAAACACGTATCACTGAAATAAAGCACATAATGCTGAAACTGAGGATAAAAACTTCTAGAAGAACAGAAGCACAAGCAGGGGAAAGCATTTACTTTAGCAAGGAAGAACAAAGAAGTACTGCTACTCATAATCATACCAATGAATATCAGCACACATATTCATATATGATTTATTTACTAATTAGGAGAAACATAACTGTATTTTAATAAGGAGGTATCATATATAACAGTGCTGAAGACATTTTCTTGAGAGAATTACTCACTAGAATTCTGACAGGCATTACTGTAACAAAGTTAGTTACACTTACTTGAATAGCTCATGAGTTTGTTGAGCCAAGAACCAAGGCGCAGGGCAAACTTCTGATGAGCCATGACGTCAGCGTGCAGAACTTCCACATGAAGTGGTCGTTGTGAAACATTTTCAGAATGCCTCTAGGAGTCAGGTGAGTATTAGTAGATATAGAATAAAGATAACATGAATTTTCATACTGGTCTTCACCACCTATTACCTCTCCCAAGCATACGTTAATAGCAAACCTAATGAAAAATAAATTCTCAAGATGTTTCTTCTCTGAAGACATCTACTCAGAGCAAACGTGGTGGGATAAATTCCACGTCAAGAAGTTCAAAGGCTATACAAGAACATAAGCACTAACTTACTCTACAACACACATCTTCAGTATCAACAATGAGGTTGATTTATTTTGTTGTGTTTTTTTTCCCTTAAGAAAAACATTTTAGGATGTTACCTTGATTTCTTCCTTTGCTTCCTGACAAGAGGCATAATGTCCTGCCTTAACAGCTCTCCGACCCTGTTGAAAGAAATGTTGAATGAGAACAATCTGAAGTAATACCCAAGTGTAACAAAAGCTTGGCTGAGGCTGTATTTTATTACTTGTGTACACTGGGACCAACATCACTTATGGTGCTTTGAGACATCTAGAAGCAAATCAAAATCAATGTAATTATCCTTAGGAAAAAACTATTTGATTTAAACTAAAATGGCATAGCTTAAAGTAAAGTTTCTGTACATCAGTGTTGGTAGATAATGAAAATTCATGTGCAGAGTAAAACAGAACAAATTTCTACAGAAAGCCGTAAGTAGAAACCAGATGAACTTTTTTCCTAGCTTGAAAATACACTCATCCTGGATTGCTTTCATACAACCATTCCTATTATTTCTTACTCTTGTACGTGAAATAGTGGGATGTATTAAAAGTGTAGGATTGATAATTCTGTCAACGAAGCCAAGAATAGCATTAGCTTAGTCCTCAAATTTCACTCAAAGGATACCAAGACTTCCAAAACAAGTTTTCAACAGGAGAATTTCATGAGGAAGCTCATCTGTTTGTGCATAAATACCTGGGTTTTATATTTTTGTGAGGTGAAACAAAAAAAATTACAGCTGCATTTAAGGTAAGTCACACACTCAACATTCTTCCCTCCACTGCTTTTCTCCCCACACACAGAAAAAAAAATTACATTAAGATCTCCAATCATTGTTTTGAGACATTGGTTGGAACTGTGGTTTGAGAAAAAGAAGTAAAATTGTCAGGTTCACTGATGCTCCCTCATGGAGTCTCTGATTTTATTTGCTTAATTTGAAGCCTTACCATTTTCAAAAGAGGTGTTTGTTCTGGTTCAGACTAATGCTTGCAAAATATAGACTAATTCTCGTTAAATATAACTGAATAAACATATTACTGTTGTTAATAATGTTTTAAATATTTTTGTCTGAAATACATATCTATTCTGAGAAATGAGTAAAAGTAAACAAAATACATCATCACAAGAGAAACTGCAGACAAATCAACTCTTCATCTCAACAAACTGAGTTCTGTCACAAAGAAAAAACCCAATAATTTTGAAACTTCCTTGAAGCATGACATTCTTAAACAAAGGCTAATTAACCATTACTCTGCAAGAAGCCTTTCTCCCTCTTCAACCTCCAGCACTCCACAAACTAAGATTCAACGATCAGAAGATCACAGTAGCCCTTTTTAATGATTAACAGTGACTTTTTTCCACATCCAGAATGCACTAACCTCTTTATCTATAGCAGTAGTATGCAACTGGGCTTCACCAAGTTCACAGCCAAGTGCCCTTTGCAGGCTATAGATGACATGATCATAAGAATGATGTTCATCATTGAAAAGGACGCAGTAGTAACTGTCTACTTTCTCCCTACTGGGAAAAAGCCAACATTTCAACATACACATCAAAACTAAAATGTAAATAATGCCCTATCCAACATAAACAACAGCTTACTTGAAAGCTTCAGACAAATATCAAATACAAGTTACATAACAAAATTAAGCATTTTTCATGTCAAAAAAACATCCAAACCACACCATCTATACCAGAATAAGCCACAGAAACCACATACAAAGTACAGAAGAGATCTTTAAGTTTCTTGAATATTCTATTTTTATTCCCTCTCTCTGCCATTTTATGATCCCATTTGACTTAAGTTGACAAAGAAAGGTCTTTTTCTATTTTTATTACAGTACCATAACACACTATTTTTTTTCAGCAGTTTTTCTCAGTATAATTGTAGGTCAAAGATTCTATAGAGCTATTTGCAGAGATTTTGACACTGATAAGTTATCACGTCTGCAGTAATGTCAATAGGTAAAACAGTTACAGAAGTTTAACATCACAGAGAGAAAGTTAGGAATGTTCCCTACCTAATTGTGAGCTCCGGGGGCAGCTCCTTCTCTTCTTCCCATATAAGCATATCTACGATGTATTTTATTACAGAGGGAAACACCCTCCTAGAGTGCTCCATAACTTCTTCATTTAACTGACATTCAGAATTCTGTGAAAAGAAATTTTAAAAAAGAGTTGGTAGAATGCCTTATTACTAGCATAATCCTGTACCGATTGTACAAAGCTCCTCCTCCTTGCTATCTCACTTTGAAATCCACTAAGTTCCCCTGGGATCTGATGTCAGCATGAACAGATTTAGAATAACGAGGTGAGAAAATGACACTGCGCAGAGTTGCATCAGCCCCTTACTGGAGTTCGCATCTCACAACACCACTGCTTCTAACTTACTACACACTAAGTCCTAGTCCCCAGAAGGGCCCAGGATGTTTTCCAGCATACAGCAGGAAGCACCACATGGTTTCATACACAGGTAGGAACTTAACCTACAAATGCAGAGTTACAGGGCATAAAATATAGCTAAGAACAGAGTAACTACAGCTTTGTGTTTATAAGGAGTACTGTTACGTTAGCATTTATCAAACCAGCCACCAATATCTGACAAAAGATTTCCATTTTCCTAGTTCTGTAATTCTTTTTACCAGGCTTTTCTTCCATTCCAATGATGATGCAACTTATAGCAGCGTTCATAACCAACTGATGTTTGTTCAGCTAGTGTAAAGATACCAACAATCCTGTCAGTTGGCTTGAGACAAAATTCTCACATACCACAATGTTCAGCACAAGGATAGACCGGTAAGAACAGCAAGAGCTTGAAGCTGCTCTGCTTGTAGATAAGCACTAATAGAGGCCTTGATCAGCTCCTATTCATCTTATTCCATGTTTTGGAATTCAAGAATCAGAATTTTTTTAAATTATTATTATTATTGGTCTAAGAACACAGAAACAACACATTGAGTTTGGAATGCTAGTGGAGACAGTTAAATTAGATTTAAAAGTTTATTCCGTTGTTTCCATAACTTTTTGTAATGACACTGTTCCCAAACCCTTGAATATTACAGGAATCTACCTAGATGTTAATATAAGCAGACAAACAGAAATGGAAGTGGCTCTACGTAACTTCTCTCTTTCCACTCAAAAATCTGTTTGTTTTTATGAAGTTCAGTTCATTTGGGGTGAGATTACCAAAATCAATAGGACTTGAATATTTGCAATTTAAAATGTGAATACTGAATGATACAAATCTGCCAGGGTATGACTTAATAACGTAAAGCACATAGCGCTAGAGTGTGGTACACCAGTGTCACGCAGTTTTCTTACAGATCCCTTAAGGAAAGAGCTTAGAAATCTATTTCTGAGTAACTGACGCTACAGCCAATCTTTAAGTCTCATGCTCACAGAATGTACAGGCTGTAAGTAGAATTGCTGGAACAAATAACTTGTATTTTTCCCTCTCTTGTCCTGCAGAAGCTATCTGCAATTCTTAAGTGCATACAGTTAATAAAAATCATGTACAACCAAAGTTTTAACAATTGGCAACCTTTGTTTAGAGGCTCGACACAGCATAATTTGTGTCCAAAAATAGCATATTTAGCACTCCATATGTTGATTTAGATGGTTATTGCAAAAAAATAGTCAGTTTTGTAATCAACTGTAACACAAATAGAAAATACTAAAAAAACTGGAATAGGAAATACTAAGAAAAGTAATTGAAAAATACTAAAAAAATTATTAGCAGCCCATTCCTGTGTTGAGAAAGGGAGCAGCTCTACAAAGAACATTATATACCTCTTATGCCCATGTATAACTAGGTCAGTGGGGTTTTTTTGTGAGACACGGGTGAAACCCATAATATATACTGCATCTAAAAACATACTGTACACTAGGAAACTATTTGTAAATAGGAACTGAATAATACAAGTAGCAAAGAGGAGTGAGACACTGCCATTTAGGTTCAGAATCAAAGACAAAAAAAAGACAAGAAAGGCAGACAGAGCTGGACTTTTGTTTTTGCTTTCTGCTTGGAGACAACAGACGTCCAATCAATACATTTTACCCCAATTAAGATCTTCACGGAGGAAACCCTGACTTGACTTACCTGGACATTCCACATGGATTATACAAAATATTTACTTTCATACAAGGGAATCGGCATTTTTTTTTTTTAAGTCAATATTTATTCTTTAAGTAACATCCTTACTTCTTTTGGAGAACCTGATGCTCCAGGCTCGTGTTTAGTACACACTGGTCCAGCCTTCCATGCCTCTGTATCCCCACAGTCACAAAATCCACCTCCAGTGGAGCTATGCATCTGTAAAAGGCATGTAGTTCAGGCACGAGGTATGCACATAAACAGCAAAAGAAAACAGAAACACGCTTTATTTAAGTAAAATACAAGTATAAATGCCTATTTACAAAATACAAGGGTTCCGGTGTAATCCAGACCTATCACAACATTTCTTTTACTTCTTTGAGATAAAAGGAAAGTTGTCAGAAGAACACAAAAAAAGTCATGGGTACTTATTGAGCAGAAAATATTCTGAGCAGAAAGTAAATGAAAAATATAGTTGTATTTTTGCTGTTAAAAAAAAAGCACATTCAACAAATCTAACAAGAAATAGACGAGAACTATGACTGATAGATAAGCACTTCATAAATACAAAAAAATATTTCTGATCTTATTAGAAAATTATAGGAAAGGTGCTCAATTCCTTCTTGACAACTTATTCAGCAAAGTTGTAATATAATCTATACAACAAATGCATATATTAAACAGATGCCTTTATTCCCAACCGAAGAAAGTAAGACAATCAGTACCTAAAGACATTTTTGCAACTTTAACTTTGCACTGCATTTTCCAAAAAAACAGCCATTCACTACGGCAGAAAGTTCAGATGAAATTTAGGTCAAAGAAATCATCCATAGCTGACCCTAAAACTCCAATTGTAAATTAATTATAAAAATACTAAGTCACTCACTTAAAAAAGAAAAACCACAAAAAATACATTATTTATTTGATGTGTTTTAAAATACCCTGATCTAATTAGACTGTTTTGAGCTGGAAATTGGACTAGGTAACCCCATTAGGTCTCTTCCAACCTAAATTATTCTATAAACCTGTAAAGAACACAATCTGCACTCCTTAGATTGCATCTTTAAAATGGAAATGCAGCACATCTGCTATTATTTCCAAACTAGTTTTTGACTGACACAGACAAACTCAAGTTTCTGAAAAACAGAAAGGACAATAGGTTACCAAACCAGCATCTCAGCTCTGCTGATCCCAAATAGCTCTACAACCATTGCTGTCTCTTTTCTCTTGGTTTCATCTTGCCTCTCTGTAAATTGCGAGTGAGCACATACGTGTATGTAGAATTTATATTTGCATTATCCAAAGTAGCTTCATACAATTTTGAATCAATATTTACAAAACATTTTCAGATCAATAAAGACTTATACATAAGAGCAGAATATTGCATTTCTTCATTATTTTTGAGATTGCTAGGACCTTCTTCCCAACTATCTCATTGAACCATCTCCATTTAAAGGGGATTTATGATCAGCTGATAATACAAATAGGACAGATCCCTGACATGGGCGTAATATCAATGACAAAAAAAAAATCAGCCCATTTTTCAGTGGTGAAGGATTATGAAATTGAATACATGACATTTCTGCACATTTTCTTGTTCCTTGCAGCAGAGTTACACCAGCTTAAAAATTACACTGCTCCTTCCATTCCTGCTTCCAACACTGTTGAAATGACAGAGGTATAAGTGCAGAGAGCAAACAAAAAAGTGGCCTAGGAAGTAAAGAGCAGGCAGCAGCCTAGGTGGGGGAGTTAGCTAAGAGCTATTTTAAAAAATCTTTCTGCAGTTAAATTATGGGAATCTTTTGAAAATAACACAGATTTGGATCAAAGAGAATCAAGAGGATACTAGAAAGAGATGACCTAGTTCTACAACTATCTCCTTTAAAATGTGTTGCTTAACATTTATTTTAACTTTTATAGTCCAAAGTAGTTTATGGAAATCTAAATGGAAGGACAGTGGAGGTGTGGAGACTGCATCAGTGTCAGCAGTGGTGAAACAGTGGTCTCTGTTTATAAACATTCCTTCTACACTTCCAAACAATGTACTTCTGTATGAAGTACTGAAAGGGACCAAGGATACAACTGCCATTTTCCATCACAGCATTTTGCTATGGCAGGTACTTAGGTGAAAATGCCAGAGAGAATAACATGCAGTTAAACAATTCTACACTTTGGTTCTTATCTTAGAAACTTATTTCTCTTATCAAAGCCTCTATATAGCTAAAAATGTGTGAGAGATTTTACTAATTAGGAAATTGGAGATTTTTAAAATAGAAATTAATAGATTGTATGCAGTTTCCTGAATCTTCAAGCAAAAAATTCTCTAAACCTACATGTATCATTTATTAATAGAAGATGCCTCTACCTTGTACCGATGATTCCTATGAATGCTATTCTGGAAGCAGTCCATACAGAGTACACAAGTTGGATCAACTGCACAGTCTCTGCAAGAAAAAATGGTAACTGGAGAATTTTCCAAAACAAACAAAAGGAATTTTCATGCACAAAAGAAAATACTCTTCTGAAAGCCCAGATTAACAACAGATTCAAATTATAAAAATACTGACAATTCTGCATCACAGAAGGATGAAAGATAGACTTTTTAGGCTTGAATCAAATACTTGAACCTGACATTTCAAATTCATTAGAAACACCCTTGATATCCACTATCAGTAGTTGTTACTACTAATTTTTGCCAAGAATGAACAGCTATTAAAAAGAAACAAGACTGACTGCAGAGTTCACTTAATTATGGTTTCCAGCAACAAACATAGACACATTGCTAAGCCACACTTCTGTCAAATTAGGTTTAAAACTTTTTCAGCAGTTTCAAGTCAAAAATCTCAACAGAACTCCTTCACAAAATTAGCTGCAGAACATACACCCTATGTGACTAATTAAAACCCTACAGAATATTTCACAATTTTTTTTTAATTTATTTTTTAACAGAGAGGCTCTCATTTTTGACATTTCCTGAATTCTGAAGTCACATTATTTTTCAATCCAAAACAACATTCTTCCTTATTAATATTTTTCTGGCACTTCTGGTGCAATTTTCTAGGCTTTTAAAATAAACTGAAAACAAATGTAAACTATGCCAATTGTATCATATTAAGGCTAATGAATTGCCAGCACAATTGCAATCTTCAAACCCACTGCAATTACCTTTAACGTATGAACTAATTAAATAACACCAAATGAATACATTGTCATCTTTAACATGTTCCAGAATGAGAAGCAAGGTAGAAAATAACCACTGATTATGTAGATATTGTCTGAGCAGAGGATTGAGGATGATCAGAAATGCTGGATTCTGATTCAGACTCTGAAAGGCTGAGTGCTGTAGAATGCACACATTTGTATGCTTGTTATCTCCCAACACCAGGCAAAGACCCCTACCATATCCTATCGTCCTGTATTTTTAATCAGTGGCTCTTATTCATTATTTTTAATCAATTGTACCTTTAGTATCCTTTTCCTTCCTCATTACTCTGCCAGAGTCTGCTTTTCATAGGTTACTTTGCTCATTTTATGGTGGTTTGGAATCTGAAGTAAATGTTACTCTAAGTTTAGGAAAGATCTACCATGACACAAGGTATGAATTGTCAGCAGAGCAACTATTTTCATATAATCCACTTTGGAGCACTACCTTGCCAGGAAACACAGTAACACAGCTCTATCCTTACCTGCAAGAGTACGTTGTCTCCCCTCCTTTGAACACCTTCCCACAGAGCTGGGAGATTCCGCTCTGCTGTAGTTTCTCTAGAAATGTATCTGGGTCTTCCCCAAACAAATAACATTCCAGGGGATAAAATATTGCAGCCTGGACCATTTCTTCTTGTTTCTCCAGCAAGGGGTCCATCTCAGCTGAGTAAATATTTGGCACATGTTTTGCCAAGCACTGTAAAAATGTAGCTTGGAAGTCGAATCTTTCATCACACCACTGCAAGAGAAGTAAACCCATGGATAAACATTGATGAACTCATAGTAAGTATGATTAAGTACTTTTACTGTAAATCCAGAGGTTTTTTTGTTTTGTTTTACATCAGAAGTCAGTTCTCCACACAATAAATTCCCAGAAAGCACCATTTCCCTAAAACTTCCCTGCTGATTGTATTCCAGTACCCATCACAGCAACCTCTGTTCCCTTAACACCTTCTATTAAAACACTATGAGGCAGAGCTGGCAAGCGCTGTGCTACTGTGGAGCTACCCATGTACTAATTTTCAACTACTTGAATGCCAACAGGCCAGCCAAGACACAAATCCTGATGTCTGTTCAGCTGCCAACAAATGGCAGGAGCAGCAGCAGAGGTCTCCCTGCCTTAGCTGGAAGACAGATTTGAGATTTATTCCTTAGCCTGCCGATAGTCACAAAACACGCAGCAACTCAATTGTCTTTGAAATCACAACCCTTCAGTAGAATTTTCTTCCACCTGTTCGTTTGTGTTCAATAACTACTGAGGGAGAAAGAAGGCCAACTGATTATATAAACGTAATGCCCTTGGGAAACTAGACTAAAATATAATTTCACATTTTTATGAGAGAAGTGGTCACGTTTTGCCCAAGTTTCCTAATTTTCTTAACATAAGATCCTAATTTCACTTTTGACTTCTCTCATTCTGAGTGGTTCTCTCCATATATTCTATTTGTCCTCCAAGTCTGAATATTCTTTCATATTATCTACATTATTTAGAAATACCTTCTATTTTTCCCCACTGTGCATCAGATAACAGATTTACCTATCCAGAATTGCTAAGAGAACTTGCTTTTATACACAACTTTGATTTTCCCCCCAAAACTTATTTTCACAGTAAAAATATAAAATGGAACATCACAAACAGCTCTGAAGAGAATTTTCTGTAGGCCAGCAAGCAGAGAATGAGCAGAGCAACCACTGAAGACTTTGGACTGGAGGAAAGCCTCAGGGAATTAAGACTGTTTAAAGGACAAACAAATGCATGACTTTACATGTAAAAGACAAAACAAAAAATCCTGATTTATGGTTTGATAAAACCTGCATCAATGGCCTTCCCCCTAAAATCAGAGACAAAAGAGTAAGTAATAGACCTAATACTACAGCTCCCTAGTCTGCTACCTACATTAGAACAGTTCTTTAACACTGGAAAAAGAAATGAAACTATGACAGATGGGGTACAAAGTGCTGCAGCTCCAGCACTATTGAAGTCAAAACTCCAAGACAACATATAGAAAACATGTATTTGTTATCTGAGGAACTATACGTCTACTCGCTACAGGCAAGTACAAAAAATTACCTACACAAGATCTAAACAGAAGAAATTGGAACGAAATAGCAGGTTAAGTCTGCCCAGATTTACAATAATATCCAGTACCCAAAGCTAATCTGTCATAAGATATTTGTTCTGTGCCGTAGTCACATAAAACACTTGCTTAACGTCTTGAATAATAAACTTTGTACTTCCAATATGCTTAGAGTTAGCCTGAGGCTTCTACTGACATTTTGGCCACATATCTACCTTAGCATTACCCTGAGGATAGTCCCTTATTTGATTTGCCATGGTGGTACTTGAACTGCAAAGTTAGGGAAGAAAATGCAGAGCAGACGATGATGGAAGAGTGAAGGCACCGATGATGGTATTGCTCTGTTACTGTATCTTACCAAAGCTGGAGGTAGGGATGGGGACCCTTGACATGCTCTCTTTCCAGAGAGAAAGAGAATCCCAGTCTGTAGCTCTTCTCTCTCTGTTAGTGACATTCCCAAGAGATGCTGTAAGTTTAGCTTCTGTATTGCTGGAACAGAACACATAATAGCTCCAAGAAACACAGGGCTAAGCTTTCCTGAAAAGCTGCCAGAAACACAGAGTGGGTTCTCACAGTCTAACTCAGAAACACTTCAAGTATTCCTACAGAAAGCTTTTAATTCTACTTAAATGTTATTCAGAGAATGGAGGGCAGGAAGTACTGAAAGAGAGGAAAGAAGGGAAGACAGAACTCTCCCAGGCAGGCCGGCTGCCTTCTGGTAAACACTGAATTTAT
This sequence comes from Gallus gallus, assembly GCF_016699485.2. Classification (NCBI taxonomy): domain Eukaryota; kingdom Metazoa; phylum Chordata; class Aves; order Galliformes; family Phasianidae; genus Gallus; species Gallus gallus. The sequence continues at coordinate 25,558,264 of NC_052536.1, forward strand.
CTTCAACTCGTGCATCGCCCAGGAAATAGTCAATGTAGTCACAAAGGGAAATAAGAACTTTCTTTCTCTGATTTTTCGAAGTTGCACCTTCACTTCAGACCTACCCATTTCCTTTCTATCTCCCAAAAGGAAATTATTATTTCCTTATTGACCACATATTGGCCAGTAAATAGGAAATAAAATATTGCATTATCTTAAGTTCTGCTCATCATAGGCACTGAATGGGCAGGCTGTCCATTAAAGTCCAAAGAAGGTACAAGCCAGCTGCAAGCAGAAATCTGGTGCTCCCTGCAGGTTCTTTGCCCAGCACTGGCACAGGCTGTCCTGAGAGGCTGTGGAGTCTCATTTTCTCATTTCTAGAAAACAGTGCCTGAAGAAACAGACAAGCCATATCATAGAACCACAGAGACACTCAAGTGAGCTACAAACAAACCACCACAATCACCAGAACGAGCCAAGGCAGAACCAGCAGCAATATCACATGCCTGTTATCCCTCGTGGGGACAGCAACAGGCACAGCACACTGGTGGGCTTCCTCAGATACTGCTAACTGCAGGCAAATGTGACGTTGGAAACCTGACAGCAGCAAAGAGTGTGTCGGACACGCATCATCTCCTCTCTCTTTCCTTCTCCTTTGCAGCTGTAACGTTCTACAGCCCTATCTCTTTCCCTCCTCTAACCAATTGTTCCCATCACATTCTTTTTCAGGATGGCACTTCCCAAACAGCAGAAAAAAGGGAGATGTTGTGCACCAGGAGATGAAAAGCTACACTTGAAAGAGCAGTTTTGTCAAAAGAGCAGAGATCACATCCATTTTGTCCAAGTAACGCACGTGCTCTGTGCAACACAAGCAGTAACCTATAGCTGCATGTGACCTTCCAGGTGGGTATCACTGCAGAAGCAGCACCTCACAATGCCATACAAAGGCTTTAGCAGGTCTTCTCTTATCTTGTATTAAAACACGTCCTCTCCCATGAGAACAAACTACTAATACTTCTTCCACATGCATAAACACACAGAGAACTTTCCAAGATGAATTCCAGCCAAACATCTGGTTTTGTCCTACATCTAAAATGGGAGCACGTCAGCTTTTTCCAAAAAGAAGGGTCACATTAGAAAAGGTCACAAGAGGAAGAATTACATTTGTCTACAAATACTCTTGTAAAAAGAGAATATCCATCATTTTGGCCGCATCTCTCTCTCTCTACATATATATGTGTTTATACGTGAGAAAAAAAGGCAAACAAGTTAAACTTGTTCAAGTCGCTTTTCACCGATAGACTGTCAAATGAGATTTCTCACTACTATGATAGAACTTCACTATCGCAACAGGTTTATTATCTACTACCAGTAGCCAACGCCTCCACAGTTTTTCTTTCTAAGCACATTTGAATTCTAAGCACTGTTTGAATTCTCAAGTCTTTTCAGACAAATCATTTGTATTTGGCAATGCTGTAAAAAAGCAGCTCTCCTTAAACTGCACTGATTGACACATTGGTCCTTCGGTGCTTAACTGACTGCATACATTTCAAGACTATTTTTAGAAATATACATCGACACAACCAGTGAGAAGAAGGAATATTAATACTTATAAATATTGAAAAGCAAATAATGAGAGAGCAGACAATGCAAATAGCATGAACTAAAAACCACATCTGGCCCAGTACTCCAGTTTAAAGAAGTAGAGGAAAAAACCTTTGTGCATGGCATAAATCTGCCAAGCATGAGATGGCAATATCAGCTGCCTGTCAAGGCAGGAAGGATAAGCAAAATCTTAGGAATAAACGTATAAAATGTTGTCAACAAGCTAATTTTGAGCCAGTGACATTCAAGAGAAATACTAAATGTAAAAGGCTGCTCTTCTTCAACGCATAGAACAGTTGGTACCAAACAGAGATTAGCAAAACAACAGATCCCAGAAAACTGGGAGATTCTGGTAAAGTCTCCCCAATTAAGCAACTATGGAAGGCATTTTAAAACAAGGTTAAACATAGAGAAGTTCTTTCATGTGCACAAAGAGCACTTCAAATCACCTCTGAAAGAAAACAAATGGGTTCTTCAAATAACATTTTCATGTAAGGTTCTGATCCGTATTTTTAGTTCAACTTTCCTTTTTTTCTTCTTCCAGTTTAAAATGCTCAGTTTCCCAATGCACTGGAAACAGCCAACTGCACTATGGGACATCAGGCATCAGTTTAGTTAAAGCAACAAGCAGATTCAAAGACATTTTTTCTCCAAAAAAAGAGGCTTCAAATAAAAATCAGAAACTCATTATCACATTTGTTCTACCCTACCCTAAATCAAATTAAACGTCATTAAGAGCAGAAGTTCTATTAACTCAGAATACAATAAATAAAACATATGAAAGATTTATCCCTGACTTCATTTTTGTAGTCTGTAGACAGAGTAGGATAAACAAGGCAATTCCAAGAAGCAACTCTGCACAAACTCATCCAAATCATCTCACATTACCGTGCCATGTGTCTAACACAAAACTGTTCAACTGATTACACACATGACAACTTTCAGTACTTTGCACTTGATCTTTATATTTAATTGCTGGAAACAAATGAATGCCCTGTTTCTCAAGTATGCCGTACATACACATTTAATTCAGTACAGCACGCTGTTCAGATGAAAAGAATGTCCTGAAAACATGAGGAGATGGGGGAACAACGCTGTCCAGGGATTGAAGCTGGAAGAGGACAAGTTTTGTCACAAGCACATAATGTTCATGTTTCATACTTTCGGACAAAGCCTAGCCAACGGACTAGTAGGGAATCTAAGCTTAAAAAAAAGATTGCTTACAATTCAGTTACAAAACATCTGCTTTCTGACCTGTCCATAGCATGACTCCTTCACCCGATAAAGCTGGGAACCAGTCACGTACCAAACTTTGGTCTGCCTTGGATATCAGTAATTACACTGAAAGCAGCAAGTTCGGCTTCTGAAGTTTTTTTCTACTGACATAACATGGATAACATTCTATACTGTCTAACATCGTCCTAACAAAACATCAACTGTGACATGAAGACACGAAAGAACTGTTTGATGTCTACATTCATTTAAACTTTGACCCCTAAGCCAAAGCAGGGTGCCAATTCATGTTTAAAGATGCCGTAATGATGCAGGTGTTTGCCTACTGGGAACAGGGCTCTTACTATCACTTCCAGCTACTAAGGAACAGTCTACAGCAGAACCTACTGCGATCCCAGTGGTCTCCAATAGCTACCAGTTTTCTGAATCATAGTCATCCAGTGCCACCAAAGAAACAAAAGTAGTCACCAGGACAATGGGTTACTGTTTCAGATGCTGGACAGGTAAAGCCAGTGCAAGCACCATCAAGCTCCAGAGCAAGCAAAGCCTGGCTGTAGGTTGCTCGACCTCACTGATGCTCAGCTGTCAGTTTCCAATCACACTCACTGCCAAAATCACAAATACAATTTCAGTGCACAGAGATAACTGCTTAGATGCAGACAGGTGCCCAAGGAGACACAATCTAAACATCTTTCATGTTTCAAATTTTTGGGTCAAATCAGAGTTAGGCAGAGAGCGATGTGTAATTGACATGGCAACACTATGAGAAACAGGAACTCAAAATCAGCTGTTAAACCAACATGCAAAATAAATATTTCAAAAAAAGTAATTCCCTCTGGAAAAAAGACAGCAAAATAATATTTGCAGATTTATTTGTTGCATTCTATAGGAGACTTTAAAATAGAACCTTTTCTTTAAGTTCTGAATATTCATTTGACAGATTGAAGATCCCTTTGTTTCTAAGGAAACAAAGAAAAGTCTTTGTTCCTCTCCGTTCCTCTCCTAACATCCATGCATGGTCTCCTGCACTCGAGAGAACAAGATATCTAACTGATTTCATAGCACCAGACTGTTCATCAAAAATTGTAGCCACAGTAGACGTTTATAAACAATTAATTTGGTATTGCTGGGAGGGAGATTACATTTGTTCATACTAAGTTTTCATATTCATTCACTCAATGAATGTACTTGAACGTACCCAAACTTGTGTACCCACACAATATCATGAATTTTAAGATCCACTGTATACATAATTCTGCAGAGAATTAATGTGCCATAGAAACCAGACTAATCCATCAGCGTTCAGTACTAATAACCCTGCACTTTCCAAAACCAACTTGTTTAGCCCTAGCTTCTCCAGAGCTCTGGGATCCAGAAGCCACTTAAGCAGCTACCCTCAAAGAGTAATATCCACTTGCAGCCACGTCCTCCCCTGTCACATACTTCTTGCAACACTCTAATAGTATTACAGCAACCACAACTTGAGTGAAGCTGACATACCTTCATAATCACAGTTTACTCCTGCACTAACAAAAGCCACAAAAATGACCAAGAAACATCAGTAAACATGAAAGAAGACAAGGAAGGAAAAACTACAGCACTGCTCAGTGCCACAACAAAATGAAAGCACTTCAACAGAATGCTAAATGTTTAAGGACACAAGCAAGACCTTGGCAATGCTCCAGTTACTTCTTGCAACTTCATATTCCATGGACATGCTAATACACTGCATCCGGCTTGGACTGTTCACAATACAGGGATACACTACTTTACCTAACGTTGGCATTTTAAACTAATTCAGCTTACATAAATCGATCCTACCATTAAAGCTTTTCTCTTCCTTTACACCACAATTCCACTCAAAACTATACTTATGTACGTAGGTATTGACAGATGATAAAAGGTTTGAATTCTGAAAAATAATCATTACAAGTACTGTTGAGAAGGTACACTTGCATCAAAAACTGAAGATTTAACATGAATGAAAATCTCTGAAGTATTTTAATATCTAAACCCTGCTGGTATATTCCAGACAGCAGCCACCAAAGCAAGTAGGATTCAAACTAGAACTTGTTAGGAATACAGATGGACAAACAACCAATGGGCTGGACCCAGCCTGCTAAGCAGGCTTTTATTTGGCCACTGGCAGTGCTTGCTAGCCAACTACCACATGAGCCAAGTCCAGCCCATCAGTCAGCCAAACGAACTGGAGGTGCTGCTAGGGAAAGAAAAAAGAGGAAACAGAAGTCTGGTTGACAGGGTTTATTACCAGGCTAGTGTCAATTCAGCAAGAGCAGCTGTACCTTTTCCAAGGACAGGAAGCAACACACACACTACAGAGAAGAAAGAAAAAGCACAGACGGGACCTTTAAGACTATAACTACTGCAGTGAAAAAAAAGCACAGGTATTCCCAACTACAGTCGTCCAACCTGAAGAGTTGGAGTTAAGTACAGAGATAAAACCACAGAGCTGGGCTGGGTGTAGAAGTGCTGGTTACCTGAGTCATCCCCATCCAAGCTGGAATGAGCCTGGCTCCTGCAGTCATTCGGTAATTCAGCACCAAGCACCCAACACTCTGCAAAGGTTCACTAACCCAAGTGACACGCAGCCAAACACGACCAAGCGCTGCAAGCAACACACCCCTTGAAGCCAGAGATGAAAAACAAGAGCAGCAGTGAGTCTGACTGGGCTGACCTTGACACAAACTTAACAAGTTTAGCCTGGCTTAAATCCATTGCATTCAGCTGTTTGTCTGTTCCACAATCCACAAAACCACCACAGCAAAAGGATACTCGGACCAGTCTGTCACTACGAAAACACAAGTCAGAAAGGATAAAAGTTAATTCCACCTAACTAGTACCATATTTAATATAGCAGCATACTGGATGTACTGCTTTCAGATTGCAGCTGTTTCTGATATCACTTGCAATCCAACCTAATAAATTTGGCCCTGCCTGTGGAAGGGGGGGTTCGAGATCCATGATCCTTAAGGTCCCTTCCAACCCGGGCCATTCTGTGACTCTGTGAACTCTGTCAGGCTCATTCTAAGCTCAAGCCCATCTCTCTCCATCTCCCTTAACGATAATGCTTTCACCCCACACTCAACTCTAAAAATTCCTGCAGTTTGCTTGCACACATGCCAGACAATGCAACCTAGGTGGCCACCTGCCCTGACAACAGACTCTCTAGGAACTTGAAATCACCGTAATTCTGGCTGAAACCACATAAAAACTAAGACAACTGAATAGAATGATGCTCCTCAGCATCATTTCATGCATTGTTTAGAGTATTATCAGTTTTACCTATTGCAGGGACTAACTCAGCCTCCGATATCCCCAGGTAATGAATAGCAGATAGCATTGCTTTGCTAACTGATGGCAACAACTGCCCTTAACAACTACCCCATCTGACTGTATGCTGCATTCAAACTCACCAAGTCTCTTAACTCTAGTTGCTTTTTTTGTTGTTTTTTGACATTACAATTCAACCAAATCACGTTTTTGTTAGTTTAAAATCAAGTTGTTGCTAACACAGAAAAAATAAATCCACACAGAGGTCTGATAGAGCTAGGAAAAAAAACAATTGTCCTGCGAAATGATTCTGGCATCAGACCACACATCCCTCTGATTTGACCCTCACTGTTTTGAGGGTGAGTATAAGAGACAGTGGTCACTGGCATAGTGCTGCTGCCTGCATGAGCAGTCCCTTGAGTACCTACTTCCTGTTTTTACTCACAGAGGGTAGCATCACGCAAAGAGCAGCTCCTCTACAGGCCTACCTATGCCCTACTTCTAAATATTCATAGTCAGAGGTTCAACATCCTATCACATACCCCGTTTGCTCTTATCAGAGCAGGAAAAAATAACATGACATGGAAGATTTCCAAAAGGCATTCAGACACGCTTTTAGCTAACAGACAAGCACTGGGTTTTAATCTACTTTACAAAAGAGCATGCAGCGTGGTTAGAGACACTTTGCAAGGTTATGAAGGAAAGCTTACAAGGTCCTTTCCCTGCTGCCTCTGGACAAATCAGCCCTAAGAAGTGCTCACTGAATTAATATTAAGCCCGCTATCGAATTTAATTCAAAAAGAGGGGAGTTTTGTTCAGGTGAGAAACAGAGAGCTGTCTCCAACCCCATCCCTTTACACCTTCACTTCTTGTTGCCTTATTCACACACGGCAGAACAATGATCACTCGGTCATCTTTTCCACAGTAAAGTTACCTTTAATTAAGGAACAAAGTCAGAGCAAGATGCACACATACATTAAACGACTGAAGGATGTAGAAAAGCCCAAGGCTTCCTAGAAGTCAGACCTCGGATCATTACCTACAGGCCCAATTACGACACGGGACTTGGGCGGGGACGCCGCGGATGAGGCGCTGCTGCAGGCAGCAGACGACAAACCCCTACTCCAGGGCCGCCCCAGGCAGGCCCGCCTTCCCCGCGGGGCCAGAGCGGGGCAGGGCCGGCTCCCTGCCGCTCAGGCCGACGTCTGCCCAGGCCGTGCCTCTCGCTCCCTCCCGGCCTCCAGCCCCGCTGCGCGACGGTGCCTCAGCAGGTGCCGCGGAGACCGGCAGGCACACAAAGGCGTAGCGCGGTCCGGCCTAATGCTGCGCGTCGGTGCCTCAGGCCGTGGGCAGCCAGAAGGCGCCAGGGGCGCTCAGCCGAGCGGCGGAGTCGCAGCGCGGCACGGCACAGCACGGGCTGCTGCCGAACGGGGCCGGAGGGAACCGCGCCGTCGCGTCGCGCGGCAGCCTCACCATAGCCCGCTCCTGAGACTGCGCGGGGACCCGGCCCCCCGCCGCTCTCGTTGCCGTCGCTCCAACCCCTCTGTTGCCTCCGTCCGCCATTTTGAGAGCGAGAGAGGCGGCGGCCACCGCCACCGCCCGGAAGAAGCTCCCACGGCCACCGGGCCGCCGCGCTGCGCCGCCTCCACGGCCCGCCCCAGCGGCGGCACGGCTGCAGCGCGCAGGCGCCGCCCTCTCCCTGCGCATGCGCGGTGGTGCTCAGCCCCTGTAGGCGGAGACGCGGCGGGAGGACGAAGCGCTGTGTGCGTACGTGCGTGTCCCGCCCTGGGGCGGCGGTGCGAGCGTCCTGCTCTCAGGAGGCGGGTGGGAGCCTGGGGTGAGGTGATGCTGCTACCTCGGCCCGGCCGAGGAGCACTGTGAGGTGCTCATGCGCCGTTTGTAGCTGCAGAGAAGGCCTGCAGGTGTGTTTCCAGGTATAGTCAATAGGTTTTCCTCAGTGTGTCTGGCTGGGGGTACACTCAGTGTTGTTCTTACGCCTTGAAAACATCTGACAAGACTTTTCCACGGTAACTATCGCCCACCTTCACACTCGTTTTCTTTTTCTGTAATGTCCTAAATTGAGTTAGCAGCAGATTGACGCGGCACGGTGAGAAGTGCCGTGACTTGGGGCACATTGTGGCAGATGTTGAGGAGTGGCTGCAGGTTGATTCACCTCACCAAATCAGTCACCTGCAGTCACTGTGCACGTGTGGTGAGTGCCACAGCTTTAGGCAGAGGAATAATTAAAAAAAAAGAAAAAAAAACACTGAGAGTTTTGCAGCTTCAGCGGTGCACAACGAGAAAATTAAAAGTCAGTACAAATCTTCATCCTGAATGCATTGCAGGTCTGTAGTCGCCCCCTTCGGCGGCACCGCTGACAGCAGCGCTGCCGTACAACAGCCAGGCGTGGGCTGCGAACGCTGTGAATTTTGATGGGCTCACCTCGCGTGTCAGCGCCAACACGAGCGATCGCGGCACCCGGCTGCTGACACGCCGGCAGCGCGGACACAGAGCCCGATTCCCACGTGCCGTGCGGGGCAGCGGCGGCACTTTGCACCGGCCTCCCGACCGCGTCCCTCCCAGCCCCCGGCAGAGGCGCGGCCCGAGGGGGCGGGCCGCCGGGCGGAAGTGCTGAAGCCGGCGGAGGCCGCCCGGGGCGGGCGCGGGTTGGCGGCGAAGCGTAGGATGCTGAAGCTGGCCGCGGGCCTGCTGCTGGCGGCCGCCGTGGCGCTGCTCCTGGACTGGTACGCGCCGGCAGCGTCTTCGGCGCCGGCGGGTCTGCGCCGCCAGCGGGCCCCCCGGCCTGCCCCCGGGGCGGAAGCCGCCAACCTGCTGTGGGCGGTGCAGGTGAGCGGGGCCCCGCTGAGGGGGTCCGCGGCGGCGGCGGGGGTCGCGTGTGGTCGCGGGGCCCGGTTCTGAGATTGAGGGAGGCTTCCCGCCTTTTCTCTGTGAACGCTTCCCTTTGCTGTCCGTGAGGAGCGACAGGTGTCCGGCAAGAGTGCCCGGGAGTCGAAGCGTGATAAGGGAGGGGTAATTAAAGCTCACCTAATTATTGCATTAACCTGTGTTGCATCAGTACCCCGTCCTGTGTGATACCGGGCTCGGCTGCTCGTTTCCTCTTCCAAAGATCAGGAAACTTATGTGACAGGGAAATCGCTACGCTCTTTTTTAGCGTCAGAAGTACTGGGCCGGCACGAGAGCGACACAGCTTGGCTTTCGTGCCCGCGGCCTTGTCTGAACCCGACTGAACCCGGAGCGGCTCTGCGCGCTGCTGGCCGTGTGCCGGCCCGGCCGGGCGCCTCCTGACGCCGCAGCGCTCCCTGCTCGCTCCCCACACACTGCTTGCCTACGTGCCGGGTGGGCGCCGGCGGCTGAGATAGCACCTGGGCGGCTGCACCGTTCCTGCTAACAAATGGGCTCCTTCTGCTAATCCGCTCTTGTTCTGAATCCTGCCGACGCTTTCTCTCTGTATTAGCTGCAGGCAATGGTCTTAGCGTGCAGTCCAGCATACTACGAGTCCTATTGTTCCCTCCAATTGCTGTGTATTTTCTAAGCCAGTTTTTCCGGTGTTTTTTTCCTGCTGCTACTTAAAGCACTGTCACTGCAGAACAGTTTTCAAAATGCAATATGTGCTTGAATTAATGTAGATAACATCCCTATCTGGAGGTTTTAATCTCAGAGCCGGTACTACAGCAGTATGTAGCAACAGAGCTATGCTGGCGAGCTGCATGCACAGCTCTGTACTCCTCTTTGGTTGCATTACTTCCAGTGGAGTTCTCCCAAGGATAGGTCACAGCACAGCTAATTTGAGGCTTGGCTTTACTTTCGTGGGGTTATGTTCTCTTTCAGATGTGCCCTTTAACAGCAACTTTATCATTGCCCTAACTTGGAAATGAATCAAGCGCTAAATCCAGCGTTGTGCCAGATGATGTTATGGGAAACAGGCTGCAAGCTCCCTGGTGACTCCCCATGTCTACCCCGGGTCACTGGATTGAGCTTGGGAGATTCTGCTCCTCCCACGGCAGCTTCTGCAATGTTTTTCCTCTCATCCACAGGATCGTCTCCTGTGAAACTAAACTAAATAATGATCTCTCTACTACAGTCATCTATTAAGGACTTTTTCAACTTTCTTATAGTAAAAGTTCTTTACTTAGTACTAGTAGCTTTCAAATTCAGTATTTGCCCAAGGAGGTTGTGGATGCCCCATCCCTGGGTGTATTCAAGGACAGGCTGGATGTGGCTCTGGGCAGGTTGGCAATCCTGCCTGTGGCCGGGGGGCTGAAACTAGATGATCTTCGTGATCCTTTTCAACCCAGACCGTTCTGTCATTCTATAATTTGACAAGCTTACCATTTGTGTTTGGTTTTTTTTCCTGTTTCTCTCAGCTTGTATATCCTGTTTCTATAAGCCTCATAATCCTCCCTTCTTAATGCCTGCCTTTTCTAAACAACCTTATCTCTAGATAAGGGATGTGGACGGTGGTTTCTCCTCACCCCTAAGGTTCCTCCAACCCCTTTTTGATGAAAGCCACTTCCTGTGTCTTAGTGGGAGAGGCTTGCTTTCTGGACAGGTCAGGTGAAGGCAAAAGAGAAAAGTAATGTGGCAGGTGGACTTGTATTTCCTTTTGTGAAATTGATTTCCCAGTTTCCTAAGAGCATTACAAACTTTTCCCCTTGCCTGCTCATTTCCACTTCTTTGTAACTCCTGTGACCTTCATACTTCATGGTTTTTAATAATGATAAAGTTAGTTTCAGTTCTGCGGAAGTGCTGGGATGCTGCAGCTCTTGGAACTTAATAGAAAAGCCTTTTGTAAACCTTAAGCTAGTATTGTAGTAGGGAAAAAGAATGGGAAGACCATTCTAGAAAATCAGGCCTCTTGACAACTGTCTACTTATGGCGTTTGAGATTTACATTCTCTGTTGTTATTGGTAGAGCAGGAGAAAGGTTTCTTCTAAGACCTTTTGCTCAAGAATCTGGAGACAGCAAGGATAGAAATTTGCATATTCTCTGTTAGAATGCTGAGATAAATAAGTTGCAAATCCACAGACTTGGGAGGAGATGTAAGGTGCTGTAGCATTGTCAGTGATTAAAGTAGGTTTGATGCATTGAGGTAGTGTAGGAGAATTGGCACCCTGAACCCATGACTAAGCACCAGGTGAGAAGGTGTGGCTAACCCAGGGAGCTCAGGTGTGAGCAATGCACCTGAGTGACAGGAAGGGGTGGAGTGTGGATCCACCCCTCCTCACCCTCCATTTAAGGGTTAGCAGCCACGAGAGCTTGTGTTCTTTTTGAGATTGTATGCTTTTTTTTAGCTATTACTGGTTGTTGGAAGTGGTGAGTTAATGTTCTTTCTTTATTAACTGCTATTGCTCTGTAGTGTCTGTATGCTGTTCAAAGGTATTGTTGTCATTTGCCTTCTTCTGCTATGCAAGTAGTTTTATTGTGCTCTTTAATTCACGATAGTTTTGTGAATGTCTCAATGCACTTGAAGTTAAGATTACGTCTTAAAGCTTTTTTTAGCATCTAATTCTGGTGTAGAGGAAAGTTCCATAGAAACAAATGTGGGGTTTTACTAGACTAAATTCAGATAAACTGTTTTCAAGTATGTTAAAATGACAAAATAGAAGTTAAGGCATTTTATTTGAGTGTCTTTTTTTCTGGATTTCTTGAAGAGGAAAGAGTTTTATAAGAGCCAGGTTTATTCAGTAGAATGTAAAAGTTCATGTTGTTCTTTAATCAGTGATATCATAGACTCATAAAGGTTGGAAAAGGTCTCTAAGGTCATCTGGTCCAGCCACTAGCCCGTTGGTCAAATGGTCATGAGCATGTGCTTACTAATCTCTGTGCATGAGATAGTATTTGTCTAAATTGAAGAGGATAAAGCATTGATTTGACTGAGGTGGAATGGCTTGAAAGCATTCACCCAAGATATAGTTGGATAGACTTAATAAGTAAGTAAATATCCACGTACTTTTCTTGTTCTGAATTTCCTTCCTTCCCATTCCTTCTCTAAGGCTCAATATGGCTTTACTGTTGTGAAGGCTTTGACTGATTGGTTCAGAGATGAACAGTGTATTTCATGATTGTGTACAAGTAGTCTCCTTATTTCTTGGTAACTTCTGCATTCATGAAGGTATGTGGAATGGGATCAAAGTGCCCTCATCAGATTCCCATTAAAGTGAATAGGGAGATTATTAGAAATCCTTTTGCTTGGCTATTGGGAATCTTGTACCAGGTATAAAATGACTGCTTAGTGTGCTTCAAGTCCTAAGCTGACTTTAACCTATTCTTGCTTTGCAGAACTGTTTAATTCTCTCTTGCAGAAGGGTTGCTGTGTTGCAGCAGAAATTCATAGAACATGGAAGTCAAGAGGCTGCTTACAGCTATCAAAACTTATTGTAGATAGCAAGTATTTTCCCATACTGTTGTATGCCCTTAGAACTAAGGAGACTTGATGTATGTGTGATTTTAGGAGCTACAGAGGCAACACTGTATGATATGCTTGTTCTGCTCTTGTTTCTCCCTAGTCATCTGTTTCTGTACTTGCATCCTTGATACCAGTATGAATCAACGTGACTGCCCTTATGCTGCACTCTAGCATATTTGGCTTTGCAGAACAACTTGTTTAGGGCAGCGTTTCATTTTTCTCTCTTTTGCAGGTGTCAGATATCCATATAAGTAGATTTCAGGATCCCACACGAGCTTCTGACTTGGAAAAATTCTGCTCTGAAACAATCAATATAATTCAACCAGCATTTGTTCTCGCAACAGGTAAGCAATTCACAAGTGTGAATTTCCTGTTGAATGTGCTGTCAAATTAAAAGCAAATAAGCAAAATTCTAGGATCTCAGAATAGGGCCTTAAAACTTAAAGGTTTGTTGAGCTGTGGAAGTAGAATTGCAGGTGAAAATAGATTGCTAGAAGCAGAAGAGGCCAACTTCTGAACTTGAGAATTAGTTTTTGCTTAATATCTTCAATTTGATGGGAATTTGGCATACTATGTATAACTAAGAAATTAAGTTATGTAGCTATTTTTTCCCCTTATTTGTCACTATACCTAAGTTGTGTTTAGTAGCCACCTTCTTTTCTTGTAGAGGTTACGTTTCATTCTTTGTGTGTGAAATTGCGGGAGAGAGCAGTGTCTCTGAAAGAAATTAGGAGTCAATTCCTCCCTCAATTATTCTGCATTACAACAGTCCCTGCTTATTTATATGAAATTCTGCTGTGACCTGATGTAAGATTTTTTTTTCTGCTGGTTTCTGTTTGAACTTATTCTATTGCCAGGACAGGTAAAATCAGTCTTGCCATTTTTATTTGATACCTTACTTCTAATGTTGGAATGGATTAAGTTTTAGCAAGCAAATTGAAAGGATTTTGAGCCCTTATTGTAGATGAGATAAGCAGTTGCTTATCTGCTACTTGCTTTTTAAGTTCAGAGCTCAGAAATAGTTAGCATTCATCTTTCTACTAACACTGCAGGAAAGCGTTAGCATAGAAACAAAAATGAGAATGATTTGAACTTCAATTAGAGCTTGGGGAAATAGAGAAGATGTGAAGTCGAAGTCTCCATGACTAGAATTATCAGGGATAAAGAATGCATAGTACTTTATTTTAGCCTGTGATTAGTAAAAGTGTTGCAGTGACACACTTGATAGGCATTTGATTAGCTTTCTGTATCTGCATTAGAAGGCATTTACCCTTATAGTAACCTCTTAGACCAGAAGTCAGGAATGTCCAGATTGTACCCAGGAGGCCTGCTGCCACTAACACTAGGAAGCTTGCATTGCATGCTTGCCTACTTGGTATTTGTATGAAGTGCTTGCATGAGCTGTATGGATATCTCATTAGATTTCACCTTTGTACATTTGCAGGTGATTTGACAGATGCTAAGACAAGTGATAAATTGGGGTCTGAGCAGGTAGAAGAAGAGTGGAGAATTTACCAATCGGTCCTGAAGCGATCAAGGGTCAAGGAAAAAACTAAGTGGATAGATATCAAAGGAAACCATGGTAAGAAGGAACTGAAACATTTTCTTTCCTGTGATTACAGAGATGATTTAAGTAAGTTAAAAAATGAAGTGTTAGTAACAAGCATATTAATGGTGGTTATAAGTCAGTAGAAAGGCTTGCTATCCAAGTATCTGTTCCACTAAGGGCAATATTTTGTTTACAGGCACTTACTGGAATTTTAGTAACAAGGAAGTAGGAGTCTTCATGTATTGCTTTGCATGTCAAGTGATAGAATGTATCTTCAGATGTTAGTTTCCAGGTTGTTGTTTTATGAACTCCATCTTTTAATAGAAGAGCAAGCTGTAACCTTACTGTACTGAAGAAATGGTTTTAATTTAGTTTTCACAGGTGTGTTCTTATAGCTTTATATTCTAAAAGTAGTATGTGTTCATCAATAACCTTGTAACAGCTGGCTTGTATAGCCTACTGGAAGGGCAAAACTAGAAGGCTTAGTGCTGAGGTGGAGAAGTACATCCTGTTTTATATACAGCCCATAACACTTACTCCCATTTTCCTGGAAGACTTCTGTTAGCAGCTATAATGGAGAGGTGTGGGCCCCAGTACAAACATTCAGTTTGTAGTAGGACAGTTGTAGTACAGTGCAGTACAAACTTTTCCGGGTTGCTTATGTTTTACACATGCTACTCCCTGTTGCTATTCCTACTTCATTTTCCCCAGGTCAGTTAGGTCTTCATATAAGCCACCCAATCTCAAAAGCTTCTGTAAAGCTTTGTGGTGAAACTGTGTGGTTAGCTTTTAGCCACTAAATTACAATTTGCACGTCTACAAAAATTTTGCCTTTGAATTGAAACTTGAGTGAGAAAAGTATTCATACTATTGGGTCAACTGCATGAGGTATGTGATGTTTCCTATGTACAGTCAGACAATTTGCTCATTGACTGTGTATTTTTTTTAAATACAGCTTGCCAGTGCTTGCTGAGACCACTTTATTTCAACACTACGAAGTACAGACAAATAATCAATTTAATGTGAAAATGTATTCATTTACTTTTTTCTTCTCTTACAGATTCATTCAACATTCCACGCCTGGATAGCGTTCAGAATTACTACAGGTATTTTTATTTTCTACGCAGACACCATTTTATTCAATGTCAAAATCTGTTTTCAGTTGTCAATTATGCTTTCTCACTGGCTGTTCTGTAGCCCAGGATCACGTTTGCCATTCCTGCTACTGGTTAGTCATGTAGAGTGTACTCAGAACAGAATTCTTTGTTTAGACTTCTGATCTCTTAGCCCTGTTTATTTTGTAATTGCACACCCTGTAAATCTGTGTTTAGGAGACATTCTGTGCATTATATTTCTTGAGGACTTCTGTGGTTTATTTCTGTACCACAAGTGCTTTTGAAGAACCTTTTCTTTGAGATAGATGGGGAGGGAAAGAAAAAAGTAACACAACACTACTTTTTCATTCTACATACTTGTTGTCATGCCATATGGGTCTAAATTTTATCTGAACCATTTCTTCACACTTGAATGATTTTTAAAAGACTAAAAGTAGTAGTATAGATGGGGGGGGGGAAGAAGAGGATGGTGGGTGGATGAGTCTTGGGGAACTCACTAGAGATCTAAATGGAAAGATTGGTCAGGAAGCTTTCACCTTTTCCATTGGCTCTTTGGTTTGTATGTTGTAAAGGTAGCCACAGCTTTCACTGATATTCAATCCTTTCTTTTTTCTGCCCTTCACATTTGAACACAAAATGTTGTCTCAATTTCAGAGATGCTCGTAGTTCTGACTCTTTAGAAATGGGGGAGGACTTAGAAATCTAATTTCTCTTTCACAGTAAGCAAAGAGAGAAACATTTCTGATAGCTCACCAATTTGCTTCAGTTCCTGCAGCCAGGCAAGAGCAGATAATGTTTTCCCATGAGTTCACAGATGCTATCCTACAGCAGCTTTATTTGCAGGAGAACATGAAATTCAAATGTGGATTTACAGTGCAGGGGTGTATGTATGGCACTAATGAGGCTTTTACATGGGCTGGTTCAGTGCATGTCCCTGTATCTTTTCCCACAGCCTTGGCAACACAGCAGTGTATTATTTGTCTTCCACTCTATTTAAGTTATGATTGCTATCAGAAATCCTAGTGAATTGTGTGGGAAGATGTAGCACTAGCAAATTTGTAGGAACATCCCTGAATTCTTGGTGCTGAAATTTGGCCTGGACAGCATTGCTGTTTGGAAACATGTACGGATAACCTGCTGAAGACACAGCCCTCACAAAAGGGATTCAAAATGATTAATACAACAAAGAACGTTTTTCTGAAATGTGCCACACTCAAAGGAGATAGAAAGGGGATGGTGGAGTAAAGAGTCTTGTGGAAGGTTTTTTAATTTTCCACCTCACATCAGTAAACAATCTAAAGGACAGTATCTCTTTTTGTCTGAGACACACTGAATCCCTTGCATGATATCTGGTCAAATAATTCTTTGCTGCACGCTTCTAAGGCACTGTAGGCTGCAGGTACAAAAATATAGGCCAGGGAAAACAGTTAACAGAGTAAGATTTGATGTTAAATATGTATTAAAACTAAAGAAGGCAGCAGTTGTATTGAAACATACAAACGCGTGAGTTCTTATTTTACATCTGTAGTGTAAGCAGAGGATAATTCAACTGTTGCACATAATTTAAGTGAGACTAGAGGCAGAAACCTAAGGATTGTGGTACGGAGCTTGCAGTTTTCTTAAAAGTTAATGATGTTCATAAAGATAACATTAATTTCAAACTACAGAGATTCTGAGAGAGTCTTTAAGTCTTTATACTACACTGAAAGTATAGTGTGTATATATATATATTTACTTCTAAGTTCAGGATTTGCAATGTCATTGTTTTTTTTTTAAAGATTTTATTGCAGTAACAATATGGAGCTAGATCTAACGCACAAGCTTTTGCATTTATCCTACATGTGTCATTTTTATCATTGCTGCAGGCTTTCCTAATAACAACATTTCAATTTTATTTTGGCAGGAAGTACTCAGCCTGGCGGAAAGATGGCTCTTTCCATTATGTCCATACCACCTCATTTGGGAGCTATTCATTCATCTGCGTGGATGCCACACTCAGCCCAGGCCCAAAGAGACCCTATAATTTCTTTGGGATTTTAAATACGGTATTTCAGAATTCTTAATGTTTCATTTTGCTGGCTGTTGTATGGTGTATTAATCTGGGGGTGTTTTTTCCTTTTTTGTAATTAAGAATCACCTGAAAGATTTCTGCTCATTGAAAAGAGTTTCTATGTCTGTAAGTTAATGTGTGTGGAGATTTTGTAAAGAAAAATGAACGTACCTTTTAATATTTAGAGCCTATGTTTTCTCTCAAAAAAGAATCCAGTACAACAATGTCAAATTCGATTTTTTTATAAGGTTCTGTCAGTAGTTTATTAAAATTTAGCAAAAATGTAGTGGTAAGTACTTTATATACCGTAAAACTTTTGGAAACAAAAAATACTTCCTAATTTCGCTCCTTGCTTTGCTGGATTTTTGTTTTGATTAATATTACAGATAAGATGGTTGCACTAAGTTTCATGATGGAAATGTGAAGTATGAATATGAAAGAACACTCTAAAGAAATGTTATTTATTAAAAGTGACGTCCTGGTCTTCCAAGACCATAAAAACTACACATTTTCCTTGTTTTGTTTGTTGAAAAAATAACACAATTCCAATCTTCAAAAGAAATATCAGCTTCCTTTTGATTTTCTGTGTAGTTTGTATGTATGTTTTTGGTTTTTTGAGATACTTTTCTGACTTATTGCATAGAGTTACTATATCTTGGCAAACAGATGTCATTGAGGCTGTTACCACAGACAGAATATGACAAGTAACATGTTGAGTCTCCTTTGGATAAGGTTAGAAGAACATTTCGTTAAATGTTTTTAAATCACTTTAGGATACTTAGATGAAAGATGATGTAGGAGTGCAAGATATAGTACCCTTTTCCTTGTTTACTGTAATCCATGGGTATGTAGATCCACGGGTAGCTTTGCATACAAATTCTTAAGGAGTAAAGTAATGCCGTTCCAACTGGAGCTCCTGTCTGGGCTCCAAGAACTTTCTTGGTAATGACCCAGCACCAGGAGGTTGAAGAGCCTCACTTGCAAGTTTTTGCATAAATCTTGAGGTAAGGAAAAAGGTAGCCATGGGTCAGTAGACACTTGTAACTGTGTTAAGGATTAATCCTCTGCCAAGAATTTGAACAATAAATTGCATTTGTATCAGTGCATAGCTTGGGTTTCTAATAGATATCTTATGTAGAAATTTTCTTAGAGGCCAAATTCATAAGACAAATGAAATCTTAATTTCACTTAAATTAGCCACACTAACCCAGAAAGGTATACTGAATCAATTTGTTTTTAATACAGGATTTATTTCTGTTTCCTGTATTCATGCATTACAGCATTCATTTTTAGGTAGGAAGGAAAACAATATATTGATTCTTCACTATTTTACTCTAAAAGATTTGCCAAATAGTGAAAGAGTGGATTTGTACTCTTGGTTTTTTTTTTTCCTGCTTCCTGCATTAAATGTTTTGGCTTATGCTGGTATTGGGAGTCTCTCTAAACTGTAAGTGGTTGATGTCAAAAAGACAGTCAAAGAAATGAAAGAGAAGTTCAACTTGCTGTCTAAAGTGATACTTTTGCTTAACATTAACAGCAGTGTTAGAGTAGTAGTTCCAAGATTCAGTGTCACAGTTCTTCCAGTGAAATGACTGAATCACATGGTGTGCCATTCTGAGATCCCTTGTGGCTATAAGAGGCTGTCAAGCAAGTCAGGAAATAATAAGGGTGCTAACTGCATGGTAAACACATAGGTAAATCAACTGAAATGTTTCTTTAACTGTATAAAAAAGCAGTAGAAAGGATAGAAATGTAACTTAATGAAGTATGTCTTTATAGTACACTCTTCCTCTGTTAAGTTGCAAGGAATTTAAGTATCTTATTTTCATGTTTTTTCCAACATTGGATTTCTATGATATGTTTAGCAGTACAACTTGTTTATCCTAAAGCAACTGTAAATGTTCTCTATAGATAACAGATGAATTGCCTTCTTAGTTTCTTTCTGCATTTTTGTTACTATTTCCAAATAACCTAAATGGGTGAATAGTTAAATAGTTATTTTACTGGTTTTGTTTAATGGTTTGCTTGTTTGTTTTTCTCCAAACACCTGCCCACTTCAGAGACAAATGCAAGAGCTCTCTGTGATGGCCACAGAAAGTCTCCGCAGCAATCATACTGTCTGGTTTGGCCATTATCCCACCTCAACAATCATATCCCCAGCGCCAGGGATACGAGCATTAATGAGGTGAGATCTTTTTGTCTTTTTTTGCATGCGTCTTTGATCTGAAGTACACTTCTAGTTTGTCATCACGTACTGTCTATCACTTTACAGGTTTTCTGCAATGGCATTTCCTTCCTATCCAAACAATCATAATTCTTATTTTTTTATCAGTTCTGCCACAGCTTATTTATGTGGACATCTCCATACAATGGGTGGACTGATGCCAGCCTTGTATAGCCAACACCGCAGTGGCACTCTGGAACTGGAATTAGGAGACTGGAAGGACAACAGGAAGTAAGTAAACACTGTGAGCAAATTATTGTATGGACCCTAAGTAGTTCTACTTTAGTACCTTTTTATGCTATTTGGAGAATTTAAGAGAATCATTAGAGCTGTCTGACTGGTAATATTACTATCAATGTTTTTGAAAAATGTCTTTATGAAGTTTTCCTCCCTGTACCAACAGTGTGCTAATAAATCACATAAACTAACTTTTGATCCATTCTTGATATTTAAGAACTAAAAAGATGGCATCTAAATGTCTATGTAATGTGTGTTTAATATTCAAAGTTGGAAAACATTGTAATAAAATTCAGCATCAGTACTTGCATGGGAACTGTTGAATCATGGCCTGAACCTCTGATTGTGACCCCCTGAGGCAAGCACTGAGTCAGCCCTGGGAGCACAGGTGAAGGCAATTCACCTGTAAATGGAAGGGGTGGAGCCAGGCTCCACCTCTCTTAGACCCCATTTAAGGGCTGACTGCCACTGAGGAAGGATCTCTCTCTGGAGATCCCTCCTTGTGGAGTTTCCTGTGAGCCTACAATGCTGGTGAGCACTTCTATTTATCTGTGATTATCTTTTCCAATGTGATAATCTTACTAAGCCTAACTTCTCTATATACTTATTGATCATCCAATACTTTACATCTGTATTCTTATTGACTTTACAGTACTTTACGATCCATGCTCTGGGCCAGCTGTAGGAATTCTAGAGATGAAACATCTACATGTGCTGTTACTTTAGCAGCATGTCAAAAAATGTGATGCTATATGGAATGAATGGTAGTATTTTAGCTTTTGTTCTGCATTAATGCCAATAGAAATACATTTGTACTGGCAAAAGCTGATCTTTGCCTATGGTTAGAGTTCTTAAACAGGCACTATAGAAATGAATGTTATGTCAAAGAATCCAAATATAATGTACATCTCCCTCATTCATATGCAAGATTCAACAGACTTTGATGTTTCAATTTTTGAGCATTGCTTCAGTGGTTTGTAATCAAATGAAACTGATGAGAGGTAACCAGCTGTACATTTAATACAGCAGTCAGTTAACATACGATTGAGCACAAAAGAGTAGAAATAGAAACTAAGTCAAACAAGTTCTGTGTAGGAAACTGGGAAGCATGTGTCACCTGGGCATGCAGTAGTTGTGTCAACAAAACTTTCTTTCATCTTAGGTACCGGATCCTTGCATTTGATCATGACCTCCTTAGTTTTGTAGATCTCACCTTTGAAGAATGGCCAGCAGTTCTCATCACCAATCCCAAATCCTCCCTTTACAGCAGTTCTTTTCACGAACCACTAGTGAAAATTCTTTACTCCACTCATATCAGGTACCCTATAATAATCTCTTGATTTTACAGTATTTCACAATGTTTTAATAGGTGCAGTATTTCATGGTATTTATTTATGTAACATACACCTTAAAAAAAATTGTTGTTATGCCAATAAATACAAGTATATTAAATATGCAGAATCACAATCAAAAAGAAGTTTGTTGTACTTCTCAGTTTAGGAAGCAGTGCTTTAATACTTGCCAGTTTCCTGCTTAGAATCTCATCTGAACATTTTTGTGATCATATTAAACATATGAACTGGTGGAATAATTACTATAACTACATTTCATTTGATTGACACATGTTCCACCATGCCTTCTCTATTACTACCGGACATGAAAGAAATAGGACATGCAATATATTGAGTTGATCTTAGTATCATTGTTTGTCTGGCAGCACTTAATAGTACCTATAATCATGTTTGTTGGTATCTCAGATCTGTAGTACCATTCTTGTGTTCCACTTCATTTCTTATAAATTCAATTACAAACAGGAGGAGTTTATACTCCCAGTAGCAAGAAGTCAAAAACAGGAAAAAAACAGCAAAGGAGTTCAAAGAGTGGTGATTTTTAATGAAAATGTCTGAGCATTATCCAGCTGTATGTTTGCAGAACGATGTATTCAACTAATGTTAACAAATGTTTTGACAGCAAGATTCTAAGTTCTAATATTATTTCTGCCTGGACTTTGAAGATCTATGTTTTTGTCAGCCCAGCCCAATTTCCTGTTCTGTTATTTTGCACAATGCTGTATGGGACTTTCTTTGTTAGTAGTAAGAAAGAGCTCTGTATTATCATTTGTCTACAGATTTTTTATCCTTTTTATTTCTAACTATCTCCTTTGAATTATTAAGTCTTATATGACAAGGGGAAATCTCTTGAAGAGATGATGATGAATCTGCAACTCCTCTAATTAGATCTGTTTATTTTGCTGTTGGTTCAATCCTTAGAATTCTGGTCTTCTCCCCTGCTGCCATTACTTCTGTCACAGTCTATATAGATGGAGTTCGCTTGGGGAATGCTCATCAGGCGTCTGGCCCTCTCTATGTGCTGAAGTGGAGCCCACAGAACTATAGTGAAGGGACCCATCAAATAGATGTGACTGTCCAGGTAAGATACCTATTGGCATTCTTTGTGCTGAATCTTTATTTAGTCATGTGTGCCATCAGCCTTCACGTAACTAGAGGGAAAATGCATGACAACTGACTTGATATTTTTCTGATGGATTATGTTTGCTAAATAGAATAGCACAGACTACTGAGCTCTAGAAGATTAATAAAGCATCTGGGTAAGTGTAAGGTTTATTATTTTTCATGAGAAATATTAAAAAAGGGCAGAAGAGCAAGTCAATATTCAGAAATTTTTGCCTATTACTCAAAAGAAACCATGTATCTTGAACTTAATCCTCAAAGATTATTGGGATTGATCAGGGAAAATACAAAGAAGCATTATGTTAGTTCAGAATGCAAAGGAACTGGGTCTGGAAGGTTTTGGAGATGGGAATGCTGCCTGAAGTTCTTTTTACAGCCTCTTGCAGGCTGAGAGGGAATATGATTTCTGTTTCCCAGAACATCGAACTTAAGTCACATTGGATTGCTGGGGGGATAAAATATTTCTTATTCAATGCTTCTGCTTTGCAAACATATTTTATTTCTGACCCTTCGAGTGGCTTTTAAAGAACCTAATCACACCAGGGAATTCAGCTTTGTCCTGGGTTCAGTTTCAGCTGAGTTCCACTGGGCATTCTTCCTCACAGGGCAAGGATTATAGGGCTCCATTATTCCTCCCGGTCCCTCCATGCCCTCCAATGGCTTTTCTGTACTGTCAGTGTTCTACCTCAAAGCTTGTTACTGATTTCTGTGATGTTTTGTTTAGGGAGGCTATATTTTATAACTGATTTTTACTTTAACTACTGAAAACATATGCACAAAACTAAACAACACTTGAAGAGTGTTATACAGATTTGTATGGCAGTAGTGGTGTTTCTTGTTGAATTCTGGTGGTTTTTTTTTTTGCAAATGAACTTTAAAAAATCTGAATTCCTTTCCAGTTCTCAATCACTATTATGTCTAGTCACTGAATAGTTGGAGGAAAGAGGAAGATGGAAGCCTTGACTTTTATATGTCTGGAGAAAACACAAATACTTGATTGCTGTGCATTGTTTCTGGGGTTGTCTAAATTTTTATGGTCTCAGGTGTCACAGTAAACATACTGAGTTCTTTAATATAAATAGCCAGTTCAGTATATCCTGGGAGATAAGATATCAATATTACATCTGTACAAATATCAAAGAGTTCTGTTTAAAAAAAAATACAGCAGAAATGGGAATGAAAATGCCCTACTGGATCATGAGGATACCTACATTAGTTATAAGGTAACCGGCAAATATGCCAGAAACAAAGTAGAGCAAAGCTTTATTTTTTTTTAAAGCCAGGCTATTATCTCAAATTGAGCTTTCAAAAAATAAGTGTTGGTGGTAGCCAGCAAAGAGTTGCTGCCTTCCATAAAACTGCTGAATATCTGAAAGGATGTCCTCTATGTGCAGGACTTTCAGACTTAAAAACTACAATCTCAAATTTAATGGAGTTGCAAAATTGTTAGGAAGTAATGTTCTGTATGGTAGAAGTGTTTTGATACTGCAGTATGCATATATCAGTCTGCTTTCCAGAAATGCCGAAGGGATTAACTTGCTACTTTAACCTGATTTTTTTGTCATTTCTTTGTAATGTTACATTGGCACTACTTGTATATAATTGGTTTCTTATTTTATTTCAATCTAGGATGCTTCTGGAAGAACTATCACACAGGGCCATATATTTTCTATGGAAGAAAACCATCCTCTTAGATTTGGCTTTTGGCCATCTGTTATTCTTCTTACTGACCACTATGTTCTAGTAAGTGTTCTCAGTAAAACAGCTGTCAGTCTGTGCTGGCCTCCCCACAGACTGCAGGATGCATTTTTCTAATTTCCAGTAGACTTTAATGCACTTTAGTTTTTTTCAGATATAATTCCACTGAAACTTCACAGGTATTTCAGTTTTCATTTCTCCAGGTGCGTACTTCAAATGTGAAGTTTGCATGAACTATGCATGAACATGGAAGGCATAAGTTGCCTTCCATGGTTTAGTCAAAATTATCTGTTTTGAAGTATATATACACACAAATTTGTGTAACTAAGAAATGGGAAACAAGCTACTGGAGATATTAGAAAAAGGAAATATTAAATCAGATAAAACTTCATCTTTTGTATTGTGTGTACTGGACAAAAAAAAGTCTCCCATCAGCTGCTGATGTTATAGCTAGCTGTAGCAAGGAAGGCAAAATTCCCATTGACTTCAGTAAGTTTCAGATTATATCCAGACATTACAACTCAGTACATGGGAAGAAGGCATGTAGTAATGGTTAAGGTGTATTTCTGGAAGAGCACAGTAATGTCCACATGACTGCAGACAGTATAGAAATTGGCTCAAAACTATTACATTAATTAATAACCAGTATTCCTCCCAGTATCTTGAAGTGCAGTTCTATACAGGACAGTACTGAAAAAATATTTTATGTAGGAAGTGTATTGATGGAGTTTAAATACATGTTTTACAAACACCACTTTTAAAAGATTCAAGTATATTGTCATACATCCAACTGAATTGAAGTCAGTAAGATGCAAGTAAATGTAAATCTAGTAACTTAAGTTTCTTAATTCATTGATGCCATAATGCTAAATAGCATTGAATATCTGTTTCAATTAGAAATCTTTGTATAATTCTATCAGTGTCTAAAAGGGATGCTTAAAGGCTGTTAATATTTCAGAGCTGGCGTAGACTTAAAACTGTTTGTTTTCAGGCTCGTACACTCTTTGGACTGATTGTGCTGATTCAGATTGCCTTGCTGGTTGTTTTCAGATACCTCCAAAAACCAGCACTCAAAGGTATGAACCAATGTTTAGCTGTTTTGGGGTTTTTTTTTTTTAGAGGATCTTATTTTGCCTAATCTTATTTACTGTTTATCTGCATGTTAACAATATGTAAATAATTGTAGTTATTCACCATTATGTTTTGCATCCAGCACTGTGCATTTTAATTGGGTTCTCAAAAGCTCCAGCTTTGTTTTAAGAGGACCCAGAAATTCTCCAGTATATCAAATGAAGTCAGTTGAGAGCTTAAACTCAATCAGGTATCTTCATTTAAGCAAAAAAAGTCAATTGAAGTCTAAAGGTTTCATCTTAATTTTTTCCACTGAGGAAAATCTGATGCATAGGGAAAGTAATGTTTTATTTTGTTTCAGTCCTGTGTGTTCGTTTCACTACAGCTAGTGCACAATTGTCGTTATTGCTGTCACCAAAGTGGAGAAACAGATTTCCTGCTACAACAATCATTTTTGTTGACCTTTGCAAATGACATGTACAGGCTTCTGTCTTTATCACAATAGTGTCAGTTCTTGTAACTTGATATTTTGCTCATGATAAATCTGGTAATTGAAAACTAATACTTTCAACTTAGCGGTGTTTATCCTTTAAACAATTGTTTGAACCACACCTTACTAATGAGATTATTTTAGATGCCACCTCCTTTCCTATTCATGTCAGTGTATGTTCCTTCCGTTCCATAATCACGTAGCACTGTGAGGCAACTACAGCAACTTTCTACATAGAAAGAGAAAGTATTTTTTTCAGTTAATTTGATGGACTTCAGCAGTTAAAGTAGAAAGAGCTAGTGCTTCATGATCAGCTTGTCTACACTTGTGAAACACTTGTCTACAGATTAGTGAACATATTATAGAGCTCTTGATTTCCAAAGTTCAAGCTTGCCACCTGGGAATTAGTGTTTTGTGAGAAGGGCAGCCATATACAAGGCCGATTTATAAAAGCTAACTTCATTTCGAAGGCTCTTTGGATCTCAGTCTATGAATTAACTGCTGCAGTTAAGCAACTACTATTAATTTGCTTTTTTCTTGCTAGTATGACATGCTTGTCAGAATGCTGTTGTTTTAACATCCAGCCTTAATTTTATCTCAGTTGCTAGTAGATTTCATCAAGCAGATCTAATCAAAGAGTATCCTGTAAACCTAGTCCTTTGTGACCTGCACAGTTACTGTTTCAAATTCTTACTTTTCATTTAATATGAACTTTCTCCATGTTTTTCATTCTAGCTAACTTCATTTTCTGGGTATAGAATGGTCACTCAGTTTTATTTACGTACAGTAAGTGCCTTTGTTTAGAATGCTAGTCTTTTTTTTGCTATTATTAGCATTGTAGTATTCACTAGTTTCTTATTTCTATTTGTCACATTCTAGAAATGAATTACCTTTCATTTGTTCTGTAGCCATACCAAATATTTTTATATTAACTGAATGAGTAACATACAAACTTATCTCAAAGATGTGTATGCGTGTTACAGCCTGAATCAAGTTCATATTTCTGAAATGTTGCCTCCTTCTAGAAAAGCCAGGACTACTGGGTCTGACCTCATTTTCCCTTCATGTCTTCAGTAAAATAAATGCCTTCTATTACTCAGTTCTGGTTCTGAATTTATACACTGTTCTGGGTAAGTAACCTAGAGTACTGGAGGACATAAGTTACTTTTTGGAATTACACATCAGATTCTGTTGGAAAAAAAATGGACTTCAGAGATCTTGGAGAATAGAGAAAAGATACTTAATGTGTGTGAAATTAATGTGGAACTTCAAAAGTTGGAAGTCTAAGGAGAATAAAGGTTTATTGATGAAGAGCTGGACTTAAAACATCTTCAAATAGATTTAGCAAATTATTACATTATTTTGAAAGCAAAACAAGTATTTTTCATTCTTAGTTTGGGTTTCAGTTATTCTCTGAGTAAGATCTGTGCCTTGGCATAAAACAAACACATAGTATGTACATCTCACAAAACAAATTACTAAGATGTGTCAGCTCTAATATTAAGAATTTTAGCTTTTCTCTTATAAAATGTTTCTAAAATAGCTACTGTTGTGGAAGTAACATGGTGCAGGCTATGCATTTTGACTTGTAAACAATTCCAGCTTGGCTCAGTTTGTGTGACTGTCTCTAAACTTTACTGTAATTCTCTGGTAGGGTCAGCACATGAAAGGATCTATCTTTTCACTTCTCTCATGAGGGAAATGTTACCTGTATTGTCACAAATTCTCAGTGAGATTAAAACAACTTAGAAGTATTTTGATTGCATACTACAGCTCATTGATAGACCATAGCAAAAGGTCAGGATTCATTCACATCAGGAATGTTCATCAGATTGCTGTTTGTTAAACGTGAAACGTTTAATACTACAGACAAACAATAGAGTCATTATACTCAGCCAAGTGTTTTGATCTAAGAGTTAGTGAGTTACAGCACCACCAGAAAATACAATATAGAAATACGTTTGTTTTTTTTTTTTTCAGGACCATGGTTTGTAGGCGAATTGATAGACGGCCAAGTGGGAGCCTGTTTTTCGTTTGGGGTGTTTGTTGGTGGTTCCTTCTTTCGGGGTGGTCTCACATATGTGGTTGGAATTTTACAGGTATGTGTTTAGAGATGAAATTGACAAACTGCTCTCCTGAGAATATTTTGTTGGTTTTTAATATCTTTTTATAAAGAAAGGAGTTTTGGAAGGATGAAGAAGATAAGTAACCGTGCCTGACTATGGCAAACTTTCTAACCTTTCTTCTAACTTAAAAGGTAGGACAGAAGGAAGTTGTGCATATGTTCCTTACACTTCTGTTTGATGTGGCCTCTAATCCTGACATCCAATCTTTACACATTTACTCTTCTCTCTGAATTTTTTTGTCCTTACAAACAAGTTGCAGTAATTAAGCAAAAGGAATGGCCAGGGCAGCTGTTGCATGCTGAATACTCTTCAGATCAGTAGGTGTCACTCTCCATGTAGACCTGAGTCTGGTTTTCTTACTAGTCCGATCTGGCTGCCCTCTGCATTTCTCAGCTGCCTTAGTCTGAAAGGCAAGCTGTACTTGCTCAGCATCTAAGTCTGAACAGTTCATTGTTGCCTTCATCAGAGTCCCTCCCTTGTGGCAGTGCTAACAGTTGTTTTACATCACATTGGGCTGAGTCAGAGAGCTAAATTGGCACAAAGGCTTTCATTTTTTTTGTTACACTAGTATTTTGCCAAGTTTAGCTCCTGTAACTACTCCCTTAACTAGATCTAGGAAGAGTCAGGTGCATATTAGTGCTGTGCACTGCAAGAGAGCAGGCAGGAATAGTTATCCTGGGACTGAGGCTCAGGCAAGCCCAGCTCTCTCAGCTGCAGTGTCTTGGAAGTGCAGCCTGAGCTTCTGGCTTTAGGAATTGCACTCAGCATTTGAAATGGACAGCTTTGTGTGCTCTTAATTTTTTGTGTGCTTTGTGTCTTGCCCAGAATATTTGGCTTGATCATTGTTGTCTTTTTTCTAATTTTTTTTTTCAGATGTTGTTTTTCAATGTGCCATTAATGGCCTATCTGTGCTGGTGCCTTTTCCTGCGGTGCGAAGGTCACAGTTTCTGTTCTCATATCCATTACGTCCGACGGCCCTTGGTTGTGCTTATTCATCTGGCAATGACACTCCTGCTGGCCTGGCAGGTCTATTCTTGCTATTTCTTGCAGCGAACCTACGGGACCTTGGCTTTTGTCTTCTCCCCCATGAGAACATGGTTGGTGGCCCTGACTTCATTTCTGATTTACAAAACCTGGACGTTTCAATCATCTGAGCTCAGAACTTACATAGTAGAAATGAAAAACTGTCAGAGCTTCTGAAATACAATACAATAGTCAAAGTTCTTAAGATGCAACCTACTGTTTTGTGTTGCTGGAATTCTGTACAGACCAGCCATGAAGTCGTAAGATCTGAAGCTGCACCTCCATTGCTGCATCGCTGCAGTAAATGTATAGAAGTATGTATTATATACATGTATTATACAGTATGCTGCATATGTATAATACAACATGTTATATAATACCATTATACATTAATACAGTATGCAGTTAATAGTGTAATCTCTAGTATGTTTTTTTATGATACAAAGCAGATAAGTCTGTATGGATTACCAGTGGAAATGTTTACTTGTTACTACTCTGAATGGAAAATATTTTCAACTCATAAATTCTTGATTTTTATAATGCTGGGAAAAATGTGAATAGATCTTGATAACAAGCTCCAGGATTTGTGCGTAACCGTACTTTTTATTTCAAGATCTGCATATATTTCTAGAGGATTAGACCAGATGTCCTTATAAATTAATATTTATTACAAAGGTTCTGTGTGGCCTTCACTGTAAGAGTCTGATGTTTGCACATTTTTTAGTTCATAATGGTCTATAGGAATCCTTTATAGGCTGCTGGGTGTTTAGATCTGTATTTGTGTGTATGTTCACCTGAGCCATGGTCCTAATCTTGTCCTGGGAGCACCAGTTAATTAATGTGCTCTTTATCTGGAAGGAAATAGTTGTTTACCACTGTTGAGGTTGCTGACATTTTTTCTCCCAGTTGACTATTGAAAGGACAGTGAATGGTTGCCACTGGAATTCATGGCTGTAGTTGAAAGTTCATTTGCTTTAAAGCAAAGAATGGCGAGAATTGTCTCAGGTTGGAAGATCCAAAAGGAATCCCATGGTCTAGTGGCTGTATCCTCACTAAGCGAGAGGAATCAGGGCTGTGTTTCTGGGT
This sequence comes from Gallus gallus, assembly GCF_016699485.2. Classification (NCBI taxonomy): domain Eukaryota; kingdom Metazoa; phylum Chordata; class Aves; order Galliformes; family Phasianidae; genus Gallus; species Gallus gallus. The sequence continues at coordinate 25,587,939 of NC_052536.1, forward strand.
CTCAGCGCCACCAAATGACCTGGGAAACTCATTTCTTCTTGTATTTATTTTTTAGACAAGAAAAAACTGTTCCATCATGAAGAACTTAAGAATCTAGAGCCAAAAGAGCTGAGTTGTCTTTACTAATTACAGATCTACTCTGTCCTTCTTCTTAGCCCCTCTTGGAAACATGGGAGTATTCTTTTACAAAATGGTAAAACATGAAGTCCTTAAATTCTAATAATGGTTCTTTGTTATACCTTAAGGTGTGTGATTGCTAAGCTTCCTGCCTCAACGTCCTTACCTTTAAATTAAGGTGAACACTGGCCTGCTTCATAAACTACTTCAAATGTTCCACTCGCAGCAGTCTTATGTAATTTTACAGTAACTTATTTATGGTTTATCAAGGAAAAGGAGGTATAACTTATTTATGTCACCTTAGAAAAGACAGTAACTGTACTATAGAAATATGAAAAAACAATAAATTGAATTAGAAGAAAATGCTACTTAAAACTAAGACCTCTTATCTCTAAAATAAGAGCCTTTCTATTCCTTAATTCCCATTCCTCTGTGATTGACAATATAGCAGGAAAAAGATATTAACAGCCCTTGTTTGTGTAAATTAAATACCCTGTTAAGAAAATACTTTGCTTACCAGATTGTCCTTAGCTGCTATGTAAGTGTTTTGTAAAACTTAGAAAATCAGAAAGGCAGGGCTCAACATTTACTTGTGAGATACAACAGTGGAAATGTAATGACAAATGATATTTTACAAAGTTGATAGAAATGCAAGTACTTTTATTTGATCTGAGAGCGTATGAATGGCAATAAAATGCTTCATACTTGCAGCCTGTGGGAAGAACTTTTTCCTGGAAGGAGATGGATCTTTGTCTGTCATCTGCCACCACATTCTTACATGATAGTCAACTATACTTTTTGGTTCTGTTGGATGTTTGGTAGATGGATGGAATTATTTTAAGAACTTGGTCATGCTAGTCTTAGTGTGGCAAGGAAAGGTGTTTTATTTGCAGATGTGTTGTCCCTGGCTCTGAGGACCTCCCTAAGAATGTCATGCTGTTGACAAGTGGTTGATGTGTGAATTACATATGTATGTGGGACTGATGTAATATCTCTTAAGTGTGAGATGAGCGGGGCTACCCTTCTGTCCTGATCTCAGTGAAAAGCATGGTATAGGGATTGAGAATTCTACTCTATGCAGGAAGGACCTCATAGCTCATGTTCTACAGGTACACCGATTGCAGTTCTTTCTTGCTTGATAGAAGAGCAAAACTGACCTTGTTTCATGTTAATTCAGATTCCTCTCTTTCCTTAATCTCCTTTTCAGTACTCTAGAACTTTAGCAGTAAAATGTTAACTTTTCTAGTTGAACTATACAACTTAATATGGGAAAACTCTATTTACCACTATTTGCTTGAAAATCTCTTAAAATTGTTTATCTCAGCAGAATGGAAGTTCTCAAAAGCACATAGGGAGATGGGTTCTAACTTAGCTGTCCTTATATGTATAAGCATGTGGTTGCCCAAATTAACTGCAGATAACAAAAATCACAAAGTATGTGAGTTTTCCATTAAAATGAGGCGTGTGTGTGTGTATGTGTGTATATATATATATATAGGTTGCATGAATTATAGCCTGTCTCTGGGAAGACAGCACTAGTCACTTAAGGGAACTGGTAATACCTGGATGAAGCTTGGACAAATATGCAGATGCTATTACAACAAATCTGGAAGCCACCCTATAAAAAAATATGCCTTTTCTCCTCTGTTGCTCTGTGATGCCCAAAAGATGCAAATCAACATGGTGAACTAAAGTGAAATGTTCCAGTGATAGCAGGATTTGTGTTGACCTAATTAATTGCCTAGTTTGGGTCCTCTTTCAAAATTAAGCTCTTCTGCTCACTAACAGGATGCATTCCTCTTATATCAATTAGCATTATGTTGAGAAAGATGTCATAGTGTTGCATGGTTTTTTCCAGTTCAGGGATGAGTTAAGCCTAGAAAGAGTTTATCTTTCTTTCTTAAAGTTTATCAATAAAACAACTTTGGCATTTATTAATTCTAGCATGTTGTTCTTAAAATAGTATCCTGTGGCTGCTGGGGGTAACCATAGGAACCTAGACATCTTCTGAAGTCGAGTATCCTTTCCAAGCTGTTCAGTAAGAGGACAAGACATGAAGTGAGCAAAGCAAGTAGCAGGTCATGGAATCAGACTGCTATGTATTGCCACCAGACATCAGCAACATCTGCAAAAAATCAGACTTTCATTGTATAAATGCTTCTTTTAAAGTACTTAGCAGGTTTGGGTAGTTCTGTTGTGTTTCTGGTTTTCAGTCTGTGTGGTGAGAATGACTTAAAGTATTTGATTCTTATTTCAGACTACTTTGAAAGTGTACTGGAAATAGATTTTCTTTTGTAAAGAAAAGTTCTGATAGTGCTTTCAAATACCTTTTGTTGTTGAAGCTTAACTTTTTCTTAAGCTTCAGAAAAAGCGTCTAATTTTGTGAGTTTGGCTAATGAAAGAGGATTTTTTCCTTGTGCTTTTCTCACGCTTTCTATGGCATACTGAAAAAGGCTAGAAAAAAACATCCAAACAAGAACAGATCCAAGAGTTCAAGGAGGAAAACTATTCTGCAGCTGCTTGGGTATCTGAGGCGGTGAGTCATGGCTGTCTGGAGGGCAATGAAGGCTCACTCTGAAACTCAGCTGCATGGACAGACTGTTTTGGTTTGCAGTGCTCATTGCTGCCCATGCACCTTTCTAATGGGATTGCCATTGCTGAGAAGCAGGGGGAGGGCTTTGGGTAGTGGGATGTAAAGGCAGTACCATTACAGAGGTGAGAGCAGTGCTAGACAGTATTCTGCCTTTCTGCAGTCACCTGAGAACCAGGAGCAGGAAGTCCTACTGTGCTGCCATTTGTCCAAGCTTCACCCCATCCTTTACCAAATTCCCCAACCCAAGGTGCAAGGAAAGCAAGCAGGGCATGATGGAAGACAGAGAGGCTCCATGTTGCAGAAGAATAGGAACTTAGGGAGGGTCGCTGAGGATGCTGTCCTCAGAACTAGAGAAGCCAGTCCAAGAAGAGGCAGGAGCAGGGGCAGATCATAGTCCCATAAAACCTCACTGTGCTTGTTCACTGTTTTCTCTCAGTCTCCTATAAGATAACACCTCCCTCTTCTTAGATAAACACTGCTTAGCTACTTTGTACTTGTTTTCTCTCAATACTGCTGGCCACTCTTAGCACCATTTAGCATTTATCTTAGCATCATTAGCACTCTACCTGGTTCAATGTAACTATCCAACGTATCTTTCTGGTTGCAAAATTGTGTCCATGTGGCTAAACAGGCAACTCATTCTTGTTTGTGATTTTCTGTAAAGTTTCCAGTTGTGCGTGTCACAAGTTATTCTCTAGGTCTGGAGTTTATTCCAGCTCTTGTTACCACTGCAGGATAATGCCTTCTGCCTATGATCTTTTATCCCTGGCAGTCTGTTTATGGACTGTGTAAACACTTCCACTTCCCTGCTGCAATACAGGGAAGCAGTGTTAGACAAAAAAGCAGTAAATAGTCCTGCATCTGCTGCTTCTACTACCAGTGCATTAGAAAGAAAGAAGGTAGGAAGCTACTTGAATGGTGTCTGCCTTCTCTCTCCACTTTGGCTGAAGTTGGTACTATAAACTGCAACAGGAACCACTTATATGGGGGTTGGTAAGCTCTTTTTCCAGGTATCTGGTATTTTCCATTTAAATCCTTGCACTAAACCATATGACCTAGCATTAATCTGTAGCCAACAGCAACTTTTCACAGTGCATAAGGAAAAGAGATGAAAAATGGGTGTGCATAAAACAGGCAAAACATAAACAAGTGTAAGATAGGCTCAAATAACTTTTTTCAGTGATATCTGTCCAATGCTGTTTAAATGTTACTAGTTGCAACAAGAAATGCTTATTGATAGACTGCATAGCCAAACTTCCAGTACCTTCTTATGGTCACAGACTTGCTGCTCTGCATTCATGTCTGCCCCTGCTTAAGATCATCTGAACTACCATGCACTGTCTCTGTATGGTAAGGCTTCATGCATGTTGGTCCTCTGCAGTCAGTGGTGGTGCTACATCTGGAGCGGCTTGGATTTTCCTCAGCAGTTATTTGTTACCCTCTGTTAAATGAGACCTCCCCTACAGTGCAAAATGTATGACTGCCTAAGAGTCACACTATTACAATAAAAAAATTAAGACAAGGTTGCAAAAAATATTTTTTATTTACAAGTATAGGCACTTCATTTAAAAGACTTTCTTCCTTTTGATTTTTATTTACTCTGAAGAGATAATGTTAAACCAGGGTTCACAAGTACAGAAGTTTCCTAGCTGCTGGGAGTACCACAGTTAAGTCTACTTTGACTGTCTGCATCTTTTTTTTTTTCCCTGTAGTCATCTGACTTATGCTGACAGAATATTCCTCTCTGAGTTACATAATCTATTGGAATGCTGCAGCAATCAAGCTGCCTTTATTACAGTAAGGAATTAATATCTCAGCATGACCTCACTGTAGGTCACCCTTCACATCATCAGCCTTTATTAGGCTTACGGTGTGCATGGATTACTAAGCAATTGCTGTAAAAATCACAGTGCTGGGAATTTTAAAATTTAATTGTGTTTTCAGTTGTGAAAACTAAGATCCTAGAGGCTGTCCTTCCTGAAGGTGTCAGCTCACGGTCCTCACTCATGTGAGCTCACTCTGGAATAGCTCTTTAGCAAACAATGTTCAGAAGTCCAACACTGGACAAGCAAATGCAACCAGAAGTATAAGCAAGTTGCCTTCGCCCATAACATGTGAAAATATTCTTACACCTTTTCAGCAGTGGTTACTGTTACGCTACCTTATTTATGTTCTTGCAATACAAACTGACCACAGGTCATGGATGAAATCTCTTCTGAAATGTACACATGTAAGTAACTGGAATGCTTTGGGTTAAAACAAAAGGGTCTTTAGTTTCAAGATCACAAGGCATTTTTTCCTCAAAACTTTGAAACTGAAATAAAATTGATAGATTAGAGGAAGGCCAAATATAGGAAAACGTAAGCAAGAGGATGTTTAAATTTGTGTGAAGAAGTGAGCTGTTTTGGTTTTTTCTTTTACATTTGGAGATGAACTTTAGGAATGAACTACACTTTAGGAGGAGGAAGTTTATTCAGAAAGATTGTTACGGTGCATTAAGGCCAACCTACTGCCTGGTAGAAGTTCTACTGCAGAAAAGGGCATGCATTGCATAACAGCCTCCAGGCTGATGCTGATTCAAGCTAAAGTGCGTGCAAGTGGGAGAGGAGAAAAGGAAAGGTGACAATTAAACCACATAATCTGACATACCAGCACACAATAGAGAATCTGGTTCTGTTTGGAAAGGCTGTGTTCCCCTTAGCTCCCTCCTCACTCTCTCTCTCATCTATGTACAAATTATCAAGTCTTTAAGCTGGAAATGCCCAAATTTCAGGAATATCATCTATAAACAGTCAATAAGAAGGAATTCATAGAATTTCTTACATCTGATGCTTTCCATCTTCATTTGCCAACTTCAATGATACTGATTTTTATTCCACAATTTTGGCTTCTGTCCCAGCATGACACTGTTGCTAGTGCTCAAGTTAATGATGTTGGTATTGGATTGAGAATCTAGCGGGAAGTGAATGCAATCCTATAATGCAGGTGTCTTTCTCTTCAAAGCCTATAGCATTAGTCACTGTATGCTTTCTTCCAGGGTCAGCTTCAGCACTAGGAAATCAAGGGACTGTTTTTCACAATGATACGAGGCAGTTCTGAATCTGTTCTCTTTCTGCAGTGTGCAAAAAGATTTAAATGCCAAATTTCTTGAATATTGTTTCTCTCCTAGTTCTTGGATTCCACTTAGTTTGAGCCTAAGTAGTGACTCAAGATCTAGAGGATCCATTCTCAGTCTACCCTACTGCTTGGATGCACTCCTCTTAAAGGCAAATATTTAAAATAAAACCAATAGCTTGCAAGTTAGAATGTCATAAATAATACTAAATAAATGTGTCAATGTTTCTAAATGTACATAATGGTGAAATTCTAATGGCTTTAAGATAATTAACTGTTCTCTTTTCAGCTGTTCTATTTTGAAGACATGTTTAAATTGCATCAGCCTCACTTGGCTTGAGGTTATGTTAGTCAGACTTGGAAATGGTGGCTCACTTTTCAAGCTTCCAGAATGGTAAAAGAGATTATTGCACCAAAACAAGCTAGCCCTTATAGCTGGACCTTCCTCTGATGAAAGTCTCAGGTGGCATGCAGATGGAATTCTAAATGAACTAGGTGTAAGGTACTCTGAAAAAAGGGTATATAATGACCCGATGCAGAGAAATGGGAAATGCAATCAGTGGAAACTTGTTCCAGATGGCAAAATAGAAGTATCTTTGATACTACAGAAGTTGAGTTGTAGAAATTGAGTTTTTGATTGCTCTTAACTGAAAAAAAAAAAAGTAGAAGACTTACTATTTTAAGATGATAGCCAGATTGATTGGACTGTCAAGCTAAGCTTATACTCGTAAATGAAAAATTCCTGGAGAAGTTCCTGGCTACTGAGACAAATTGTCATAGGAATGACACATGTACATAAGTACGTTCTTCCAACATCCAAAACCAGGTGGCTGTATACACATTGCTTATTGGAAACAGTTCCTGAGGTGGTCTAACTTCCAAACCATACCCATGAATTATTTGCAAGTGTGCTAATTGGCAGCTATCAAATCATGTCAAATATATTACTGTTTTTAGTATAAATTATTGCATTCCTGTTTTCAATTCTGTTCAGTTTATTAGCTTAGGTTCTGCCTTAGCATCCTAAAATGTCTGCTTTCAGTATATACTGAACAACTTAACTGCTTATTTAAAGGGGAAATTGATATAGTAATAAGCAAGTTTTACTTATGGAATTATTATAGAATCAAATTACTTTTCCCCAGGCAATGACTTTTACTTAGAAACTAAGACGATCTGTTTTCCAATATTGCCTCCATTCATCATGGACTGGAAAGCAGCTTAAAGAGAAATAATGAAATAAGTTAGTTCCAAATAAAATATGCCAAGGAACTTCTTTTAAAGAAAATGATGGAAGCAAACCTATGAAGTAGTCCCCCAAACAGGAACTGTATATTTATTCTTAATGATATGCCAAATTAATGCAGGAAAGAAAAAACAAACTAGAGTAACAAACTGCCACAGGCAACTTTGTGGTTTTTTTAATCCATTTTTAAGTACCTATTTTACCCAATACAACTTAATGATTATATTTTTTGCTTTTGTTATGAGCACACAAATGCCAAACATGAAGATCAAGCATGACTGGAGAGCCCCCAAATACTGTCAGTTACACAAACCTTTGTGAAACAAACATACCTATAAGTACTGTGCTTATAAACACAGCAGTGCAAAGAATGTGACAAACTGATTCCAAAAGAATGAGTAAATAAAGTATGAAATATGCCTGCAAAATTTGATCCAATTCCCTCAAAATACATATTTTCTACCATTAAGTATCAACAGTAAATGAAAAGGTAGAAATAAATGCATATCCTATATGTTTGGGCCAATGCCCATTTCTACTGATTTTTCAGTCTTACAGAAATAAATGGACTACATCATATTCTTTCCTACTACTCAATAGGGATGCATTCTTACAGTGCATCTCGAGTCACCTGGCTTTTTATCTTTGCCTCATTGGAGTCACAAGACCCCCATGGTTTTTATACTCATTATAGATTTTTGGATGAGGCTACAGGCTATCTTGTTTCTCCAAAAATATTAATTTTGATTGTTTTGCTGTAGCTAGTATGTTTTTCCTTTCCTTGTGCATAGCTTTCAATTTATTTTTTGTTAGCAGATCTAGTAACAAGTACTGTTAGAGATAGACTTTTTTTTTGTTTTGAAGCATAAGTTCAAGGTTTCCAAAAGACCTTTTTGTATGCAATTTCCAAGAAATGGGCAATACCTTAAATCAGTAAGACCAGAATGACTGAATTGCTAAGGTAACAGTTTAAACACTCTAACCCAACTCCCACCTCCCCACACTGTATAACTGGAGAAAGAAAACCTGCAAGCTTTATATCCAATAAATTTTTAAATGTGTACAGTGGATTTCTTACAGAACACTTTAATACCTTGTGATTTTTATTATCTAAAACATGATTTTTAGTGTTATAATGAAGAACAAGAATCTGAATTGGCAAATGGCTTCTACTATTGTTGAACTTCATGTTATTAGAAAGTGTTATAAAAGCTTACCACCAATATTCGCTAAGCCTTCTACCACTGTCTCTCTGACCTGTCAATACAAAAATGTCCTCTTAGCTTTTGACAAAAAAGATTAACATCTCTCAGAAACTGCCACAGCAATATTGAAGATTCTCTTGCTACAATGGACAGTGCTCTGTTTCAGTTACCTACGTTCCAACATCAAGATATAAGTCAATTATTTGATAAACCTATAGCTAATTTAGTCCCTTGATCAGAACTGGAAGATTTGTGCATGTGCCAAAATCCTATATTTTGGGATTCTTCTGGGTAACCATACTGATCAGCTGAAGAATCAAAAACTAATTTAGAAAGACTTCACAGGGGAAAAAAAAAGATACCAAGAACCTACCAATCAGGTACAAATACAAAATAATAAATAGTGACTATAAAGCTTGAAACCAACTTTCTGACAAGATCCCCAACAAGCATTCAGAACTAAATATTCTGTGAAACATTCAGTGACTAAAGTAAAAATTTTTGAAAGCCTGATTCCCTTAAGTCAAAAAGCACTTATATCCTCTGCTGAAAGAAAGAGTACAGATATCAGCATCATGTCTGTCATACTGCAGCCACACCATTCTTGGTAGATATTCACTATAGGTGCTACCTATTAAGCTTTCACATGTACTTAAGCATTCTTAAGAAAATCTCTTTGATCCTGAAGCATGGTAAAACAGACAGAGACAAAGAAAGAGTGGTACGAGTACAGAAAGTCTAATCTGAGGAGATAATATCAAAGGCCACAGATTAAATGTAAAAATTCCTACCTTCAGTTTACCTTCTTGGATCCACTGACAGAGTTGTAGTATGCTAGCTTCTTGTTTGTCCATATAGTTCAACACCAAGAATCTTTCTCTGTGAAAGAAAAGAATGAGCCTTGAGCTAGGAAAGGCTGATAAGCGTGTTTTGAAATCTTCGCAAATTTTTAAAGAAACACAACAACATTATTGAAACTGAAGGAATGTCAGTACTGATTACAATGATGCTTGCACAGCTTTGCAAGCTCATTGAGACAGAAGCAGGAACTTGAGAATAACAATGATCTTGGACAAAAAAATTTCTGTTTCAAGCATCAAAGAGAAGCATAACAAAAATCAAGAACTACTGCCACAAAAACAAGCAAATGTCCATAAAATGCAGACAGATTTTTTTTTTCTGTAATGGACTAAACAATGGACCTGAAACTAGATCATAAGTACCAATTCACTTTTTAGCTCCCAAAAATTTTGCATATGGTGCTGTCACAGCTGCCTACAGCAATCAAGAGAAACCAAACTGATCATTAAAATTGATCATTGTAGCAATGTACTGATCAAAATCTCCACTGCCTTCTACTAAATATTGTGGATTTTAGTTTTTTTAGTATTGCAACATTCTGTTGCAATTACACATGCCTGGTGTGGATGTACAGACTATCTTCTGAACATCAGACTCACAAAATCTGTAAGCAATCCACCTAGAACCTGGTCACAAGTTCCAAAGGAGAAACGTACCTTGTGATGTTTCTTTCTTTCTGTATTTTTTCTGTACCAGGAGGCAATGGAGGAGGATAAGGCACATCTTTGTTATACTGAGAAATCTGTCCACACAAGATGATATGGCTGTTCTGATTCATCTATTTGGGACAGCAAAAGTGAGACAAATTACATTCCTTGGTTTCATAATCCACATTTTCTAGAGATGCACTAGAATATATCACAAAATTTTCACGTGTCCTTATTTAGAGTCACCCCTCCTTGGAAAGAGCAGAATTTCAGTCCCAGTCAACCTGTGACAACCATTGAATAGACAAATGCAGACAAAGAGTGGAAAAACATGCTATGCAGTATAAGTAGCACTAAATATGAGGAATATAATAAGTAGGTTTTTTTACCGTGTGCCTTTTTTGTCAGGAGAGGGGATAATAGGACAAAGGAAGTTGGATACAGCTGTTGGATACGGGCTGTGATTTACAGATCCCAAAGACAGCATTGCCACCAGGGCCTCTCTGCCATGGGACACAAACTTGTTTCATGTTAACGTGAAAGAGAGCTGGTCAAGAGCATTTCTGGAGGTCCGGCAGAGCTGCCAGTAAACCAGTACTAAAACACAAGATTACTGCACTGACAGAGAACGTTTTAAGAACATTACTGTCTCCTGGCCAAAGAAGCAAGAGATCAGAAGTAGAAACTATGTTTTCAGCAGTGTACTGTAAGGCTAGCCACGTAACAGGCACTGATGTCAAATGTTTGATTTCTTCTCAGGATCAGGATCAGCACCAAAATTGGATCAACAAAGTGGAAAGCCTATTCTGCTGTACTGCAGGCTTAATTCAAAGCTGGGCACGCACAGACTTTAGAGAATATGAGAATAAACCTGATAGTCAGCATAATCACCTGGCTTATAACTGTATCACTAATGTCTCCACCAACATTGTCGAAGTAAACATCCACACCACCTGGGCAGAGTTCACGGAGCTGCTGTGCCACATTCCCTGTCTTGTAATTGATAGCAGCATCAAACCCCATTTCTGAGACCAAAATGGAGCACTTTTCATCTGTGCCAGCAATACCCACAACTCTAGAGCATCCCTCCAGACGGCCAATCTATTGTTAAAACAAAACAAAACAGTAAGGAGAAGTTGATCATTTTCCCCACACATAAGCATTAGGGATGTCTCATCCCACTAAACCCAAGACAGCAAATTTTAGTGTACATTCCCATCCCATGTGACATAACTGCAGCAAAAGAGCCTTTTCTTGCTCCTTCCTCACCTGTAGAGAAGGGGCAGTTCCCAACAGAATTATGCTGTCTTTCCAAATCACTGACAGTAGAATTACCAACACTTAGCAGTACTAGAGAGCCAAAGTGAAGAAAGGTTTACTGCATTTGATCATATAGGAAAAATGGAAGTTGCCAGTCAACTCAAACACTGTATTCAAATGGCAGACTACTATAAAAAAATACACTGAGTATATGCCTTTATAGTATCCACCTCATTCACTTTGGACCATTTTCTGCTATCCCAGTTTCAGGAAACTTGAGTTTCCTGAACTCATACCTAAAATCTCTCAGTGAGAGTGAGACAAATCTGTGAACCTTCCCGTGAAGTTAAACTTGTTTATATTTATAAAGGTTTTATCTGTAAGTTTACTAATCGTCATGTTTCAGAACACAAACTTAGTAACCGTATACCCTTTGTGTCTTCAGCCAACTTACCTGGCCAGCCAAAGAACCGCAGGCACCAGCTGCTCCACTCACCACCATGGTCTGATTGGCACCCACAGTCACGTGGCCTTTCTCTCTTATACCTAGCAAGGCTGTCAGTCCTGTCAATCCAGCTGCACCAAGAAAGTAGGAAAGGCGTCCATTCACAAGTTCTGGAACAACCTGCAAAACAAAATCACATGATGTTCATTTCTTCTAAGGTGAGATTTTGCTGTTTGTTATTTGATGGATGATACAAGACTAATTCAGGATATTTACAAGGCACGGTACAACAGACAGTGGTAAGCTAGCTATAAACTAGTTCTACCTTAACTACAAGTTTATATTAAATGACACAAAGATTATACATCCACAGTTTTAGAAAGAGGTTGTGAGCAAAATCACTCACAGGAGCTTAAATGATGGAAATATCAAAAAGTGTCCAGGAGATTAGAAGTCTCAGGCAATGGCAAACTATCCCCATGTTAGCATAAAGGACAAAATAGCAGTGTTAACAAATATTAGGATTGCAGATCAGTGGCACAAAGGATCTTAAAGGAAATTTCTTGGAAACCGTACATTCTTAAAATACAGCAATTGTCTGTTTTATGTTGAGGGTGATCAACACACGTACCTAATGTACTTTTACCTCTCCACATCCAACTTAATATCGAATACCCTGTCTTCTACGGAAGAAGTACAAGCTTTCACTAACATGTTGGTAAATAAATGGAATTAAATGTGCCTAAAACCTTTCATGGCTACACTTCCATGGATCAGGAGCAGATCTACCTAGAATTAGGATAACTAACAGAATTAACTAACAGAAGCAACGTTGGGGAAGTTTATTAAAACCACAACAAGTGAAATAATACTGGCATGCCTGATGGCCAGCAAAAGCATTCACCTTTTTCACTGTTAAAAGGAGAGAAAGTTGGTACAAATTTTGCTGACTGTGAGTTCATCTGCCTTTTGAGAATGTGTTTCTTCATTAATATCAACTTGATTTTGACTCAGAAATAGTATCATTAATTACTCTTTAAAAAAACATAGATTTATGAAAATAGAATGGTGACAATCTGGGTTCTGTATACCTTTTGTAGCAAGCTTCCGTCCAGAATGGCCACTGTCTGCCAGGGCCAATTGAAGGAAGTGACAATGTCTCCTTTAGCAAAGTTATGATGCTTGCTCTCCTCCACAACCCCAATGCCCCCACCATCTGCAACTTCAGACAGCTGCCAAGGCAGGAGGTAATCTGAACCCGTATCTTCATTCATTCGGCAGCGCTGAAAGACAAGACCTTAATATGAAGCTCTGGTGGAACACATCCTTTGGTTAATAGTTCAAATGAAGCTGGGGATGAGATCTGTTTAAAACATCAGACACAATGGGCTACTCAAAAATCTCTCAATAAGATCTTTCTGTCCTTGCTTCCCTAAGATCTTTCTGTCCCTGCTTATTCACTCAGTACAAAAGAAGGATCATTTTAATCTCCTTCACCAGTATTACCAAAGCCAACACATTTTACAAACGCTGCTTCAAAGTCAGCCTCATAACCAAAGACAACTGGCTTGGACCTGACGATTCCCACATAGGCACGACTGCATGAATCACAGCAATGTAGGATTGAAAAAAACACACGGAAGTCATTTAGTCCATCTCTATGCACTGAAGAACAGCAAAATATATTTAGATCATCCCTCACAAAGAGATGTTTAACAAAACAACTTGGCATTTGAAATACTTTCTTTGTATTTCCCATGTTTTACTAGAGTCTTTACGATTGTTAACTTCTGCGTTAAACATCATGACAGGTACAGAGTTTCAGGTAATTTTTAAAGAAGTTCTGGCTTAGTTCTAAGCTCATCACCTACCATGTATGGATCCACAGAGAGATACAGGGTTCTAACACGTACTTGTCCCTCTTGCACTGTGTCTGGTATCGTACTTTGCTCCAGTCTGAAGTTTTCAGCCACTGGCACTCCATTCTTACCTAGAATCATTTTGAAATGAAACAAATAAGTGAATCAACGCAGAGCTTCCTTTAATCAATAGGGAAGGTATTTTTAATTATGGTAGTCCCTTTTAAAATATGTTAGCTTGTCTCTGTTCACAGGTATAAAACTATCAGCTAACTCAGTAGGCTGAGATTTAAACAGGTGTACTCCCACCATCCACACTGAAGACACAGCCATAACAGACATTCCAAAATGCTCAGCTAACCCCTCCTGACTATTTGATCCATGTTAGTGGATCCGATGGCATTATGCTTACCTGGCCAGTACAAGGTACTTGCACTTACTGATAGTTTCCATGCTGCTTGCTGCAGCAAATTCTATAAAAATATTCTAGTAATCTTACAGAAAGAAATGTCAGAACTAAAAAGCAACGCTTCATAATCTTTCTTTGCATTGAGTCTCTACTCTTAGGGTTTTCTCATATATTGTGCCTTTTTTTCTCAATCAAGACTTCAGAAATCTGTGTGTAGAGATTAAATAAACACACTTCATAATAAATTTTGTTTATTGTTGCATACGGTATTAAGATATGCAAATCTGAAGTTAGTTTCTGCTTCTACTCTCACCACTTCAGACTATTAGGCAACCATGACAAACACACTGATCCCTTACTGCAATAAAATACATACCAGGGCGTGAATTCAGCACTACTCTTTGTATAATCATCCCTGCTTTTGCAGCCATTTCACACTGGACTCCTACAAAGGAAAACACTGCTTGAAGGGCTGAAACATAAAATCCCTTGAGAAAGAAAACGGGGCAAAGTACTGAACAATTTGGAAATGGGGGCACAGGAGTTATGTAACACACGTTTTGACATCACTTACAAATCCCATGGGAAACCTAACATCCGCTCTGTCCCCTACAGCAGTAAGGGAGAGCTGCAACATCTGCTGAGCTACGAGCATCCCACCAGGCACTGCTCTGCTCTCCTACTGCTCTGCAGGCATTTGTAGTGAGAGCAACCTGATGAGCAACCATAGAGAGCTGTGAAAGAGAGGAAGAACTAACAAGTGGATGCAAATACAAACAGCTTATCCAAAACAAACTAGACTTAGAGGTGTGGTGCAAGTGAAATCCTGCAGACACATTTCCAGAGTGCCAGAATTTCACCTGTGCTTTCTGACTTCTGCCAAAGTCTATACTTTTCAGATAATGCTCTGCCAAAACACAGTGCTCTGCTGTTGTTCCGTTGCAGTTGGATCCATCTGCAATGGCCTGATATCCTGTCAAAGCAATTGACAAGAGCAGGCCACACAGTGGCTTCATTGCATGAGACTCACCACCTTTGGTATTCGTGCCCAATAGTCATATAAAACAATCTCAGATGAAAAATAAACAGGCTTGTGAACTTTAAAACAAATCTCTGTGAAGTATACACTCACATAAAATCCTAAGAAGAAAGACGGCCTAAGGTAAACATTGGCAAATCATGGGTTCACCATCATACTCCACTACAGATTTCCTGTGTGATCTTAGGCACGTTGTTTTCTAGCCATTTCATAAAATATTTTCAGGACAAAAATCTGTATTCTTCTTCTAAACTTTGAAGTGAGCAAGTCTGTTCTCACAATGGACTCACAGACTTTATAAACATGAAATTACATATTTTTACTTTGCATTTTGTGTCATTCCTGAGCCAACGCAAGCGTAAATGATTGAATTTTGCATTCTTGAGTATCTGAATCCTCTTACACTAGCTTGGCTGATAGTATCTGCATAACAAAATTACATTCAAGTGGTCCACATAGCAATTGTCTTAGCATCTGAGGATCGGTGTTAATTGCATGAGCATTTTACAAATGGCCGGATTGAGGGAATGCAATTTAAAATCTTCCAGTAAACAATCTGCACACATACAGAACTTGGCTTAAGTTTATAGCCACTAATGACACTGCTCTGCAGAAACAATGAGTTAAGAATGTAGCGAATACAAACTGACCTCAACGTGACAGTTCACATGAAATCTGGACAAATCATTCCTCTAAGTACTATTCATATTCAGTTCAAACCTATCCATGGTATTAAGTGTTTGATCCACTGTTTATAAACCACACAGAGTAGGCAGAATCACTGTACAGCTCATGCCTTACAGAAGTGTCCGTGCTCAGAACCGATTCTATTTTTGTTATCCTGAAACCAAATACCCTTATTATGCAAGCACAAAACCCAAATCTGAACAAGAGATCATGAAAAGCATTTTTATTGTGTCCAACACATATTTGTAATATCTGCTTTCTACTACGGTACAGAGGAAAAAATGCAGTTCTTAAAAAAGTATTGAATAAAGATATTAACATACTAAAACAAAGGAAAAGCAGTACAGAATGGCACGGGAAGACGCAAGTGGAAAAATATACAATGTAAGTTTGGATTGCTTCTCTGAACAACAGAAGTTCTGAGGGAACAAAACTGCTATTGGTTTCCCAGGCCATTTTCACAGCTTTAGGCTGAGAAGCCTGCGTACTAATTCAGTCTGAACATCTTCCAGATACCGCGAGTGGGTGGACAGGAAGAAAAAGAGGCTGGCAAATGAAGTGCCACCCATTCTGTGACAGCTGTCACAGTAATATATACCACTGGGGATGGACATTTATTTACAGATATGATTGCACTTGTCCTGCAATGCAAGCCAGTAAGCACACAAGCAAATGTTCACATCAATATCAAAACATAATACAGAACAATCTTTCCTCATTTCATAAGCAGTAAATAATTGAATAAAGAAAGAAAGAAGAAGTGCCATCGTTGAGCACCATTAACTGAAGAAAGCTTTGGAAGAAAGAGAACAGATTTTTTTTAAGATAAATAAAGTGGTTTTGACCCATATACATAAAGCCTTTCAACATACATTTAATGTAAATATTAAGGACACTTCAGGATTTTTTGTTTTGTTTTGTTCAAATTTTGAAAAGACCAATAGGAAGCGGCATGTACTACCATCCTGGCTTTTCCAAATAAAAAGTCTGAGTTTTTTATTCTTTAAAACAAATGGAGTAAAAATGGTGAGTTTTGACATCATCATTCTAGGCCAAAATTGTCTGACCCACATTTTGAGTAAACAGCATTAGGCTGCACAACAGCAGCACCTCCAGGGCACTCTCAAATACATTCTAGCCCAGTTTTATTCTTATTTCCTTCTCCTCTCGTCTTTCTTCTCCCATTTTTGCAAACTGACACAACTACTCCTTTTACAAAGCGTAAATTCTTCAGCACTAAAACAATCCAGTTTGTTTGTCTTGGGCTTGGTGCACAGATCTGCTTGTTTCTGACATTGTTCATAAGACAGTTTTCAGTTGCATGTACTTCTGACAAAATAATTCATCTGCTTTCAAGTTGTCAAAGCCCACATCAGGTGTGGTCTGGTTTAAAGAAAGAAAAGAAAAAGGAAGAGTGGGTGGTTTATTCCTCCGGTATCAGGCCAGGCAGCCAATATAAGCAGAAGACAAGGCTTGAAATCTTCTAAAACTTTATCAAAATGTCTTAGGATCCGTGTTTCCTAAGAAAGAACTTTGAAGGAAGAATGATTTTGAATGAGGAACACACGGGAAGGAAGGACTGGTATTATAAATCAGTGAGAACAAAGAAATGTGCAAATAATGGCAACATAAAGGCTAGCAAAGCACAGAAATATAATGGAGAGAAATGGAGGTACTGGGAACAACAAATGAGGAGGTGAGACCAAGAAAGCAGAGGTGAGGAAAGATGGGCAAGAAGCTTAGGTCTATGGGGGAAAAAAAGATGTAACTAACTGAAAAGAACAAAGAAGTGAATGTAATGTATTATGTATCAAAGTCTTATGTTCACCACTCCCCTAAGATGTTAGAACACAACATTAATTACATTGCAAAGTCAAGTTTTCAAAAAGTAGAAGCCACAATCAATACAGACTATGATGGAGAAAAAAAATGCATACCATAAAGAAGTATTTTTATGAGCTGAACTAATATATTCAGATTTCCCAATGTCTCATGCTTCATTTAATTCTCCAGGTGAATTCCCACAGTTCCTCCTACAGTCAAACTGTACTGGCATACTGATCAAAAATTCCAGTGGGTACAAAGACTCATGTCTACATACAGTTGGACCGTATAAACTTTGTTTTTTTCAGATTTAGGCGTCATAAAGAATGAAAATTCCCAAGTATCACCTCTTGGGCAGGTCTGGGTGTGTTTTTTTATAATAGCTGCCTTGTATTAGAGTTGACGAAAACTGTTTAGAATTACCAGCTCCCAAGGCTTATTTTCCCTCAGCAGAATTTCAAGGCACAAATGAAAACAAGGGTGCAGATGGCTCCCAGAAAGGCCGGAGCGTCACTCTGGGAGAAACACCTGAGATGGCTGTGAAGGCTCTGTGATGCAGCACGGGAACTCCCACACACGGGCAGTCCCAGAGCGTACTGACTGAGCACCTTCCAGGGTGTGAATAAAGACTGCGAGAAATCACTGCCGCCCAAGGCGGAAGGGACACTGGAGACCATCTGCGAATGGGTCAATACCAGAGTTTCTGAAGCCAAGGGCAGAACAGCATAGGAGAGAGGAACGGAGAGAGGTCAGAAGCAGAAATGAATGTTCAGATTTCACATCTGTGCAGCAGGTCACAGCCGGGCGCACGAGATGAGTCCAGGAGCACGGGGCACCTCCACTTGCCCCAGGCCACAGTGTGATGCACGGGCTCTATAAAGCTCGCTTCCCAGGTCTCTTTTTCAAGTAACCCACAAAGTCTCTTCCAAGCCTAAACCGGGTGCCCCCGCCGGCCCGGGCAGGAGGCGCTGACCGCGATGGTAACAGCCCTGAGGGCGGGCAGGCCGCTGCCCCAGCTGACGGAGGGGGCTCAGAGCCGCCCACCCACCCACCCACTTCCAGCCCGGCGCGCGGGAGCGACGGTTGGTGACAGCTCGCACCTGTCTCTCGCGCCAGCAGCCACGCACCCCCCTCTCACCTTGAGCCCCTCCTGCAGCGCCCCAGCACGACCCCCACAGCGCCAACGGGTGGCCGAGCGGCCCGCCCCCTGTGCATGCGCACAAAGCCTGCGCGCTGCGTGCCTCCGCTTAAAGTGGCCGAGCCCCGAGCGCGGGCGCTGTGAGAGAGGCGGGAAAAGGGCTGAGGTGGGAGGACTTCCTCCTGTTCGCGGCGGGCGCTTTGTCTTACGTTCCCTCACCCCAGTGAGACTGAGCTGTGCGGGCACTTGCTGCTTGTGAAGGGTGGTTTGTTTGTTCTTCATTTTTAAGGGTAATGCTGAGTGATACTTGCTTCTTCCGTTTCAGTGGATGAGATTTTGTTCACTGATGTAGTACAGGGCGGTATTCCGTATAGCTTTATGGCCGCTCCTAGAATTCCAGCGAAGTTGCTGTTGTATACAATGTAATACTTGCACATGCTATATTGGTACTTGCAGTGTGTGCGCAGGGATGAAGAGGCATTTTTACTTGAAGAAGTGGTAGTAAGAGGATGAGCGATGAAAAGCAGGGCTCTCCCTGCATGAGTCCCCAGGCCTGCCTCACACAGCTGTGGGGCTGACTTGCTCTGTGGGAAAGGCAAACCGGTCTGTGAAGTGGGCACCGTGTCCCTGGAAACTGCTGTGGTGTGCAAACCGACCACTTCAAGGGCTGGAAAAGCTCTTCCAGGTTAATGGTCCCAGTGACTCTGCTCTGCCTCTTGCATAAAGGCAAGGCCTTTCTGCTACAGCTTTAGCTGTGGCATTTTAGTATATCCAAGAGAATCATCTACATTTGTGCCAACGTAACATCGTGTTCCACATGACTGGAAATAACGTGTTTGGTACTGGTCTAGAGAAGAGGAGTAACAAGAAGACTTACACCTCCATATTCTTCTCTCAACTACATCAGTTGGACTAATGAGAGAGCAACACCTTCACCAACACTAACTCTCAAAGTAAGTTTTCAAGGCTGAAGTTGCTTCCATAGTTTTGAGTGGATGTGTCTTGTACAGAGATGGCCTTTACTAATGATGAATACTCACTTGCCCCATTCGTGCAAGAAAATAACATTAGCTTCTGAAATAGTTACGTCTGTAATGTCGTGTGTCACTAAAGGAGCAAACAGGAAAAGATTACGTTATGTGTTAATGTAGTGTATCTTGATGACTACTGATAGTTGAAAGAATACTGATGAAAACTTCGCTTCATATCGTCATATGTGCATAATTCTGTTTCTATATACTATACAGTGGCAATACTACTTTAATGACTTTTGTATCTCTATGAAGTATTTAAGTGAGCAGTGAAAATCTCTGGACTGGCCCACTTTGTCTTGACTAGCCTGTGGTGGCTTTATATCCACTCTAAACAAGGTTATTGTGAAAGGTGTTACAGCAGTCACCTGTGATTTCAGCTGAACACTTATACTCCCTTTTCTCCCACTACTGTCTCTCATTGACTGCTGCTTGCTTGGAAATGAAGTTGTTGTGAAATAATCTTAGGTGTGAATTTAAAATACAGTAGCCATTCTGCACTGATTTGCCTTGTGGATACAAGTTCTATGCTAGGAATGCCTTTTTGTGGTTTGGCTTCACCTACCTCAGTCTAAGCTAAACCTCAGAAAGTCACCTTTAGTGTCAAATAAAACTGTCAGTGATGGCAGGCCATTGTGGAGTAGCTATTACATAACACGCATTAGGGAGTGTTACCACATACAAACAAGGCTAAATCAACCTAGGTGTCATTGTTTTAAACTCAATCAGAGATGGGGCAGAGGTGAAACTGAGGATGTGGTTATGCTGGAAGATGGCTGTGGTCCTTGCTGACAAGCTATTGCTGAGCACCCGGATCAGGAATGTCATTCATCTGAGTTTGGCCCTTGTTTCATCACACAGGTGTTCTCCCAGATTCAAGGTTTTTTTTTTTTTTTCTGAACAAAAAGGAAAGAAGACTTTAGCTCCCAAAATTGCAGCTCTTACCTGTTTGTATATACAGCTGTCTGGTTCAGAATGGTTAAGACAATTTTTCTATCAGTTTTAATGAAGTCATTATCAACAGTTAAAGCAGAACTCTAAGATCAAACTATAGAGGCTTATTTTTCTTCAAAACAATCTGACCGTGAATCCTCTTTTTGTCTGTTTAATCTGCTCCTAACATGGAAAAAGAAAACCTTATATATTCTACCCAAACTGTGAACCTAAGTACTTTTTCAGTACCAGGTAATTCTGTTAATTTCCCAAGATTTGCTGGGCTCTTGGATCATACTGGTAAGAGTATGTAAAAATAATTTGCTTTTAAACGTTTCATTGTTCACAAGTAATTCATAATGTTCTTGTTAATTAGTGTCACTAAAGTAGGTAGTAGATGAATAATACAGATGTCACTTACGTAATTGAAGTTTTGGCCATCAAAATCCCCTGGGATATGCATAAGCTCTGAGCGGCACCAGACTCCTCAGCCTGTATGTGCAGGCAGCAAAGCTGTCTATTAAGTCCTTGGTTTCTTTTTACCATGTTTGATGCTATGTTGCTATAGTGTTCCATTTCCTGACTTTTTTAGAGGACAGCTCCTTAGTTGTTGGTACCATTTTTTGTTTGTTTGTTTTAATAACCATCAATGGTTAAATTATAACAACTCTGACCAGAAAAGAAAGAGTATTACAGCAGCACTGACACAGTGTGCAGATGGTGAGTCAAGACTGTGATGTGATGGTGAGAAATAGGGGTTGCATCACCAGAGCGGTCTCTCCAAAGCATGTGAATATGTATTCTTGCTAGAACGTCTAGCAGGTAAACAGGCCTGGGAAGACAGGAGTGAGAGCAAGCGCTGCTCAAGAAACATCTCTTTGATGGATTTTGTGTATAAGAGCAACTGATTGGATTTTCACTCAAATCTGAGGTTTTTTTTAATTTTCATTTATTTCTTTATTTTTGGTTTAATGAGTTTCTTACACAAGGTGAGAATAAGACGTCATCTGCTACGTGGAAGCATTTTTCCAAGAGTAGAGAAAGTTAGAGAAATGTTTTCAAATGTTTTTTTCAGAGACATTGCTGAAATGTCGCTGCAGGTGTCTGGAAGGAAGGTGGGCCTTCTCCATTAAAGAAAAAAACAGCCTTTTATGGAAGAGAATGCACTGAGTGATATTGCTCTGTGTTCTGTTGTAACAGAAACACTTTGCTTGCCAGACTGATTCTAAGGCAGTGTTTCAGGCTGCAGTAAGAAAGGATTATTGTAAAAAAAAAAAAAAAAATATATATATATATATCTGTGGTAGACTTGATGTTTGAGATTTTCTGAACCGCTTGTTTATGAGCCTTCAATTAAAGTTCTTGCCCTTGTTACCGATCCCAAAGGGCAATGAGAATGCCCCTTGTTCATTTGACGTAATGCCAACCAACAGCCCAAAGTGCTTCTGAGTGTCATTTGAGCTAACTCGCATATCTTTGCATGAAATGCATTAGAAGATCTCAGATGATTCATTCTGCCAGCTAAGCTGTGGGTGCAATAACTTCAGCAGAGGACAAAAACATCTTAGGCTATTACAGCCATTTGTAGTGACTACTTGAGTCTGAGTAGTAGTCTCATATGTGAGCTAAAAAGGAACAACTCAAGCTGAGGTCAGACTGAGCTCTTGATATGTCACCGATATAAAGTCAGATAATGTTGTACAGTGCAGTTTAAAGGTGATTTGTGAGCAGCTCTGCTCACTGTTGGCCAAAAAATTGTTGGAAAAGGTAGCCAGCTGGGGAAAGCACGCTATCATCCAACTCAGCTTATGTTATCTGCTTGTCGATAGTCTCTGCTTTTGTACTTTTTATTATATAAGTCCCGTTTTGCAGTAAGAAACAAAATTCACAGTGGGTCTCAGCATTAGCTCAAGGCAGAGACATTTGTGGGAATGTTTTACAGGTGGTTACTCAGCTGCTTTATGAGAGTAGTGTCTTCTAATCACTAAATGGGCTTCATCTGTTCAGGGAAGTACACAGATAAGCAATTGCTGATGTTAACAGTAACTGTTTTTCTCAGTTGTACTATGCCTGGAAATGCAGCAACTCATCTTTTTTTGTCTTCATCTCAGATTTTTCACCTGGGTTCTGACAAGTCAAGGGGCATAGGTTGGATCTTGGGTTTGCTCTGTTGCTTACAATTTTTATGATGCTAGGGAAGCTTTGCTATATGAACAGACTTTATTATTCAAAACTACTGCTTTTTATTTGTGTTCATGCTGGAGACCGTCTGCAGAACATCTTGAAGAATGGCATTCATTTTAAGGTAAGTTCTTTTGTTAGTGAAGTAAATCAATAGCACCTTCATATTTGTCTTTGGTAAGGACTGCACAGGATTGCAAGGATTTTACATTAAAGTTGTTAGGTCTGATCTTTCACTGTGGATCTTTAATCCATAAAAATAAGCATATGCTTTTGTTTTTATCTAATAGTGTGATTACTTTGCAATCATCAAAGTTTTACTCAGTTTTGCTTCCTTTTCTGCATAAGTCTTAATTCATGATGAAAGAAAATACTGAGGTGTTTGCTACAGAAAGTAATTTTCCTGTTGTCTTTAATGTGTTTGTGTCTGTTTCTTAAATCCAATCCATAAGTGTCATATGATTATGGATTTGTATATTATTAAATGTGAAGTTATAGCTTTATATAGCTTCTTAATGCTTATACGAGGCCTGACATTATTGTAGGCTAAATCTATCTTATTGTTGTGCAGAATCTTACCAGCATTATGTCTTTTTTTTTTTTACTGCAGAAGCAGTTTAGAAAATTAGGGACTTTTATTTTAGAACCACACTGCTACACAAGCATAAGCCTCTGTGTAGATTTTTTTCTATTACTCTGCAATGAAGTAATAGAAAATTCTATGAATTGTATCTATCAATTATACAACAAACAGTTATACCGATATTCCTTTAGAAATCTACAACCAGTGAGGTACTAATAAATATATATTTATGTGGGGATATTTCATATACTAAGATTCAGCCACGTGCTTTTGCATCACAACAAAATCATCTTGATTTCTCCAAGTTTAATATAAAGCATTGCCACTCATCTGAACATGGACACTTTTTAGTTTGTCATATTGCTTTGTGGCTGGGTAGAGCTCTGTAATGTGAACATCAATAACTACAGTTGCAAGTAGGGAGGAGGAAGTTGTTCGTTCTTGTCCTACTCTCCTTTTGTCAAAGAGGAAAATCATGAGGAGCAAGCTACTTCTGGAGAAACTTGCACTAACATCATATTTATGCAATGCTGTTTCTGAACAATACTGTTTTGTGAAAGAGGACCACAAAGATTTTTGAAGCCTTGAGGTAACCAAAGAGATACATTCTTAAGATAACCAAATCTCTGCAAGGTTTCCTTCATAGCTGCTGAATATTTGTAGAATACTTCCCACTCATTCAGAGAAAGAACATTCCCTTCTGGAATGCATTCAGTTGTTATCACTCAATTATTAACAACTTGGCTATCAGCAAATCAGCTGTTGTATTCCATTGGCCTGGAAATAAGAATTTGCAAAGATTTTCACCTGCTTCCTCTGAGAAAAAGAAGAGTGATCAGTAAGCACAACTGGCCTGAAAGGAATTAATGGTGTCAGTGACCGTATTCTATGAAGCCCTGCTTGCCCCGTGTTATTATGGGTGTGGTATTTTGTTGGATGTGTGACACTCAGATGACAACTGTTTGACTCTCAGCTAAACAACTGCAAGATAACAATGGGCTTTTTCTTTTAGAGGCTGATTGACAATTGGTAACTGACAAGTCTCAGTCAATTAAGCGATAACTACTTCACGTGATAGCTGTATACAGTGTTTTATTCCGTGCAGCTGGTTGGCAGCAGTTAAGATGCTGTCTATGAGTAGTTGAGCTCCGTGTCAGACAACCTACTGCTCTGCTACCTTATGTTTTTCAAGCTAAGCTTTCAGTAATCTTAATAAAACCAAACAAATCTACTTTCTAAGTACCACCATTACTTTTTGTGGTACTGGAAGAAGCCTCTCTGCATGCGAAGAAAGCAAAGAAACTAATTCTGCTGTAAATCCAACAAATACATTAAGCTAGAGTAAGTGATCTTGCTTGGTATTTCAATACCTTTTTCCAGCTGTTGTCTTCACAGATCACATGTATCCCTCTCTCTTCTACTGCAGATCTCTTACATTAACTCCTTGCAGTTACCCTTACTCTCTGTCCTCTGTGGCTTTAAGGAGCCATGAAGATGTGTTTGTTGATGCTTTATTAGTGTGTTTCTTGTTCCTCAAATGCACAGTGGATAATATATCTGCATATATGCTTGGGAAGTATTCTTGCCTAGAAATACCACATCCTAGCTAGGGATTTTCCTTCTGTAGATATTGCACAACAGCTCTTGTTGTACTTTGTACTTTCAATGTGAGTCTTCTTAAGATTTCCTCTCATGCAGAAAAAGAGAGAAAAGGGGAAGGAGGACAGGGAAAAGGAGTAAAAGGTGGACAAAATCATAGTAAGTTTTACATGGATCAACTTATAAAGAGGAACTAAACCAATTTTCTGCATTATCAAACATACTGTACTTTATAGCGGAGTTAAAAGTACAGGAGGACACAAGTTAGCATTGGAATGCAGCTTGGAGGAGTGACAGGATTAATCTAGTGTACAGGCATGACAATCAGTGATGTAACTTGCTTGTGAATTTGAAAAGAATAAAAACTGTGCAGCAATCTGCCTGCAACATGGCAGTGTAACTGCGATGGCAGAAAACCTCTGCACATCTGATTTGCACAGATTTCAGCTGCCAGCACAAGCAAGCGTGCAGGGTCAGGAAAGAGGGATTAAGAAGCAGAGGGACAGATTGGGTCATCGAGGTGCATAATCACATGGTTCCACATTACCCTCACTACTTGGTACATATCTGTGTGAGTCTTACTTAAACATGTTGGTATCTGCCATTGTGATGGATTTACATCCTCTTCTTATGTTATTTACTTTTGGGATGAAATAGGAATGGAATCCCCACTGAACAGAATACCGTATGCTACATATGGGGTGATTGCTTTCTGATTTTTTTCCCCCTTGCTCCTGTATTTATACTGCATATGTTTCAGTTTAATTGCAATGGCACTGAGTCATTGTCACTACAGTTTGTTTGGGCTGAAAGCTTCTTGAACAGTTGTCAGTGTCAAATTATTTGAAGTGAGCTTTGAGGCTGGTGTGTCATATATCGGCTGCTGAAGCTCAGAAGTTCCCTATTGATGTTCTCTAGAAGAGCTGACTTTAAGGATGCATATAAATATATATAATGTACATATATTTTCACCTACATATGCATTTCTGAATTGTACATTAAAAGTATGCATAACAGGAAGACTTCTATGTGTTATGCAAATTTAACAATGAGTTCTGTTTTTAATAATGTCAGTAGTGCTGATAATACTTTTGTGGGCATAGAATTTTATTTTTGTCAAGGAAAGTCTACCTCATAATTACTAATTCCAGTCTTTATTTCTGTTATTACCCTGAGCTCAGTCAAGCTGTGAACATTAGTTCTGAGCATTTATTTTCTCCTTGCTTTGTTGTTGTTGGGTCTCTAAGCACATCTCCTCATCTCCTTGGGCCCTGAGTACTTCTAGGGTTTGGTCTGCGTGTACTCCAAGCCAATTTTAATGCAGCTCAACTAGTCGTCTTGAGAGGAAAAGGGTAGAAGAAGCCTTAGTGGAAGTTAACCACAAACTTAAGCCTTGAGGTTGGCTTCTGTTATATTTGCTTGAGAGCTGCTTTACATTCTTGCACGTGGCCCTGCATGAGTGACACTGCAGCTGCATTGCTGCCATGCCTGGCCCTTGAACCTGACCCTGAAGCACACAGATCTTCTCCAAATGTTTTTTGTTTTTTGTAAACAGTGACTAATGTTACCACATATTATTGTTTTTAAGAGAAAGAACGTGAGATTCTGGGGGGAATGATAATAAATGTAGAAACAACTGCAAAACGTTTAAGGCTACATAGCCTAGAAAAACCAGGAAGAAAGTTTTGTCAATTCTGGTTTTCAGCATGCCATATAAGTTCATACTTCATAAATTCTTAAACTATATTTCTCACTCTGGTGTCTGAGCTTCTAGAAGAAGTGTTCAAGCAATGTGAATGACTTCTTTACATGTGGTTTCTTTTCTAAACCACAGTGTCCCTCCTTTTCCTTCATGTAGCAAAGTCTCATCCTGGTTCTCAGGGAGACAGCTTGTGACACTTCATGTTTACACATATGCTCTGTAAACACGCACATTTTTCACTAAGCAAATCAAAGAAGCTGACTTTTGCTCCAGTAAAGCGAACCCAGTGTTTTAATTTTAAACTCAGGTGAGAAGTGTAAAATAAGTATGCAAGAGTTTGTTTGGTTTTTTGTTTGTTTGTTGTTTTTTTTTTTTTTGCAGACTCAAAGAAAGGCAAAATCTTTCTCTACGAAATTTCTATATTATTGCATAAAATTTCTCATGAGAAGTTGTTCCCTTGAATATGTCAAAGGTAGCATTCTTCTGTGAGATAAAGGGATTTGTCTCTTTAGTGATAGAACTACTTTTGGAGGGGATTTGGGGATGTCTCCATTTCAACCGTATGCTCAAAGCATGGTCAGCACTGAATTCAGACTTGATTGTGCAGGGCTTTTGTATGTCCAGTCAGGTGCTGGAAACTTCAAAGAAAGGAAATTACACACC
Source organism: Gallus gallus (assembly GCF_016699485.2). Lineage (NCBI taxonomy): Eukaryota > Metazoa > Chordata > Aves > Galliformes > Phasianidae > Gallus > Gallus gallus. The sequence goes on from NC_052536.1 coordinate 25,615,075, forward strand.
TTCTACAACCTCTTATGGCAACCCGTTGCACTGCTTCATTATGTTCACTAGCTGATTGGAACTGCCACTGTTCCAAAATACGACTATTGTCTTCCTCCCATGCAATAAAGAGCCTGACTTTACATCCTCCTCTACACTGTGTATGAAGAGATCTAGTCTTGTAGATACTGGAAGGCTGGTAGTAAGTCTCATCTGCCTGCTTTCTTTTCACACTTGACAAGCTCAGTTCTCTCAGCCACATGGGACTTCTCCTGCAGCACCTGACTGTCCTGACTCATTACTGTTGATAAATTTGAGAAGCGTATTTCTTAAACTGGGGTGTTCGAAACTTGAATCAGTATTCCAGATACACAAGTCGGTTAAAGGGAATAATCATTTTCCTTGTTCAAGCTCTGCTCTGGGCTGTTTTTTTCAGCCCAGGTTGCTGTTAGCATTCACTGCAGGCTCATTTTTACTGTCCACCAGGGCCTCCAGATCCTATTCAGTAGAGCTGAGTGACCTGTCTGCCCCAGCCTGTACAACAGCAAAGGTTTAGTCTGGCCAAAGTGCAGGGATTTGTGCTGTGTTGAGCTTCACGTACTTCCAGTTAGTCCATTTCTCTAGTTTGCCAAGAGGCAGCCCTGCCCTCTAATTGAATATATTTGTGAGATAATCACTGCAGCTAGTTTTTACTGGTTTATGCTTTTTTTTTTTAATAAAAATATCACATTCAATGTAAACTTCAGAGGAATTTTCAAAATGACTGAGGTGCTTTATTGGTATATAAAACTTCATTTACAAAGAGCGTAATTATTTTTTAATTAGCTTATTAATGTTCGGGGCTTTCATTTTGTAACTGTTTTCAGGGAGAACTGATAGCTCCGTACGGTGTCCCTTAGTGCTGGAACATGTCCAAACTGGAACGAGTAGAAAGAGGACGGGACTCCGTCTCTGCTCTGACTTGGTGAAGAGAGTGCCACCTGCTGAGCAGATGAGCCAGTTTTGCAAACACAAGTATGTAAAGCAGTCTTTAATCCAAATTCTGACTCAGTGCAATGTAGTTTTTTAATGATATGAGTCGATGTTGTTACAGCACAAGATGAGTCTGTACAAGACAAAGAAGCCATCTAATCTCCTGATTTAATGTAGTAATAAAATAATGACATACCAGGAAATATATGTATTAAATTGTCACTGTAAAATTGATAGAAGTGCAGCCTGCATACAGTCTCAGCATATACAGATAAAAGAGATGAGAGGGGAAAGAAAGGCACATAGCAAAAGCTGCTATTGCAAGGAAGAAACAGCGACAGGTTCTGGAGATGTGAAGACTACACAGTACGAGGAACAGAGGAAAATAATGAAGAGTGTGTAGTAGTAGAATCTTTACAGAACACTTCATAAAACTTTTTTGCTCAGAAATGACCACTCTATAAACACTCTTTGTTCCATGGTGTCTTTGAAATATGATTCTTCTACTTTGGACATATAAGCTGGGTGGCGTCCCTACAGGCTTGCCTATTCTTAACCTTGGAACGTTTAGGAAGAAGCGCAATCCCCTCCTATAGATTTTGCACCTTACTGTGTCTTTCAGCTTTGACCTTGCTGTTACTGTGTTGCCTTTGGATCAGTAAAGTATAGATCTCTATCTAGCTTACCTATAACTCAGGAGACAAAGGACAACAGTGTTAAGATGCCTCCTAGACAAGGGTAGAAAGCACACTCCCTACTCTGTGCAACCTTAGCATCTGTAGCCAGATGGTGACGTTTCTGCCATTGTCTGCTGCTTTTATGTGATTATGTGTTGTGAAATATGAGACACTGCTCATCATTTCACTTCCCAAACTCTAAACAGGTGAAGTATGATACGCATTTGTTCAGACTGGAAGGAAGGGCTACGCTTCACTGTTACAACACTACGATTCAGTCACAGCAGACTTCCACCACCCCTCCCCCCCCCCACACACACACTGTATAAGCGGTTTCAGTGTTATCAAGATGCGATGTGCTTCGTGGAGAGCACTGATTGCCCAATATTTCATAACAGAGAAGGAAGTAACTCCGGATTATGGAATTTGTCTTTTTAGTCTGTATTAGGGCAAATTAAACTAGTTGGTTGTATGCCTTTGGCTTCAGTTTTTGACATTATGTGTTCAATTATTTGTTTGCTTTATGTATTCAATAATTTGTGAGCAGTTTTGAACGTTCTTTCTATATTGATTCATTGAGTAATTAATCTACAGCTCCAATTTGTTGATGGTTTTTGAAGACTAAGTGTATTAATGGTAGCAGAGTTTTCCTTGAATGCTTTATTAAGCCACTGTTACATGTCTTCATGAACTGTCTTCAGTTGTGAAAAAAAAAAGAAATATGCTTTACTGAAAGTACCTCTGGCTGCTGTTTTGCTCACTTCCATGTCCCACTGTTGTTCTCTGTTCTGTGGCAGGAAAAGATTGGGTGTGGTGATGAGACTACTGACCTGGGACTCATCGGACAAACCCAGCTATGCATCAGATACGCTTCGTAGTCATGGGTAAGTTGCTTCTCTGGGCACCCTTTTCCGTGCATCTTGAACTTCCCTGGTGAAAAGTTCTGCACGGCAGCCAGGAACTATTGTGAAAGAGATGCCAACTAGTGTCCTCTACAAAAACTGTTCCTGTATTTTGCTCTATAAAGTAATGGGTGGTAAAAGTGAGACTGCCCTGCTGGTCTGAAAATACGCTATGCTAGCCTGCACGTGCTGAATGATCCCAGCCTGGAGGAAGGTAAACACGGCTATGTGCACGTTGAGAGGGAAAGGTTTGCCTTTTTCATGTTGCTTGGCACATTTCACTGAGTAAGAGTCTAATCTTTGAACGCTGCCTAAATGTTATTCTATATTCTGCAAGTTTTCTTGATTGCTAATGAACTCAAGTATCGGTGGCAGTCTACAGGGGGAGCAATGACGAAGCAGCTGCTTTATTTCCTGCCTTAAGAGGAGCAGCGTGTCTGCATTTGCCAGCTCGCTGTTTATTTTCAGACCAACGCAACAGAGGAAGCCATATTCCAGCAGACGAGCTGAACGTTTTTAGAGACCTCAGCGGTATTGCGGTAAATGTTCGACTCGGAAATAATTTTCATTTTTTATTTTTAGTAAAACTAAATTTCTGGAACGTGCTAAAAAGGCCAACAGCATAGATGCGACCTAAGGATTTGCATTAGTTACAAGTCCTTTCTTCCTTCCTTGTTTTTCCCCTTTTACGGCTCCTTCTGAAGAAAAAGAAAATGACCAAAAAAGGGGAAACGGAATAACGTGTTTTTTCTGCTACAAACGGTTTCTTAAAAACAAAGCCCTTTTAAAGATTTTCGCACGCTTGCTTTTACTTTCCTCCGGGAGAAGGGCCGAGAAGCCCGGTAGCACTGGGGCAGGCTGGCGCTGAACTCAGGGCACGGAGCGTGCACGCTCTGCCAGGTGTGAGCACGGCAGCGCCGTGCACGCTGGGCTTCCGAATCAGTGCTGCGTGCTCGCTCCTCGCTCTCGGGGATTCCCCTCCTTCCCCGCTCGGAGGAGGGGCAGCGCCCGGCCGCTGCCAGGACGGACGCGAAATGCCGGCGGGAGCCGCGCTGCGGCTACGGGGGAGGAGGAGGGCGGGAGGAGGAGGAGGAGTTGAGGAGCCCGGGCCCGGGAGCCTCCCCGCTTACCGCACTAGGAAGTGACGCTTTCCCTGAGTCCCGGAGAGAAAGAAACAAAGTTTTTTTGGTGGTTTTTTTTTCTTCTTTCCGTTTTTTCTCTCGCTCGGTGGTCTTTCCTTCTGCGTTTACTCTTTGCAATCTGCAGCCCCGGAGGCTCCCGCCGTACCTCGCAGCGCAGGTGAGGAAGCACGTTTTGTTCCCTCTCCTGCTTTCCGCGGGTTTATTTTCTTCGCACGAGTTGCTTCCGTTCTCCTGCCATTTTGGAGAGGGGGTGCTTCTCCCGGGGCTTTAATTTTGGGGTGCCGCTCCGCCTGCGAGCTCTGGCTGCAGCCTGAGCTGCGCGAGTACCTGTGGCGCCGCCGTGGCCGTGCAGCTCCGCGGGGCCGAGGCCGGGGCAGCCGAGCGGGCTCTGCCGGGCCGCCCGCTGCGGGGAGCCGCGCTCGGGCGCTGAGCTGCTCGTCCTTCCCTTATGGGAGCTTCGCGGGCGCACGGGGGGCCGCTCTGCCGCCCGGCTGCAGCGGCGCGCAGAGGATGCGTCTGCGGCTGGGTGAGCCCGTCCGCGCGTGTGGGGTTGCTCGGGCGGGTGGGTGGCTTCGGGCTTCCCTTTCTGGCTCCGTATCGGAGCTGGGGCGGCTCCGGGGGCTGCGGGTACAGCACCGCGACTCGGGGCGCTCGGTAAGGCGCGGTGGCTCGCCGCGTGCGCGGATTGTGTTTCTCTGCCGGGATTTATGCAACGGAGGGGGTGGGGAGGAATTTATTAGATAATTTCTGAAAATCCCGTGCCCCTAAATGTACAGCTTTTTCTCTGGCAGCAACTGAAAAGGACTGATTCTTTGCAGTTTACCAGTCAGAGCTGACAATACACCCACGCACGTATGTGAGTGTCTTATATAATACTTACGGTTTTTTCACCAGGCATAAGCGAGGTTTATTTTTGGTTTCTAAAGTCTTGTGTGATTGCAGCCTTCAGAATTCAAGAAATATTCTCTCTGCTCGACAGAGATTTAACTTGGCAGCCTCTTTAAAACAAATAAATCATCATGGCTGTTACCAGAAAGAAGCTGTTTTCATCTCGAGTTTGAGTGCGGTGGAAGGGCTGTCTGGAGAGAGCAGCAGGCAGTCAAGGGAGGGAAAGAGCGAAAAGAAATGTCCTAATGCAGAGACTGGTATTAGGTTGTTTGGAGGGCGAGACTGCAGTTCCAGGCAGCAACAGCAGCAGCTTTATGACTGTGTGTAATTACAGAGTGATTGCATAGGACAGCATTGTTGGAACGAATACGTATGCATGGGCCATTGTGCAAGATTTCTGTACTGAACAAAACGTAGATTTGCATTGCAAATGCTAAAATGAGAATTTATTTTGTATTGAACTGCCATGTTCCTCTTTGACTTCGCTGAAAAATTAGGAGGGGGAAAAAGGAGAAGCGGAGTGAGGCTGATCGTAGAAGTCACAGCTCTGAAATACTCAGCAGAATTGCCACCTGTAGTGCCTGCAATCTCAGGGGACACAGCAAGCTGGTTGAATCTGTGGGTTCTCTTCTGAAGTGATTATGCAGAAAGTGAAAATCAGTCCGGTTTGCTAGTAGTCCTGCAGGTTTTGTGCAATTCCTGATGTCATCTTTTTTTCTTGTTTGCTGGTGCGGGGAAAAAAACCTCTGTGCTGAGTTCAGCTGTCTTGTGTGGAAATGGAGAGAAGAGCACTGAGTTTCTGTGTCAGACCACAAAAAAATCACGAGGTTAAAAGCAAAGCTAGACTGAACATAAGTTCTGAACATGCTGTTTCAACTTAACTGGTTTCTATGAAGCGTTGCATACTGCTTGGTGATCTTGCTGGCAGTGAAAGCTGATAGATAGGACAAGGTGGTGGGAGTGTGCCACAAACTCTGCAAAAGCAAGGTTTTGGCTGAGACTTTGAAAGATCATCAAAATGATGGGCAAAGTCATTGTGGATACAAATAAGAGTACCTAAGATTGTTTTTTCAGAGGTGATGGTTACCTGTAACTTCCATCAGGTTAATTTTGTTTTGGAAGTCCTTGGAATTTGTGTAACATCTGACCCAAAAGATTTCAGATCTGGTATTCAGAAATTTGCCTTTCCAGGATTAGAGAAGATTTTCTGAAAAATGTTGTCTTTAACAGTCATTGCTGAGGATGTAATGAATGCAGGGAAGGCTTGTTTTGAGCACTACGATGGAAAGTGCTATTAAAAAAAAATGGAAAGTTGCTTTAAAATTTCTTGGTATTCCATTAGAACATGCTATTTCAGTTAAACACACAGATTGTCTTATTGTTGTTAGTTTCCTCAGGCTGCCAACTAAGTGCTTTTTGTAAAATATATGTAACTTTGCTAATGAAGAGTATAATGATGTGCTGGAGCTGTTTGTTTTGCTTTGCTGTGTTTTTTTTTTTTTTCTTCTTCTTCTCTCTAGCATGTGGCTAATTAACCACAACACTGGACTTATCACTTGACAAATTTAGTTTCATAATGATCCTTCTGTAACTTTAGTGGAGCATTTTATTTTAATGCAAAACAAGCAAATAGCAAACATCTTTTAATCCTTGCATTACCATGGCATTCTGTTTGTAGATTTTTCTTTCTATTGTTCTTCACGTCTTGACTGGCTTTATATATATGTCATCCTTGGTATTCTAATATCAATGGCTTCTGGGGAAAACCCAGAATTGCGCTTAAGTATTCCTTAAATCATTTGTGGTTGTGGTGCAATTCAGTCATTCCTTATGTTAGCTTTTGCTTTCCACAGTTTAAGTGGTTTGAGAAAATATTTCCGGCCAGGATTCTTTGGACTTGTATACAAACGAGGAGATAACTTTTACATCTGTGAGTTGTCCTGTGGTACTCAGGGGAATTAGTCATAGACATGTTTATTGCCTACTTGCAAAAGGAAGCTTAGCCATGCTAGCCTTTACCCCCACCAAGGTGCATGAGAACAGCGGTGATAAGAAATGATGAGGTGTGTAGCACAGTAAGAGCCTTCCAAGAGCCTACGCACTCATTCCAGAGGTGAAATTATGCTTCTGCATTTTCATTCTTATTGTCATCCAAATGTGGTAGCTGCGGAACTGCAGATATTTCAAGCCTATGATGCTACTCTGTCAAGCTACTGGGCAGTCCTTCAAGGCGCCTCAGTGGAGGGCCTCTACCACTCATTGGAAGCAGCCATCTTGGGGGTGGGAGCAGCGGGTGTGGTGAAAGGGAAGGGGCTCAGGAGAGACAAATACCTACTATTAATCAGAATGGCAATCTGTCTAGCCTGTGCTCCGGTCTCCAAAGGTAAGAGGGGTTACTATGTATTTCAGTAATTCTTGGGGAATTTCTACTCAGGAAACTCATCTGGTATTCTCTTGAGCTTAGATACATACTAAGCAGCTGATTTTGTGACCTAATCACAGATTTAGGATATTGAGAGGACACATATTAGGGATAAGACATTACTGGTTTTTGTTGAGGGAAGAAAAAAATAAGACATTGCCTGACGTCTTAGTATTGGTTGAATTAAATTACAGCTTATGCTAAAATCAAGTGCTGTAAGTGTGCATGTTGTTTCCAGCGCAGTTAGTTGTATGCCAAGTGACATAAAAGGAGAGAGAAACTACTCTATGTTCATCATACAAAATGTTGGTGGGGGCAGAAGGCAAGCATTCAAGTTTTGCAACACGTGTCCAGAAAGCTGGCAAATTCTGACATGGGCAAGCCAAAGCTAATGAGTCAGCTTCCAAATGGAAGACTTGTCACTGAGCAATTTGTAAATGGGAAGGACGTGCTGCTAATTCAAGGAAATATCCTTAGCACCTCCCCTAATAATTGGAATACAGTGGCACAGAGCTATCTGTCAGTGGGGAGTTGTTGGTGCTTGAATCATGTGTTCTCTCTGGTGCGATTTCAGCGTTCAGGCCAACAGACCCATGTCGTGCGATGTGTAGATCCATGAAAGAGGTGATTGCTCAAGCAATAATTTAAGTCTTTGCATTGCATGCCAGCAGCTTGCATGCCATGTGAAAGATCCTTGGCAGCTACAGCAGCTCCCAGTGCACAAATGGCATGTGTTTCCAGCATGAGGCCGCTCAATAGGTGCTATGCAACATTTTGCATAACTTCTGCTTCAAATGATCTCCAACTGTAGCCCTTCTAGAGTGCTCTGCTGATCAACTCAAGCAGCTGAAAAATGCACAAACTGTTACGAGAAAAAGTGATACACTTCTCACTGGAAAAGTGTGAGTGCATGCTTTTGGCCTGGAGCCAACATTCGAGTATTCAGGAGCAAATGAGCAAATGGGGATGCAGAAATAAATGTTGCAATTTAATTATTTGCTTTTCTGTATTGATGCTTTTTATAAAGTTTGCTGCAACTTACAACCACCTCATTTCCAAGCCCAAATTATGATAATCCACTATATTATGGTATGGAATATGTACAGATAGATATTCCTTGAAATTCACATACTTAAAAAATGCTTGTTCATTTTAAGCACAAATTACATGAATGCATCTTGTTGCATTGATAGCTGCATGTTCAGCATTAGCATGTAAAGAGAAAGCAGTTGGAATAGAGTCAGTATTCAGACCTTACTTCTTTGCTTTATACTATCGTCGCACATGAAAATAGGTTCAGTTCCTTGGCCTTCCTCAGCACTAATAGGGGAGGCTATAGTTGCATAATATATGTAGATATATCCTCTTTGTCATATTTGTTTTGGGAAGATAAATTGTATTTGTTTGTGTATTTATGTATGCACACAAACTTGATATACACTCTTAAATCTCTCATCATCTTATAACTCAGTTTTCCTGAGAAAAGGTATTTCTTTTTTCTGTGGTGCTAGAGAGTACAATTCATAAAGAAAAGCTGTTCTTTCAAGTTTGAATATCTTTCTTGTTAATCTTAAGTTATTGTTTAATTGTGTTTGGTATTGTTACTGCTGTAGTGGCCAAGACAGGCATTAGTTTTGACTGCAAGGATTGTTCCTGTCTTTTTTATTGAGAACATTTAACTGAGAAGACTTTAAAATATTGGTTTGGCTTTGCAGTTTGGATGTGGTGTGGAGTTGTATGGTTAATTCCCAGCTACCAGGTCAGCTGCATCACTTCGTTGGGGGTAAACTGGAATCTGCTCTCTGAAGCTGTGCTGTGTGGCAATAGACCTGCCTGAATGCTTGTCATCTTGTCACTGGTGTGCACTGTGATAGGTTCAGAATTCTGAATAATCTCCAAATTGCTTTGTTATAGAATAGTGATGTTGTGTGATTTCAAGCTCCGTGTACTCGTGTACACTTAGGTGTGCAATCTCAGTCTGTTATTTCTGTACGTACTCATGATTCCTTGAGCATCTCCTTTTGGACTCCTACATCTGCCTCTTAGCATTCTGTCATAAATTATATTATTTAGAGTTTTATAATAATGTGAATGAACTGTTCTTGCAGTTTTGCAGTATCCTTAACCATTCCAGTTCTTGATCCTGAATAGGTAACTTCAGATATTGAAAAGTAAAACAAAGTGCCATATGTTAAAAATATTGCTAGGATTTTACTTGATTTTTTTTTTGCCATTAAGAATGTCTTGTTTTCAGGCTTTATTTCTTCCTAGGTAATGTTTTCTTCATTCTTTCAAGCACTTCTGAAAGTGAAGTTAGCTACATTTGTGGGAAATTGCTATGCTTGGGTGGAGAAGAATTTATGAAGCATTCTCCTGTTTTTTAATTGATTCTCTATCATTTCAGAACAAAATCCTAGCACTACCAAATCCCTGGTGAGAAGAAAGAGAGCCACAGCCCTAAGGCATTCTGATTGCCATGATGACAATTTAAGATGCCAAAGATGTTCATATATATATGAAACTGGCACTGAAAACTGACTGTCCCTATTGTTCAGTTTCATTTCATGGCTTAGAAAATTCCAAGTTGAGCTATTGTTGTTGAACCTTTTTTTGTAAAGCCCTAAATATTATCCTGCATGTGACATGCTATATGTTAGGAATGTTTGTAACATAATCTTCATTATATTGAATTAAAATTGTTAATTTATTTGTAATATTTGTTTATTGAAAAGCTATTGATTTTTTTTTTCCAAATTTTTAGAAAATAAGTATCATGTAGTCTTTCTCCATCAAAATTTGCTCAGTAAGTATGTTTTAATGGATGTTGAGATGCTGTGGGAGGAATATGTGAATATACTATGAATGAAAGCTAGGAATCAAAGTGCATTACTGCATTCTTCTTATTATTAGAGTTTAAAATGTCCTCCTTAGGTATTTGAAAAGTTTTGCACATAAAGGATGTTACTGCAAGTAAACAGTCGTGCAAAGAGTTGCATTTGCTTATGGGCTTCATTTTTCCTAATTCAACTTCAGTATTTAAGTGATTTTTATTACTACGATTTTTTTAAATATATGCAAGTATACAAAGCACATCTTTGAAACATCTTTCCTACCAAAGCATGAGAGCTGTTTTGACTCTTTATCTTTTTTGCTTTAGCGCTATTCATTCTTTGGTGAAAGTGAAATATTCCAGCTATGACACTAGCTGACTTTTACTGCAGTCACTATTACTGCAGTTTTTTTCTTTAGAAAATGTTCTGTAGTAAAATACTCTTTTACTGCTGAAGAATGTGGCACTCCTTATGAGCGATTCATTTTAAATCTGAATTTGTGATGCAAAGAGAGTAAACATTTGACATACTGAGGTAATAAAAACCTAGGAAGATTGGAATGCATGATACTTGCTCTTAGATTATACACTTAAGTGAATAATGGGCTGCCTCACAACCAACTTAATTGAAGTCAGTGCTTCATATTTTTTTCCTTTAAAAAATGAACAAATCTTATCTGAATAAGATTTGAAGTTTCTCATTTGCATAAATTAACATAGCTAGCTTACCTTTACAAACAGGAAATTAAGATACAGAGAGCTTTGTTCAGAAAATAAATAAAATGTAGATTTGAGTTCTTGTGCAGTGAAGTTCTCTTCTACAGCCGGATGAACGCTTAAGTAATGGCTGCTGCTGTTAATAAGTTGCACACTGAAAGATTCAGTTCTCTCATTCAGGTAGCCTGTCCTGGCATTTTAAGACAGGCTAACCTTCCTGCTTGCGCATGTATTCAAGAATGCATGTTTTTTGTTTGTTTGCCTAAGACTGACATAAGCATACGTGTATGAAATTGTGCAGCACAGGAAGCAAATGGATGAAAAAACTCAGGCATGCTTGTCATGAAGGAGCAAAGCATCCTCCAGAAGAGACAGAAGAGCACGGTTCAGAGACATTTCATTGGCCTTTGGGCTGTACTGATGATTTTTAACAGGTCTGTGGATATCTCCACAAGGCATCTCTGTCAGAGATGTCATTAGGCAAGTATGAGAGGGAAGGCAGTGGCCCAAATACTTGCCAACATCAACAATTCCTTGGCCACATGGATGGGAATAGCTGCTTAAAGAGACAGACAGCTTATCTGATATTTGGAGTTGGTCTTAAAACACTTGTGTTGGCAAGGTGCTGCTTCTTTTGTGCCGACTGTCACTGGGTTGGATGATGTGTAACAGCAAACAAGAAAACTCCAGTATTCAAACTGGTTCACACGTGAGTTGGACAAAAGACAGAGACACCGTAGATGTTTTCAGCAGCTCTTTGTTGTCTAATGCAGAAAAATAATTTGCTAAGGAACAAAATGTTCAGGCTTTCTCTAGTCTCCTGCTGAAAATTTGAGCAGAAATCTGCTGATGAATTTTCATGAGAATAATTCAAATCTCTCTAAGATAGGCTGCTTCTCCTGCTCTTTACGTCGTGAGAGCTAATTAAGACAACTGCTCCTAATTATCAGGCTTTATGACATAGATAAATTCACAGTTATACTATTTTTCGTTCAGGTTCTCTGCCAATATGGTTTTACTGCAGCTTTGTGCCATTTTAGTTTGAGTAATATGTGACAAAGGTGTGGACTACACTTAGACCTTTAGGTGATCTATAGATAACCCTTTTGTTGAAAGCAAATTTGAGGATCTGGGCTGCTAGTGAAGGCTGCAATCTGTGACTCTGCACAAGTACTTACAGAGGCCTATTTGCGGGAACACAGCCTGGAAATTGGAGTTAGTACTTTCTAATGTCTTAACTGGGTTAAAATGTTTAAGAAACAACAGCCATACTCTTGGTAGAAGACATACTTCTTGGTAGAAGTATGGCTATTGTTTAGCCTTTAAAAATCTTGACTAAAATCTTAACTGTTGGACTCTTATCAGCCCATAGTGCTTTTAGTGTTTTATCTCCTAGTTTAAATAGTGTTAACGACAGGTGGCTGGAGGGAGGGGGAAGTGTTTGCATTTGTCATTCCATTGAGACTTTTATCTGTAGATGCACCAAGGCGCCCATACTGAAACTGAAATAGTCAGCAGTGAGGAACATGTACTTGGAACCTAGACGAACATGCTCTTTGCCCTGACCTAGAATGCCATCAGGTCTTCCAGTCATAGAATTCTAATATATGAGTCTACACATTTACAAGCTGTTAGGCAACTATGAGCAAAGACAGAGTTGAAAGAGAAGGCAAAAAAGCAACCAACCAAAAAACAAACAAACAAAAACCCACAACAACAACTAAAAACAAACAAGTAAAAAACAACACTGTGCAATGAGGGCACAACTGATAGTATAGAACATGCATTAAAACTGCTTCTAGCTTTCTCCCTTTCTTGCAATCTCACTGCTGACAGTAGTTTTCATTATTTGTGCATATTGTGTTACCATCCTTCTTTCAAGGCAGGTAATTGCCTTCCTAATATGCTAACAAAGGGGCTACGGAGACATGCTCTGACCTTGCACGTAATGGCATAACTTCACGGTAGGGATGGAGGCTCTGCTGCACCCAGAGGAGCTAATTGCTGGGGTCCTTTTGAGGGGAAGGTGTGATGTGGGAGTCTGAATTCACAGCTGCCATGGCTGTTCATGTTGTCAGCTACTTTGTGCAGGGGGTCACACCCCCTGCACCCACTGCTTGAGAAGAGGTTGTGTTGGTGTTGCTCAGAAAAGGCTATAGGCACTCTCCTTTAAATCCGAGAGTCTGTGCCATGTGCTGCCAGCAGACAGTGGCACCTAAGCCTTAGGTAGCTTAGCAACTCGTTTTCATTCACGTGAGTGTTTGCATACAGTTTGCACGTGGGCCCTTTTGACTGAACTTTCTCTGTACACCCTGGTTAAAAGGCTGCTTTTCTGTTCCCTCAGAGACTCTTAAGTCCCTTTTATGTGTGTTACAGAAATCTGCAATGTGGAACTGAGACTTCTGGATTCCTCTCTGAAAGTGAGGCACCAATTTCTGTATGGAGCAGACTGAGTTTTTCTAGCCAGATTACTCACACAGCTTTAAATCAGGCTGTCAGTGAACAGAGCTGCTACTTCCATGGTTCTGTGCACTTTGGTGATTTGTCTGGCTCCTATGCTGAGGATTTTTCTTGTTTCTTAGTTGTGTAAATTTGTCAGTGTCATAAAAAATGCTAAAGATAGGAGAAACAGAAGAGGTTGGTCAGCTTTGTCCTTTGGTGCCTGGTTCTGGGGTGTTTTTCAAAGATTATTTTAGACCTATCAACTGCTGTGATAGGTTTTCACTGTGAAGATCAACAGAACCCAGTTTTGCTACGTGTTTAAAAAGTATTGTTAAGAAAGCTGTTCTTTCTATGTGACTTGATTTATGAGAAAAAAGCACCGTTTGGAGTTGGAACGGTGTTCTGTGTTTAGTGACAGCTATAACTGAGTTATTGTAAGTGTCAGAATTTGCTTGGGAAAATTGCTCTAGTTGAAGTGTGGAATGCCTGACTGTTTTCAAATAGTCGCCTGCACCACGCAGTTTAGAGGCATGGAGGAAATGTGAAAACCTATTGACATCTTCAGTTACTCAACTAGTTTATTTTTGGGAGCTGATGAAATGGCAGGGCATAGTGACCCTGTGTGAAGGGGAGAAGTGACTTTGAATGCAGGAAACTCGGTGAATATTTTATCAAGTTCCTTGCTACTATATCTCTGTGGCAACTTTAAAGGAGATTTTAACTCTTTGCTTTCCCACTGGGTATTTTTGCATGGTGTTAATAAATTTTCATGGAGACGTGATACCACTCTGCAAACAAGATATGGTGTAACGCACAACACAGCATATTTGAAGACTGGTAGGCTATCTTGTTTGAAAAAGGGGAGGAAAGAAAGCGCTTAAGTGGTAGACTGCTATTTTGTAACCCCTTACTATTGTTAAATCCTTCCTAGGGAATAGTTGTAGCATGGGTTTGAAATTGGTTCTGGGTACAAACTGCTGCAAAGTTGAAAAGACAGAGCTGCCTTGCACCCAAGTACTATTGGATTGCAAACAATAAGAGAAGTACTCGTTATGCAGAAAAGCACGGTTGTATTTTGTATGACGTTGGTACAGCTTTTTCACAGCGGCTGTACAGACTACTGCAAACAGGATCAAAAACTGACAGTAACAACTGTGAAGTGTTGCAGAAACATTGCCCTTCCTATTATAAGTTCTCATCCCCTGACTGACTTGCACAGAGCTATTACCGCTTAGCATAAAACATAAGAAAGGCTACGAACAAGAAAGCTTCCTTGTGGTATGTTCCTCCTAGCTGTGCTACTGCTGCAGTCCTTGTAAGGAGGACTGATACAAGGTCGCATGGAGTTTGTTTTGGACGAAAATTGGATTTCGTCTGGCCGTTAGTATTCTGTGCTCTTATGCTGTCAGAAATTCTCAACTATGCCGTCAGTTTAACTGAAAATTGCTTTATTATTTGATATAAGTTACTTGAAAGTGCACTGTGGAGGATAGCATTACTTGCAGTTGTCTTAATGAATGCAGCTTTAACTTTTTGTTACTCTTAATCACTCCATCTCCCTGTGCTCATACAACTCACTGTGGTCTCACAGCAGCGTTTCAGATTTTCTTGCAAATGCTGAATTTTGCGAAGAGATGACTTAGCAAGCACTTTGGGGAAGAACCACTGATGTAATTTTTCTGTGTTACTGCAAAAAATTTTTAGAAATGGCAGCTGCTGAAGAAATAAAGCAAAGGTTAACAGTCAGCGTGCTGTGTGGACTTCTGTAGTCTATTTTGCTTTAAAGCAATTATATGAATAATTTCTTTTAATAAGAAAGATCTGAAAAGTTGAACATAATGTGCAGAATGATGTCAGCTGTCAGCTTATGTGCTCAGCAACAGTTCTTTACTATTGTTAAATACAGTTGCTGGAAAAAAACGTCTTCATTCTCATGTCTGAATTAAAGGCAGTGATGATATTGTTTCGGTATGACTTTTTTTTCTCAGGTGTGTATTATACATTTGAGTTAATTTTTCTTCTCCATATCCTCAGTGCTATTTTTAAATTTAATTTTAATAAACCTATAACTTATTCATTTGCACAGCACTTTGGTTTAGTTGTTCCTAGATTTAGGAATAAAAGCTTTCTTTGTCACGGTTTCTTTTAAAAATAATATAAACAATTATGCTGAAAAAATATTTTGATCTATTTTCTTCCCATTGTAGATCCCTTTACACAAGGATTTGAATTATTACAAATAGCTTGTTAGTTAAAAATATATATTTATATATTTTATATATATGTATATGCGTGTGTGTATGTATGTAGTTGCACTTTCATGTTGCTTAGTAGCTTTTTTGATAGCTTAAATTTCTGGAAGTGAGAAAATCTACGAAGGCCTGGATGCTTCACTTACATGAGCTCCATTCCCAAATGTAAATGAACGAGTGCTACAATTGCTATTTACTGCAAAGATTCTGTGAATAAGCTGAAGCCTGCATAATTTGATCAGACCGCTTGTGTAGGGCTTGTTTATTTGGGGGGGATAATACATCGTTATGAGAAAAAATACATGTAAGTGAACTGCTCATGAAGAATTTCTTCCATTTAAACTGGTTCTTACCTGTGTTATACGTAGTCATGAAGTAAATGTATGGGTGTATATGTACAGTATAGGTATAATATATACCCAAGGTAAACTAAAGCTAGTTAATGATCACAGATCCTTATTGTTGTGACTTCGAATAGAAAGTGCTTTGCAAGTAGCATTCTTGCTCTCTTGCCAGACAAAAGGAGAAAATCGTAGCAATGTCCTGATAGTGTTAGGGAGAACACCTAACCTGATCAGGCTGCAATTGTGTTAAGGTCTTGATTTCTTTAAAAATACTGCATGCCTTGGAAGTTGAGGACTGAAGCAGTAGAGAGAGAGACTTTTCGTTGTTTTTTTTTTCTGGAAAGTCGTGTATAGTAGTGTATGAGTAGTTAATCTGTGAAGAACAAAACAAAAAAAAATCATTCCCTTTCTGCAAAGTCTGAACAGTGTGTTATAATGAGGCTCTTGTGTCTGATTTATTGTTCTAGCAAGCTTACTTCCTTTCTGATGCAGAAGTTGAAAAAACAATTCATTACTCATGGAAATGCAAAACAAGTAGTTATAATTAAAACCAAAATGAAATGACGGTATCCCAGGATGCTTCTACACGCAAGACTACGTGCTCTTGCTGCTGACTTCCGTCTGTCGCCTCGCTTGTCTTTGCAGGGTGTTTAGTGCCTGGCAGGGGCAGGTGGGGGAGCCTAAATGAGTGGAAAGGGCCATGCACGTCACAGCAGCCGCAGGTCATGGCACGCCAGCAGCCTGCGAGGACTGGGGGGCTGCCAGGTGCCTGGTTCTGAGGGCAGCCCGTGCTTCCTGCCCCCGTGTAGCTGGTGAGTTCAGCTGCGGGGTGAACACAACTCCTTTCAGGGATACTGTTTCTTTAGGCTAGGGCTTGGGTTCTTGTTCAGCAGCTGATGCATTTCATGGGGAAACACAACATCGAAAAAGCACGCTTTTAGACTCCAAGTGGCTTTGGAGCAGCTGTACTACAGCTAAATAAATATAACCCGCTGTAAAAGGAAATAACTTTTCTACCAGATATGTGCACAGATGGGTTGTAATCATACTGAGGCCAGCGTTTGCCTCAACAAGGGAAAAAACTTCTCTGTGGAGAGCTAGAAATGGAAATTCATTCTTACCCTAGTGTTTTGCATCAGCAATTTGAGAACACTGCTCTGTAAGATGCCTAATAGGAATGAGATAGACATCTTAGGCAGTCTGAAAGACTGAAGGATTTAGGGAGAGACAAGCCATAAGGGAGGACCGTGCATTACAATTAATCCACATATGCCTGCAAAAACATATGGGAGCAATGGTTTGACAGCGGTATGAGTGAATCTGGACCACAGGTGTATGTACCAGAAGTACAAACAAAAGAGAATGTTAGCATGCTCAGAGAACGCAGGGGAGTGTAGCCTTTATCTGTCAGGATGTGCATGGGGAAAGAACATTTTATCACCTCTAAAATACTGGAGTAATTTTGAATATAAGAATAAAATGTTTCAGAAGATGAAGATTTGGAAGAAATTTAGTCATTGCAGATATACTTCCTAAAATATTTGGCATTAAATAGAGAAAGTACAAAATTAAAATTACAACAGACTGCACTTATGAGAGCTACTGTTGCAGACTGGATTTTTCAGAAAAGAATTACACTGCTGTGGTAGTGGGTCTGGTATAAAATAATCCTAGTTTGTTGGGTTTTTTTCTTTAATGAATACTTTAAGTATTGTCAATTATTTCAAATTGTAAAATACTTCATTGAAAAGGGAATTCTTACTGCTAATGGGATTCTATTTTGAAAAAATGACATCAAACTGAAACCAAATGTGAATTAAGACAATACCCTTCTGATCCTTAAAATAAATGAGTTGTATCTCCTGGCAGAAATGGTACCAGTGTCCATAGGAGGCCACGTGATGACGTTGCATGCCTTAAAGACTAATGTGACTGAGTTGACGCATATATTTGCAATTTTATGCCTTTCATTCTTTGATGGTTTGTTTGTTTTTTCATTTTTCTTTTTGAAGGCTTTATGCTTTTGCATGGGAAGGAAGAGGTAGTCATTGGTTGCTTTTAATCATGGAGCTTTTTCCACAGAGCCTCAGAAGGACATAGCACTGCTTTTGCTGTGCACGTTCACTGTGATCTGTGCAACAGAAGAGTCTGTGCCAGATCTCTGGCATGAGCTCTCTGCACTCCACAGGCCAACCTTCCATAGCCCTTAGCAAGTTGGTCTCCAGTGATTATTCTTACAGTATGTTGATTTAATGCACAAAACTACTTCAGGGAATTGAAGCCAAAATTCTGGAGTTGGAAGGCTAATCATTTTTTTTGTGTGTATACGATTTGCCTGGGTTTGTTGTTTGGGATAGGAAGTTAGTGTTATTTACAAATATATATCTCCTCTCACTCCTGCCCAGAATGATTGTGGAAATTATTCCTAGGCAAGTTTAGTGAAGCAGCTAAATCTCTGTCACTAGTAGAAATCATTGTAAGTACACCGAATAGCAAGAAAGAGTGGGTGGATATTATTATGGAAGAGTTACTTCTTTGCAATGAACAGGAAAAGAATGCATTCGTATTCTGCTGATGAAAGTTTTACTACTGCAGCTAGGCAAGCAAAATATCTTTATTGCTATGGCTTTTATTTTAAACTATTTATTCAACAACCACCAGAAGTGTTACTTTTCTTAAGATATAAAAAGCTTCAAAAGCTGGAATGTGGTAACCAATTTCCTTTTTTAACATTAGAGTTGCAGATCTGCTTACTTTAGAATTTGGCTAGGGTGCTAGCAAAGCGATACTGGAAGTGGAGTGACTGACAAATGTTTTGTGCTTTTTATTTTATTTTATTTTATTAACAGCTGCTGCTGTTAAAAACCCACATCTCTAAATCCAATGTCTAATGAATGTCAGGGGGAGGTATATGTATGAAGAATTAGTTGATTTTCAAGAATTCATAATAAAACTTTCAAGTTATAAGCAGTCCCTACAATGATAGAGGTGAAATTTGGCACACAGTATTCTTTCCATAAGGAGAAAAAAATGTTTGCTCCTCTTCAAAGTGCAAGTATCTGCATGTAAAAATAAAGTGTATGTATTAATATAAGTGGTAGATATAGGAAAACCCTTTATTTCTTTAAAAGTTAGATGAGGAGCATAACTACAGTGTTGAATAACTTTTTTCTTTTTTTTTAAAGGATTGTAGCTGTCCAAATGTGTCCTATTGCATTTAGGTAAGATAGAACAAAATAAATGAGAGGAATTAAAACTTTGAGAATTTAATTTAAAATCACAGTAAGTAGTTGGTACAGGTGCCTAATTGGATGGTTCGTGTCTTTTGACACCTCTGTTGTACCGTGATATCCTTGTGGAATTAGGTAGGTATATTTGATTGGGTATCATCTTCCAGAAAATGGACAGAATGTGCTGGGAATGTAGGTGCAGGAGGCAGTGCATTTGCGGGGAATAATACACTTACGGCTTCAGAAAAGGGGGCATTTTATTCTTCCTCTTAGTCATCTTCTCACCTCTCTCTCCCATTTGCTTCCTCTGTGATACAGTAAGAATGGAAACAAAGCATTGCACTTGGTCTCTGTTTAAAATTGGAAGTAGTAAATTGTCCAGCTTTGAAAAAAGCCGGAAACCCTGGGCCTCTGAAGCTGCTTCATGATGTGGGGGGGTTCTCTGCACAGGTGCAGGTGGGAAGCTTTGTGCCAACTCCAGGGTTATACATCTTGGAGAAGGTGAGCTCAAGATACCTGAAGAGTAGAAACTTTGTTGGCTCAAGCAAGGCTGTATGTTTTCATGATCTTAGCCTGCTACACACGGAAATGATGTAAATTTAGAAGTCGCTCTGTCATCTGAACTTATTTTCCGGATAGTCTTAAAATATGCAGGTAGCTATGAATGTGATTTTTTTTCTTTCTGTTATTCAGCTTTCTGGCTGACAGTGCTTTGGTTACTCTGATTTAGTGTGTTTCATCTGCAAGGGAAAATTCTATGCTGATTGTTCAAGATACTTAACAAAGAGAGAGAACAAAGCCGAGAATATGAGTAGTGAGAGATTTGGGAGCAGAGTTGGCATAACAGCTTAATCTACTGTAATAGGTGAATTTCATCACACTTGTGTCCAAATTATTACTTGTTCTTTCTTTCTATGTAATACTGCGACTTAACATTCCTCATGCATAACTCTCAAGGCTTTTTATTTTAGTGAGCAGCTGCTATAAATATTTAGCTTTTTATGGAAAGGGGAAAGACAAGACACACTTTCATCTCTTGTGTGGTGTTTAAACTCTTGCCCCTATTTTTTTTCTCTCCATGACGCTTCATTATATTTCACAACCAAGTGCCACCGAAAGCACTGGTTTAGCCTTCTCCCTTCCGTTTGCCAGAAGGCTGCAGTTTGTGCCATGTTGCAGCACTGAGGCTCGGGCCCCTCAGAGCCCCTCAGCTCCTTGTGAGTTCTGGGCAGGCTGAGCTGCTGCTGCCATCTCAGCCACGCTCATTCTAAAAAAACCACCATCAGTTGTTGTCTTAACTTCCCCGGAGATGGGATTAACCAAAACATTTGGAGAATGCAGGGGGGTGGGTGCCCGCCTCCTCGAGGATGCCCTCTGGGCAGGGGCAATCCATACGTGTGAGCTTCCTGTGTGCCTAAAAGCTGCTGCTTGTCTGTGGTGCCTCGGATGTGGTGGCTCGGGGAAAAAGAAGAAACTTCTATCCCCTTGGAGTGGTTGTTGGGAATGAGGTTGTGAAGACGGGATTATATGTGTCATTTAATTACTAAAACTGTGGCCTTATAGGGTTTGAGGGCTCGCCTTCAATTTTTCATTATCTGAGTTCAAAATGTGTGTTTTTATGCCAGTGATAATCATAGTAGTATAAATATGTGAAAACGTATCAAAATCAAACTATTCGTAGCATAAATCAGTTTGTTCCCTTCTTTCTTCATTTTAACTTTTCACTGCATGCAGGGAAGAGATGTGATGTGGTTATTCAGCGCTGTTACCTAATCCCTAGACAAAATCATTCTTAATGTCATGCTTGCACCTGAATAGATCTGCCCAGTATTCCTTCATTGCTGCATGTGAATCCTAGGCACTAATATGGCCAAGACTGGTGTATCACTGTACATATATGGCTTATAGGTGACAACTCTATTAAAAGCCAGAAAAATATTCTTAGATCCACAATAAACCTGCCTTGACTGCTATGTTCTTGAATGTATTGTTAAGCATGGCATTTCGTAGTATCTCATGGGCAGACTGAAATGGAAATAAAAGTTTCAGGTAAGTTTCATTTACCCTTTAGCCAACCTAAGAACAGAATTTCAAACTGAATAAGAAACAAGAGATGATTAAAAGGCATCCTGAGCTGCGGTCCTTATTCTGTCATAGACCTCTTCAGACAAACCATTTCTTAGCCCCTCTCTGTCTTTGTCCTCTTGTATAAAAAGGGAATAATCGCAGTTCCCTCCCTTACTGAGGCGTTGCCAGAGTAAGTGTGTTAAAGAGTATATGATGCTATTGTGTGATTATGGGGCCACACACCTGCAAAAATAGAAAATGCTGTAATCCAATTTCTGTACTACAGCACAAGAAATGAAGCCATGGATAATAAGAGGGAGTATACTTGGCTATTGTTGTCATTAAAAAAATAATCATAATAATTAAAAAAAACCCTGCAACCCCACTAATCCAATTATGTTCACAGAAATGGCAGAGTCCTTCCTCTGCAGAGCTTGTGAACCATACAAAGGCACTGCAGAGCACAGCATCTGCGATGAGGGTTGGTTAGAGATCTCTGGTATGATGCTGCCATAAATGCTGTTAGAGTTTTCCACAGATATGGGTGGGTAAACCTTTTTGTACTTTAGAAATCACTGTAATTTTATATCAAAATAGCTTTAATATTGACATGAAGATGGGGAAAGTTCTAGAGGATGTATTAATTGGTAGTGTTCTATACTTCCTAGATTTTAATGCATGTGTTCAAAATGAGGACACTTTATCTGACATCTTGTGGATGCAATCTTTAGTTGCACTGTGTGAAGGATTAAACAGAGGATGGAATGAAAAGCAGAGAATTCCAGAAGAATAATCTCTGAAAATCATAGAATCATAAAATGGTTTGGGTTGGAAGGGACCCTTAAGATCATGTCGTTCCAACCCCCTGCTGTAGGCAGAGGCACCTCCCTCTAGAACGGGTTGCTCAAAGCCCCATCCAGCCTGGCCTCGAACACCTCCAGGCAGGGGTCTTACTGGCTACATGTTTATTCTTTAGTGCAAAACGAGTCACTTTGTCTCTCTGTGTTTACCTACTAAACATATGGAATGTTGCACATTAGGTATGGATGATTGGTGTTAGTCTATTGCTTTAGCCATTGCAAAGTGTTACATAAGCATTAAGTATTCCAATGGCAGCAAGTTTGTTTGTGTGTAAGTTCCTTTTACTACTTTCCTCAAACTAAAGTTTTATTCAGTGTAAAATCTGGTAGAATGTTTTTCTGTCTTGGTCCATGAATCCCAAACACTTTTCCAACGAGGAAAACAATCTGTTTCTGTGTAACAAATGCCAGCCTGCTGGCAGAAGTGTGGACATTCTTTCTTATTGTTTGGAGACCTGTTAAAAATAGTAAAGTCATCAGAAGCTGTGGGATGTAAGTTGCACCAATGATCTGTTTGAGATTAGTATTATCCTTCTGGTGGAAAAAAAAGCCAAATGTGTTATGATTATAAAGGAGCATTGGTCTCACAATTTCTCTTTTCTTCAGTGTAGGAGGATGAGGTTGATTGAATCCATGCACCTTAAGAGTCAATTAGTTAGTTAGCCTTTTGTTGTTGTTGTTCCGAAATTTATTACTATTATTTTTAAATACTTAGCAATTTATTTTGGAATGGACAGCTGCTTAGAACTGATCCTCTTACCTGCTTTTTCAGTAAGATGGTGTGTGTCATTTATGGCCTGTTTTTTCACAAGTAGAAAAGACTTAACTGTTGGTTTTATTGGCAGTCATATCCTCAGCAAATATAGTTTGTAAAGCATAATATTGAGTGAGTGACCCAGAATGTTATAACTTCAGTTAGAATGTATTTGCAGAGTTAACTATATATACATGTAGAAGGAAATGTAAATGCATGTTATACTTCTAATCTGCTTAACTCTCACAGAATTCATGTGCAGGTGGGTAAACACAAAAGCTTTTGTTTTTCCTTTCACATTTAACTTAATCATTGTGACTTTAATTTTGTCTTGTACTAATAATTGAGTTCTTTGCTCAATTTAAAATAGCTTGGCAATGATCCTTAGTAAAGGACACTTCTCCTTGTGCTTTTATTGAACAGTTTTTTTCCATGGTGGTTATACAGTGCAGGGCAGGTCATTTTGTTTCAACTAAGGCTGTAGAGCTGCTTCTTTCAGGAAGTTTCTGGCTTTGTTCTGAGTAAGTTTGAGGCTGGTGTCACTTGTGCCGGGTTGTCAAAGTGCTTCACAGCCCTGGTTTGGTCAGTAAGCACACTGTAGGAATGGATGAAGCTCACTTTGGATTTAATCCAGTATTGGGGTCAACCATCTGTTCTTCTTTCCTCCAGTGAAATCCATTACTGTAAAAGGAGAAGAATCTACCTACCTTTGGGCAGGTAACTGGCAGGGAGCTCTGAATCCAGGGGCCTGAAGGATGTTCTGATTCTTCAATTAAGGAAGACAAAATCTGACTGTTTTCCAGGCCCCTCATTCTTTAAAGTTCTGTGATAGTTATATTTACTCATGCCTTTCATTGCTCCTACCTCTACTATTAACTAACGTTCATTTGCTTAGCTGCATAGTTGATCAAGAACTTAGTGTAACAGACCAGCACAATAAGCAGATTCTCTTATATTTAGCAGTGACAAGACTTCTTAAAATACATTGTTTTAGAAATCTGAAGTCCTGTCTCTGCTATTAGTAGTTTTGTAAAAGATTAGCTGAGTCAGTTCTAGCATCTGTTTGGCTGCAGATGTGGATGCGGACAAACCATGATCAGTGCTGCTCCAGTTTAGGTAAGTATATTTCTGGGCAGAGTAAGGCAGAGAGAGGCATATAACAAAAGAACAACTGTGTGTTAATATTTGTGTGACCTTTTTGCCTTCATATTTTTGGCTTCCTCTCTCTTCTTTTGTTATCGCCATGCTGTTGCATCGTGTCTCAAATTACACTCAAGTTTTTTTGTGGAAGAATCTTTGTCTGGTGTATTAGCAGGTACTGTTAAAGATAATATCACTTTTATGACCTCAAAATACTTAATGAATATGAAGGTATTGGGTTTCAGGTATTATTCTCATTTTATGAATGGATCTGAAGTGGCTTGCTTAAGATATATGTCTGTAGCAGAGCTGGAATTTGATCCCAGATCCTCTCAAGTTCTCCCTGTGCTTTTCATCACAGCTATACTCCAGCTGGCTATGTGAAACTGATGATGACTGCTGGATGGTGTAATGCATGTCTTCCAAGAGCTGTAGTCTAACTGTAAAGTGCATCTGTATTTCTCATGAAGAAGCTTATGGGAATGGAAAGTACCATCTCTCTGACCTTTCCCTTTCCCCTTCTCCTATAATATGTAGGTTGTAACCTCTTACAAAGTCTTGAAGGAATTGGTGAAGCACACAAACGCTGTACACTGGGCCACCTAGATGTCTGTCTGGCTTTGTGTTGGAGTGCTGGAGAGATCCAGATGGAAATAACTGAACCTGCAGCAGTCTTTCTTGTTATGGCCTAATGCAGTCACATGCATTTTCTTCTCAGGGCAAAAGTACAGAGAGATTTGGTATGCCTCTGGGGTGTAGCCTTCCAGTTCTGCAGCTGGTGTGTTTGTGGTGGGAGAGGCATGTAGAGTGAAGGATGCACTGTGGCTATGTCAGCTATGTGAGAGCGAGCAGTTTTTGGCTTGCCCTCTGCCATTCTGACTTTAGAGCCTTCTGTCATTTTTGTACGTTGGAGTGAGTATTCCTCTCTTTGTTGCTAGCAACTGCCTTCCCTGACAGCTCCAAACAAACAAACAAAAAAAGCTTAAAATAGCTATCCAGGAGCTTACAATTAGAAGAACGATTAACCTGTTTCCAGTGGGAAAGCATAGGAGATTCAAGTAACTTAACAAAGACTGGAAGCAGTGCTTCATATTCCTTAATTGCTCTCTCTGCTCTCTAAGGCTGCTTAAAGTATTTCAGATCACAGTATTTGTCATGATGATGGATTATAATTAATATTCCAAACTTCAGTACAGTATATAAACATTAACTAATTTTAGACTGTGCTCTGTATATATTTTGTTAAAGTGTAATTCTGCACTGTGTTTTAAAGCCATTTGTAAAGAAGGGCTTTCCTGAATTTTTGTTTACAAAAGTCTGGTTTACATAGCTGTCTCTTTCTCATAGTTTTCTCTGAGAACTGCATGTCGTTACAGTGCAAGATGACAGCTAAAGGTCTGCTGCGAATCATGGATCTTTTGTTTTCTCAAGATGAGCAATGGGCAAAACTTCAGTTATTTTGGAAATACTAGTCAAACTTTTGCTTGGATAAATTAAACTGAGAAACTACTTTGTATTTCGTGTAGTTCCTTTTCAAGAGCTGCTTGAAACAACATTGACAATTCCTTTAAAAATAGATCAGTTTGGGTTTTTTTCCTTCATAGTTTAAGCTTAATGTCTATTAAGTTTTAGAATTCCACTCTGTTTCCTTTATAGCTGTCTTTCCTCATCCGTGTGATTTTGTTCTGGTGGAACTGTTTGTGTATGTCAGTAAAGATAAAATAATAATCAACTCTTAATATTTTCTTTGCAATGACTTCTGTGTCTTTTTCATCTTCTTAAAACAAAACTAAGTGGAAAATCACAGAGATTGAAAAGCAATCCTCCGAGACTTGTGCTGAGCTTATAGCTTGAATTGAGAAGGGCAACCCAAACCGTAGGTTATTTTTGTCAGGTTCCTTGAAGACACAGAACTCCCTCCTTATATAACTGTTATCTGAAAATTTTCTGCTGAGACTCATCCATGGTGCTTTGAAACCTCACAATTAAAATAAATAGCATTCCTGTTTGTAACATACTGAGTAGCCGAACACATCAATATGCTTAGATGGAGAATGGAAAATTATGTCCCTAGGTGAAAGTGGTAGGCCAAAATATAATTAAAATACATACTTGAGTGAGCTTTAGGACCATTCAAACGTAAAGGAAAGCTGCTCAATTAAATAACGTACCTGAGAACTTGTTTTCACTGCCTCTCCAAATCTCTACTATCCTTTAGTTCAATAGACCAAAATATTTTACTTCAGTAGGATTTGTATTTCTCCTTGGTTTGGTATAGTTAGTACCTTCATGAGCATGCATATTTTTCCCAAATAATGTGGCAATTACACATTTTGCATTGTTTTGCTCACTGTAGGTAATCAGCTTATGATGCTGTGTGTCTGGGATGGTGTAAATAGCATCAGCAGCTCATTGCATAAGGTGGTGTAATACCTGCTACCTGATCTTCCTTCAGCACAGCCATTCTCTCCTCTGCTTCATGTCACAAAGCTAATAGATTTCACTTCTGAATGCCTGCTGAGTGATTTAATACATATTTATCAGTTCCCAGACTCTGAAAATGGGAAAGTGGAAGTGCTAGCAAAGTCATCTTAACTGTGCTGTGCCTGAGGAAGTCAGTCACAGCTTCCGCCTTCCTCTGCAATAGAAATGGAGCAGTTACGTGAAAACCTGCATTGACTGTAGAAGGCTTCAGCATGTCTTTTCATTTGGGCATGTGTGTGCTAGTCCCAAGCAGGCACCTTCAAGCAATGGTGAAAGTTCTCAAGCTTCCTGGATTATTTTTTTCCTTTTTGTCATTGTCTGTCTGTGAAGCCATTTTCCTTTGATCCCTTAGTCCCAGTTAAAGGCAAGCTGTAAAACATTTATTTTTTGCTATACCATGGTGTTTGAACAAGTACGCCTTCCCATTTCCTGGGCCATTATTGATTTTTAGGACTTCTATCTGATATAATTCTCTAGATTAGTCTCTTATCAGGAAGGATGGAGTAGTTGATACTTGGCTGATTGCTGTCATCTTTTAAACTGGAGACTGTTCAGTTGGTTGGTTTTGCTTGCTCACTTTGAGCTTCAGTTGCTGCTCTTCTGTTGTGCTAGACGCCTGGAAAACATGCCTTTCACTATAGAGACAGGCTTTCTAATTATCTGTGGAAAATGCCCTACTGTATAAAGCACATTGAAGGGGACATTAAACCATCGTTCTCCATTTACCTTTTTGGCTTTCTTGAACTTGTCTTGTTATTCAGTTGCTTTTGGCCTTCTCCTCCCTGTATCTATCAGGTAGATTGCTATGCTTTGCTGTATTGAGTTTACAAGCGAGGTCTATTTTCTACTTTCCCTTGCACCCTCCTAGGGCAATCTGTAGGAAAGCTGTGCTGTTACCCTTCCTGCTGAAGGTGTCTGAAGGTGGTGAGTAGGAGGCTGCAAACAATCTGTAGGAATTCTGATGCTGCTGTCTGAAAGAAAATGCGACAAAGTACTGTGTGTGGGAGAGGCTTCTGAGGGAGAGATTGAAACTGTTTTCGTATGCATAGGACATGGACAAGCTGTGCAAAAGCTTTGCAAATCCTCTACCAAACACAAAAACTGTCCCATATTTTCATCACTTCCTTGGTTCTTACCCAAGACTGTTGCAATTTGTGGCAGTTTGTTAGAGGCCAATTTCTGTTTGCTGGAAAAATTTCTTTTTTGTGTTTGTGATATGCCATAAATCTCCAGTCATTTAAAAACATTAAAAACCAACCAACCAACCAAACAAAAAAAAACAAAAACAAAACCTACCCACTGAATTATCTCTGTCTTTCTGTTGCACTGAAGGAGTTCAATTTTCTTTGCCTTTACTGCGTGAATATAAGTAGCTCATCCAATTCTTACCTTTCTTACCCTTCTTGGTATGGAGGGGGACTAATAACTAGTATTCTACATTTTGTTCTTGATCTTTTTTTTTTTTTTTCTTGGTTTGTTGCATGATTTTAGGTGATTCAAAATGAATGAATAAGGAGTTCAATCATTATTAAGTGAGTTCCTTCCCCTCTGTTCCTCATTAGCAAAATGTGTGTCATGATTTCTACCTGTTTAATAAATACTGGATTTGATGATATGATGAGCAAGTTCAAGGGGGACTGCTAGATTGCTCTCTCAAGACACTGGCTAGCTTGCTACATTGGACTTAAATGCAACAGTTATTCTTGGAATCTGTTAATTAACATTAAGTAATTGAGCTTTCTAAGGGGAGATCAGTAATTTGAGTTGCTGGCAGCAGGAGGGTTTTGTTTAGGGGAAATGATCTCATTGCTCTAATTCAACAGATTCCCTGCAAGGATCTGACAACATTGTTGTGAGTAAGGCTGAAAATATACATTAGCTAGTACTCATGATTTTTTTTGTTTATCACATTAAAAGAAATACAATTGAAATACTTAAAAGCTAGAATTGTGTAGTGGTGAAACAGAAGATGCTTTCTGCTGTTTATTATAATTTTTTTCTTCCTTAGCTTATTCAAGGTTTGAGGTGAAATCAGTCTTTCCTACCAAAGTCATTTCTACCATTTTCTGTCAGAGAATATTGCCTGCAAACAATCCCAAAAGACATTAAGAATCTGTACAATATAAACTTGCTTATCGTGCCAAATGTAGGGGGTGTGGCAGATAACTGAGCAAAGCACAGGACTGCACAGCCCTCAACAGACGGATTGAAGAGTAGTATTTAATGTTACTTCAGTGTGTGAGGTCACAAACTTGGTATGTGAAATTGTAAAGTATGTTTGTACTTAATGGAAGACAGCATGTAAAGAAAGAGAGGAAGAAATAATGGGAGTTTATTACATATACAGGCAAAAAGTTTTAAATGGAGATGTAAAGAAAGACTTGTTATAAGAAGTGATGACAATGGGATGTTTTCAGCTTGTCCATCAAATCAAATAACCTCTTAACATTAATTTAAGAAAAATACATGAAATCAAAAAGTTTTTAGCTCTCCAGGCTAAGGATCAATAGTGATTGATTGCATGGTTGGAATGGATAGGATGTCTAAACAATTCTTCAGAAGCCACTTCCTGATAAGTGAAATCTATTAATGGGACCTCAGGGCTGTCGCTTGCCTAGTGTGTGGCTCTGAATGCCTGGATTCTGCACTCCTCAGATCTACGTGTCTTGAAATTATTTAATTGAGAGCAGCATCTTGCATGTTGGCAGAGACCTCTTCAATCCCGTTATATACTTAAATCTTCCAGATGACATTTCCTAAACTGGAGACAGATTTTATATGCTTATGTTTTCTTTAATAGGGCTCTAGTGCACAGGTATGCTTGAGAAATTTTAGTTAAAAATCCTAACTCTAACTTCTTTCAGTAATGTGCCACAGCTAACTTACTGTATGTTCTTTCATTCCATGAAATACTGCATCAGTATCCATTGAATATGTTTATCTAATCTGACACTCTTGTTAATCTAAAAGAAAAAGCTTAACAACACACACACACACACACACAAAACAAACAAACCCAAACAAAACAAACAAACAAAAAACAACCTTAGAAATAAAAAATATCTACAGTACTAAAGGAGGTGACATCCAGTTGGCATTTTTCTGAAGTTGGAAGTTGTTCTTATGTGCCAGGAGTTCCTGGAAGTGAAAGTGACTGATGACAGTATGTGCCAAATTTTAGAGTTATTAAAACTAAGTGTACTGATGTTAGGTCTTGCTTTTTCTCTGTGCAGTGTAAAAGCAATGCAGAGTATCATAACACCTCAGTATATCTGGAGACAAGACACATTATCTTCTGGGAATTATGGTATCAGAACTGGCATTGTGCTTTGTTTGAAGGTAAGAACTCATCAGAGATTCACTGCTCCAAAGTACACTTAAGCCTGGAAGTGTGTTGTCACTTTGCAACTTCAGTCTGACTCTTGTGCTGAAATTAGAGTAAAACGAAACCTCAGAGCAGGTAATTGGTTGGGATGATGATAATGTGAGCTCATCCCTTGAACTCAGGGAGGGAAGCCTGCTTAGTCATAGAGCTAGCTGTGCTCAGCCAATGAAGCTGCCAAGTATGAGCTTTCCTGCAGAACAGTCATGCTGCAGCTTGAACATCTATCACTTCAGCTTAAACTATGGACTGTTATTATTAAGATGACCTACAAGAAATCATAAAAGTTAACATTGTGATATTTTATCATCTAACACTAAATGCACAAAGTCCCCCCCCCCCTCACCTTGGAGACCTCTCAGTTACAATTTTTTTATTTTTGCACGCAGTTGGGAGAGTTGGAATTTTCACTGTCTTTTGTTTAAAGTACCTGCAACACTCCTCCTCTCGTCGTGTCATTTTCACTATCTTGGTTTTTGTACTGCTGTAACTGTAGTTCTTCAATCACTACAATCTTCTAGATTGACAAGGTAACTTCTGTAAGAGGCACACCATATTTTTAGAAACCTCTTTGTGCAACACAGAGATGCATGTTCCCTCTTCTACTTTAGGTTATCTCTGGTATAAGATTGTTTGGTTTGGGGGGAAAGTACTTCGTAATAATCGCAGAAAGTAAGGTAATATAAACCACTATTATAGTTATTAATCAGGTACTGTGATTAAGCTGTTAGCTCTGAAAAATTTCTAGCAGTGCTACAAAAAGAAGGAGAGAGAATAACATTAACACTCCTGGGAGGCATATACCAGCCTTTCCACCTCTACGTTTTTGCTGTCATGCAACCAGTTTCCTGTTGTGGAATATTTTTTCTTCTCATAGTGACATTTTGAAATAGGATTTCATCAAATAAGTTTTCACTCGTTGATGTACTAGTTACAATTTAAAGATTTTTTTTTTCCCATCTCACGTGTCCATAATTTCTCCTGGAGTTATTTTAGTCTTGTTGAAAGAGGACTGGAAAATGAGCTGAGAAGTTGCGCTTAGAAAAGGAAGGAACGCCCTGGCTCTGTGATAGAGGTGGCAGAGGTCCATGGTTTGTAGCCAGGGCAAAGGGGGAGGGAGTGGAGGGAACAGCTATGTAACAGACTGAGGAAGTGAGTCACTTCTCTGTGAAACACAGGCCTATGGTTCCACTAGAACTGGAGCCAAGCCTGGCCTCCAAGGTGGAAGTTGCGTAAGTTAATTTAAACCCTTTGTCTTTTCCTCCTCATCACACTATCAACTCTGCCATAGTACTAAAACCTGCACTGTAGCCATATCCATTTAGAGGAAACTCAAGTTGCAGAACTTCAGTGTGCTGTATATTTCTGTTTTATTATTTTTCATTTTATATAGAGAGACTAAAGGATTTATTTCAGGTTTTGGTGGAGTGTGTGTGTTAATCTTACCAGCTTTGTGCAGATTTGTGAAATGTAAGGGCAGTTTTTATGAGAAGTGGCCTTGTTCTTTCTTGAAAAGTCCTTTGAGTACGTTCAGTACAAATAGGAAAACTGCCTTTTCATATAAAGAAAGAAGAGATTTCTCTTGCAGTTGATCCCTAAATTGCATATTTGTTTCTAAAGCACTTTGTGACTCTGGAATGAAGTGTACTATTTTAGTAATCGGTATTATTGAATTTGCAAATCTGTTTTCATTAGTTAAGAAAAATGTTTCTCTTGCATGCTTTCAGGTCTCTGAGATTTAAGGCCATTTAGTTGATACCTGCAAATGGTGCTTTACTGAAGGTTTGCCCCATAATTCTTGATGACCAGCTCAGCTCAGGTGGGAAAGTCCCAAATGTTTTGCAAAATCCTTGCTGAAGTACAGAGCTATAATTGTTGTTTATGCCTGTGCCTCTGAGGCCTGAGAATTAAGTCCATTCATCAAAGGAAACTAGATTTTATGGCAAAAAGAATGCAATAAATATCTTAATATCTTACATCAATCTTAAAATATCTTACAATCTATCAGAATTATATTGGCACAATCTGGCTTGATGTGTATCAAGAAGAGATAGTAATAGAGACTTGCCTATAATTACTTGTTTGTTATTAGTTTAACAATTTCACTAAATGTAAAACTAATTATCTTAAAAGGCTACAGGTGTCCGAATAGAAATACATACTTACATATGTACTATATACATATGTTAGGCATAAATCCTGAGGCTTTTAAAGCCTGAATTTGTGGCTACCGCCCCCCTCCCCCCCCCCCCCCCCCCCCATCCATCCCCAAGAGAAAGAAGACAGGAACTGTCCTAGGCTCCATGATCCAGAAAAACTTTCTCTGTTAAGTTTGTAGCTTTACACCAAAATGTTTGCTGGTGATCAGGACCAGTTGTAATGATCTGCCTGAACTGCCTTGCCATGAGTGTGACCTGAGCAAGAGCAGTTGCTTTCAGCTCTTGAAAAAAGCAATCTGAAAGGTTGAGCTGGCCCTTTTCTGCAGCATGTAAATGCCTCATAGGCAGTTCTAAATAGGAAAGTGTTGTGGTTTGTCTAGTCAGGCAGGCAGCTCAAACACAGCTGTTTGCTCTCTCTCCCCAGGTGGGATGGGAAAGAATCAGAAAGGTAAACGTGGAAGAATTTGTGGGCCGAGATAAAGACAGTCTGCTAGGTAAAGCAAAAAACAGGTGCACAAGCAAAAAAAGGAAGGAATCCATTCATTACTTCCCATCTGCAGGCAGATGTTCAGCCACTCCCAGGAAACAAGGGCTCATCACACGTGTTACTTTATTGGGAAGACAAACATCACTGCAAATGTTCCCTCCTTCCTCCTCCTTTTCCCCTGTAGTTACTGTTGAGCACAATGCCATGTTAAATGAAAAATTCCTCTTGTCAGTTTGAGGCTGTGCCTCTCCCAACTTCCTGTTTCCCCCAGCTTTCTCTGTGGTAGGTCAGCATGAGAAGTAGAGAAGTCCTTGGCTCTCTGTGTAAGCATTACTCTGCAACAACTAAAACATCAGTGTGCTATCACCACTATTTTCACCAAAAACCCAAAACACAGCATTATTTAAACAATTAACTTTATCCCATCCAAAACCATGACAGAAAGTAATGGTGGGGAGTTAGTAGGGGATGATGGGCTGCTGCCTGATTCTTTTCTTCAGAAATGCTCACTGGAGCATCTTGCTGTGTGTTTGGCTGCAGCCTTAGTGTGCATGTGTGTTTGAATGTCTTTGGGAAATGTGGCCTGACACATTATTTTTCTCTTTGGTGAGTCATGAGGGTTTTTGTTTTGCTTTGCTTTGTGTTTTTGAATTCAGATTATCCTGGCTAATTGTCCAGATGAGAGTTTAAGAGAAAAGCATTTAGAGCTTGATTAGTCAGAAGGTTGTGTGCGATTGGGTATTGCATCATGCAAATATAATATATCTATTTTGTAAAACCAGGTTTTTTACATTCTCTTAGCAAGTCATATCTACTATTTCTTACATGCTCTGTTCTGATCTTTGTTTCCATCAGAAATAGGACAGATACGTGCATAACTGCTTATTGAATGAGTGTTTATATTACAGTTGTCTGTTGATGATTCACCGTTGTTGCTTCTCTATTTCAGGACCTATAACTAAGTGGACCCTACTGACCTGTGAACAACAAAGGATAAGAGTGAAAAGAAGTGTGAGAAGCACACAAAGAAAAAGGAAGTGGAGGCACTTTCATCTGGACTTCTTTCCTGCCCTTTATTACTAATACTGAATGGAAAAGAGAGATTTATGTGCCTTTTCTCCCCCAGTCTCAGGGATGGGTGTATTATAAATACGGTGTGTGCAGCTGGAAGATTAGACTGAATCATGAATCTTCAGGCTCAGCAAAAGTCTTCAACCAAAAGGACTGGGAAAAGAATTACTTATTTTAATGAGCAAGATATAACTGTGTCATCAAAAGAGCCACAGCAGCAGCTTAAAGAAGGACAGTATTATGGTCATGGAGGGAATATTCCAGCCTCCCAAACCATGGAGATTCCTCACACAGCAGGATTAACAAGTGCCACCAGCAATGTTGCTTTGATGAACTCAGTTTACAGTCAAGATAGAGGAGAATCAATGATGATGTCCCAGCCAGTAACAGCTGTCAAATGGCAGAATTCACTAATGGGAAACAGGTTGCCAGAGAGAGGCGATACCCACTGGCAATCTCCATCTGCAATGTGGAACCACAGTATGGTTTTTGGAAGCAATCCAAAAGGACCTCATGCCAATGCAGGTGCCCCAGGCTTCTATGGTCACCCAGAAGCCCTTAAAAGAAATCAAGAGAAAGGAGTATTTGTGTCTCAGATGGATTTGTATGAAGATGCAGTCCAACAAATGATGTCCCAGAAGGCTCAGCTGGAGCAGCAAGCTCTGGTTAGACAGCAAGCACAAATAAATTCCTTTCATCAGATGCAGAAACAGCAGCAGCAGAATCAAAGTCTGCCATTACAGCCTTTTCAGCTTGCATTTGGTCACCAAGGCCAGAAGCAAGGTCTTCCTGAATTATTGCATGTCTTTCAAGAAGCCCCAGCTTCTTCCACTCCAGCATTTACTGCTCAACAAAAACAGCAAGCTCTTCCCCAGCTACAACTGTTTGAAAACTTCTATCCTCAGCAGCAGCAGCAACAACAGGCTGCCACACAAGCTTTTGGTCTACAGCAAACTACTTCCATAGCCCAGCCTCATGTGGCAGCTGCAGCACCTCAGCATCACATGATGGCACACCAGTTTCAGCAAACAGAGAGGAACCAGGAA
The DNA here is from genome assembly GCF_016699485.2 of Gallus gallus. NCBI lineage: Eukaryota > Metazoa > Chordata > Aves > Galliformes > Phasianidae > Gallus > Gallus gallus. The sequence continues at coordinate 25,649,322 of NC_052536.1, forward strand.
CTATTCAAGGCTCTAACAGAGCAGAACCAACAGACTGTGCTACCTCAGACCCAGATTCCTTTTCCAAGAAGGTCACGGAGACTCTCCAAAGAAGGCGTCCTGGTGACATCTACAGGAGAAGCATTGGCAGCCAAGCAGGCAGAAGAACAATCTGGCAATTTATTTCTCCATCACTGGCAAACACATCAGCAAGAGGTCCCACTACAGCAGCCACTTGAATCATTGACCCATAACAAAAGTAGCTATTCACATCCCAAGAGAATGGATCAGGGGCAGAAGGATGTCCTGGCCAATAGTGAACTGTGCCACGTGGAAACAGACAGGCACACCATCGCTCAGAATGGCAGAGATGCAGAGAAACAGACAGTAGCAGCAGAAGAAAACGCTCCAAGAACTAATGACTTTCAGGGTGTTAGAGGTGGTGTAATCCAGAGTACACGAAGGAGACGGCGTGTTTCTCAAGAAGCCAATTTGCTAACTTTGGCCCAAAAAGCTGTTGAACTGGCTTCTCTTCAGGATGTCAAGGTAAGGCATATGTCCTAGCCAGTGTAGCATGAGGACTGCTTTAGACAACAAAATAGGGCTGAAATGCAAAGGAATTTATGTACTGTGCAGGATCGGATTGTCTCTTGATGCAAGAAGTGCTGTAGTGCAGTAGGGGCAGCTCTGTAGTCATAAGGGCAGTTATACTTCACTAATACTGAATGAGATTTTAGTTCAGGACTTAAAAAAAAAAAAAGTTTTCTGCTTAGGCTTTAAGCTGATCAGGAATTTAGGGTGACGAATATAAACAGTTCACATATCTTTTGACCATTCTACTCCTTTTATGTTAAGACTACTGCTTACCTGCTCTTTTTCAGTTGTAGAGATTGAGGTGTTTCTAAATTGTGCTAAAATTACATAATGCTACTTGCTTGTTCAATATTTCCCATATATTAAAAGCCTAGGGAAGCCTATTATACTTAAAGAAGTTGTGCTAGTTATAAAGGTATCCTTTTTTTTTTTCTTTTTTCTTTTTTTTTTTTTCTGAGAATGTCCAGCAGCAGCTGCTCAGAGATTGATAATCTGAGGACAAAGTCTGCATGTAGACTTTCTGTAGGACTTGAACAGGGAAGAAATTGTGTTGAGTGACAAGGTAATTCTCTACTACTGTCCTTTTAGTGTTCCATCAGTCTAACTGTCCAGTATGTATACAGTTTGGCAAGATGGCAAGGCTCAAAATTAGCATAGGAGAGGCAAATGGTAGCATTTTTGTTGTTTGTTTATGAGGTGTGCTTTGCAGTTTTCTTTTGGGTGTGGTTAGACTAATCTTTCAAGGAGTGCTTCTTATGAGAAGTTAAGATACACTTTTCTTTGGAAGTTTTGTTGCTAGGGAGTGATGAAATACAGCTCTTAGAGCATGAGCTACTTTCACCTACAGGTTTGCCACTCAAGTTGCTGACCAATCAGACAACAAAGGGAAGGATTTTTTTTTCCCTTCTGTTGTTATTTTTTTTCCTAGTCTGCCTGTGGCTGTTTTTTTTTTCCCAATCTTTTCCTTAGAGGGATATGCTTCTTGAATAAAAGAGCTGGGCTAAGAAACAGTGAGATGAGTATCCATAACGTAGTTCATCTCTTGTACAGCAACTAGTGGCTGTTGCTGTCATGAATCTTTTTTGCTCTCACACCAGTTGAACTAGCTGTTTACCAGCAGGTGTGATACAAAGTGCAGTCTGATCAACACAGTGGCAAGAGAAAACTCACTAAGCAGCTGGGAAAAGGGCCTGACAGGTGAAACAAGAAATTATTCACTTGTTGGAGTTGTCTGGCAGCTCTCCTACCGCCACTTCTGTAAGAAGGATACTGAACTGGCTGAAAATCACTAGCAATTCAATAAATGATGGTCCTGTCCCTTGTCTGATGATTCCTTTTTGCCTACCTCTGAGCATAATCAAACTGTTTAGAAAATTATTTAGTTTTATTCAAACAAATAGCTTGACTCCAAAATCAATTGTATCCCCTCCTAATAAACCATAAGTATGTGAGATATCTCACTGCTGTGGAGCACAGCATCTTGTTGGAGGCTGTCTGAACTATTTATATTTATTTCTCAGTGGTGCCTTTTCTTTATCTCTTCTACTGTTCAAGTCACCTCCCTCCCCTTTTCCCTAGAAGTGGTCATCTCTCCCATCTTCAGAGAAGACAGTGCTTCGCTGGTTACCTCCCAGACATGAAAATAAAGGGAGCACGGTTAACCTATCATACAGTCAAAGTAATGTGACAGCTTGTGTGTGATTAGCTGCCATAATTTCCTCCTTGCAGTCAGGAATTAAGTTCATGTCTCTTGACCTGTGGAAATCCATGTATATCACACAGGAAGTATCTGAGGATTGTAGTCTGGTCAGAATTGGTGCTTATTCACATATCAATATTACCATTATATCTTTGTATTGTCATTAGGCTGTCAGGTACCTATGAAGTATTTACCAGAGTGTTTGCAATAGTGAAAGCTATGCAAGGAGAGAAAAAAACACAGTCATCTGGTAAGCATGAGACCTTTGTCTGCAGCGGTGTCAAAAAAAAAAAATAGTATCAGTGTGTAGTGGAAACACTAAGTCACAGCCTGAACCAGTGATTGAGCACCTGGTGGGAAGGCAGGGCCAACCCAGGGGAGCTCAGGTGCATGCAGTACACCTGAGTGACTGGAAGGGGTGGAGCCAGGATCCACCCCTTCCCAGACTTCATTTCAGGGTTGGCAGTGGAGGCAAGAGCAGCTCTTGCTGGAGATCCCTGTCTACCTGAGGCCTTCCAAAGGTGAGCAGCTTTTTTTTCTTTGTTTCTGCGTCCATAGCTGCTGCACTTGGGCTTATCCTCACTTGTAGCCTCGGACTCTGCTACTCCGCTGCCACTGCTGTGTTTTCCATCACATTATAGTGTTACACAGTGCTAGTAGCCAGAGACCACTCTTAATGCTGATGCACAGATATTTACTGTTGATCTCACTGCTGAAAAAATATTCTGGAGGTACCCCAGTTAGTTAACTAGTCTCTAGTAATAAGGTGATAATGAGCACGGATCTGCTTGATGAATGGAGACCCACATATAGCAGTATGAACCTGTGTGTGTTCCTTCTTCGGTCATCTTTTTCCAGTAGATGACTTGTTTATCTCTTTAAAATATGTTTCCATTGGTCTCTCTTTCCTGAAGGTGAGAGGCTACAAAAACTTGCAAGAGCCCCTTAGTGTCTAGAAGTCGTGGTCTTGAGTGTCATATCTGTCAGCATGAATGTTCTTCAAATCCAAGATTGGTAACCTCATGGGGCAGTATGGGTGCCAGTCACCATTCTGGAGTGAAGGGAGGTTCTCAAAGCTCATGAATTCCTTTTACAGCACAGTCTGTGCTAGTTTATGCCAAATGTGACTTATCAGTTCAGTGTTTCATTGTCATGCAATGGGGGGTGATACCTCCAGTCTGTGAAGAAGCAGCCAAATTTTGAAACTGCAGTGCCATTTATGGGATAAAGCTTACTGTGCTACTCTAATAAAATATCTTGCAGGTAGGAAGTCCTAAATCTCTTTGTTCTGATTAATTTTACTTACTTAGGCTTAGAACCTAGATTTAGGCCTCTTGGAGAGTCCAGAGCTCCAGCTTCAAGCTCTGGCTGATCTGGTATCTTGTGACAGTGAGGTTGCACTTCTCTCAATATAAATATAGTATCAAAGTGGGACTTCAGTCTAGTCCTTCTAGCTGTTGATTATTTGTGCACCAGCTAAAGCTAGTTCATTCACTCTCCAGTGAAGCCAGCTCTCTTGACCTGTAACAACACCAAAGTGACAGGAGAGTTTTTGAAACCTTACAACAGAATCTTCTTATGCTAAGATTTTTATTAGGATTAGGTATTCTTAGTGGCATATGATCTCTCATTGTACCCGAGAGATAATGTGCCTTAGCTTCCACTTCACAAAGCTGTTCACATAGCTGTTCATTAGATTGTGACTCTGACAGAGAATGAATTTGCATACTAATCACTTTCCAAACAGAGCATGAAGTTTGAGAGGCATTATTAATGCCTAAAGAAGCATTTTCTACAGCTTCTAGATTATGCTTGTCTGGAGTTTGAGAAGGACTTTTGCATCCCTAAAGGGAGGTGTTGTTGAAAGTTGTCCTTTGACATCTGGCTTCCAAGTGAACCAGCAATTACTTTGAAGGAGTGGTCCTAGTGTGGAATAAACCTGCAGATAGTCATTTGAAGGAGAAGAAATCACTTATCTAACAGTATCTTAAGTTATTTGGTGTTCCAGTACTCATGTGTCTTTTCAGTAACTCATCATCCATTCTTACGTCCTTGAAGCTCAGTTTTTTAGAATTTCCATGAGTAAAAGAAAGCAGAGATATGGAAGCTGTGACACCAATGCAGAACATGCTGGCTTTTAGTTATGCTTTGTTGATTCTACTGAACAAGAGTTCTTCAGGCAGTTTGGAACGCGAATCTCAAAGGCTCCGCTTACAAATAAGGAAAGCTGCTTCTGTTGAGTAAATTGGAAAAAATACACTAGAAACCTGGCTTTTTTTTTATGAGAGGTTTAAGATTACAAAGTTTCAGTCTTTTCTGGTACAGAAGTGTAATATTTGAAATTAATAATTTGCAGCTTATAGTCATTACTAAAACTGAAGAACCTTTGTGGAAGTTATATGGCAAAGTGTTTGAGACTTGAGGGAATCCTCAACTAATTCTAATAAACATTGATTGTGTTTTTGTCAAGTATTCTTTTTCCTCCAATAATGCTTTTCAAATCCTTTTCAGCTTGCAAATTGCATTGAGAACATTGATATTCTGTGCAAGTGAGAGATTATCTGATTCATTATGCAAACGCTACAGAACTTTTAAATAATCTTTCTTTCTTCTCAGGAATCAGATACTTCAGAAGACAAGAAAAGCGTGCTGATAGCAGCTCCAGGACCTACAGCTGCTAAAAGTGTTGTGGAATTTGCCAGTTCTTCACCAGCTCCCAAAAAAGCACGGGAGGATAGCAGCCTTGTGCCTCTTATCATTCCTGTATCTGTGCCAGTGAGAAAAATTGACTTGCAAAACCTTGAAAAAGAGAAGTCTGAGGATGGGAAACTCCAGAGAGGCCAAACAAATGATCGAACTCCTTGTGAACGCAAGCCTTCTGTGATAGTCACTCGGAGGCGATCTAATCGTAACACTAACATGGAAACCTCAAATCAGGTATGGGCAGGTGAAGAAACCAAAGAGAACTATAGCTGTTACTTCTAATTACGTATGTTTTACCCTTAAACTTTTCTATTAAAGTAGTTTGATCTCCTGGTCTGAACTTGGGATGGGGCAATGGTTGTTTTTTTTTTGTTTTTTTTCATAATACTGCCATATATTTGAGGTTATCACTGGCTTTTCATGACCTATTGCTACTACTAGTACAGTCAACCAATGCTCCACTACTAAACAGTAGAGTAAATAAAGCCAGATGAAGAATAACACAGAAAAGAAATATTTTGTATCCTTGAGAAAAGAATTCTTTCTCCATGTATATGTAGATAGTAATGAATTGTGAGTAGTGTGTGTATATATCTCCAAGAATGAATAAAAGGGAAGCTGAAGATTTATTCTTATGAAATTGAAATCTCTTTCTGAGGTTTCAGAGATCAGTACTTGAGTGTTCCCTTTCAGTGTATTGGTGGTCAGTGTGTTTTTGGTTTTTAAACTTTCCTATCTGTTCTCTTGAGAAGTATAATAGAGTATTCTGATACCAAAGATAAATGGCAGACATCTGAGGAGGTTTCTGTGTGTTTAAACGAACAATCATTTAATACAATACTGTGATATTTTCTGCTATTATCTCTATCTAATATCACTTTGTATGTATGTCAGAGTTCTGCCACACTTGTATGTGCTCTTTACTAGCTACCATCAGATTGTTATCATCTTTCCAAAGGTTCAATCAGACATATTTGTGATTCCTGTAAAATATAGCTTCATAAACACTCAGAGATAGTGTTGCTACCTAATAGTTCCTACATAGCTCCCCATCGTCTTCTGCTTTTTCCCTTTGCTAATTGTTGAGACCCAGCTGCCCTCCATAGCTGCCCTATCCAGATTTTGAGGTACTATGAAAGAATGTTGTCACCTTTCTGAAATTTTTCATTTGTCCTACGGGGTTATAATGAAATTAAATATATAACCTTTTTCTAATAGCATGAACATGCTGTTCCAAAGGATGAAACAGAGGGCTTTGCCCGGAAACCAAAGCAGCGCCCAAGACCTGAGCCACTCTTCATACCACCAAAAGCTGGCACCTTTATTGCACCACCTGTTTATTCTAATATTACACCGTATCAGAGCCACTTACGGTCACCTGTCCGTCTGGCAGACCATCCTTCTGACAGGAACTTTGAACTACCTCCGTACACTCCTCCACCAATTCTTAGTCCAGTGAGAGAAGGATCTGGGCTGTATTTTAATGCTATCCTCTCTTCAAGTGGACATCCAGTTCCACCTCCAATGACTCCTAAAAGTTCCCACAGAACTCTGCTTAGATCAAGTAAGTTCCACTTTTTCTTTCCCTTCTTCCCTTCTTGGCTAATTTGTGCTTAGGAACTGTGGAGCACTAGAAAGATAATCATGACTTCTGGAGTATGTGAAAATGAGATTTCTTGGTGATAAAGTCTGGGTAGCTAGGATGAGGGAACTGCAGTGCTCCTTCCATCAGTCCATAAATGTTAAGAGGCATTCACAAGTAATCTCCAACACCCCCTACTGACATTCTCAGGAATGGAAAAGTCAGTTCATTTTCTATAATAGCCTATTATTATCTTGGGCTGAGTGGGCAGTAAGTAGTTAATAGTAAGATGTAAAAGCTGAGTTCTTCTTGGACATCCTAAACTCATTTAGCATATGGGTACCTGTTTTAAAATATGGATACCTCTGACAGATTTATAAGCCGTGTGAAGAAAATATCTCATGAGAAGATGGTGAGTCTGAGCAGTTCTTTCTTTGCCTTGCAGACAGTTCAGAGGTTACCCCTCCTGTTCTTTCTGTGGTGGGAGAAGCCACCCCGGTCAGCATAGAACCGTAAGTACCCAGCAGAGTCTTAGCCTGGTAGTAAACCTGCTTCTCTTCCCACTCCTAAACCTTTGACCTGCTCCATGTATAGTTGATATATCCTCTTGGAATAGCTTTAATGTTTCTTATTAGTGACTCAACATATAAATGGTCTCTTAAAAAAAACAACTCTGTGCAATAAATGGCATTTGGGCAAATGCACTTTTTAATTCTGGTGGTTTTAGCTACTTTTTTATTACTATGGAGCTGTCTCTGGGCTGAAATAGCATTGGTTAACTGAGTGAGTTAGGTGAGTCTCTTGTTTTGTTATGTACACGTATTTGGAAGCTCTATAATTGTTTGAGAGTGGGAAAATAATGCTCCTTTAGTGAAAGACCAAAGAAGAATAAGGACAAATGTAGTTAGATTTCAGATGGGCTGCTCATATTTCAGGTTATCCATGTGGCACATACTACCTTCAGCACAAATGTGAACATGGTTTTGTTCCCTCTTAGGCCATCTCAGTCTAAAAGCATGGTAGCCACATGCTTGCAGTGTGTGGCCTGAACTAATAAGCTTAATTAATCTTTTTAGCTGTTTGTGTGCTGGGAAAGCTCAGACATTAAAACCCAGTGGCACTAGGGAACACAGTTTGGAAATACTGAAACTGGAGTTACAATTTTAGGCTTGGTGCCAGTCCTGCTAAACGTGTCAGGAAAAGCAGAGCTGCAAGTGTCTCTGTATAGCCCTTGTAAACTCTGGGAACGTTATCAGTTGGAATTAAGGCCTGTAGAACTGCAAGGTAGTTCCAATTCTGTTTGAACTTTTGCAAAATCTAAGCATAAAGATATATGGCATGGTGATAGCCATGTGATGTAACATTCATGTGGCTCTATATTTCTGACCCCCTGCAGTCAGGAATCTCTGCTCTAACTGCAGCATATCTTGTTAATGTTTGAAATTTAATTTAGACCATCTCCAAATAAATATGTTGTCTTTTACTTCCAAAATTGTCCATGTTTTAAAGATTAGCTGTAGCATTTGCTGTCAACTTGTAGGACTTATCCACCTTTCTCTGTCCTGCCTGTTGGAAGTTCAGGTTTTGTACGTTCTTGGCAGCAGGCTGTCCTGAGCTGATTTGAAACCTATTGCAATTGCAAATAAACTCAGGTTGTTCTTGTCACCTTCGCAAACTCCCTGTGGGCCCAGACTCTGGCTCCAGGACAACTCAAGCTACTATTTTTTTTGCTCCTGTATCTTGTATTGCACCAACAGCAGTTTAAACTCATTCATAGAAATAAACAGCACAGATTCAGTTTTGGTTTGTTTTTAATCTGTTTTGACAGCAGCTTAATTCATCGTTTTGTTGTTGGTTGAAGTGAACCTCCTCTTGAACATATATTTTTGTTTTTTTCAGCAGATCTTGATCATCTTTGCATGATGTTACTAAGTTTTGCTGTTGCCTCCACTGGTTTAAATTGCTGAAGTTAATGGCGTAATATTGGCTGCGGGTTCAGTTGTGGATGAAATTTTTCAAATTTGTTACTATAAAATTCAAGCCATGATGACTTTTAACTCCCTTTTTTTCAAAAGAAAATGAACATGCATTAGTGTGTAAAGAGCTATCTTGTCATCTTAAGACTTAGTGAACAGATGTTTAGGCAGATTAGAAAACTTTACACTTTAAAATCAGAAAGTAGTGTCATTTTGTGTTGTCAAATAATTAGCTTACTACTTCAATGCTAATTTGTGCAGTAGTGTTGTGGTCTGTTATGTGGATGTATCTTCTGTAAGTGATGGCAGGAAACATTTTTTTTAATTATTTTTTGTTTTTAAGAAAAAAAAGGAAAGTACAATTTGATCCATTGTTTGCATTCTTGATTCTGTTAGAAGCTGATTATAACTTATGATTGCCACATATTGTGTTTTTAATTGCTTGCTTTGTCAGACCTTCTGCTAATGCTTCTTAAAAGGTTATTTGATTGCAAAGATTTGTAATACGAAATGTGCTAATGAAGCTTAATTCTTCTATTTGTGAAGTAGATTAATAGGCAGCTGGTGTCACGCATCTGAGCGTCTTAGAAGTCTTGTAGTTCAGTTCCTTTCAAGTCTTCCTCGTAGTCACTCCTCAGCTAGCCTCAATTCTGAATTATGCCACATGTAATTGTATCACAGAGTACCCCAGCAGCACTGATGATAGGCAATAGCTTTTGCTATACTGAAATCTAGGATTCCACGTTAAAGGAGTCATGGAATAACTTAACTGCAGTGGACCTTGGGAAGTCACTTGGTCCAAGCCCCTACTTGGAGCAGGCCACATTAGATCAGATTACCCATGTAACTGATGAGTTTTTGTGGTGGAAATCTGGTTTTATTTGGATATTGCAGGTGCAATACTCATAGGCTCTTACTGTCTCAGGACACAATAGCCTATGTTTAGTTTTAGGATAAAGGGTCATTTCTGAGATATCCCTCCTAGCTCACATTCTTTTCCTCAGGTTCTTCCAGCTACTACTCTCCCTCTCACAAATGAGGCCAGAAGAGTCACTGTCTGGGGACACAATCTCCCAAATTTTCCTAAGTATTAACAGACTTCTTATCTGTTTCCACTTGACAGCAAAGTCAGTTGCTTGTAGTTATCCCTTCTAGGGTGGGTCATTAATCACAGCCCTTTCCTCCACTGTAAAACTGCATGCCATACCAATAGGTGACACTAATTGCCGTGAGCAGAATATTCCACACTAATATCATTTTGCAGTCCATCACAGTATGCTGAAATGAGGATGTATCAAGGTTTTTTATTTTGTTTGTTTTTCTTTTAGCAAGATTTTCTCAGTCTTGTATGAAATCTTCTTGTTTTTTGTTCTGCTCTCATGCTGTATCTCCCTGATAAGATAATCAGTCAATGTCATGTTTTTTCTCTTCAACAAAATAATCAAGAATGGTGAAGATAGATATTCAGGAATGGTGAATAAGTAGAAAACTATAGGTTTAATTGAGTTCTGTACCTGTAAAATACTCAAAACCGAACTGAGTTTTTCCTAGGGTTCTTCATTCTCCATGCAGCTTCCACTCTCAGTATATATGAAATTGAATTACTTTTCAGAAGCAGTATCTATTGTGTTATCAGTTTTCTAGACACCCTGAAACACTTAAAACTGTGGGCATTACAGGTGGGACATTTTCAGCTGCCTTTGTTATCCCCATGCCATGCCACTAGACAACATTCCTAGCACTTCACTTTTGACTGGAACTGGAGATCATGTTTTGAGGAAAATGACAGGCAGTATATAGTGTTCTGTATAAAACTCCTCTGTTACATTAGTTATACCTGGATGTTATCTCACTATCACCTACTGCCAAGGAAGTTTTCTGAGCAGTTATTAGGAGATCCTACTTTAAGTACAATTCCAACCACTGTTGATCGGTAAGACAATGGAAACTGATAGTGAGCATAAGACCTCTTACCTTTTCAGTTGTAATGTACAATACCTGAAAGCTATTCTTGCTATACGGCAGAGCTTGCTGCATTTCGGTTTCTCCATAATTTGCATTTTTACAAGAGATGCGGACTGTTTGGGTATTGCAGAAATTGCCTGACCGTGACTTATCTTTTCTGCAGGCGTATAAATGTAGGAACTCGCTTTCAGGCAGAAATCCCTTCACTCCAAGACAGATCTCTGGCAGCAGCTGATGAACATAAAGCAGAGCTTGTGTGGCAGCCATGGGGTGACCTGGAAACCAACAGAGTCACCCAACAGAATGGTAAGAATGTGGAAGGCTGGTACATAGGGCTGAGTGCCACAGCTGTAGTAGAAGTAACCACATGTCTACTATAGACAGAACTTAAAATAGAGCTGCCAGTTATTATGACATATTTAAATGGTCTTGAAAGCAATCTTAGGAGTAAAACTTATTTTTCTGGATTGTATGTGGGGGGCTGGGAGGTTGATATGATTTTATTTATTAATTGAGATAAAATGAGATCATTATTACTAGTCAAAGAGAGATTTGCATTCAATGAAACTTCCTTGTCTTTGTTAACATTTAAATGCCACGTGTAGTCAACTTTTAAACTGATGCTCTAGATGTAATAGTATTTGGGAAAATCAAGTTGTAGACATTAGGAGGAGGAAGCAGAAGCTGTGGCCTAGTTAGCAGACTGAGTAGCTTTCTACTTTTGGTGCACGCAGGCTGTGGCATGTAGAGATGCTGAAGAGGGAATGTGGGTGGTCTTGGAAGAATTTTTTCTTGATAAGGAGAAGAGGGGTATTATGAAATGAAAACTGTGTAAAGATCACAGAATAGAGGGGGGATTAAAAAATCTGAGGTGAAGGGAGATTGAAGACATTACAGGAGATGAAAGTTGCAAAAAAATTCCATGTATAAATAGTGCCGTGTGTGGCACTCTGCTCTGTGACCTCTCAGTCTAGTGAATTCCTTTGTCCAAATCTGACCCAAGTAAATTTGCAAGGTCACTCATCATCTTGGTTTTATCTTCTGTTATGTCTACTTCTGCTTCAAAAGATCTAATTAGTCATGTGAATTCTCTAGGAAACTTGATTTTAATCTTCTAATCTCAATTTGTTTGGTATCTCTGTGGGAATAGTGGAAAGCCTGCTAGCTGCTGCCTGCTCAAGCATTTTTCCTGGGGGTGGAACCAACCAGGAGCTGGCACTGCATTTCTTACATGAAGAAAAGGGAAGCGTTCTGGTAAGTCTTCCCACCTTTTTGCCTTGATGCGTTGAAAGATTTTAATGAAGGCCAGGTGACCTGTTATTAGATGAATGGAAACCCCCTGAAGACTCTGTCCTTTGCTTCTAGCTCACACTGCTTAGTGTCCCTTGGAGATGTTGCTGTCCCTAAAGTGTTCTTCCTGATGTACGCTACCATGTTCACTCTCTATTGTTCATATTTCAAGCTTTAAACTTTTGGCTTTTTAACAGACTGTCAATCTAGTAGGGTGAGTAGGATGAGACTGTCTAATGAATTTTAAATGTTGTCTTAAATGTAAGCTGAGAGGCTTACCGCTTGTCAGTGATAGCCAAAATTTAGTGGATAGTTGTATGGGAACTGTTGAGTCACGGCCTGAACCACTGATTGAGCACCTGGGGAAAGGACCTGGTCAGCCTTGGGAGCACAGGTGAAGGCAATTCACATGTGTGACCAAAAGGGGTGGAGCCTGCCTGCACCTCTCTTAGACCTCATTTAAGGGCTGACTGCCACTGGGGAAGGATCTCTGGTTGGAGATCCCTCTCTTGTGGAGTTTCTATTGCAAGCCTAGATCTTCAAAGATGGCTGAAGACTTATTCTTTTGTAACGCCTTTCTATTGTGCTAGTCCCTTTGTCATAACATCTTTTGTATCACCACTCCATCACATTGATCTTTCTGATTGTTACAGCAGTCAAGAATGTGAATTTAAAGTTCTCCCATTTCATGTCACAGATACTAACTGTGATGTAGGAGAAAAAAAGAACTTCTTTTCAATTAGCTTACCAGAAAGGAGTGGATTAACAATTACCTATTCTTTGTTTTAAGTTTTTGTGTTGTTTATTTTAGGGGGCTCTGTCCAAGCTGCTATTGAAGGGGCCAGTACGATCATCTACCCATCCTCTGGCAGATTATCACTACACAGGTTTGCTAACCAGAATAACTCTGTGCTCCCTATATGTCTTAAGGGAATTCCCCAGAAGAATAGGAAAGTATGGAAGAGGTCTGTAACATTGTGATAAGACTTAAAGACCACACTTCTCCCTAGTATGTCAGATGATGGCTTGCCAGGAATTTCACACGTGCAAATCATGACACAGTGTAAGAAACACTCCATCTCTCAGAATATGTACATCTGTGAATTTGCATATGTGTGTATTCTGATTTCTTTTACTGGGGAAAAAGGAATCTGATCCCTTATACTAAGCCACGGAGAATGCAGAAAAATAATCAGTTCATTAAGGAAAGACTGTGGTAACCTTGGGGTCACAGCCTCTCTGGTGTGGATTTCCATGCGGTGGAGTTAAGAGGGGTTGTGAGGGTAGAGATCTCAAGCTTGCTGAAGAAAGCTAGGAGGTGAAGAGCTCAGCCAACTGTTGATGCCTGTCACTGTGAAATGTATATGCCATAAACTGTCTTTTTAGTGTCATACCTAATTAGGAATTGTTAGGCTGTATGACACTAGTTCAATGATCTAGAGTGACCCCAGACACTTGAGAGTCCTGATGCGCAGTGGCAGAGAGACATTTTATAGCTGCTGCCACGAAGTATAGAAATTGCATTTATTCGTTATTACACACTGCTACTGTAATGCTGTTGCTTCAGTATATCTATAAGGGAGGAGGAGATTCTGGAATGATTATTGTTGGAGGCAAGGATGCTAGAATTCTAACATATTTAGGATTATATAAATCATTGAGTTTGCTGTTACATCTCATCTGGTATTGTGGATTGCTGCTGAAAGAGAAGATCCTCTTATCCTGCCCCTACCATTTTCCTTTTATCAAATCTAATGACTGGGCCGCCATAAAGTGTGTCTGTTAAGCTTGCTGTTTTGTTGGAAAATACTGCATTTCTTCTAATTAGCTGGTTTTAGTAGCTGAACTGAGTTAACCTAGGGAGATGAGTACTAGATCTAAAATGAAATGATGAGAGGAGGGCCAAAGTGAAATAGTAAGGAGGGGGTTAACAGCAGCCTGCAGTTATGTAGGATTGGGTGCGAAGTGAGACTGTACCCTTCTATATGTGCTCATTCCTTTTATTTAAAGGGAAATTTAAGAAAAAGTACCTAGAAGAGTTAACATTTGAAATGGCAAGGACTTAGTTGCAACTTTTTTATCCACAGGATCAGACAGTTGGAAAGTTGCTGAAAAGAAGCTTTTCAACAAAGGCATTGCAATCTACAAGAAGGACTTTTTCTTGGTCCAAAAGCTGGTGAGTGTTTTACTGTTGCTGTTTTTTACGGCAATGATATCTTCTAATGTTTGAACATTTAATACAGGAGATTAAATCCTGATTTTTTTTTTTGAAACCTCAGTATTAAGCACTCAGAAGATTTTTGTAGAGAAATGTTACAATCCAACACAGCACAAAATCTCACCAGAGACAGCTAGAACAATAGTGGTTGGGTTGGTTTTTTGGGGTTTTTTTTTTGCTGTTGTTGTTTACTCATCCCTTGTACTTTCTGCACTGCTTCCATTAGTCCACATAGTGCAGATATTGCTTCCACGGGGCATATTTATAGAGTACTGGTGATGTTCCAGTACAGCTTAAAAGGCTTACTTATAAAACTAAATAGAAATACATCCTTGTTGCTGATGAAAAGGACCAAAGAAGGATATGTGAATGATGCATCCTTTTGTTCTGTTTGCTGTGACGCTGATATTTAAAATGATCGTTCCTGTGCATATTCCATGAGATGTGACACCTCAGTGGAAGGAAAGCACTTGAAGGACTTGGAGCATAGAATCAGGAGCTACATTTGTTTTCATTGAATAAAACGTCCAAAATGCATTTAAGTTGTAAAAGAATATACTCCCAAACTTTCAAAATAATCCCTGATAGAGAGTATGTAGGTGGTCATAGGTCTGTACTGATAATTGTCTATTGCCATATGTGTATGAAATGTGAAATGCATGTGGCCAAAACGGGAAAGTGCTGCAAACCTTCCTTTCCATTTTTGGAACGGTATTCTGCTCTGGTCTTCTCTGAAGTGCTGCTGTAAAATAAAACTCTCCCATAAAACTGAAAGGCTGCTCTCAAGCCTGACAGCTCAATTGGAATGTTTCAGAGGTTAAGAGATGCAGTAAGCAGACAAAGTGCCAGATTCCGTCACCTTTACGTTGACCAGCTTTTCTTGGGAAGTTGGTCTTGTAGTCCTCAAAATGAATAGCATTGGCAGTAGGGAATGGGCTGTGGGATGGGGCACACAGGAGAAGAGAACATGGAAAATAAGGGTTTAACAGCAGTTGTGGAATTGAGACTGCTAGGGAAAGAAAAGCACAAAGTGTACTAATTGCACCCTTAGTGATTGTTTATAAACCTTCTTAAAATCATTTAAATCCATTGTACCTTTATGTTTTCCAAACACCAGATAAAAACCAAGACAGTGGCTCAGTGTGTGGAATTCTACTACACATATAAGAAACAAGTGAAAATTGGTCGGAATGGGACCTTAATTTTTGGAGACATAGATGTTGCTAATGAAAAGTCTGTGAGAGATGAAGCTGAAGTTGACATCAAGGTAATTTCCTAAATTTCTATGGTGCTAAGTTTGATTTTTGTGTGCTGACTTGTTTGGTAGTAGAATCGAGCAAAAACAATCCAGCCAGTGTGGAGTTCAGACTGACAAGCTTGTGTCCTGTGTCACGTAATGACTTTTACTTGCAGACACCAAAATTAACAGTTCCTTTATCTTCTGGTGAAGAGTTCCCATAGGTTTGCACGTGTGCTTCCTCTCAGAAGGGACTTTTTCAGTGAAGAACAGGGGCACTTGGAAGAGGAAGAAGAGGAGGCAGAGGAGGCAGAGGAAGGGTTGGATAACAGAAAGAAGAGCACACTCCTTTTCAAAGATGAACAGACACTACAAGATGATTTAATAGTAAGTGCTGCATTATGCATGTTGTGTTCTTTATACTAACTTCACTCTGCAAGTAGTTTAGAAAATACCAGGTGAACAGTTAAAGATGTAAAAGTTTTTGCCTTCTTCCAGAGCAAGGGCTGGGCTGAAGTAGCTTAGAGTGTTCCTGGTAACAAGACTATGTGCTGTTCTGGAAGAACAGGGATGAGTAAGGCAAGGAAACCCAACTTAATTATTTGTAGTTGATGTACACGTAGGATCACAGTGAGAAGTGGATTTTGGTTTGCTTGCTTTACATTTTTCTTTCTCCAAAGGCCAGTGATGCCAATATAAGGAGTCGAGAAGCAACTGTTACCGGCAGAATTGGAAGAAGGCCGAGGGAGACGACCATGAAGCCTCGAAAGCTTATTCCTGCTCCAGTGCAGAGGAGGCGGCGAAAACAGAAGATGAAATCAGATGTTACCAGTAAAATCCAGAACACAGAAAACACATTTCCATGTAAAAAGTGTGGCAGGTAAGAGCAACTTAGCTTCCAGCAGTAGTCATGGAATTACAGTAGGGGAGGCCGGAGAGACTGGCAACGATTTTTATGAGGTATTACCCTACTTAATCTTGCAGATTAGGGGGTTTTTACAGTGTTTGTTTGTTTGTTTTTAACAACTTACAGCTTTGAGATGTCTTTCGTATCAGAGGTATATTGATATTAAGATACTTCGACTTGGCTAATTACCTTCTGATCGTTCTTCAAATGGCATGAGACACTGCCTGCATTTCAATGGTGTGTAGTATTTGGATGGCAAGAAAATGAGATCTCCATCTAGTTAAATCACAAAGACTATTAACAAATTGTTGCTATTTCTGGCACTTATCTGACCCTGCAAAGGTATATTGTCCCTGTGTCCTCAGAGCGCATGTTGTACTGGAAAGGTTAGAGCTGTTAGAAGGCAGATTTGACCCTGAGAGAAGGAGCAGGCAAGGATTCATAATGCTCTCTAAACCTGTCTTGTGACATTTGACGCCAATTCAAAACAGCTAATGGTGAGAGATAGAGGGATAGATCATGGTAGTGCAGAATTGGAAAGAAAATGCTCAAATGTTTCCAGCTGTGTGGATAAGTGTCTGAAATGGCAGCTGACTGTTCACTTCTGTGTTTATTGTATTTTTGTGGTGTAGGGGGAATGGCTAAAAAGTGGGGCCCTGTTGTGTTAAGCAGCATGTGTGTGTTTCAGATGCCAGTGTTGCCCTTCTGAATTTAGAAATATATGAAGAAACAAAGCAAGTAATTCAAGGGTGCTCAGGATTTCCTGCTAATACTTCAACCAGTGTACTGGCACGTGCTGAGGCAGAAGTGGTGTTTGTTGTAGATGTTTTGTTGCAGTGCCAACATGGGTTCCTGTGCTGAAGCTCGCAAACTTGAGGCTGTAGCTATGGAAAGCTCCTTCAGTGAATTAATGGAGGAGAAAGCTGTAAATGAGATCAATGCTAATGCACCTATATTTCCTCAGGGTGTTCTACAAGGTGAAGAGCCGCAGTGCTCACATGAAGAGCCATGCAGAGCAGGAGAAGAAGGCAGCCGCACTGAAGCAGCAAGAGAGAGAGGCAGCAGCAGCAGCAGAGGCGGCAGCAGCGGCAGCCCACAGCCAGGCCCAGCAGGAAGAGAGCAGTGAGAGTGGGAGCAACAGCAGTGGAAGCAGCAGTGGGAGCTCGGATGAGGATGGAGAAATATAGCAGCAGACTAGAAATGGAGGGAGTAGCAAGGCTGGACCTATCACCCTCTCAGTGGTTTCACATTTTTTGCTTGCACTTTTCTGGCCTGAACCATCAGGTCTCAGTTTCAGTGCTGCGGCCTCCTCGTGCCACATGTTCCACTTCACCTTGCCAGTACTGACTGAGCCAGAGTGGCGGACAAGAAGATTTGTTTCAGCTTGGATTTAAAAACAAAAAACAAAAACAAATAAGATTTCTATTCTATTTATAGTCATACCTGAGGTACACAATTGAACAACGTCACCTGCAGTGGAAGTAAGTTCTCTTGGGTCAGTAAGACCTCTCTTCTTGTGCTTGTCAGGAATCATGATAACAGGATTCTTGGATATAAAGGTTTCCAGAACAGAGTTAGAAAATGGTGCTCTGCTCTGAGGTGACTGTATCCAGTTACTGTGATACTGGTGATTTCTAGATGTTTTCTTTCTTAGCAAGTTGTTCTTCCTGTTACACTTTTTCTGCCTTTCTAAGCATTTATTCTGGCTGCCAGCAAGCTTTGTGGAAAGATGGTGTGTGGTTTTGGCCTTTGTTACACAAAACTGAAAAGTGGGATGAGCAAGATATGCTTCCTCATTCTGAGAGGAAGTTTTATTTTTCAAAGAACCCTGAGGTGGTTTTCTTTCATGCTATTAAGAACACAGCAATGGGTGTAAGGTATCCTGAGGGACTGAAGTAGTCATGGGCCTTGTGGGTTGTCTCCTAGTGGAAAACAAAATAGTTAGCCTTTGATTAACTTCTTGGAAAGTAGTCTGGGTTTCACAAGTGCAATTTGAAATGAAAGCTGTTGGTTTTGACTTTGGTTAAAGGGGAGCAAGTTTGTATTGTGAAAGTGAGCATGGACCTTGTCTGCATGTTGGACTGTGTGCACCCCAGAGATGGGAGGAATGAACTTTCATCTCTATCAAGCTCCTTAAATCCCCCTGTGAATGGCTCTTACCTCTCAACACATCCACTTATTTCCTGTGGCAGCCCTTATTTATCTTCTGAAACTTTTGCCATTGAGAGCTTATATTCGTGGGGCCCTTGTTTTCCAGATGCTTCCTGCCAGACAGCATGTGACTGTATATGCAGGAGGCTTTTCACTTCCACGCAACTGGCTGGACAGCTGTGCCTGATGGGTTGTCCTTCTGTCCCCCCTTAGCTGGTTGAAATGCTGACTTCCTTCAGAACTGACACGTGCTAATGGCCAAAAAAAAGATCTAGCCACCAAAAGTCTGCTGATAAATGAAAGTTAAGAAGATGCAAAAGGAGTCCCGGTGACATAAATTGCACAGGATTGGTCTGTGCATCTTTATAGCCTACTTCATCGTTACTTCATAAAGATGTAGAGAATCAGATCACTTCCCTGCTCTCACGGTTGATCAGTCCCAGCTCCATGTTCTGGTTTCTTCAGTGCAGTGTGTGGAGGCAGCAGTTCCTGGGTGCCAGCAGTGCATCACATCCCATGCATGCTGCTGCTGTGGTGCATGGCCAAGCAGGGATCCTGGGTGGGTTACTGCACATGAAGTGTGCTGATTTTTAAAAAACTTTTAATTTGGCTCTTTGGGCTGCTAGATGAATTTCAGGTAATGTATCTGCTTGTCAAGTTGCCGATGGAAAACGGATCTGACTCAGCATGCCATCTGGTCCTCTTTTCCTGCCCCAGGTAGTTTTATGCAACCATGGTAGCGCTGTCCAAGTCTGGGAGGCTGTGTATTGTACCATATTTTCTTTTCATACATATGCCTTTGTATAGACTTAATAGTTACTACCCTTAAAATTAGTAGCATTATCATAAGGAGTGCACTTTTTTCAATGTTGACAATTCTGCCTGTATGCATTTGATTTCCTACCAGTGCTGTGTTTCCATTCCTAATAAAACCAGGTGATCCTGTCAGCACTGGGATGACTGCTGCATGTCCCTGGGTCTTGCTGACAAGACTGTGGAAGCAGATGGCATGTCACAAACTATTACAATCCGTTAATAAACTGCAAAGAACTGAAAGCTACTCATCGTTAAAGAGAAGCTTAAGCGTATCAGTCTTCCTATTAAGACTTTCAGTGTTATTATCTTTTTCCTCTTGTAAATTGGAGAAAAAGCTTGTCTGCCCCTATCATGGGGACCTCAGAGAGAACCGAAGCTGTAGCACGCTGTGCCAGGACAGTCAGTGAAGCAGCTGGAACTCACGGTTCACTTCTACTGCTGGGATTAATTCCAGTATAAAATGATGATGCAGTTAAAATTCTGAAGTATGTTTCTGGGAAGTTGCCAGTAATTTTCAGATCCTGAGACCTGCAGGGCAGAGCATCAGCTCAGAAACATGCAGGGCTTATGAATATATATAAAATGGGTTTAAAGTAATGTAGATGCTGTTATGCTGTTGTAATGAATGCATTTTCTGGAGTAGCGATCTCACTGTAGCATGGTGTACAGTTACTTAAAAGTCTGGGAAGTCCTGGAAGGACAGAATGAAGCAAATGGAGATAGAGGTGGAAATGGCACACATTGAGAAACAAGGCAAAAATAAAGATTGTTAAGTTTGGAGAAGAGATCTGCCTAAACCCGATAACTAAAATAAGGGTAATGAAACTATTCTAGGAAAATGCTTTCACTACCTTTTGTAAAACAGTGCAAAATCAACCATTTAATCCTTTTAAAAAACAAACAAACAAAAACAACAAAAAACAAAAACCAACCAACAACATACTGTTCATATCAGGACAAACCAATGGCTAGTTTCATGTCTTGTTTCAGACGGTGATCAGGAGCAGCCTGAAGTCTTTTAGGAAAAAGCAAGGGAAAGTGTGGAACAGCAGTGTAGTACCAGCTAGAAAGTGGGGTGCTGAACTAGAAGAACTCCTTCGTGTCCACCAGGAAAACAAATCTGCACGGACAGGTTTGTAGTTGTGGGCTGTTCTCTGTATGGGCAGAAAATCCACACGTGTCTCTGTTTTACTGTAACACTCTGTATAACACCTCCATTTCTCCCAGTACTTTTAGTTTCTTCAAGTGTGCCAGGCTAACAGTGAGCCAACACTCAGCTGTGGCCCTCAGCAGTTTTCAAGGTGGCTGTAGTTTTAGATACTGCATAGCAAATTACAGTGGCAGACGACTAACAGGTGAAATCAAATACAAATATATAAAGAGCAAATCATGTTACTGCTTTAATTACCGATTTAATCTTTCTGGACACGATAATGCTTTAAGGCAAGCATTTATTAGCGTGTTCCAAAAGAGCAGATCTTTTACTGATTCTGTCTGCTTTAGGAAATCAGTGAGTTGTTTTGCCTATTATGAAGGGTAAGCAATTGAGGTGCTAAGAACAAATAAGAAATTGTCTTTAATTGCACTAAAACTATGTATTAATTACACACCAAACCCAGTACTGATCACTTCTCTCCCACCCTACTGTAGTAGCAGAGAACAGCGAGATGTTACAGAGAAGCCTGTTGCTGGAAGAAAATCTAAACAGGGCTTTTGCTGAGAATAGGATGGCTGCTACAAACATGGGCTAGTGTGGCTGACTAAAAGCAGTTATGTATTCCAAGTAAGTGGCAACAAATGTGTTTCCCTATTGCTGGTAGCCACCAGAAAACCTTTTCTGTCATGGTAGTGAGTGAAAAAGTTCCTGTAAGTGTCTTAGTTAAAAACAAGCAGTGCTAAACCTGCTGCTCACCTGCTTACAGAAGCAGTTTGGAGTGTACCTGGCATCTGAATTGGATCATGCCAACTAGCAAAGCTTGGCAGAGTTGTTTCCAAAACCAAACAAATACAGAAAATAACTGGGAAAAAAAAAAATCCCCCATCTGCTGTAGGCAAAGCATTTGAACTGAATTTGTCTGATCTGGAATGAGTTATGGTATTCTGTGTAGGGGAAAATTACTTGAGTGGCTCTTCACTGCGGCACAGTGTTAATTTAAGGCTGTGTTATTCCAATTATGATTTAAAAAAAATAATCAGTCTGTTCTGATGTTCTGACAACTTGTCCATTTGAAAGCTCTGTGTGGATTATTTTCTGTTTGAAAGCACTTTCACAGATCTCCATTCTCGCTACTCTTGCTGTTAGTCTAGAAAAAGGTGCTGCGCACTCCCACGTGGAGTTGGAACAAGGAGAATGTCTCTTTGTGTTAGCTATCTTTTGTCTGGGAACAAATAGAAGATACAGGCTGCAGGTCTGTAGCTGTGTGCTGATAATTTGTGCCTTAAGGTGCAAGATGAGGCTGCAGGTGGTCGTACACCTAGCAGTGGCTGTATTCCCAAACCATCGCCCAGCTGGATCTCGATGCCAGCTCCGGGTGTTGCAGAGATGCTGTGAGAGATGGGCTTGTGGTCATGTTTTGCCCTGGTTGTGTGGTTTTTTTTTTTTTTTGCCTTTCTACCTGTGTCATCTGCCCTTTACAGATAGATTCATTCAGCCTTTCAGATTTGTGCTCTGCATGGGATAGCATCTCCATTGTATAAGATGATGTATATATAATTACTAGATAAATGCATGCACTTGTGATGCATATCTGATATAGCTACAGGTGTTTTGCTGTCCGGCTGCAAGAGCAACTCTGCGTTTTAATGTATTGGATGTTTTTCCATTTAAAATCGGAGCGGCTTAGCCAAACAGGCTGCTGGAGAACTCACTTCTGTATGCTGGAGGCCCCAGAACAGCTGTGCTGACAGCTAGGCCAGGCAGGATGGCAGCTGCTTTTAAGGTAGGGAAAAGAGAGAGATTCTGAAACTTAAAGGTAACCCATCTATTACTCCCATACTAGTGATGGAATTCATGGAGTCTGGATTAGCTAACAAAACTTCTCATTTCACAAACCTGACACTTCACACGTGTCTCATATTTGCAGCGAGCTTATCTTAAAGTCATCATCCAAAAAAAGTGTTTCCTAAACCAGAAAGAGCAAGCTCTCCCTCTCTTAGCTATTATGGACTGCTTAATTCTCTCTCAAGGAGCGGTGTTGGGAAGTTCCTGTATATTTATATCCTATTCTGAAGGAAATGAGAGGGAAGGACTAGAGCTGTATTTGTCTCATCTGCTTTCATACAAAGGCACTTTTAGTCCAGTGATTACCTCTGCCAGAAACCTCATTCTCAACTACATTTTCCCATGCAAAGCATTCTGTTTTATCTTCTAATGTATGTCTGAAAGTTTATAAAGCTTTAAAGAGACAAAGAAGCGGTGTCTACAAACTGTGTTTGATTTTCACAGGGGTGAGTTTCTGTGTAAATTGTTCACTTGGGTTCAGCTGCTTTTCTTGCCCTTGTTCTCTGTGAGGCCAAGTGTTCTCTGAGCTTCATCTGAGGAGTTCTCTTTCTGAGAGCAAGACTCCGTCAACAGCTGAGCCCAAGAAATGCTTAACTTCTCGAGAATCAAAAACAACATATATTTTTATAGAAACGTGTATTTTAAAAATCTGTTTCCTGCAGCTTCTCCATATGTATTTTTCCCCTTGTAGTTCAGATTTGATAAAAACTCTTTTTGTTGAGTTCATTCTTTTTACGTTGTTTTTAAATTTGTAGTCAAAGCTTTGGTGTACTGTACAGGAGCAGTCAGCCTTTGTAATTACTGTATAAATGCTTTATAATAAAGTATATTACTTTTATTTTAGCAAGTGAGCAGACACTTCCTTTTGTGTGTTTGCTGCCTATGGCACCTTTTAAAAGACTGTTACATGTTAAAAATGTACATATATAAATATATTTACCTGTTGCTGTACAGTTGTGATAGACTGGACTGAATTTATTTTTTGTGTGCTTTTTTATAAAATATTAATACACTAAAGGCAATCTTGCTGATGTGATTGTAATGTACTATGTAACTTATTTACTTAATATCCTCTATATATCTAAGAAGCCCTTTTATTAAATGAGGTTTAAAAATAGTCTCAGAGGTGAGCTTTTTGTTGATACGCGGCAGTGGCTGCCAGTCTCGGGCTGGTGGTTTGTTCATACATGGGAGGTGGCTCTGAGTCCTGTTATGAGTCGTGTTAAGCAATTCTGCTCTCTGATTGTATTGCCTTCTGTTTTCCACAGCAATTACCAGGCCTGTTTCTCAGTATTCTCCCTGGAGATATCAGCCTGCAATGTATTTTAGGTCTTACAAACAAGAAAGAATCTAGAAAGTATCTGGTAGATACAGCTCTGTTTGCTTTACAGAAACACTGGTGGTGTATCCAGCCCAAGGCAAGCAGTAAATGAAGACAGCTGAATTCTGCTTTATGATGCTACATAAACAGCTGCAGAGCTGGGCGGCATGAAGTGAGTTGGTGCTTGAAGGGTGTGTATCACATCTGAACTCCTGGATGGTCCTAGATGGAATAGAGGGCAGTACATCCAGGTGAAATACATCTAGAACTGCTGGGAAAAGAGGTAGCACTTCTTGCTGTTCAGGAATTAAATTGGCTGCATGTAGAAACAATGGTGGGTTATAACTCAAAACCAGGTGTAATTCACATTTTATCATATTTCTCATTTGTAATGTTTAAATATACATGTTAGTGAATACTGTGTTACACGCACGTGTCTGTTACCTGGATCTATTTTTTTTATATGGATTTGGTAACGTAGCACTGATCTAACTTATTTCTCTGGCAGTAGCTGGACCTCTTGCTGTGGATTTTTAAATATCAATATCCTTCCCTCTGTCCTCAAAGCAAAGGTTCCTTTGTTTTGGAAGCTGGCTGTTTATGCTGTTTTTCCTCTGCTTCTAACACCTGTGGGTGCAAAGGTTTTTAAGAGATGCTACGTTATGGAGATTGTAGAAATGTGCACTGATAGCTCACTGATAGCTCACTGATCTCCTACAAGCTCTCACTTGGAAGCTAAAAAGTCATACCTCAGAGTAATTTCTTCTTGGTTGTTTGTTTATGCTGACAGACTTGTATTTTCAGAATGTTGGCGAGGATGACAGGAGAAGGATTTAGTCGAGCAGTGTAAGAGCCCCTGCTTCAATTGACTCCTGCAGATATGGATGTTGATCAGCAATAGCATGTGAGGAAGTAAGTGGTATTTACTTAGATTGGCAAAGAAAATAATGCACTTGCCTCACTATCACAGCCTACAGGCAAAAGCATTACAGGCTGACTGCACTAAAACTGTGCAAACAAAATTTGGATGATGGAAAATTAACAGTAATAAGTTTAAGGTAGTTTGGTTTTCATCTTTTTTCAGTGGGTGGATCCAAGGTTATTTCAACTACTGAGAGACCTTATAAAGCATTTCAGTGATTTCTGAGCTCAAATGCATTTTGAGGGAGCAATATTATGAGGAATTTTGCAGTAATTCCCTTTATATTTGTTTTTCAATAGCCTTACAGCTGTCAGTGCAGGATGATATTCTTATCCCTACCAAGGGTGACTACTGCAGGGTGGAAAGCTTTCTCATTTACATCTGAGTTTTGAAACCACATTTCGGTGACACTGTGTATTGAAGGCTGAAGTTCCTATTACAGAAGTTCATTAAGCAGCAACCTTCTCCTGAGCTGGTTGAATGGAGTTGATTGTATAATGCTATTCCCAGAGCTTAAATTCAAAGCAAAACAGTGATTTTGTATTGAAATAAGACTTACCCTTATTTAACATATTTGCATTTTTTTTTACCCCAAATAAAAATAGCAGACTTTTCTCTTAGGACCTAACAACAAATCTGACAACCAATGTCTGTATTAAAAGACTGAAAAATATTTATGTATCAGATGACAACAATCACAATTAGATCAACATTTGTAAAGCCTAAATTATTTTCTATTCTAAAATATAGAGGCAATAAGGGACAGCATTTCTGTACTATAAATACATTGCTCCCTGAGCAGCTAGGAAAAGTTAATGGAGAACAAGAATTAATTTCCAGAAGCTCACCAGCCGAGCTACTCCATTACACAATAGCCAAAGACTTTTTTTTTTTATAAAATAGCATTGTTATTTTTAAACAAGTTTCACAGAAGTTCATTTATAAACATAGGCCTAAATAATTTAAACACAGCAACTTTAACAGTTTGGTCATGCTACAAAATTACAGTATACAAAAGGTAATCAAAAGTAGATGTTAAAAGTGCTCTCTTGCTTGAAGATTTTCTTAGATAGATCTACTTCTGTTGTAATCTGAATCAGCTGCTGGTTCTCAGGTCTCCTCTCACATTTTTCCAGCCGTTTGAAATATAACCACTGCATACATCAGCTCTTTGAAGAGAGGTCAGTGTGCTAACAAGCAAGAAAAATGCCTATTTTCTATCTCTAATTGTAGGATATTTCTCTATGTAATTAAGTGGATGCTAATCCTCCATAATTTCTGTGGGAAAAGCAGAATTCCACATGGCTTGCAAGTTTTACATGGGTGCTCTTCTCATCCATGAATAATAATGTGCTTAGGACGTTATTAGATGTGGTGAGATGTAGAAGCGCAAAGAATGATACAGAAAGAATTCTTTCAGCATCTTACTCTGCTGCTCAGCCACTACTGTGGGCACTCAGTCTGATCTCTGATAGTGTATCAATGACACAGTGCACCTCCATCAGCATGCAAATCAGCTGCTTTAATTCTATCATCTGTGTCTTCTACCACATCCAGTGCATAATTTTAAAGTGCAAATTTTAGAAATTTATTAAAACTTAATTTATTTGGGGCTAGTAAAGTTCATGGGATTTGATTTGTTCTAGGCAGCAACCTTCAATTCATCATGTATAACAACATTAAGCTAAAACTTAAAAAGGGGTTAACTTACATGCAAAGATTCTGCTGTAAGGAGGGTGAAAGGCAAAGGAAAAGCTTCTAAGTGTACTTTGCTGCTGCTACAATCATGCTGAGACTGGATGCCCTATTCCCTTCACTAATGATTGTTTATATTTTCATATTTATAACGCAGTTCCAAAACAGAAAATTTATGGTGTTAATTTGTGAAAAGAGCTGATGCCAATAGGCATATGCTATACACAGCTCTACCAACGAACAACTGCAATAGTTACTGCTGGACTCATTAACGGTAATTGATCCACAGAGCCTCAACTTGTCACTTACAAGTGCCAGGAACTGCTTTTTTGTGTTCCTCAAGCCTTGACAATGGAACTATCTCAACCTAGAACACTAAGATTCTATTCTGTTCTCAGACTGTCCCAAAATAGTGAAAGTAGAGTCTTTGCTGTACCTATGCTGCCTTTGTAAATGTATGCACTTAGGCCGTATTTAGATATTACAAAATTAACCAGTAGGATTATGTAGCACTGGACAACATTCTGATCTCTATCTTATTTCTTTTGAGGAGCTAATTAAGCTATACGTACCACAACTGTACACATTGGTACAGGGATTTGAATGCATTGTCTCTTGGCCGGACTCCATGCCGAGAGTACTGCATATTCTATCCTGAAAACAGCTTCAGACACACATGAAATTGGCTTTTCTATTTGTTGCTAGTATTTGGAAGTTCTCATGATAAGCACACTTTAATTACTGTAGGCAAGGGCCCAAGCCTATTCCCTGTTGTCCTAACACAAAAGCTGGGGTCAGTAAAGACCACGTGTGCTATAGGCTAGGTACTCTTTAAAATCACATCCACTTTTCCAAAGCTGATTGGCTGCAAGTGAACTGAATTGGTTTTAAGAGGCCAACATGAAATGATTCGCTGTATATGCTCTCTCCCTTTATGCTTTTTAGTCAATGATGCCTTTCTTAACGATAAAGCATAATACTAGAAGAAATTACATGAGAATACAAAGTCCGTAAAATAAATCCAGCTTTTGCCATTGTTCTTCTGACCTTATTTTAAGACATGGATTAAATCAAACTTGAGACTTATTTGTAATTGCCAGTTTACGTTAGAATGCTTAAGAATGTCTCTAAAAATCAAAGAATAACAAAGAATATATTGTAACTAGGCTCTGATTTCCTTGTAATCTTCACACCCTTCACTTAGATACTGAGGAGCAATAGAATTATCTTCTACTAAAATTATGCCTGGAGCTTGAGATCAACGCTACCACTGTAGCCTGTGCCAATTCTACCCGTTTATCCCTGACCGTGACTTTCCAGGATATCAACCCCTGCCACTCTTTCACAAACAAAAGTGGTGTTCTGCCTTCATGAT
Source organism: Gallus gallus (assembly GCF_016699485.2). Taxonomy (NCBI): domain Eukaryota; kingdom Metazoa; phylum Chordata; class Aves; order Galliformes; family Phasianidae; genus Gallus; species Gallus gallus. The sequence continues at coordinate 25,676,753 of NC_052536.1, forward strand.
CCCTTATGCGTCTGTTCTAAAACCTGCAAGCACACTTTTCTAGTTTAAACAAAGGTAATGCACTGAATTAGAAGAAAAGCTTAAAAACAATAAAAACAAGCTCCCAAAAAATCTACTTTGACTTGATCTATTTTCTAAAGGAAATGGAGAGTGGGGAACATTTGTTGTTTGCATCCAATGGTGCAATTATGTCTGCCTTTAGCATTACATAATGCTTTTCACAAAAAAGTTACCTGCCATATAAGGAGGTTTACTGAAAATGGTTAGTGTGCAATAGAGCATGTTTAGTACAACTTCAATACTTATTTTCCAATGCCCGTTTCCCACCTTTGTCTCACCTTCCTCAGTAACCACATACACATTTCATTCACTGCTTACATCTGTGCTTTAGAAAAAAATTAGTATCCCAAACCCAAAATTTTACATCTCAAGCCCAGGTCTCATGTCCACTGTTTGTTTCTGAGTTAGTACCAGCCTACTTAGTTACAGGAAAATTCCAGAGCTGAGAAGGATTATGTCCATCAGTGAGCCAGAACAAGACTAGGAACAAGAACCAGCTGTAGGCTAATAGTCTACATATTCCAATCAAAATAATTTATAAAAAACAAACAAAAAAAGCAGATATTTTAGTCTCACTGAAACCATGTGAAGAATTCCCACTGCCTCTTTAAAATAAATAACATCATAAGTTATACATGGCCTTCTAAGCAATGAAGTTAAGAGTTCCAATGCAAGAAGCCCAATTCAAAACTTACAGTCCATAACAAGAGATCATGAGCCCATTACCTTTCTTGTGCGTATGTCCAGAACTTCTGGGCCTATTTGGCATAATACTTAAGGGGATGAAAAGGCAAATTCACATACTTAAAATATTAAGGGATTCCCATAACAGAATTAAACACAACAGAGTCTATAACATAGTTCTAAAATGTAACATTGTTCCTTTAGGCATGGTGTTTCAACTGAACGTTGGCCAGCTGCATCTAACAAGCTAAAATTGCTCTGTTATAACACAAGAGCGAACAATAAGCACCACTAATCAGGAATTAGGAATAGCTAGGTATTAGTTCAGGTAAAGATCTCTCACTAACCGAACAGTAGATGAACTCAGCTCCACTTGTCTCTGCAGAAGGTGTCAGAAGCTTGACAAAATTGGTGTGCCTGAAGTTTGGTAAATAACTCTTTGGGTAAGAGACTGTGGAGATAAGCTGGTCTTTTAAAAATTGCCCAAAGCTTTTCTTCAAAACAAACATTTATATAAAAGTTCTATGTGCTGACCAATCTGGAGATACTTAAATTATTAAATACCCAACACAAAAGTCTCATCAGTTTCCTCCTTCTTCTTCTTCTTCTTGTTTAATAACGAGGGTACCTACAAGAAAAAAAGAGAAAATCTACAGATTTATGAAGAGATTATGCAGAGAAAGGTACAGTTAATGCTGATCTGCTTGAAAGCTAATCTGGACTATCAAAACTGGGAAAGAGTCAGGCTGTCAGAAAGAGGAAATAATTCTATTTCCTGCTGCTGTCCAACTCCTAGCTCCACACAGGACCATCCAAAAATGAGAACATGTCTGAGAGCATTGTCCAGACGCTTTGCATTTCTTCGATCTGTGGCAAGCTCAGTGCCATGGCCACTGCTCTGGGGAAAATATTAGTGATGCACTAAAACTATCTGGTTGGATAACTTCAAGAGTGAAGCCCAACCTGTGGACTGCACACCACATGGACAACTTTTCAGAAGATCCTGCAGCTGGTGCAGGATCGCACAGATGAGTTTTTGAGGTTACAATTTATTTCCCTGATCTTCCTTCTACTAAGCTTGTCGCTTAGATCAATTGCCTCACGCCCCAAACTCACCATCCAGCTTCTTCAGCTTGGGCACTCGTTTGGTTGCTTCTTCGATCCAATTGTTCTTCTGATCAGAGGCGTATTTCTCTTGCAGTGGATTGCCTACAAACACCAGATCCTCTAATAATGGCAGCTCTGCCAGTCTCGCAAACTCTGCTGCAACCACAAATATGAGAACACCAACCAGATTGTGGAACAAGGAAAGTACATCTGCACCAAACCTTCCTTTCAAACTCTGTGCACACATAAATAGCTTAGGATATGAACAGATAGGAATCATCTTCTGGGCTTGAACTGGTTAGCAGGTTAAAGAACAGATACATATTTCAAAAGAAGTCCAAGCAAGGTGATTCAAAGAGCAAACTCCATTTGGCTTAGAATTTAAATTCAATTTTCTATTTTTAATTTCTTGCATGAAATATTTAAGGATTCTGTGTACTTCTGCAGGCTTATCAGTAAAATTTAAGCCCCAGAACACAGAGAACTATTTTTTAACTTGTTAACTCATGCATTCACCATAATCCGTAGGAAGCTGCAGAATAGACAGGAATGGCTTACCCCAGTCTTTCACCAAATTATTGGACATATAAAGAACCTTCAGCTTCTTCATTACACGGATACCCCTCAGTTTCTCAATGAAGTTGTATGAGATCCATAGCTCTTCTAACGTATCTCCAACTGCTTCCTGAAAAATGACAGAACTACTCAGGTAAGTGAAAGTAAGTCTTTATTCTTCAGACTCTCTCTTCTTCACCCCTGCAGGTCACCTCACATAAGAAAATACTAAGATATATTGGTCTTCATTCCCTTTTAAGCAGGTTTCTAATTAAGCATTACAAATACTCATGGGAATAAGAGCAAAGGATGTGAAATATATTTAGGAGGTCAAAAATCACAGTATTAGAATAAGAGAAGGAACAGCAGTTGTTCCTAAGGCATAGGGACAGAGGACACAAACGTGGCTGTTTGTGCACAAAGTGGCTGCTATTCAGCAATTCTTTCATAGGGGTTTTTATGCAGTATTCGGGAATGGTCTGCCTCAAGTGCATGTATGTTTGGACCTATAGGACAGAAGTTGCTTTTATAACTCCCTCAAAAAAGTGTGTTTTTATAAACCCGTCATTATAAATTGATTTCATTTTACACTTAAGAGATAATGGCATCTCTGAAGGTGGCAATAGTTTTAAACAGGAATATTCTGCATGAAGAACACATGAACCTGTCAAGGAAGAAAATAATATCTATATTCATTTTTAATGAAGTTGATTGAAAAAATATTCTGCTTTAATACAGACTTAATAAAACTGATCCCATTTCTTCCCCAACAATTTTTCCTAGGCCTGGTAGATTCAGTTCTGCCACTATTTTCTCCCCAAATGCAAACAAACATAAATTAAATGAAAATTCAGAAACAGTATGAAAGAGAGTAAACATACCATTGTGACAGAATAAAATGAAAGCTTAAGGAAGTAAGGTAAAATTTAGCCAAGACTTATAAGCATAGGGAAATTATCCCACATCCTGGATAGCGCTCCATTTTGTTAGTAGAGAGTTAAGATTAAGATGCACATACCAATCCATTCAAGTTCTTTATATTATTTCTTCCCAAAGACAGAATCCTCAAATTTTCTGAAATAGATAACAGAAAGTTTGTCATTTATAAGTGATTTCTTAAGTAAGAAGATGACATAATTCAGGTAAAACTCCATACTCCTAAGAAACCTACATTCTGAAAAGACTATCTTAAGAAAGAATGACAAAACAGAAATAAAAACTGACAATGATTGGGAATTGATGCAGAGGACAGCCCAGAAACGTGCCCACAAGTACAAAGCTGTTCATCTGTAGGTTACCTAGCTGAAATTCAGTCCACATAAATACCCAAAACAACCTAGAATTTCATCTTGCCCTGAAGATCTAACCACTAGCTTTCTAGCTTTGATTTCACATAGTTCTTACCTCCTCGTCTCCAGGTAAAATAATAATAATAATAATAATAAATTGTTCTAATCTAATTTTAAGGCTGTAGATTTGACTCCTAAAATAGAGGTAGCATATAAAGCTGCCATACAGAAGTCTGATGAGAAATATGTCAGCTTAGTCTAGCACCCAGACAAATAAGCTTTTGAAGTGAGCTGCTCTTGCTGGATTTTAGTGTAATATTAGTGCAACTCAAAGCTATGACGAAATAGCAGTCTTTTCAGAAAACTCCTTTTCAGTATTCACATAAGCTTTCTAGCAGGTATAAACAAGCAAATAACTAATAACTACAATAACTAATGGTGTGACTAATGAATGTCCCAGTCCAGTAGCAACTGGCTGCAGAGATAGCAATGTAGTGGCTGAAGACTGCTATGGATAAAGATTCGAGACTGATCTAAAACAGGTAACTGTATGTTCTATCTCAGGAACGCAGGGACGAAACCACAACTGGTAGATGTTCTAAAACAGAAAGACTAGTTAGGATTAAAAATTTGAGGCACAAATGGAATTCTTTTTCTCTTTAAATGCAACAGCTTAACACATGATCATGGCTCAAAATACGAGAACTCATCATCAGTAATTCTAAAGTCAGCTATAGTTAATATTCTCCAAACTATCCCTACAGTTTCCCATCCACAGCAGAGAGACTAGCCAGCTACCCTCATTCTCTCTGTACCACATGTTTAGGAATTACAAGTCTGCACTAGCTGTAGAAATTCCTAAGAGATGAGAGGGTGGTTACAAACACAAAAATGAAAGATTGCAGAAAACATCACATCTTCAAGCCATTTCTAACTGCCATTACTGTTCTTTTGTACTCCTGTTCTGAGATACTATATATTTTAGAAGCAGTAAGGGTTCCTCAAGAAACATTTACACACAATTAAACAAATCTAACACCTGTTGCTATCATCTCAATTCTCCTCACATGCATGGATGCTGAGGTGTAGTCCTTTACACAGAATTATCTACTCATCATGGTTACAGTATCACATATGTACACTAATTAATCTTTTCTATCTGAAAATAGTGCTGGATGCTTAAGAGGATTTCTCAGTATCCTCCTTGCAATGGACAAAAGCAAACATGTAATAATTATTTGATTGTTTTTCATGTCTGAAAGCATAGATTTCTCTCATGGAAGGCAACAGAACCTGTGAGTTCCTCACATTCTGTACCTTAAAGAGACAGACTGTGAAGTTCTATTTTGTCTCACCTCCAGATTCCATCCAGGCCCACAATACTCTGACCTCAGCAACACACTGTGCCACCATTATTAAGCTGTTGAACTGCAGACTCTCTCCATCATCAATGTGGAAATCAGTTGTTAAATCATTCTAGAATCAATTAGCACTGAATATCATAACTCAAGCCCACTGGAGATTACAAAGTTACTTCTGGATGGATTTTTTTTTTTTACTAAGCTTGCACAGCAAAACAACTGCCAAGACTGCACAGAGGCACATGCTTTAGTACCTTTTACTGCTAAACATGCAGTAAGACTGATAATTTTAAAGTCAACTACAATCTTCTAAGAGGGAGAAGTTAAAAAAAAATACGAAAAGGTATAAAGCCAGACACACATTACAACTTGTAGTATATTTCCTATCCACACAACTAGAAAACAAATATAATCACTGGTTTGTCACTTACTTAGGCTGTTCAAGTTGGCAATTCTTTCAATGCAGTTTGTAGACAACGAAAGCTTCCTTTAAAAGCAAAAACAATCAACTCTCAGAACAAAAGGGATCACTATATCAGAAGAGTTCCACATCTGAACACTGCTGCACTAGAAATATTTGTCTGTTCCTCTCTCAGGTCACCATGATTTCTGTGACTTTGTTTAGCTTCTAGGAAAGCACCACGTGTTACTAACATCGCATACGGGATGACCTTTTTAGGTCATAGCCTTAACAAATGCACGGAAACTTATTTCTGAAACGGTTCTAATTTCTTTTGGAAAGTCCTGCTTCCATCTCTTTTTTTTCTCTGTCCCATCACCTACATAGTCAACACTTAGTTTTCCTCAGTTCAACAGCAGCTGAATTGACTTGGTACCTAGAGCTAATTAGATAACCTGCATGCCAGTACGTGTTGCCATTTGGGCACATTAACCAAATTAGTACAAATAGAAGAGAATGCTTGGTTTCCAATTTGTCTTTAGCTTAACTTACTCGCAGTTAACAAGAGTGGAGAGAGATTCATCCATCCTCTCTACAGGAGGAATCTGGCCATACAGTTTCACTTCTTTTGCCTCTGAAGCCTTCTGGCCATTTTTTTCTTCCTAAGGAAAAGAGAAGGTAAAGAATGTGCTCACTGCACAAAATCACTAAGAACTGCTGGACTGTAACATTCCTATAAAAGTAATTACTATAGAGGTAATTCCAATATACTACTAAAAGAAAATACTGAAAAGAGAAAGCATTTTGAATACTGTGCTTCAAGAGCCCTGTTAGTGCAGTACAAAGAGGAAAGGGTAGCTTAGTTCCAAGATGCTAAAAGCATGGATATATTAAATACTCTTTTTTTTTTTTTTTTAATTTGGGTTACGCTTAAACAAGTTAATTTGAGTGTCCTCTCCTGAAGAGAAACGGAGAATAACTGAGGTCTGAAACTCTGAATCAAGGTGAAGACTGACATGTGGGAGCCTCAGTTAGGGCCAGAAGCTTATGTAGCAGAAGCACATTCTTAAAATCTTTGAGAAATCTCCTTTCCTCTTCACCCAGAAAACTCAGAACTCACACCCAACTCACAGCACAAAGTCGGAAGGCAGAGGAGTACATTTGGGGGGAAATCTCAACAGCACTTTCCGCAAATCTTTCCTCAGCTTTAACCATTTTGTATAGCTCCCATGTATTCCTCCTCCTAAATGGGAGCTGCGACTGGTGCTCCCCTGAGGTGGAGCCAGCGCCCAGCCTCAAGCCTGTAACTCAGCTCTACCTCCTACAGAACACATATGAAAAGAGAAACTGATTACACTCTTCATAAAAAATGGAAATAAAACCCAAACAGCGTAGGACAGAGAGGAGAGAGCTCTGAGTGTGGACTGATAATATTCCACCTTTGAATCAAAGGCCAATTAGAAATCAGAGAAGATGTAGTGTAAAGAAAGTAATAAATCCTTATTGGTCACAGACTTTGCTGTACAACAAAAAAATCACTTCTAGTTAGTCATTAGAAAGGAGTGGAAGATTTCACGCTTCTGAGAGTACATTAGAAGACAGATTTTGTATTTACAACCAAAGTTGATTTTCTAGATTAAATACTTTACAAAGTTCAGAGATTTGGAAGAATTGTCGTAACTGCAGCATTTGGGTGTGTTTATTAAAAAGAGAAACCCTATGAAATCTTTTAAAATTCCAAAGTGACGGTAATTATCCACTCAACGCTTGGACCGAGTATCTTTTTCAGCAGTAACACCAGCTGTGACAGCTGCTTCCCTGACAGCACAAAGGGAACGTTCTGCCGATTCACTCGGCGTTCAGCAGGACGACTGGAGGTCTGTTAACAAAGGGAAATCTGTTCTGTGTTTTCAAAACAAGGAGTGTTGTTTTCTCCCCCGTTTTTATGCAGCTATTGAAAAGTGAGAGAGCTGAGGTCGGTTTCATATCCTTACTTGAGAAGAAAACGAATTGCGTCCCAGAAACGTGTAAGAATAGCACAGCACAAGATCAGACATCATTTTGTCTCTTACATGCCCAAAATACTTCAGGCAACTTAATTTAATAGAGCATTATCACACTGCCATGCGCATTCACTTATATTCCAATTTCTGTCCAAATTCAGTGTGGTAGTTCTTTGATTTGTAATTAGCCATTCAGTATACAAGTGTGACCCACGTTTTGCTAGAATATGGTGAACTGCTCAAACTGAGTCACTACACAAACTTGAAACTTCCATTTCCTTTTCTAACAACAAGGATAACTCCATATCTATCTGCGTTTAGACTTAGCTTATAATCTTATCGTCACCTCAAGCCAACAGACAAAATTACATTCTCTCTTAAAACAGGACAGAGAGGGAGATGCTAACTTGGCCTGTGGTGGGAAGTGAGCAGTCGAAGAAAGAAGATTCCTCCAGCCTCCCACCCACCTCTGGAGCAAACCTCGGATGGAACACCACCATAAGCACAGGGAAACCACAGGTAGGACAGCACTTTTTTTTTTAAGAACAGGCTACCTGATTGCCAAGATAAAGTTGCTTTGATTTAATTTCACCTAATTTAATTTCACTTCATTCTGACTGTAGAGCACAGGTAAACCCTTATGCCAAAGGGAAGAAATACATCTGCAGTGCAACACAAGAGCAGATCCAATGTTATAACTCACGTGGACACAGATTAGTAGCAGTACAGGGAAAATTTACCTCCTCCCAAACAACATGAACAGAACAGCGTGCTCAGCACTTTGTAATTACCATAAATGGAAACCCGCTGACATGGATCTATTACTTCTGAGAGACATGTGACAAAGGAGCAAATGTAAAATAAATCTTTAACAGAAAACATGAAGTTCAGGTTTTGGAGGGCAGAAAGAGCGAGAGAGGAAAAGGAAAAACACTTTTTAAAAAAAACTCAGCTCATATCTCTAGTAATAGAAACATCTGTAAGCTGTTGCATTCTAGTTCTTACAAAGAGAGCAAGTTGGTGGGGCTATACCAACATAGGTGAAAATAAAGTGTGAAATACTGAAGGTACCAAATGATGATGACTGTATTAAAAGAATACTTTAAAAACAAGTAAGAAACAGCTTTGCACAGTGGACAATGCGAGGGACAACACTACCTGCCAGTACAGAATGTTCACTGACTTCAGTACAGTCAGCATTTCATACCTGCTCACTCTGTGGGAAGAACCGTACTCAGGCAAAATGAACAGGGCATAATGCAACATATGGCATCTCTAAATTTACATTTCTTTGTAGCCTCAGGCCTTCTATCAGTGCGTATCCAGCAGAACAAGGTGAGAGGGCGAAACAGGCTCATCTTTACCAGACATATCAGTTTAGCAAGACCACACAGAAAATCCAACAGAACTGATTATTTATTGATAATAGGAATAGAATTTTTACTTTGTAAAACTTCCAGCAAACATTTGTTACAGTAAGCCTGAAAAAAAAAGATTAAATACAGTAAAACTCCATACCACTGAGTACTGCAAAGCAGCTAGATACTCTTTTATTACTTACCCATTTGGCTAGAGCTTCTTTGATGGTTGTTGCTTTTGCCTAAAACAAACAAACAAATTAAAATGAGTGTTCATTGCAAGTTTTCCGCTGGCTTCTTCACTTCTCCCCTTTTTCTTTTCCTGTCCTGCTTTTCTCCTCTCTTCTACCACTTTCCTGCAGGATCTTCCTCTAGCTGACACTAAGAAGTTAGGACTCCTGGAGTGGCTCTTCGTTTTATTTTCTGGGGAACTCGGAAGCATTTTCAGAAGGAATAATCTGGACTTATGAGAGCACATCATTCTCCTGACTTTATTCTCTTGCCCAGCTTGGAGCATAATCTGGGCGCTGTCAGCTCTAACAGTGAATTCAAGGGCATTAGAAATTACTGCACTGAAAAATGTGGTCTGACACTCTTATGAAAACACATTATTACTGTGCATTAGTAATTTCCTGCCTGCCTGTGAATAGACAGAATGATAAAGCCTATTAGAATTCACCAGGGAAAAGAAGGTACCTCTTACCAAAAAATCAAGAGCAATCTGAAATGTGTATATTTCTTTTTCTCTAACAACTTTGTCATCAAATCACGTAACATGAACACAGACATTATCAGTTAAAAAACAATCTGAGTGCTCCTGTAGGAGGCTTTCCAAGGACTGACTCGCTGAGCAACCTTCAGGTGCCACTAACTCCAACTTTTGTGCCTCACATCAGTCCCATTAAAACCAAATGACAATATCCATAACAGTAGTATGAAGAGAAACTGATATATCCTGAACACATTCTAAGAAGTTTTTCAAGTTAAAAAGGCTCCAGAGACTGACATCTCACCAGCACTCACCAACAGCCTCCTTCCTAGCAAGCCAGTGTATCACAACCACACATGGCAGCTTTTCTGGCAATCAGATCCCCCCAGAAAACAGGACAGAAAAAAAGGAAGAAAAAAAAAAACAGAAAACTAACAAACTACTGCCCAAAATCTTAGGGGAATTCACCTCAGGTCACAAAGCTTTAATGCCAGGTACTTTAGACCACTGAAAGTTCTGGACTCAGTAGTAAAAGACAAGACCTGTGACAGCTGCCAAGAGAACAGCTACCGGCACAGAATGCCCAGCAACAGCTTAGACCCATCCAGACCAAGGACTCTTGAACTTCATCCTACCTGTCCCACACAAGAGCTCCAGGCCCAGCTGCAGACGGGGTAAACTTCTGCTACGGCACAGCCTCCTTGGTGCCTGCTGCAGGCCAATCCAAGTCATCGTCTCCTGCTCAAACACAACCCCAGCTCCTGCTCTGGCAGTCTCCTTGAGACTCCAATTAGCAGCCATAGCAGTGTGACAGCTAAACCAACTGACTTCCAGTTGCTTCTTTTTTCAGATGGGAAGTTTCCAGCACTTTTCCACAGTTCTGCTAGCCGACTGTTGTACTGTTTTGGGGGCACGACCTCAGTCCCTCACAGAGCCTCCTGCTGTCCCAAACCCATGCCTAAAACCAGACCAGATTTGAAGCTGAGAACCAGGTGTGCATGGAAACAATCAGCACAGGGCTTATCAAGAGAACGCACGCCAATGACTTTGTGTTGTTCTTTGAAGTGCACGTGAAATTTCCCTAGATAAGCAGCCTCCTGCGGCAGAAGGCACTATGGCTTATGGGGAAGCCTCCCTGAGAAGGCTGCTTTCGGGGTCCTCACGCTGATACTGAACAACCTCCTGCAGGGATGGAGATGAAAGTAAGTCACAGAGCTTCAAGAGCCATCAAAGGCTGAAGCGGCCCCCCTGAGACATCGCCCTCAGGGCTCCAGGAACAAGAAATATAACATCTTAGCAGAAGACAAATGCATTTAAACTATGGTAGTTGAAATACTTTTCTTCCCAAAAAGAGGGCTTTTGGGCACGGGGCGTATTGACACCGAGCATTTACAAACTTCACTCCCGCCAAGACATCAGTGACGCGCTGCCCTCGTTTGCACACATTTATTGGTACGTCAGGAGCGGTTCGGAGCCGCCCGGCAGGAGAAAGCAGGCCCGGCCGTGCGGTACTGCAGACGCCGCCGCCCCTCAGACGAGTGCTGGGAGCGCCTCTCACACGGCGGCACCGCAGCAGCTGCGGACGGGATCCCTCTGCTCCCGCCGCTGCGAAGCGCCCGGAGCCGCCCGGAGCCCCGCTTCCCCGGGCACGGTGAGGCCGCACCGCCCGCCCCAGGCGAGCACCGCTCGGGGACGGCTCTGAGGGACCGCCGCCGCCGCCCTCCCTTGCTCGCTCTCGGCCCGGAGCAGGCCCCCCCGCCGCCGCATCTCGGGGACGCCTCAGCACCGTCTCCCCGAGCCGCCGGCCTCCCCCGCGGCCGGCGCTGCGAGCCGCCCTCCCTGCGCGCCCGGCCCCCCCCGCCCGGCGCTGACAGGACCCACCATCGCCGTTGCTACCGTTGACGCTCCGGTTGCTATGGCACGGCCGCCTCCCGCGCATGCGCAGCGCCGCGGACACGTCGGGGCCGGGGGGGCCGAGCACGGAGGCAGCCACACCTGGCGACCATAGAGCTCCGCCGCCGCGCACAGGCCCGGCCCGGAAGTCGCGTAGGGGGCGCTCCGCGACGCATTGTGGGACGCGGCGCAGGGGCTGCCGCGCTCCTCCCGCCCGGCTTCGCCGGCAGCGGCTCCGCCGCCGGGTCCGGCCCGAGGGCTGCCTTCTCCCCCGCTTCGGCTCCGGTACCGATAACAGAAAGGCCACGCCCCGCATCCGTCACTGTGCGCTTTTTATTGAATTAAATCACTTGGTGAAAATTACAGCGATTGACAGGTGACAGCCCGCGCCCAGGCCGCCCCTCACAGAGGCCGGCGCCCCCCGGCTGCTTCCCGCGCTCCTTCAGGCGCGGCCCGGCCTGCGCGCGGCTCCTGAAGCGGGTGCGGAACCCCACGGTTGACTTCAGCTCCTTCCTGCGGCACCTCCACACTCAGCTCATCAAGTGAATCCAGACATCGGAGACACACTACGGGACGTCTGCCGTGGAAGGCGTGCGAAACTATGTAAGTAATACTTGAGCCGAGGGCAGAGCCGGGCACCCAGCTTAATGTACGCTTCGGGCAGTAGCTGCGCCTGTGTTTGCAGTGTCTGTAAGGTAGTTTTGGTCTCCCAGCAGCAATGTAAAATACAAAAGACTAGTACAAAAACTGATCAGTTTCCTACAAGCCATCTAGTGAATGGTTATGTTCAGAAGTATCCTGACCTGTCCACCAAAGTATCTCCACAGTAAGATAAGCCATTTTATTTAAACGAGGGAGGAGAAATAAAAAGATGCCTCATTGCCAAACAAATGAACTACTCAAAACACAGGGTCTAATTCTCATACTGTCTTGCTTTTAAATAAGTGATTTACTCGTCCTTCAAATTGCAGATATCTGATGATACCTAACGTTGTATTATTTTAAGGGTTTGATCTTTTGAAACAAAGTTTGGAGGCTTTTAAGCTACCTGCTGTGGTTTGGGTTTACTTTTGTCTATTTTATTTCTGAGTCTGCAGCTTGCAGTGCTGCACAGCAACTGATATCAGACTGCAATATGGAGACAGGTATCAATCCTGAGTGGGTCACGAGGGTTAAGGGAGGTCATTTATACTGGGAGCTTCAGCTGCTGAAGATACACGTGGCAAGGACAGACAGAACAAGAAACCTATACACAACCTTCTTCTCAATAGCTGCAACTTGGAAGAAAGGGAGGGCAGTAAGGATGAGCAGCGCCTCAAGGTGCACATCACAGCAGGCTGTGCTGTGGGACTCCTGGGGTAGCCAGGATGAGTGGAGGTTCGAGCACCAGATAAGACTCTGCAAGGGCTCTTCAGCCAGAGAGCTGAGGAAGGCTGGGTGCGAGGACATCTTCCCTGGAGTTAAGTGGATGAAGTTTATATTGTAAGGAGTGTATGGATAAATAAATAACTGGCAGTGATGGTGTGCGGAGAACAAGTGACCTCACTCAAATGATAACTAGTAGTATGCGTTGCAGAAAGCTAATCGGGCCTGAGCATAATGATAGTCAACTGGAGAGAAAAGATCCCTGAGAGCAAAGCAAAATTCACTATCCCATACGAAGGTTTTGTTTCTTTTTGGGCAACTCTGAAACAGGTCTAACAAAGCAACCTTGGAAGGAGAATTGTATCAGTTGAAGCCCTTATTAAATAGGCCTTCAGCATTGGCAAGACGCTCATAATGGACAAGAATCATATGGGGAGAAATTGTTTCTTTGTACCTAAATGGTAGGGAACAATAAGGTACTAGCTAAAAATTAATTAGGATGGAAAACAATCTCAGGCAGCCTGGGTCAGAGATCCTAGATTACCCTTTTCTTTAGTATTATTTTGTATTATGATCATTACTGCAAGAGGACAGCTTTTTACAACCCATTCTACATTACTGCAAGAGGACAGCTTTTTACAACCCATTCTACTTGCTAGCTCTTCTGTCTCTCATCTTCCTTCCTAATAACAGCTGTCAGCATCTGTTGACATCATTAACAAAGAGTTCCACGTGTAATTAAACTCTAGCTCAACAGCAAGTGTTAATTATTTAAAACAAGTAATGAGAGAAATAAGATTTGCAGATGGTATAACTGCATTTAACTGTGCTACGCAACAGAATTTCGATACTCCCAAGAGTCAACTGCCAATCTAAGGCATTATAGGAACAGATGGTTACATCCCCAGTACAGGACACCACTGGTGCTGCTTTCCTCCATGGATGAAAGTACTCTTCACTTTTTCAATTTAAGCATAGCTGTTGTTGGAAAGAGGCAAGATTGTTTCCAACGGAAGACCACTGTTTCAGGCCAATGTATAAGAAACTTCTTATAAATAAAGATCTCCAGCTTTGTACAAGTAGGAAACACATCCAAAGTACGAAAGTGTATGGCTATAAATCAGAAAGTTCTAGGCTAAAATAACTTAAGACCCAAAGCCAGAATCATTCATCATTTTGATATCAAAGTTCATGGCCCACAGGTTGCCATTGTTCTCCCAGGTGAAAAACGATCTGTCATTTCTAAGGGTAGGACTGGCAGTGAAGTTCTTTGATTCATAAATACTGCAAGCAAGAAAGCACTTATCAGAAAGCACTTTCTTCAGACACTTGTTTCATGATAGCGTGACCAATTCAGACTCAAATTTGTACTACAGTGCAGCCTACTTATTATCGCTTTGCTTCTCTTCTGCATACCTACTTAAAATAACTTGGCCTAGTGCAAATCGATCCCTTTCTGTCTTGATTTATATATGTAACTGTCATTTGGCTATTTCATATTTCAGACCTTTTCTCAGTCAGTACCTCCAATTCTCCAGTCATTTTGGCGGCTCAAGCTCAGCAGCAACAACTTACAGGTGCTGAAGTGTTCATCCCAGATGCAAGTGCAGAAACTCCTGAATCTTTCCCCAGGAATGTTCCTGGGCATGGGCGTGTGCTTTGCTCTCTCCACCCCCCAGAACAGGCACCCCCAGAACACGATCCAGAGCTACCTGACAAAACGGAGTAGAAGGAGGATCGATTCGGTGGCCTGCTCCTGGATAACTCAACAGTTCAAAGTTTTCTTTCCCATGCTGGCGTAGACGCCCAATTGCTAGCTCAGCATATAAGGAACTCTTCCACATACGATCAGCTTCCCCTACTACTAGGAGAAAGTGACCTTCTGCTTTTTCGATGGGGATTGTGCAAGAGGAATTAGCAGGATTCGCTGGGTCATCCAGAGCTTCAAAGGTGTCAAATACACCAGTGTCAGAAACGCTGACCTTATTCATATCAAAACGCAGCCCAGGCAGAGTTATCTCACCATAATGGAGGTCTGCAACTGTGTTCGAACTACAGCCGGAGATACAGACAGCAGCCACTACTTCTGGTAGGAAGGTGATCATGGAGAGTGCTAATTCTGCACCTTTCCCAGTCCCAATCACTCCAACTCCTGGCCCTTTCACCTTCAGGTTAAGATGGGGGTGTGGGGAAGAGAGGAAGAGAGGAATAAATATATGTTATAATAGGGTTAGCCATTACATGTCTTTGAAGTTGTGTTATTAAAAAAAAAAGTTAACTACTGATGTGACCTGTTGGAAAGCTATAGCCTGGATCCAGACTTCTCCCAGGCGTCTTATTCTTCAGAGCCAATAACAAATGTCAAACACCATAAAATAACACTGGTATCACATCTGTGCTAGGCACAACAAGTACGCTTGGAACTCAACCACTGTATATTTTCGTGCAAATATTTTCCCCCAAACAGGTAGCAGGAACTTCAAATGCCATCAATTGCAAAATACGTCCCAGGCATATAAAGTCATCTCACAAATGACATTTGAGAATTAAATGTGTATTCAGCCCTTTCCTTTTCTAGCCTGGAAAGGAAAACAAAGTAACATCTCAAGTTACTTATCAAATCAATTCATCTGTAGCATTGAGCAGTGCTGTGCCATCTTCTTGTAAGCTAATTGCTTTCATTAAAACAAACAAAAGCTCACAAACAACACCACATAAGTACATCACCACTGCTCCTGTTTGAAGGCTGTTCCAGCACTTCATTGTCCTCGTGATCAGGAATTGTCAATTTTCCAGTGTGAATTTATTTAATGGCCTGCTTGTGGTGGAAGAAATGTGCTCTGCAGCGATACGCATAGCTGTCCACGTAGGACCTACGCTTTTTCCATTATGGGACCTAAATCTGCCCAAAGACACTCCCAAGAAAATCACTGCTACCACATGGGCGTAACTACCAAATCTTCCCTAGTTCCTTGTCTGGAGAGATCTCTCTTTACACTCACCTTTGGGTGGCGCTGTAGAAATCTAGCTGCCTCCTGAAAGTACTCAAGTTTAAATTCTTTCATGACCTTAGGCAGATCTTCAAAGTCAAAATATGGCAGAGAAAGAGCAGCAAAACCACGGGTAGCCAGGAGACTGGATCTAAATTCAATCAAACCTCCTTCATCACCATACATGTCAATCACTCCTGGAAAGGGGCCATCCCCTGGATGGAGAAGAGGTACAGAGCACAAGTTATCAAACAGGACTCTAAGAAGTA
Organism: Gallus gallus; assembly: GCF_016699485.2. Taxonomy (NCBI): domain Eukaryota; kingdom Metazoa; phylum Chordata; class Aves; order Galliformes; family Phasianidae; genus Gallus; species Gallus gallus. The sequence continues at coordinate 25,692,796 of NC_052536.1, forward strand.
TCTAGTTCAGTTTGAAAATCAAAATATAGAAAGCATTAGATGTTTTCTATAACTACTCATCAATTTTCTGTTTGCGCAGCTGAGATTAGAGATCGGTGCTGTATCTGACTTCAGCTATTTCAGGTGCTGAGCTGAGCAGGTTCTGAGCTTCCTATGAAAGTACGTGAACAGCTAAACATGCTTTGTTAAAAATGTTTTCTCAGTGTATTTTTCAATGATCTTAAACACCAACCCTCAAAACAACCATGCTCCAAATCAGCTCTTTTCCCCACAAAGAAGCCATTTCTTAATTAGCAAAGTGAAAACACATTACTAATGAGGCAATAGCATTAAGGCAAAGGATATACAAACCCCGAAATAAGGCACACCAAGAAAAGCACAGCAGACACCCACTGCAGTATGAAATCAGCTCAACTTACTCCCTCTATCTCGACATCAGCACTGTCACAGCCAGCAGCCAAATTGCTACTGCAAGTATGAAAAGACAGAGTAAAACTGAGAGCCGCGTGGGTGCAGTGAGGTGTGTGCGACCGATGCACAGATAAACATGCATATACGTGCATGTCCTGTCAAACTACAGAGATTTTCAGAACCACAACTTCAAGCAACCATGATTTTGCAGTGAAGGTTGTGTTGTTATATTTCAATCTGATACGCTAGCAGGTTTTGTGTTAAAGGCTCTTGCAACCATAAGGAGCCCAGGTATTTTTTGTTTGTTTATTTTGGGGAGGTGTGGTGTCTTGCCACCAGATGTCACTGCTGATGTATTCAGATCCAGGTCACAGCTCTCAGTAGAAAAGTACGATTGTGCAAGAGTGCATTAAGCCTCTGGCATTATTTGTATGTGGCAAAGACAAGACCTCTCATATTTCAAGGTGCTTGAAAAAAGAAGTTTTGGACAAGACGAGTTAGAAGGTAGAAACCTCCTAATGAAATGCAAAAGTCAGAAAAGTGCTGAAACATGCTTTTGACTTCTTTCTCAGTTCTAAAACCTCTCATTAAAGTTCAGTATTCTATAGGAGAGAAAAACAGTAGCATTCTTTTATTTCTCACCCCTACACATTCTAGTGAGAGTGTATGACCAGAACACAGTGAGGAAGGACTGCATTTCTCTCTTTCATGAAGATAACCTTCAGCTTACACAAGGACACCCAACTGCCTTCCTGAATGCCTGCAGAGCCCAAGTGTAGTTTCTCCACAGTTCAAGAAAAAGCAGGATAACTTTTTAGACAACTTTATTACTGCTTAAAAACATTACAGCCTGTAACTTTATACCTGAAATGAGAAATATCTTTCCTATCACAGTTGCAGCATAAAACCATTTATGTAACCTCACTTTTACTAAGGATGATTGATCCTTTATTTAAAAGGATGCCAGCATCATTTAAGCAATCATCTCAGACTTCTCCATAATATTACAACACCAGACCTTCTAAAGGGAAAAATACAGTTCCAGCTTGCAGATCTCTGGATTTCCACTGAGCTCAGCAGAAATTTGGCTCATTCTCTAAGGCAGGATGTATCAACCACATCTCAGTGTGAGATATTTCAGAATGCTGACTAAACATTTGATCCAAAATTCAAAGTCCAATCTATGTTGGGTTTTTTTTTTCCTTCTTTAGCAGACTTTGGTCTGTATCTAAAAGGTTAATAAAGATTATTGGTTTGGAAATCATTCACCAAGACTTTAATCCCTGATAATTGTAGCAGCACTTAGAGGATTTGCAGAACCAACCTACTCCAGAGGCAATACGGATGGAAGTTCTCGCAGTACAACAGCCACTGAAATACGGAAGTTTAAATCACGGCTGAAGCATTCCAACACTGCCAGCAGTGTAAGGTTTCAACTTCCAGCAACAGCAGCAGCCCATCGGTATGCCACACTTCATAGAACACAGCCATCCCACGGGGAGAACAGGCAGAGCTTCTTCAGATAACTACACAGAACAACAGAACTTGCTAAACTAGCAGCTTAGCTTGAGCTCTGGCGTAACAGAACTGTAATACTTTACTACAGTCTCCTCTGCGACTCTGCTTATCAGCACGTGCTTCGTGGGGAGAAAAAATGCCTTTTAAACTTAATCCTTAGGCTAAAATCCTGAACAGAGGCTCACGCAGCGAGGCCTATCATCTTTTGTGAGCGTAACGGGTTCTGGTAACATCAGAAAAAAGCACAATCTACAGAAACTCCCCACCTGAGAGCAGTGGCGTGGAAAACTACAAGCCTTTGTCTCGCTTAGCTTCCACCCATGCCAGAGAGGCACCTGCCCACGCCTGTGCTGCTGACCAGCACGGAGCAGCATCCCCAGAAGACAAAAGATGCCCCAGAGAGGCGACCTGTCTGCGGGTGGCCTTCAGTTGTGCTTTGGAACAGGATGCCCCAGGTGACCCCTGCTCCGGGCAGAGGCCGGCCCCCACTCACCCGGCGGCAGGAAGAGGGAGCCCCTCACGCCGCCCTCCTTCAGCCGGATCCTCCTCACGCCGGGGGCCGTGAACCACCTCTCCACCTCGGCCTTGGCCATCACCGGCCCGTGGATGGCGCCGGGCTGGCTGTGGCCCTGGTGAACCAACATCTCCACCTTCATCGGGGTGCCGGTGCTGCGGGGAACGAGCCGCTGGTACGGCCTCTCCATGCCCGCGGGGGCCAGGCTCCAGAAGAGCCCCATCGGCTCCACGCCGGTGTAGTTCCCGCCGTGCGAGGCGTCCGTGCCCAGGTGCAGCTCGCCGCGGCCGTCCGCCCGGTAGTGCGCGCACGACTGGAAGAGGCAGCCCCGCTCGTCGGACACCACCGCCCGCAGCGTCACCGGCTGTCCCGGGCCCAGCCCCGCCACCCGCGTGTCCACCCGCTCGTCCGCCAGCCCGGCTGCGGGGGTCACGGCCACGCTGACCGCCCGGCGCGCCGGGGCACGGCACAGCGCCCGCGCGGGGGCCTTGGCGGCGACCGCCGCTCTCCACATGACGGCGGCGCGGGGCCGAGGGCCGCGGAGCAGACGGAGGCGACGACGACAGCTGCCGCCCCCGCCAGGCAGCCTCAATCGAGAGCGGAGCCCTCCCGCCCGGCGGGCGTTTCTGCGGCGCCGACACGGGGCCGGCGGGGGGGATACGCCTCGCTCACCGCCCGCCTCCGCGCCGCGTCCCGGCGGCCCGGCCCCGCTCTGGGACCCCGGGTGCGGTGGGCGGTGGAGCGGCTCGCGGAGCCCTTCCCTCCCGCCGCGTCCCGTCCAGCGTGCACAAATCAACCTCTGCTCGAGTTAACGTTTCACTTTAATGAATTAGAAAAGCGCGGAGAGTGCAAGGTGCATTAATAACCTGTGGGATTTACGCGCAAGTCGAACGCTGCATATAGCCAGCTAGCTGCGTGCGCTCAGCCTGCACCCTTTGTAAGGCACCGAAGGGGTTTTCAGCTGACCGTGAAGAGTCGCCAGCACTTCCCTAGCAACATTCAGTGCTTTCTCTTTCAAGTGCGTGCTCAGGAGACAGAAACTGCTCAGCATCTCCTGCAGAAACTGCTCAGAACAGAACCCTGCTGCTGCCCACTCCTCTGAGAAAGCCAGAAGGGAAGCCTGTTTTTTCAGTTCTGTTGTGTATGCCCAGAATGCAGTTTCAGGCTATGGGCTGTTGTCATCACTCCGTGGGAGACTTGCTAAATGCTAGATCTCAAAATGGACAATTAAGGCAGACATACAATTCAGTGACATGAGATAAGATTACTGGATGTAGGTAGAGAGAACAGCTACTTCCAAACAACAACAAACAAAAGTGCACTGTCTCCAGTAAGGACAGTGGCATCCAACATGCTTCCTCTGAGGAAGACGTACGAGTTAAATATATTTTCATCCCACCTCTCAGCTGATTTACCTTCCACTTAAACTCGCTTTCAAAACAGACCCAGCCTTGCCATCATCATGTTTCCACATCTCCCATACTACACAAATTGGGAGGCCAAGATATCACTGTGTTGGAGGAAGATGTGGAAAGGATGCAGCTCTCACCCACCATCTGCTCAGGGAAAAGCGACTGTTTATTCTCTGATGTTCTTTGCTCTCATTCAGAGCCATTTAACAAAACAAGTGTGAAACACTAGCATCTTCCTCTGCACAGTAACCCAAATCACATCACAGCTTATTGGCTGTCCTGGAAGGCTCACCCTTGAGGTGTCTGTGAAAGAAGGCGCGGATCTGCTTCCAGGCATCTGTCTGTGCCTCACAGTGTGCCTTGGGCTCCCCACCCCACATCACAGGCATGCCAACCAGCAGGTGCATTGAGGCAGCACACATGGGGAAAAAAGGAGGTTCAATATAATGCCCTGCCCCAGGATAACAGATTATCTCAGGCTTTTCCTTCCCATGAGCTTGCAAACGTTTGCTCCCCTCAGCTGCAAAGAATTCGCTTTTCCAGTTGTGATCATCCTGGCCAACAATGAACAAGAAGCGACACTCGGCTTTCTCCAGAGGGATAAAGCTTTGGCGGTCAGGCCCTTCTAATGGACTGTTAAGTACATCAATGATATCACCAATCCCAGACTTGTTGACCTTGATACGTTTTACATTGGCACCGAGGGGTGGAATGGTGACATCCTTATAGCGGAGCACTGCACCCACGTTTGCCACCGAGCCATTGATCACAGCGGTGGCCGTGATGCCCTTCAGGAAGGAGGCCATTGAAATGCATAAGTCACCCCCCTTGGAGAAGCCAAGCAACCCAATTCCAGGACCTTTAACCTGCAGGGTAGAGAAACAGAAATCATAATCAATGAAAAATACAAACCATTTCTTGAAAGGGCTGCCATGTTAGCACAGCCTGTCCTGATCTGCACTCCAGGTATAGGCATCTAAGGTCCTGCGTACAAGGGACTCTGCAGCACTGTTCTGTGCTTGGTTTATGACCAGAAGCCCTGCTGAGACTGCAGCAGCATCCTAACAAAACTACAAGGCCTTGTACAGGTTAACTTTTCTTTTACACAGACAAACTATAATAGGAAAGCTAAATGATCTTACAGGGTGCTGAAATTCAGGGTGCCAATGTCACAATAGCTCCAACATTCAAAGACCCTCAGGGCTAAAAAGGCTCTGAGAAAGCACTGATATTTTTTGTGCCTTATCACCAGCACGACAAGCTCCACACCCACTGAGTCTGAAGCACAGAAAGGGGGAAATCTGAAAACATGACTAAAATTTTGCCCAGTGTTAAAAATGTGGCACGGGAGAGGCATCAGTGAAGGCGTTAACAAGAGTCTACAGTACTGTTCTCCAGGGAGAGAAGAAAAAGAAAAAAAGTGCAAGATTTGAGGCATAGTGGTGGCAAAAGCAGTTAGGGTTATTGCAACGGAAAGGCCACCAAGGCCTTTACTCATCTTGCTGAGGAAGGTGTTTATTTTGAGGTCTCCAGAGAGGCCAGACATTGCCGTGTGGAATTCTAGCTATTGTCATGTGCAGCTATTTGGAAGAAGATGCAGAGCTAAGCAGGGCTCTCTTCCAGAAGGTGCCAGCTTAGTAACCCTGACTGCTGAGTTCAGCTACCGAAAACCACATGCACCGCATACCAACATTTGGAGTGACTGTAGCAGCTTACTACAATACACGGCAGCAAATGTGTATTTATAGACTTCCTTGAGCCCTAGATCACAGAAGCATATCATGTGCTCCAAGGTTAAAAAAGACATTTAGTGCTCAAGGACGTTCTATGGAATGTAAACTTAAAAGCCCCACTGGAAGCCTGATGTGCCTCAAGGCAACTGGTTCCCTTGTTAGGATACCGGGTTGAGCGAAGCAGAAATAACTAGTATGTGACTCCATGTCACTGTGTCACCTGGCCAGTACAAAAGGAAGAATGGGAATTATCTGCCAGAGAACCACTGTAATGGGAGTTAAGGATATGAAAGGAATTATTTACAGTTGACTTGAACAGAGCTGCTATTCTAAATACAACAGCTTTGCCGCACCTGCAGGCTGATAGGAGCTGACTAATGACAATTCCCTGTAGTGAGGCTGTGTCAATGTCTAAACCAACCTGGTTGTGTTGTAACATATAGTTAACAGCTTCTTCAAAATATTCCAGGTTGAACTCCTTCATCTCTTTGGGGAGATCTTCATAACCATAGAAAGCCAGTGCCAGCACAGCAAAGCCATAGTTGGACAGCAGGCATGCCCTGTATTCAGGGAGTCCTCCTCCAGTGCCATACAAGTCAATAACTCCCGGAAAGGGACCATTTCCTGAAAGAGACCACAAAATGGGACACCTTGACCCATCATTTCTCATTTATACCCCAAATTCACAGACCTGGGAATGTGCTTTCAAAAACAAACAAACAAAACAAAACACACACACACAGAAAAGCACAGAATGGTACTAAGCATCTCAAATTCTGTGCCACGTTTCAATAAATGGCCGCATTGCTTCAAGATTAAACATTAAACAAAGGTACAAACAGTTGCCTTGCCAATGTTTTAGTGGACATCAGGAAACATGGCGGGCAGGAAGGGATGACAGTCACAGCTAGCTGTCTGTATCACGTGAACTCACTGCAAACATAACAAACTCTGCTCCAAAAATACCCAGGAGGCTTTTCCCCACTGCATTTCTCAAAAAACTGACCCCAAAATCCCATCTGCCATGGTTCCACCTTCTTAGTTTCAGTGTAAATGCACTATAGCCCATTTACTCTGGCACTAAGGGAAGAAAATATTCGCAACCAGCCTTGTCGCTCTCATGAGGGAGGCTGAGAGGGACTGCAGGAAACTGATGAAGAGTATGGAAAGGAGGAAGACACAAGGAAGACTTCCATTTCTGCTTCCACACATGAGCGTGCAGAACTTGGGCAACAACTGGAAACTCACCACCAGCCACGGGGAGTACAAAAGAAGGTGCTGGCTAGGACATGTATGATTGCAGTGTTACAACGGAGGAGATACCAGGGACAGGCAGGGAAAAAGGCAGGGGAGGGGAAAGCGAGGCATATACTACGTAGAGATGCTCCTTGACCACATGGGGTTCCAGCACAAAACCAGAGACATGCCTGGTGAGCCTCTGGGTCACAGGGAGAATTAAAGGTGCAAATGTGGTGGTGGCGGTGACAGCTGTAAATGAGCACCAGATGAAGATGAGAAATGGGAAGAGGCTTCCTACAGAGCACTGGCATAAGCCTGGGCAGCTGCTGGGAGGACAACACAGGATTTGTACGGCAGTCAAAGCTCTGACAAAAATGCCGTAACGGCAAATGTGCATAACGCTCTGCTTGTCTTTCTGCTCGCAGATGGGGAGAAACAGGGCAAATTTGGCTGCAAAAAGAAGCTTGGGCTGGAGCAACTCTGAAATGACCGAGTTGGGGATCTGGAGAAAGGCCGGGAAAGGAGCCAACACAGTCAGGACTTAAGGAGAGCAACCTCGTAGCTAAGGTACACGAGGAGGAGCCTGGCAAGCAGATGAAAGTTGGTTGCGCCGACGGGGCTGAGCTGGCTGGCCAGTCCTAACTCCGTGCTGCGCCGGTCACCGCGCCGAGGGGCCTCTCGGGGCGGGCACCGCCAGAGGAGGCGGCACCGCGGAGTACGGACGGGGCCGTGCCGGTACTCACCGGGGGGCAGGAAGAGCGTCGCCCGGATCCGCCCCTCTCGCACCGGCACCCTGCGCACCCCGTCCCGCAGGAACGCCCGCTCGTGCTGGGCCTGGGCCAGGAGCCGCCCGGGGCCGTCCCCGTGGCCCTCCAGCACCTCCAGCTGCAGGCGGAAGGGGGTCTGCACGTCCTTCTTCACCAGCCGCCAGAAGGCCTTGCGGGGCTGCAGCGCCCACAGCAGCCCCATGGGCTCCAGGCCGCTGAAGCTGCCTCCCGGAAGCGCGGGGCAGCGGGCCAGGTCCAGCTCCCCGTCCTCCGCCGCCTGGTACCGGGCGCGGGCCTCGAAGAGCTCTCCCGCCTCGTCCCGCAAGGACGCCCGCAGGGTGACCTGCTGCCGGGGGCTGAGGCCGTGCACTGTGATGCCCAGCGGCTCATCGAAGAGGCTGCGGGTGGCCGGCGAGAAGCGGATGGTGGCGGCCATAGAGGAGAGGCCGCGAGCCGGGGACGCCCCGGGGACTCGCAGGGGGCTGCGGTGCTGCGGAGCGGAGCCGACCCGGGAGAGCCACCGCTGCCAGCAGCGGGAGCCCGCTCGGCACGCGGTGAGGGCGCTCATTTGCCCTACGGCCCCGCGGCGCGTCCGCCTCCTTGGGAGTGCGCCGAGGCGGGCGGGGCTGAGCTGAGCTGAGCTCCGGAGTGCGGCCCGCACCGGGAGCGGAGGGAGGGTCCGCGCCGAGAGGAGCGGTGTGGAACTCGTCGCGGAGATTCGGAACTGCCGGGGAGGAATGTTGGGTGTTCAATGCGAATATATTAATATTAAATACTTATAATTTTACTGCCGCGCTCCGCCCCTTGTGGCTTTAAAGTCTCTCAAAGACTTGGCACAGAGTGCAGGCCTCAGATGCCCGGCTCCCGGCGCTTCATGTTGAAGGCTCCTCCAGCGGGTCGTGCTGCCCTGCTGCCTGCCTCCGCCTCCCTGCAGAGGCGTTGGAAGGGGCGGTTTGGGATGGGATCCACCCATTGTGTGTGTGCTCCTCCCCTCCCCTCGGACTGGAGCGACTTCTCGTTGGCGTGCCTTGTGTAAACCCGGTGTGCCAGCTACAGAGCGTGGCACGGGCCGAAGGAAGGCACTAGGAAAGCTTCCTTTACCTGAGGATAGACAGATATCCCATGTAAATCCCCCCACACTATAAGGACAGAGCAAGTCCGAGACTGCCTCATGAGACTGAATGCATACAAGTCTATGGGCCAGATAGCATGCATCCCAGTGCTGAGCCACACTGCATCATATTTGAAAAGTTGTGGCTGTCAGGTGGTGTCCCGGATGACTGGAGGAAGGGTCACATCACTCCCATTTATAAGAAAGGGGGCAAGGAAGATCCAGGGAACTATAGGCCAGTGAGTCTCACCTCTTTACCTGGAAAGATCATGGAACAGATCCTCTCGGACGACATGCTTGATCACATGAGGATCCAAGACAGCCAGCACGGCTTCACCAGGGGAAGGTCATGCTTAACCAATCTGGTGGCCTTCTATGATATAATGATGTCATTGGTGGACAAAAGGAAGGCAACCAATGTCATTTACCTGTACTTGAGCAAGGCCTTTGACATGGTCCCCCACCACATCCTTATCTCCAAATTGGAGGGATGTGGATTTGATGGGTGGACAACCTAATGGATAAGGAATTGGCTTAAAGGCTGCAGACAGAGGGTGGTGGTCAATGGTTCTGTGTCCAGGTGGAGGCTGGTAATGAGTGGTGTCCCCCAGGGATCTGTCTTGGGACCGGTGTTCTTTAACATCTTTATCAATGACATCAATGACAGAATTGAGTGCACCCTCAGCAAGTTTGCTGACGACACCAAGCTGAGTGGTATGGTTGACACAGTGGAAGGAAGGGATGCCATTTAGAGGGACCTCAACAGACTTGAAAAGTGGGCCTGGATGAACCTAATGAGGTTCAACACTGCAAAGTGCAAGGTTTGGCACTTGGGCCAGAGGAATCCCAGGCAAATATACAGACTGGAAGGAAGAGTCCTTGAGAGTAGCCCTGCAGAGAAGGACCTGGGGGTCCTGATGGATGACAAACTTAACATGAGCCAGCAGCGTGCTCTTGCAGCTCAGAAAACAAATGGTATCCTGGGCTCCATCAGAAGAGGGGTGGCCAGCAGGGACAGGGAGGTGATTGTCCCTCTCTACTCTGCCCTTGTGAGGCCCCATCTGGAGTACTGTGTCCAGGTCTGGAGCCCCCAATACAAGAAAGACAGACAGTTGTTGGAGACGGTCCAGAGGAGGGCCACAAAGGTGATCAGAGGTCAGGAGCACCTTCCCCATGAAGACAGGCTGAGGGAGCTGGGCTTGTTCAGTCTGGAGAAGAGAAGGCTGCGGGGTGACCTCACTGCAGCCTTTCAGTACCTAAAGGGAGCCTATAAACAGGAGGGGAGTCAAATCTTTGAAAGGGTAGATAACAGCAGGACAAGGGGAAAATGGTTTTAAGTTGAAGGAGGGAAGATTTAGGTTGGATGTCAGGGGAAGATTCTTTACCATGAGAGCAGTAAGGTATTGGAACAGGCTGCCCAGAGAGGTTGTGGATGCCCCGTCCCTGGAGGTGTTCAAGGCCAGGTTGGATGGGGCAGCCTGGTCATATATTAAATGTGGAGGTTGGTGGCCCTGCCTGTGGCAGGGGGGTTGGAGATTCACGATCCTTGAGGTCCCTTCCAACCTGGGCCATTCCGTGATTTTATGATTCTTGTGTGATTCTGTTTTTTTTAGGGATCTGCAACAATTTAATGTTAAAACGTCAGCCAATCACAGGTCAAGTTCATGCTGTGCTTCAGGTGGTGAATGAGGAAGGCACATAGGCCATTCTGTAAGAATCTGTTGAGGAGGCGGGCTGTGTTTCCTGTTTGCTGTGCTTTGCATATATGTCAGCAGCAGTGCTTCTGGCTGCTTCAGTCCTGTTTCTTAACATACCTTGGCCAATTCACTTCTCAGGTCAGAGATTCTTCCTTCTGCACTGCTGGGTTAAGGCATAACACAGATGTTGCTTAATGTTTAAAGCTGTGCAAATGCTTTTAATCATTTGGCTTGTGAAATGAGCACGTTGATTACTATCTATAACAAAGATATGTCACATCAAAGTATCAAGCCTCCTAAAAGTTTTTTGGCCGCAGTAGTGGCATCAGTATGTTTGCAAGTGTAAGCCTCAACCCACCCTGAGTGCTCCTATAGCACTACAAGCACATACTCTGGATTACAACATTTAGCCATCTGGAGGACACTTTTCTGCTATGTTTGGGATATACTTCTATCTGAAGTTTAAGATGTGCTGCAGGTGTTGGTTTAGTATACTGGCCTGTGTTATGGACTAGGCAACTGTTATCAGGTACTGCAATACTGCTGTGCTTCACAGAAAAGTTTGGAGCAAACCAGTCCTACTGTATTGCAGCAGTAATCCTCTCTTGCTAGTGTGAGCCATGGGGCATGACACATAACCAAGGAAGGGTAAAATGGAATGAGGCACAACCATAAGGAATCTGGGTATAACTGGCAACCACTGCAGAGCCAAGAGTCCTTCTCAGTTATAGGTGCATTGTTCAATGATAATGAAAGTTCTGAAAGAGAAGGTGAATCTGAGTCAGAAAGATAGTTAACAACAAAATCCGGAGCCTGAAGGCAAGCTCATCATGATCAGCCAGGTCATCTCCTTGTGTGACATCTTCGTAAGATGTAGCATGGGCCTGCGTTGTGATTTCCATTGATGCTTTGTTCTGGATTTAGGAGGAACATGTTGATAACACACTGAAGGTTTCATTGTTACAGGGTAGTGCTTACACAGAGCCAACAACGTTTCAGCTTCTCACACTGCCCTGCCAGCAAAAAGGCTGGGGCAGCACAAGAAGCTGGGAGGGGACACAGCTAGGGCACCAAGATTGGATAGAGGGACGTCTCATACTGTATGGCATTGTGCTCAACCATAAAACTGGGTAAGTTAGCTGCCATTGCTCGGGGACTAGCTGGGCATCGTTTGGCGGGTGGTAAGCAATTACATTGTGTGTCACATCTTTTGTGGTATTTTTCATGTCTTTGCACCGTATTTCCCATTTTTATTTCTTTCTTATTAAGCTGTCCTTATCTCAACCCACAAGTTCTTCCCCCATCCTGTTGTGGAGAGAGTGAGTGACCAGCCGTGTGTTGTTTAGCTGTCTGCTGGGTTAAGCCAACAGCAGACCGATCCTATTACTTTGTCTCTTGTGTACGTTTCTGGTTTTGTCTAAGATTAAATAACTATTTAAAAGTGCTACCAAGAACTCTGTCATGATGCAGGATGGTTACAGGCAGCAAGGTGTATGGGAGGACATAGGTGTATGGGATGTAGGTATCTGTCACAGTTGCCACCTCTGACAGTTTTAGATTTCATCTCCGAAGAACTATGGAATCCTAAAAAGCTGACAAAGTGTTTGAAAAAGGCACGTCCTGACTCTGGCAGTGTCAGACAGTTACAGCTCACCACATAGTGGCGTCTGGCCTACACCTATCAAATAATCATCACATTATTCAGCTGCCTCAAGGAGTAGAGAATGTGTCTGGTTCTGACACAGCCTGTGAAACAGAAAGTCCTTATTTTGGGTCCTTTCTCGAAAAAGCTGGTATGGTTTAATCTGGCAGGCAGCTCAGCACCACACAGCCATTTGATTACTCCCTTCCCCCATAGGTTAAAGAGAATTGTGAAATCTCATGGGCTGAGATAAGGATAATTTAATAAAGAAAAAAAAATAGAGGGAAAGAAAACAACTGTGCACACCCACGCTCCACACTAGCAAGGTAGCTCGAGAAGCCAAAATATCTTTGACTTATAAGCAGTGCTCAGCAACAATTAAAACTTAAGTGTGCTATCAACATAATTTTCCTCCTAAATCCAAAACACACACAGCACAGTACCAGCTACTATAAAGAAAATTTACTCTATTCCAGCCAAAACCATGACAGTCTGACATTTAAGAATAGCTAAAGAAGATAGTAGAAAGGCTTGTAAAAGCATCCACACAACAACTACCCTTCATATGGGAACCTGCTGATGTAAGAAAACCATGTTGTTTCCAAAGCTGACCAAAATCATATGCAACACCAAACACAAGGCAAGAGTTGGTGTACATAGCTGTAGATTGACTCTGTGCCATAACACACGCACAGATAAGAACAAGTTCAGCAGTTTGCACAGAAGGAATAGAGGAAATGTACTGCAGTATATCATGCATCACAGACAGCATAGCTGGAAGCAAGTTTTCCAGTTGAGTCTCAGAGGCAAGAGCCATCTTTACAGAAAGGATAAGATCTGGATTGAGCAAGGGTACATTCTGGAGATCAGGCCATGGGATAAAGGTGCTGTTCAGTAAAAGATGGTCACAAGATTCACCATTCGTGGGGGCTGCAATAGGGAATCAGTTATCAGTCAGATACCTTTCTCAGCTTTCTTTGAGATAGGATGATGAGGAACACACAGGAGAGGCATTTCCCTATTTTGTGTATGAAGTTCAGCACTTAGCATGTGACCTGCCCCGTTAGTGTGAGAAGACAAATCTGGGAAGATACTTGCGCCAAGAAGTCCCGAAGAAAAGAGGGTTCTTGAGAGATAGGTGTCTATGCAGGTTCATACTTCCAGACATGAAGTAGAGAGATGAATTCTTCCTGATGCACTGGTGGAACATCAATAAACATTCAGTTGGGGTAACAATAATGGCACATCCTAGTTTAAATGAGAAATCTTTGCTCAACAAGTGAATAGGAGCAGTAGGGTTTAAAAGAAAAACAGAATAATCAGCAATAGAACCAAGTGAAACACTTAGGGAAGTTGTAACAGGAGGTGGAATGGATTATCCTGCAATACCCACACCTTCAGAAGACAAGGCAATGTGCAGAAAGTCAGAGGCATGTGAAGTGGAACAAGAAGTCCCAGTACCAAGGAGACAAGTTACAATTTCCTCTGTAACAGGGCAATTCAAATAGGGTTCATTTGTAGAGCTAGCAGTGGACTCAATTTCCTCCCCTGTTCATCCAGGTTATCTAGAAGGTATGAGGAGGGCTAGATGAGAAAAATAACCTAAAGATTTAGGGTATTAAAGGTCACCCACAACATAATAAGTGGACGATAAGGCCATCCACAACATCTAGCTGTACAGGAGCAGCAGTATGTGTGACAGAAATATATCGATGCTGAGATGGTTTCGTTGGTTGATCAAGAAAGTTCACTTCTATATTTTTATTATCTTGGCTTTTCCTGGGAGTCTTCTAGGCTCTGAGTTTTGTGATTTAGTGCATGTTCAGCTGTATCATCGTATCAACTAAAAAAGGCATCACACTGAGTGTGTGCTACCTCGCTTTTGGGGTTTTTTTTCCTGTTTTTTTTTTTTCCCCCCATATTTTATCAAATTTGGAAGTCTCAAAAGGAAACTGTTCAGGGGGATCATCCCAGGTATAGCTGTTTCATTATTAAAACAAAACAAACAAAATGACCAACAAACTTGCCAATTTTAGTAATCTTTGTATATAAATTGGGCTGGGCCCCCATTAAAGGCAACCTCCCTCACTTTGGACAGTCCAGTGCCCATCTGTACTCAGTCTCACACACACACACACACATGCCATAAGGTCAAGTTTCAGGGTATCCCAGCTTGTGTATTACCCTCACCAAAACGACTTTTGTCAGCCTGTAATTTTAAAGGTACCTTCTATTTACTTTTAAGACTTACTTTTATACCAAGATGTTGATTTGCTGTTCAAATCTCAGCCCACATTTTAATCACACCGATTGAGATGACAGCCCTCCCAGGGTCTCAGCCTGCATTACAGTCCCACCAAGACCAATGCATTTCATCTCCCACCTCAGACTAGAATGTCTGCTCTCATTTTATCCACACTGATACGGCTTGTACAGTGGGTGTGAGCCAAGGAAGGAGACACACACAGTAGGAATCTGCTAAAGTCACACTCTGTTTGATCTGGACGTTCTAGTCGAGGTCAGACTAATTTGGCAACAGAGCTAGAGCAGTTGAGTACAGTGGTAAAATTACTGATACGTAAGATTTGAAAGGTATGGCTGCGAATTTTATCCAAGCAAACGCTAGCAGTCTGTGATCATTTCCAACACCCACTGCTACCTCCGCTTGTGAGCTAAGCTAATACCGTGTGCCTCTCGTGCCTCTCTACAGGGCTATCAGAGAGCCCTCTCTGTTTTCTCAGATGTGACTGTTAACAGGCTCCTTAAGGACTGCATCTCTCCTAGGCATGGAGGGATTTGGCCTTTCAGATGTATACATAGTTGTCTAGGATTTGTTTTTCCCAAGAATATACAACTGGCTTTGCTAACATTAGAATGATTTTCCTCACCTCTTTCCTTTATTTGAAACAGTACTTAAGAGAGGTCTCTGCAGACATCTGACAGAAGAGGGGAGCAGACGGGCTGATGCTGCCCCAGTATTTTCTTACTGTGACTGTAGTTAATAAGGCTTCTTCTGACCCATCTTAAATTGCACTTGGGCCATTACACACTTGGAGTCCCCATATTTTCTGGCAGTCATGGTGCCATGACTCAAATGGCTTATTTTGTGCTACAGATGGGAGGAATTGCAGCCTGGCTCCTCAGGATCCCAGGTGCCACCCTAAAAGAAGGTAAAGCACTTAAAGAAACACTCCCTATTGGGATGTCAGTGAGGATTGTTTGCAGGCTCTTTGCTGTACTCTGACATTACCATTTTGACTTTAAATACAAGTCAGTCCAGAACCTGAAAAACCGGTAAAGTAAATTTAATTGAAATTGATACATTTGGTAGGAAGATCTTCTTTTTATTGGGGTAAATGGGAAGTCTTAATTGTTTGGAGAATGAATTTTAATTTGTCTGCAAGTGTTTGTGATTATCTGGTTAGATGTAGGTGTGTGAATGGGAGAAACTCTGTTAAGATGTGAACCACTGACCAAGTCTGAGCCTAAGACTGGATCTAGCTGCAGCTAGGCCATCAAAAGGAGCGTAGAAAGCAAGGGGGTCCATTCTGAATCTTGTGACTGGGTGGGAGGGTCCCTTCATGCCTTTGGTTCCTGTATGAGCTGCTCTAGCTCTGTTCCCTCGTTAGTCTGACCTCAACCAGCTCTTACAACAAAGCTGAAAAGTTTCCACGTTTTATGGGAGAAGATCACAATGACTGTAAATTTGGCCTTTTGCGTTACATGTTAGAGCTGGAAGTATACATGAAGCAGAGCACTTTCTTCTGAAGGGGAGACAGAAACAAAAGACAAACAACCCGTCCAGAGGGCTAACCAGAGACACCGTGACATCCTCGCTGTAACATCCATTATGGCACACATCCAGCATCTTGGAGTTCAGAAACATTTTCATTTATGATATTTACTATAACAGTAGTGAAATCCATGCACCAAAATTAGTATTTGAAAGGTCTTGCTTTGATGTATGTGTTGTGGATAGTATATGCATGTGAAGGCCACAGTGTTGTGAAAAGCACGGTCAAATATAAAAATAGAAAACAGATGAGAAAAATAACTGAATATTTTTCCTATCACCTATTCTCCATTCCTTTTCTTGACACTTGAGTAAAAATGTAAAACAGAAAGTGAAAACCAGTTGTTCTCTGAGTTATGGTTGTGCAAAGTCACTGAAGACACTGTAGCTGTATTGGTACAGCTGGGAAAGGGAGCTGACCTGATAAATGTAAAATAATTCATCAGATGTTTGTTCAAAGTTGCGCGTTTCTTGTACACGCATCACTTGTCATTTAAATGTTTGTGGAAAAAAGCCCTTATCTGTAGCCAAGCATGAACCTGTGCTTTAGAATAAGCTGTGAGCTCTCCACCCAGGACAGCTCGTTTGTGAAGAACTGGATGGGTTCCTATTGGGTAAAAAGGAGAAAAGGGAGGGTCAATGCAGTGCCCTGCTCCAGGATAAATGAGTGTCTGAACATTTTCCTTCCCTCGAGCCTGCAAATATTTGCAGGCTTCAGTGACATAATACTTACTGTTGATAATATGATCATCTTGTCCAGCAATTAATAGTAAATGTGCCTCAGCTTTCTCTATTGGGATCAGGCTTTGGTTGCCAGGGGCTTTAAAGGGGTCAAAAGCAATGTCAGAATAATCAAGGATATTGTTATCATAAACCCTGGCACGGTTTTCATCCCAAATCAAACTGGGAATAGTTTTATCTTTGTAGCACAGAGGAAAAACTGTATTGGCCACTGGGCCATTAATGGTAGCTACTGCTGTGATATTCTTCAGGAAGGCAGCCATGGCGAGAGACAGATCACCTCCTTTGGAATAACCGAGCAGGCCAATTCCTGGTCCCTTTACCTGGTGAATAGGAGGAAAACCCCGTCAGTACTGAGCTGAAAAACACAACAGCTAATTACTGGATGAGGATGTTGTGTAATGTTGAGAGATTACAAAACAGTACAAAGGAGGGAATGACAATGATTACTTTTTCTGCTGGACAAGTGCTAAACACCTGCCCCGAAGGAGAAGGGAAGAAGGGTGGTGATTCATGAAGGCTCTCCTCAAACCTTTCCACCTTGTTATGTCTCAGCTGTCTCTTTTGAGCGTGCTTTCTCTCTTTCCAGCACCTTTCCAGTGCATATCTGTTTAGTCCTTCCTCTTCTCTAGAGCTCAGACACCCTGCAGATGCCAGCCATGGGGTTGGGCAAGCATCCAGCAGCTTCCCCCGGAGATAACTCTGGTGAAGGGATAGGCACTCCAGAGAAGAAGCATTCTCTGGATCCCAGAGGGCAGGGAGCATAACTACCTGTGTGTGCTGCAGCATGTAGTTCACTGCCTCTTCAAAATATTCCAGATGGAGTTTGGTCGGCTTCTGGATCAGATCCTCATATTGGTAATAAGCCAGGGCCAGTGTGGCAAAGCCATGATTGGCCAGCAGGCTGGCTCTTTGCTCACAGAGGCCTCCTCCAAGTCCATCTATGTTGATGACTCCTGGAAAGGGGGCTTGTCCTGCAGCAGACAAGAGCAGTACCACATGAAATTAGTCCTTTTAATGTTTCTCTAATTTAGAACACATATAACCAGGTACACAACAGGAACTGCAGAAGACTGTGTTTTTGGGGAAAGGACGTGACAAGTCTCTCAGCAGTTCAGTGTTGGCTGCTAAAAAGACCTCTCCCATTGTTCTTTCTCTGCTGTTTGCATGCAGGTGACAGCACATCTACTGGCTTTACATAGACTGTGAGCATTCAAAGCAGTGGCTGTGTACCGCAGAGAGCAGGACTGCAGTTGCCTGTGCCCCGTGGCTCAGCTGAGTGTAGCACAACACTGTGGGCTTACACGGAACATGCAAAGGTCCTAATACTGGGTAAGTCTGTGGGGATGCTCAAGGGAGGTGGGACAGCGCTATAGCAAAAGCCATTGGGACTCTCCACTTTTGTATGGCTTTAGGTTGTTTGCTAAGTGGTATTCAGCTCCTAAATGGCTGCAGGATGAAAATAAAATCCTATTCTATGCCTAGGAAACATTTCAAAGAGACAGGGACTGTGGCAAAGGTTTATAACTTTAAAACACATGCTGTTTAAAGGAGCGCATCTGGGGACACTGAGAAAACGAGCCAGCTTACTGTAAGCTGTGCAAGTGAAGGGAAGCAGGAAGGTTTGGAAATGAGATGTATGCTAGTCGCTTTCTTCATCTCCTGGTCAGCAGGCAGGGGAAGGAGCCCTGGCCTCACTGCCAAGGGGGATGCTGAGGATGAGAAGTCAGCAATCCACACCCTGGACTCTGGCAAGGAGGTCTCTGTTTAGCAGCCCAGCCCGTATTGAAACCTGGTGGTGACTTGAGCAAGTCATACACCTCCAAAAGAAAATCCTTTGCTAAAGCTATTCAATGTTTGTCTTTTTCTGCTGGAAAGATTTCTTCTCCATAAAAGTTCTTGAGTCCCTCATCTTCCACCTTTCACATAATGAAGTTGTCAACAGGTCATGGGTCCCAACAAAGTGAACACAGTGAACTGTGATCACCATATAGTGGCTACTGTGCCATGGGAAGAGGGAGCATACTCCAAGCCCTCCAGGAGGAGGTCTCCCTGATTTTTCATGTGGAGCCAGCTCTGAGCAACAAGGCGGGACTGGCACATAGACTCTCTCCACAGCAATTCATCTCAGCCTCTCGGCTCCAGAGGCCTACTGGCACACTCACTGCTTGTTGTGTGTTCCTCCACATTTGTACCCTCAGGCTCTTGGAAAGAATGATTCCTTTGCCTGTTTTTGTAACCTTGTTCTAGCATTCATGTGGCTGGGTGAATGTAAACGATGGTCAGATGGGTCAGTGGGATGGTAGGGAGGAAAAGAGGGATGGAGCGTTCATGGGCTCCTCTTTATGTAGGTCATGAAACAGCTTGCCCTGACAAACAAATACTTTTAGAAAAAACAGGATGGCTACAGCTAGTACTCACCGGGGGGCAGGAAAAGCATCGCCCGGATCCTCCCCTCTCGCACCGGCACCCTGCGCACCCCGTCCCGCAGGAACGCCCGCTCGTGCTGGGCCTGGGCCAGGAGCCGCCCGGGGCCGTCCCCGTGGCCCTCCAGCACCTCCAGCTGCAGGCGGAAGGGGGTCTGCACGTCTTTCTTCACCAGCCGCCAGAAGGCCTTGCGGGGCTGCAGCGCCCACAGCAGCCCCATGGGCTCCAGGCCGCTGAAGCTGCCTCCCGGAAGCGCGGGGCAGCGGGCCAGGTCCAGCTCCCCGTCCTCCGCCGCCTGGTACCGGGCGCAGGCCTCAAAGAGCTCTCCCGCCTCATCCTGCAAGGATGCCCGCAGGGTGACCTGCTGCCGGGGGCTGAGGCCGTGCACTGTGATGCCCAGCGGCTCATCGAAGAGGCTGCGGGTGGCCGGCGAGAAGCGGATGGCAGTTGCTGTGGAAGCGAGGCCACGAGCTGTGGGCACCCCAGGGATCTGCAGGGGGCTGTGGTGCTGCAGGGGCTGCGGAGCAAAGCCGGGCCAGGAGAGCCACCGCTGCCAGCAGCGGGAGCCCTGTCGGCACACGGTGAAGGCAGTCATCTGCCCTGTGGCCCCAGGTCACTTCACACTGTTTGCACGCAGGCTGGAGCCTTTTGTACAAGTGCTGCTTCCCACACACAGGGAGGAGTATCCTGGGCAGGGACTGCGTGGGCCCATTCTGGCTGCGAGGTTTTCAAGGTTGCCTGGAGCTGTGGCTGCAGCCCTGTTGGTGTCTGTAGTAGGGTGTGCTCAGTGCAGTCCGTGCTCTGACACCATATGAGCATTTCCAAAGGCTGTCAGGTCTGCCCAGCGCTGGCAGTTGATTTACGGTGTGCAAATATGCTGTGGCGGTGATCCTCAAACCAGGCCTGCTGGTTATTGCTCATTGCAGGACTGGACCCAGTTTCTCCCACAGGCTCTGCCTGCCATCTCCCAAACTTGGCCAAGCAGCAGGCTCCCTTCAAGACAGATTTCGGTTTTGCTGCCTACAGACCTGCAGACAATGGACACCATGGGCTGGGAGCATATTGGCAGCTTGCTTCTGCCCACTCCCCCCATGAACTGTTGCCCAGGGCAAGCCCACCGCCAAGACACAATCCTAACATAGCATAGTTGCCTTCAGTCAACTGTAGGCGTGGGACAATCTTGCACCTCTCACCAGATGATGGCATCTGGTATGAGAGAGTGCATTGTTAGCGTGAGGGCGTTGGCTGAGTCTGTCAAGAGAATCAATTACAAAATACGCTGGGTAGGGAAGGGAGTTTCATTTGCTACTAATTCTCTTTTGCCAGTTCTGTTCTCTTACATAAGAAAGATTTTCCAATCCAAACACCAAGCAGAAGATAGCAATCTTTTGGGAGGAGATTATAGAAAGCAGCAGTTTCTTGGATGGTCAGAGCACACTGGAGCCAGAAGTGGAAATTACCGGGCAGAGCATATTCTTCCAGAGGGCAGGTGAACCCGAGGTACAGAAGACACAACTTTTCCAGAGGGAAGACCTTATTCCCAACAGCCTGAAAGCTCTTAACTGAGCACATTTCTTCTAACATCCCACATGGTATACTTTCTGCAGTTTAGCAGTTGGAGATGTTCCCTTTTGAGATGAGGCATTCACTGTATACATGGTGAAATCTCTGTACCAAAGAGCTGAAGATGGTATATAGATGAGAAGACCATAGTTCAGTGGAAAGCGCAGACATTTATCCGAACTTCACAAACCACTGAGGAGATAACAGCATATTGCATATGATCTGTGCAATTAAGATCAATTCAAGTACTATTCCTTTTCTCAATGACTGATTGAAAAACATCAGGGAAATCACAGGAAATGTAAAAGCAATTCTAGTGGCAGCTGTATGTGAAGCCATGTTATTG
This sequence comes from Gallus gallus, assembly GCF_016699485.2. Classification (NCBI taxonomy): domain Eukaryota; kingdom Metazoa; phylum Chordata; class Aves; order Galliformes; family Phasianidae; genus Gallus; species Gallus gallus. The sequence continues at coordinate 25,713,710 of NC_052536.1, forward strand.
GGTTTAAATTAGTACAGGCGTGAACAACACTAATTCCATAAATGAAAAGGCATCTGCTAGCTTAGGTCCTTCACACCTGGGCATGCTCGGTGTAGAACAAAGCCTAAACCTCTTGCAAGCATCCTCCTGGTCCTGAGTGAACTTTGAGTGGCCTTGTCCCCTACTGCAGAAGGTCATTTGGTTCAAAATGGACCCTTTACTGCTTAGTACAATGGTGAGAAAGGAGATTCAGCACTAGGGATTTTCTTTCTTTGAGGTTCTAAGGCTTTGTTTGTTTGTTTAACAAAATCATTCTCTTTGCAGAAAACAACTTGCTTGTGCAGTGAGGAGGAGGAGTTGCAAATGGACTAGTACCTCTAGAGCCTGTTAAGAAGAGTGGTTTCCCCAGTACTTCAAAGGCTACCTTCAAGACTCAGTCAACTAATGCTGAACTGAATACAACTTGAGCCAAATGTCAGCACAGCTTTTTAGCTGGACTGCAGTGGAAGGTAATTGGTGGGGATATTGAGATATGCTGAGGAGTTGCACAGAATATATAGGGGTGATGGCATCTGCCAGGTCTTCTGTTGTGTTTGCTCCAGGTACCTCAATACACATCCCTGCTCTTTGGTCCTGTATTGCTGCACTCCAGCACTAGTGCTTCTGGAAGACACTAGTGCTTCTGGAAGAACAGGCACATATAGCAGGCATCTGTTGGATATATCCCAGGGATACAGTCCAAGCAAGCCTTGCCTTGCCTTATGGAATGCTGAACTTTTCCTGCTATTAACCGTAATGTGGCCTGATTAAACACTTCCCCAGATCCCTCAGTGTTTTCAGGGTGGGCAGCAGGGGTGACAGTCTACCCTACTGCCTGATGGGGCAGGGAAATTCTAGCTGCTTGGTGAATCCTAGTGCTCCACAGTGGGGAGATCTGTGGTCCCCATTGAGATGGTCCTTGTCCATACCATCCTACATGCAAGCAGAGTTAAGGCAAGTGAGGGACACCCGAGTGCTGATAGACACTGAGGCTACTTGGAGCCATAGCTGCAGGTCTGCCAGTGACTGCAGCAGGGCAAGCTCATGACAGCTGGTCCTTTGGCACTGTGGGAGCATCTCCAAAGGCTGGCAGCTCTGCTCAGGGCCTGGTGTCTCACTGCCAAACAGGCAGTACCTGCAAATCCTGTCAGGTCAACTGCCACAGGCACTGTTTCCAAATGGCAAGTCCAAACACAAGGCACAAGGTTCCTGATAGCAATCTGCCTTCAGGCTTACTAGTTTTTATCCTTGGAGCAACGGACTCAGAGGAAAGCACAGCTGCGGTCGCCCTCCTTTGGATGTTACTGGTATTGTAGTGGCACATCTGTGAACAGGGGTTTAGTAGAGAAGTATGAGAAACAACCTATGAAGTCAGGTCATATGCAGCCATTTCCTAGCTCATGTGGAAGACTCAAATATAGGAGTACATCAATCAGATACCCTGCACTTGGGGGCATGTGTCTAGCAAAAGAAATTCATGGAACAGCTCAGGGAAGTGTTAAATGGCACAGCCACTTCACTGTTGCAAGACAGAATTCAGTTTGTCACTAGGTCTGAAGTCCTCAGTAACATGTCTGCAAATATCTAAGGTGTGGGAGGCAAAGGGATGAGGCCAGACTTTTCAGCGGTGTGTGGCGATAGGACAAGGGGAAATGGCCACAAACTGAAGCATAGGAAGTTCTGCACAAATGTATGTAAGAACTTCTTCACGGTAAGGGTGATAGCACTGGAAAGGGCTGCCCAGGGAAACTGTGGAGTCTCCTCTGGAGATATTCAAGACCTGCCTGGATGCCTACCTGTGCAACCTGGTCTAGGGAGCCTGCTTTGCAGGGGGCTTGGACTAGATGATCTCTAGAGGTCCCTTCCAGCCTCTACAATTCTGTGATTCTGTGATTTAGGCATCTCATTATTTTTCTCAGTGGAAGTCAGTGTGGTTATCATAACCAGAAGACCACTGTACATCAAGAAATCAGTGATCGACAGTATAACTAACCTGACCACAATCAGACCTGCGCCACATTGCACATACAGCATGGCCTCCAGGCCCTCTAGCTGCAGGACTCACTCGGTCAGCTGTTCTTAACTAGAGAAGCCTATGAGTAGCTCCCATTCAGTGCTGGCGAGTACGCTGCCTGCATGGCCTTGTCTGTACAGTGGAATTGTAGAACGCTTTGAGTTGGAAGGGACCCACAGGGAGCATGGATTCCATCTCCTGGCTCCACACAGGACCATGCGAAGTTCAAACCACATTTCTGAGAGCACTGTCCAGACATTTCTTGAATTCTGGCAGGCCTAGTGCTGACCATTGCTCTGGGAAGCCTGTGCCAGGGCCCAACCACCCTCTGGTGAAGAACTTTTTCCTAACACCCAACCTGACTCTCCCTGACACAGATCCATGTCACTCCCTCAGGTCCTGTCCCTGTCACCAGAGAGCAGAGATCAGTGCTGCCCATCTGCTCCGCTTGTGTGGACCTACAGGGCCACCACAAGGCCTCCCCTCAGCCCTCTCTGCTCTGGGCTGAACTTGGGACATCAGCCACTCCTCACATCTTCCCCTCTAGACTCTTCACCATCTGTGTACCCTTCCTTTGGACATTCTCTAACAGTTTTACAGCCTATATTGTGGTGCCCAAACCTGTACACAGAGGTCAAGGTGAGGCCGTGCCAGAAGAGAGCAGAGCAAGACAATCCCTCTCCTTACGTGGCTTGCAGTGCTGGGCTTGGTGTACACCAAGGTACAGTTGGCCCTTTTAGCTGCCAGAGCATGCTGCTGACTCATGTTCAACTTGCCATCAGCCAGAACATCTAGATCCCTTTACACATGGCTGTTCTCCAGCCTCTTGTTCCCCAGTCTGTATGTACAGGGTTGCCCCATCTGAGGTGCAGAATTCAGCACTTGCTCGTTAATGTGTCTGGTGATTGCCCAGCCCTCTAATTTGTCAATATCTCTTTGCAAGGCCTCTCCACCCTCAGGAGAGTCAACAGCTTGTCCCAATTTATTATCAAGCCGCAAGCAGAGCTGCTCTTAAAGCAGATGCTTATTTTAATCAAAACACGTCATATCTCTACTCAGGTCAAAGCCCTTCTGCCTCCAGGTCAGATGCTGAGATCAGACTGCTCATTCACACCTAGCAGCTGTAATGTGAAAACAAGAGACAGGTTTTTTTTTCTAAACAAATGTATTTTTATTTTGTTCAAAAATAAGAGTTACACTTGCACCAGTGGCTTCTTAGTAGTCAGAATGCCCTTCTCAAACAGGAGTGTGGCTAGAGAAATCTTGTCCTCCAAGGCATCGCATGGCAGGGTATCCACACTGACGTGGTTCGGATAGGAGGACAGGAGAAATTCAATACTGTCTGTATACTCGGGATCTATCTCAAGGTACTTGGGCTCTTCCTTATGATACACTCTTGAGTTTTCTGTTGTGTAATATAGCATCACGCCTGCTTCTTCATTGCACAATCTAACAACGCCATGATGGAGAAGACGTACTTCTGTGTCTTTTGTTATTTGTATATCGACATTGCGGGGCCCTCCATCTTGCCACCGGGCTGGAAAGCCATACACGCTCAGCTGTTTCTCACTTTGTGTAAGCACTGGGGGGAGACAGTCGTGAAGAAACGACTTAGCCCTCTGATCCATGGCAGCGTCAATGGGTGCGTAGTCAACAAGTTTCTTTATCAAGTGCTGCACCTTCTCCACAAATGCCGTTCGGCGAGCATCGACTGCATCTGAGTTGGCAACCCCCATGTATCCCAGGCAGTCCATGGGAAGCCCTTGCCGGTACTCAAGGTCCTCCTCCAGAGCCATCTGCAGGGCAGCCGGGAGGAGCTTCTCCAAGAAGTCTCCCCAGGAGTTCCTCTGGTAGGAGGACACCGTAATGTGGAGCGAGTGCGCATCTGGCAGACAGTCGGCCTGGTGGATAAAGCCCCGGGGAAAGTATAGCAGGTCTCCAGCCTCCAGCACCACTTCCAGCAGGGGCTCACCGAGCTCCGCCTGCGTGAGGTTTGCGCTGGAGAACTGGGGCAGTGCCTCGGAGCTCGTCCGGGGGCCGTAAACGTGCCAGTGCTTCTTGCCCTCCAGCTGCAGGACGAAGGCCTCGATGTCGTCGTAGTGAGGGGCGAAGCCCTGCGTGCCTGGCGGCGTGAGGTAGGTGTTGGCCCCGGCCATGCTCCCGAAGTGCTCCTGCAGGATGGAGAGGAAGTGCCAGACAGTGGTGGAGAAGGCCTGGGGGCTGAGGAGCCGCAGGGAGCACCCGTTCTGGTAGAAGTCCCAGACGACGGCAGGCAGCGCCCGGCCCACGGGGTTGTGCGTCTCTCGCACCCCCTCAGCATAGCTGGTCACGTCCAGGTGGGTCCCGAAGTGCACGTCACCGCTGCGCAGAATGGCGTCAAAGTCAGCCGTGGAGAACAGCCCCGCGTAGTAGCCGGGGTCACCCCGTTGCACGAGCAGTGGCGCCCGCTCCCAGTGCTGCCTCGCGAACTCCTCCGGAGCGGCCGGCGCCACCAGCCACCGGAACAGCTCTGCCGCGCGCCGCCGGCTGTCCTCCAGCCGCCCCAGCCGCCGCAGCAGCCCCGGCACGCCTCCGCCGCCTGGGCTCGTTGCGGGGTCTCCGGGTGGCTTCGCTTCGGGGCTTCCGGCAGGAGCCTTGGCCCGCGGGCCGACCGAGGTTGTCAAAGGGCCTCCAGGCGACTTGGTTTCGAGGTTTCCGGCCGGAGCCTTGGCCGGCGGGCCGCTCGGGTTCGTCTTAAGGTCTCCCTGCTTGGCTTCGGAGCTCCCGGCCCTCTCCACGCGGTCGGAGACAGCGGCGCCCTGCGGCGGCGCAGCCCGTTCCGGGCCGCCTCCTCCCGCCGCGCCGCGCCTCAGCCGCGCTTTGGTCCGCTTACCGCCCGCGGGCAGCGGCGTCCCGCGGCGGCGTCGCTCCAGCCGCCCGGGCCCCGCCGCACGGCGGTACACCGAAAGCGCCGAGAGCCGTCCCGTCCGCTGCCGCTCCTCCGCGCCGCACGCCGCCATGGCCGCCACACAGCCCCGCCCCTCCCGGCGCGCGGCTTCCGGCGGGGATTGCGGGGCGAACGCCGCGCCTCACGGGAGTGCGGGCAGCGCGGCTTGGCGGCGGTTCCCCCGAACAAAGGGCTGCACTGCCACGCCGCGTTCCCTTTTGCCACGTTCGCTCCCGGCGTAACCGGCACGCTCAGTTTGCGCGCTCTCCGCTCCTCTGTTGTGCTCGGAGCTGAACGGCGGTGCCGGCCCTCTGCCGCTCAGCGGCTGCCGAAGGGGGAGAGGAACGGCGCCGTGCCCGCAAGGCGCTGCTCAGGAGGGCGTGGAAAATGGCGCCGCGTTTGTACGTGGGTGCGTTTCTGATCACGAGCAAACTTCCATAGGAGGGACTCACCGTACGGTGCCTCCGTGAGAGCAATCTCTGGCGGACTCGGATAATTTGTGGCGATGGATTTTGCATGGGAGACGTATCTCCGGAGCCTCCTGTTAGCCCCGGGTGTTAAGGAGCAATTACCCACGCGTGCTGCTGGTTCGTAAAGCTGGCCTTACCCTCACGTAGGCCTGAATGTCGGCGTCGTGCCGCGTCTACTGAACGTAAATAAGCAGCTCGTGCTCACGGGGCACGTGCAGGTCGGTTGCGTGTGCCGCGCAGCGTAGCAGGCCTGGGCTGGAAGGTGAATTCAGACCCGACGCTCTCCTGACCTCCCTTCGCACTGCCAGGGTCTCCGCCGGGTTAGCAGAGCGCAGCCCCGCAGCGGCCCGGGCTAACGGAGCGGCCGTTAGAGCTGCGCGGCGGTTCGCGGACCGTGCCGGCAGGTGGCAGGGCAGCTCGGCGCTCCGCAACGCCGCTCCGCCCGGCGCCGGCTGGGAGCGCCGCGGTACGTGTGCGTGCGCGTGGGGAATGCCCTCGGCGGGGTCACTGCCGCGGGTGGGGTTTCAAATGGGAGGGAAGTGAAAGCGGGCTGCGGATCCGTGTGCCGTGAGGGAAGGGAGGGTGAGCGCCGCGTTCCAAACCGCTCCTTGTTTGCCAAGGTTAAGCCCCCCCTTACCAGAATAATCTTATCAGCTGAAACCGTATCAGCGGAGCTGGGCCTTGCACAAAACCAAGATGCAGCAGCTTTGAAATGCAGTAGAAGTTTGGCTATTGTACGCTTGAGTTGTATGTAAGCACGACTAAGTAGGCTCTGGGAGGGGAAAAAAGACCTTTGAAAGCTCCGGGCTTGTGAGGTGTTATTTGCGTTACTGTTCAATTTACTCAGGTGTAAACGATTCTCAGAAGCTGAGCGCTTGTGTGGAGCCTGACCCGAGCTGCTCTGAGCAGCGGCACTGAGGCCAGCACTGCTGTCCTGGGTGTTTACCAGCCCGGTGGGTTCAAAGTCCCACTCTGGGGCTCAGATCTTGGCACAGATGTCCCCTTCTGATGCTGACAGATAGATGACTGCCATTGGAGTTCTTGATGTGTAACGAAGTCCCGAAGTGAAGGATGTGGTAGCAAATAAGGGTAGTGAGATCTGTGTAATGCATTTCTTCCGACAGTTGAGCCTTTCTAATGGTAAAGGCTTTTGAGAAAGGCGTGCTGCTATTTTTCTGTGCCACGTAAGAAAGGATTTTGACCTAAGGTGCAAAGAGAGAGCTCTAGTATTGCTTACAGAGTACTCAGATGGTCGTCTAGGAATAGCTAAAAGGTCTCCATGCTGTTTCCATTCATTGTCCAATATTTCAAGGGAATTTGTCATAAAGAAAGTAGAGTGTCACGTAAAGCTCTTTAAATAAACATAAGGAAAGTAGCACAGATCTTTGCATGATTAGGTGGTCCCCAGCTGCTGCTCACATAGACATAGTAGCAACCGGAGGCTCAATTAAATGTCTTAATTAGAATTTAGCACAAAGTCACTCAGATGTTATCAGTATATAGGCTGCATTGCCAAGAGCCACACACATTTTATTCAAGAGGACATAAAAAATGTGTGGACTACAACTCATTAAAGAGCCACAGATGAGAGCAGAAGTAGTAAGGAAATGGCACCTCAAAGAGATGCAGGCCTTATTTGCTATTTTACCTTTTTCACCACTCATGATTCAAAGCATTGAAATCTTAAATTTGAAGAGCAGATCATGTGAGGCCTGATCCTGCAAAGCTATGGTCAGTCTTCACTGGTGAGTGGAAAAGGCCAAATTCTCTGCACGATGAGGCTTATTCTGCAATTTTCACTTCTCTGTTCACCACAGCGCACGCTGCCCAGCACATTCACTTTGTCCCTGGCAAACTGCTAATGTGAACCGTCACTTTTAGAAAGTTAAACTAGGTTTAATCCTTTTTCTCATGATCATTTTGCTGGCAGCCTTCCTCTTGCACTGTCGGTTTTGTTCTCGTGCCAAGAGCAATACCCAGTAAGGAAAAAGAACATTTCAAGCCTTCACTAACAGGTTTCCTCAACTAAAGCCCTGACAGTCTTTCTCATACAGCCCAATGACATCCAGTATGTCATCACTGGAAGGACACTGGGCAGGATTGTGAAGCCTGCTCCTCTTTGTGAAAGCTATAAAGTTCACTGCCAGATAACAAGACTAAAAGCTAATTCAGGAACTGTTTCTCAAGAGCTATCCTCTGGGCCGCTCATCAGAGTGAATGCACTCACTCACTGAAGCATCTCTTGGCAGAGACTTTGGCCTATCTCCAGCTGTTTCTCTCTTCTCAGTGATTTTCTTATTCGGTGACTGGTTGCGGTCTTTAATCCCGGTTCTCTGGCACACAGAGCCCCACTGAGAAAATAAGCCTTCCCTGCCATGCAATAGTCCAATTAAAACAAGTTTATAAAAATAATAATTACAAGGTCCAGGCTGCCCTACAGAATTATCTTTTTGGAGGGCACTGGAAGCACAGATATATCCTCTCATCCTATGTGACGCTAAAATACACTCTTTGTAACTCGAAGCTGAAATTACATAAAATATTTGAGTAGGACATTCTACCGAGCTGTCACCTCATTCCTACTGGGATCACAGGGCTTACTTTGTAAGCATTTTGAAAGCAATTTCATGAGGGTTTTTTGTGCTCTTAATATATGTCATCCAGCATTTGGTAGTGCTGAGCAGATACCATCTGCAATGACTCCGTGGGCAGTGACTAAACACAAAGCTGCAGACTCCGAGACTCCAATCTTCTCGCTTTTCAGCAGGAGGAGAAAAGTAAACGGCCATGAAAATCCACATCATAAAATGGAAGCAAAGAGAATCTGAATGAAATATTTGCCCTGTAAGATTACTCACGCACAGATAATTGAGATAAAAGGGATAGTCAGACTGTTCTGCACGCATCGTGTGTCTGGTGGTAGAGAATATGCTTTGCACTGTACCGAGCTGGCTCTTGGCGAGCTGTTTGGGTGAGGCTTCTCTGTGGAAGAAAGATTATACAGAATTCTTACTATTCAGATCCTTGCCTTATTAATTATGGAAACTGCAAAGCGTTTTACAGTACCGGTATATATGCCCACTATTTCAGAAGGAACATGTTGCATTTCTGACGTATAGTAGTGCCATTCAGCCGTTGGTTCTCTGATACATTTCTCATTCTCAGAAATCATGCAAAAATCTTCATCTCATCTTTCCTGAGAAGTGGGCAAAAAAAAAAAAAAAAAAGAAAAGAAAAGAAAAAAAAAGCTGTACTGATTTTTTTCTGAGGCATTCTGAAATCACTCCCTCAGCTCTGACACAGCACAACCAAGATGGCAGTGTCCATACAAACAGGATGTTTTGGTTTAGCAACCATATTGTTCAGGTCTGCCCATTGAACAACAGGAGAAAGCCTGCGTGTAACACTTTGGTTTTTGCTTCCCGTAGCAGATTTGTATTGCTACTAGAGGCACTCTTTTCAAATTGTTTTTGACCATTTTCAGTGCTCAGTCACACAAACAAGCTCTCACATTTTACCTCTGTTATCAAAAAGGTGGAATTCCTCTGGGGTGAGTGCAGTTAGAGCAACATAAAAATGCTTATGTTGTAGTATTTATACTGGTATGGCTTGTTCCTAGAAGGGGTAGTATTACAGTGCGATTAGAGAAGGGAGATTTAATCGCCAACATTGTTTTAGATAGCCAATAGGAAGGAATGATGTTAAGCCTCTGGGTATCTGCGCTGAGGACATGGAGTTTGTATTATCATGAGCGCGTGTGTAATATACTCTCAGCTCCTTAGGGGATAGCATACTATCCTGCTGTCCCAGTGAGACCAGAAAGGATCTTGTCTAAAATGGTACCGCTATGAGGAGCACGCGGGCACAACGTACACAGCCAGCTCCATTATCCAGCATATACCCACAGAACGCTCTTCTCTTAAAAGGTAGGAAAGGGGCAGTAGGGCTGGATATCTTTGATGTGCTATGATGTCTCTTCCATTTCTTTGTTACTAAAAAAAAAACTAAAGCACCCTGAAGCTCTGCTTCCAATATGAGGCCTTGGAGAACTAATTTTCATTGCAACTCTGTGCATGAAGACTGACTGTACAGAGCGAGACCCACAGGTCAGTGTAGCAAATGTGCCGTTTGCTGTGTTGGATGCTCAGCTGCTTCTGTTAAGGTGATGTCTGGGGTCACCTTCCTTTCCTTTCCCACCAAAACAACCGCTTTCCCTTTGGTCACCAATGACTATATGAGGAGCTGGGAGATACAAACAGCTGAGCAGTCAAGTAGTATAGTAACAAATCAAATTAAATCTCTGATAAATATTTGTAAGAGCTACAGATAGCTGAAGCATATACAGGAACTTTAGTTACAATAGGATGTCCTATCCTTTTCTTTACCTGCCCTCAGGTAATTCTCATTTCAGAGCAGAGTGTCTTTATATTACAAAGATGCTTAGAAATTGCTTAGAATTTGAAGTGCAATGCACTATGTTTTACCAAAAGCGTTGTCACAGGTCCAGAGGTGGCGAATACTATGAAGAGTTAAACCAAAGTCATGGGGAATGCAACACATTAGGAGCTATGTCAGGCCAGAAATGATTGCAGGTTTTGTAACCACACGAGAGATCTTAGGGCTGGTAGAAATGCCTGCCTAGTCATTTTGGGACACTGGCTGAAACATCGCTGTGTTGTGCTGCTGTCTGAGAGCAGCACTCTGAAAGTAACAGAGGCAGCTGTGAGAAGGAGAGCTGCTATCTGCTTTGGTTTTGCTTTCTGTAGTAATGGTGACGGGAGGACGGTTGGACTTGATCTTCTAGGTCCTTTCCAGCCTTGTGATTCTATGATTCTGAGCAGAGTGATGTGAGATGTAATAATATTTTTTTCTTCTTAGTTTAATACTCAGACATGTGGTGACGTGGGGGGACAGAGCGTCAGTCTGAAACTGGGTTTGTGTCATCCTCCTGCTTCTGTCCCAGCACCTTCAATGTGAATGATTTTTGCACACCGTGTTTTGAAATGAGCACCGATTCCAGTTCCCTTATGTTCTGTTCCGGGTGTGTGCCTGTTCACATTATAGCCCATATTCATTGTCACTCTCTTTCTTTGCTTGATTCGGGAACAAAGAGGAGCAAGGGGTACTGGTGCATGCAGGGAAGAGATAGTGGAGATAATGAGATAATGAAACAGAGAAACCTTACGTAATCTTTATATTTCAATTTCCTGAGGTGTTGTTTGTCAGTTTATTTATTTATTTACTTCTTTCTTTTCCAGCTGAACGCTCCAGGACCTATTTCAGCTTGCATTTTGGATCAAGTAGCCGTGTGAATGCCTGGTGAGAGAGGAGACAGCGGCTGGGAACAGGCAGCCCAGGTAAAATGCCTCAGCAGGGCCGGGTGAGAGCAGTCAGCGTTGGGGTGTCCGCCGTGCGCGGCGCAGCCTCCCCGCTTTGAAAAACAGAGGAAGCGGCTCTTAGGGGCGGCTGACCGGGGCTATTCGAGGCACCACCGTGCCCTGGGGATGGCGCCGGGCCCCGCCGTGTGCGGACCGTGATCCCCACGGCAGCACTGCCCTTCCACTCGGCCCCCACCTGCCTCCTCGCCGCGCTGCCGCCGGCCTGGGGCCTCCCCTGCGAGGGCCTTTCCCAGCCCTCGCACGGGGAAGGCACCCGACCTGCGGAAAAGCCTCGACAGCGACGGCGAGGGATGCTTCTGGCAACACGACGCTCCTTGGCCCTCCCTCCCGCACGGCTCCGCGCGTTTCCACGGCTGCCGCAGCTGACATCTGCCTGCGGGGGTGACTGCTTTTGTAGGAAGGGAAGGAAGCCGACAGCGCAGCGAAAGCCGGAGCTGTTCTGTGGAAGGCAGGGCCCTGCTCGTGGGGCGGCCACACCGCCCCGAGGGTCTCCAGGCCTCGGCTCGGGGGCAGGAAGCAGATTTCTGCCCGGACCGCTGCAGCGAAGCCCCCCGCCGCGGCCCGGATGACACCCGCCCGGCCTCCGCGCACCCCGGCTGCCCCCCGCCCCAACGCGGCCTAACCCCGAGCGGGGAGGCGGGCCCACGGCCGCAGCTGGCATCCCCGGCAGCCTATCGCGGCTCTCCCTTTCGACCGCTTCACCCAATCGGGAACGGCAGAATGGAGTGGGGGCGCCAAAGCCCCTGAGTGAATAAAACACTCGGGGGGCCCGTGGGCGGAGAGGGGCGGGGCCGGAGCTTTGACGGGAAGCGCCGCGCGGCCATCCCAGGGCAGAGCGACGGGAAGGGCGGCCAATAGGCGGCCGGGATGGGCGTGGCGGGCGGCGGGGACGGGTGCCGCTGCGGGGAGGGGGGAGCGGCGGCGCTGCTCTGTGGCGACGGGCGGCTGAGGAGGCGCCGGAGGGAGGCGGCTGCGGCCGGCAGGTGAGCGCCTCTGGGCCGCGGGGCGGGGTGAGGCCGGGCCGGAGCCGCAGCGAGCGAGGGGCCGCGGGCGGGGCGCCGGGGGGGAGGGGGTTACGGGCGCGGGGCAGCGGAGCCTGAGGGGATCTGTGGGGGGGCGCGGGCGGAGGCGCCCCGGGGAAGTACGTGAGGGGCCGGGGGAGGCGGCGACGCCCTGCGGCGCCCGCCCTGGGGCAGGGGGGCGGCGGGCCGGGTCCGGGGTGGGGCGCCCGAGCGCGGCGCAGGTGGAGCCGGCGGGGGCGGCCTCGAGGGCCTGGCGGCGGGCGGGGAGACCCCGGAGCCCCCGGCCCCGCGGAGCGGCCCCCGGCGCTTCCTGCTCCTCCGCCGCCGGCTGCCAGAGTCCTCCTCCAGGCCCCGCGCCCGGCCGAGGGTCCCCCGGTGCCGCCCGGCCCGCGCCGCTTTGTAGCGGCCCCGGTGCGGAGGAGCAGCCCTCAGCCCCGGCCCGGCGAGGTGCCCTCACCGTGGGGGAATCCTGTGGGGCCGAGGCGCCCGCCGCTCGGTTCGATGCTCGGTGGGAGCTGTTGGAGCGGCCCCTGAGGTGAGGATCGCGTCTTCCCACCTGGGAGCGCGGCTCTCGGCTTCGCCTTCCTGCGTGGAGCAGCTGCACAATGGGAGCTGGTATCGGGCAGAAGGCGGCGGGGATGGGCGAGCAACAGCGTGCGGCTGGGGCCGGAGGGAGCAGCGGGCAGGCACAGCCCGGCTTCGTTTTCGGGAGCTGAGGGAGGGTTAAGCACGGCTTCTGTTTGGAATGTGCTTAACTCATTTTATTGCACCGATGGAAACGAGCCGTTCTGGTGAGCGACGTGGTGCATCCCTCAGAGGAGAGCCCCTGCCTCGCAGCAGCCCTGCTCTGAAGCTCCCTCAGCTCGGTGGATTTATGTAACCTGCTCATTAGTGCTCTGTGAAATGATAAGGGAGCTCTTGCTCTGATTCCTATTCAATGTGTGTGTTATCGCGTTGTCGAGGGTCTTGTCAATGATTCTCATCCATCCGTCTGGACTGGGAGATGCTTCTGACCACCACAGTGTCCGGCTGTAATGTCGGTGGAGTTGGATTTGTGGTTTTCATTTTTGGCTTTCTTGCCTCTCCAGCTGGGGTCCGGCGTGGGGGGGTGAGACGGAAGGCACAGTCATTCCGTTTGGCCAGAGTACTACTCTAGCTGTGGCTTGTAGAAAATGTGTAAATATTGAAATGGATTTCTGACTCATCACTTCTATTTGACTTTATTGATCTATGGTTACTGCTAACATGCTCTCTACGATTATGCAGAAGTTAATAGTTACCATAGAGCAGCAGTATTGTTTTTCTGCTCATTACTGTGTTTTCCATTTCTTCATCTCTTGGCAATTCTCTGTGGAAATGTTGCTTTTTTTTTTTCTCTCCCTAGCAAAAATCTCATGGAAGGAATACAAAAAATAATGTGAACAAAGTCCAAAAGAACGAATGTGAGATGTGTTCATCCTTGCCCATGGTTCTTAAGTTGTTTTGATAGCCTGGGTTATGCGGCGGTAAACTGTTTCATCTGTAGCTGTGTTAGGTGTTGGTTTTAAGGCTCAGTGAAAACTCTGATGTGTACAGCTCCAAACATAACACATCAAAGAACTTTTCTTTCTTTCTAAAGCCTAAAGAAGAAACACAATTCACGTAAAACATTTAAATCCTTATTAGCTTAGAACTTATTTTTCAGCCTGGGAATGACTTTCCTGCACATATTACTGCTCTCAGATGCGTGAAAGATGAAGGTGCACGTAAACTAGGCAGAGTAGACAAATTTATCTTCCTATTTTGGTGCTGGAAAACCTTCTGGTGTTGCAGTAGTAGCTGACAGCACTGTGTTTCGGAAGAAGAAAAACCAACCAACAAGCCACATTGGGCTCTCAGAACTCACAAGACTCCCAGCATTATGTTTTGTAGCATGGTTTAGCTGCTTGGTGTTGGAATGATCTTCAAGTACTTTTCTTTCTCCAATAATGGGAATGGTGGGTGAAGAGCTTGCTGAAATAACAGTAAAAATCCATGGAAAAGTACTTACCTCCCCAGTAATAGGGGCTAGAAGAAATACATACTGTTGTGCAGCTTTAATAGTGCTCTTAACTGCTTGCTTCAGCACTCCACAGGGCTCTCGAATACTGCCTGTAGCTGGCTTTATTCTGCTGCTAATATTGGTGAAGCTGCATAATATAAAAACAAAAACAAACAAAAAAATCAAAGCACCGAGTTGTCCTTATGTTATAGGAAAATAAGTCTTCTACCTCCGGAAGAGACGTTCTGCAGAACCTTGATGGTGAGAGATTCTTGTGGCAGCCTGAGCTCATGCCACTGCACTCACCTGACCCTCTAACCCGGTATTTTTTTCTTTTCTAGGGTAGATTAGATGTTATTATAGCAGTTTATTAAGCAAACTTGGTTTAATCTTATGTGAAACTGGGGCTTTAATTTTGCTTTTGAAGTTCCTTCACCAGTGAACACGTTGAAATTACAGATACTTGTTCAATCCAGGGATCTTGATTTGCTGGGTGACATCAGAGCTTGCTGCCTTTATCTGTAGAAGGTCGAGCAGGAACTTATGCATGCTAGATCTTCTAAGGTGTCCTCTAGGGCATTGTCACCAGAGCAGATGTCTCTGGTGGTACTTCCACCAAAAAGAGTTACTCTTTTGTCACTCCGTCTTTGCTGATCCAGCTGAAAATGGTGGTACAGAAAAATACTCAGCTTCATTTGGATCGGCTGCCTGAACAGGCTGGCTGACTGCGTGGCTGTGTGAATGTTACTGCCTGTACGGGGGAGGAGGTTGTGACCTCTTCTCTGAAGCAACTCTCCTAGGTTTGCCTAAGCCCGTCTAGAAACTTGGCAGTTTAAACTGGGGCTGCGGTCGTTCATCCTCCTTCCTGTCCGTGTGTCTTTCCATGCTGGCACGGGAGTCTTTGTGTCTAGGAGTTCAAGTCCGGGAGTTAAGTCAAGCTGGCGTAATGAATTGCTGCTTGCTTTGTTAGGTTTTGGCTGGATCGTGTTTCTGACCATTGGGTCGGTGAGGGTGGCGGTGGGAGGTGGGGCCGTGGGTTGATTTAAATTTGCTTGAGTTTTTTTCGTATCTGTGCCCTTCTATCAAATCACCCGGGTTAGCAAAGACCTGTGGCAAATTACTTTATGTTGGCTTGGCTGATGAAAACTCAAACTGGAAAAAGTTCTTCCATTTCTTGGAGTGACGCGTTGGTGTGGGCGGCAGCGGCCAGGGGAAGGGCAGCAGCCTCACAGTGACACAGCTGTGTCTGGGAGAGGATGTGCTCATCTCAGCTGTGGGATCTGTCAAATACCCATTTGGAACTGATGTTCTTTACAGCGTGCAGTCAAGGCAGATGTTGCATCAGGAACGAGAACTTTCCTAACAAGATCAGGGGGATTATTCTACCGTACAGGAGGCAGCGCTCTTCCTTTTTTCATTGACTGAGACTTGTACTGATAAACTCATGAGCGTTAATAGACTGCTATCAATCTGGAAGTCCAAATGGCGTCACATCATGTTAACTGCTGTTACTCATCCATCCAGAATCCTTTCAACTGTATTGGAGGAGGCAGATCTGCGAGAGCCGCGGTTGCTCCCCTCAGCACTCGTCTTTTGCTGAGCCGTTTGCACAGTTGTGATGTTCCATAGTTACCAAACCTGATGTTTCTGGTAGCGATTTATGCATATACGCCTTCTGTTTGTGCAGTGTTGTGACTGAAAGGCTGTCAGGACAAATGATTTGTATACGAGACATTGGCTGACAGAGGATTGGGGATGCCCAACTGTGAAGATTCTCTTGAAGAAAAAGTGGACCATACAGCAGAGTTTGAGGGTCAGGGCAAGTTCTTGGCTTCCTTCGGTGCTGAAGCTGTAGGATTCTTGGGTTTTGATGTTGAAGCCAGACCCCAAATTCTTAGCCTTCTAAGTAAAATGCTGTTTTCAAGTGTTTTAAAGCTTGGACCATAGCGTTTGGATTTTTTTCTCATTGCCCCTCCTTCTTCAGGAAAGCATGATTAATTCTGTCATTCCAGTCTGGGCCTTACTCTCAACAGTGAACTGATTTTAGTGTGTTAAAAAAGCTTGTCTCGGAGATGCTTTGACATTCCCAAGGCATGCAGTTGGCTGATGGGCGCTGCGTGCATAGCTGCTGAGCTCGGAGTTACTGGCTTTGCCTTGCGAGCGACCGCTTCGTGGCTGTTAAACTCCTGGGTCTCCGGTTAGCTAATAGCTCTGTGTTGATTTTAGGTTTTGACTGAGGGTGGACCGCTTTCAAAGGCACTAATTCATCAACTATTAAAGTGAAAATCTGGAGGGTGTGGGAGTTGGTTCCCTGGTAAGGAGGGATGGCACGGGTAGAAGCTGGGTTGACAATTCCAGTCAGTCAGTTCTAAACTTCTAGTAATTAATGGTGAAAGTGTTGGGCTCGTGCTTTGCTTTGTATGCACGATATGAGAGGAAAGAAAGTATGTACTTTCCTTCTAATGTGCTTAATGGAAATCTTCCAATCTTGTTCTTGGATGTTTTTCTCTGTAGCTCAGACAGTTTGTTTTGTAGAAACTTCACCTTTGCTTCCTTTGCTTTTTGCTCTGGTATTTGTCTCTTGCTCACTCTATCAACCTGAGTTCTGTGGATAACAGCCATGGGGTGCTCCTGCTTGTCAGGCACCGGCTGATGCCCACTTGATTGGTGCCAGTCCCTGTAACTGCTGCAGAGCCATCTCAGCGGAGAGAAAGATTCGTGTGCAGCCTTTTCCCCTGGTGTGGATATGCAGAGAGCTTTACTAATATGTTTTTAGGTATGTACTTTTTTTTTCTGGTTATTTTGTTGTCAAAGGCTGCTTCGTGTGATCTTTCTGCTGCCCAGTAGTGAATTATCAGTAGTCTCGTTAATGGTTACATCGAATTGTTCAGTGTCTTCTTTTAACAGTCCTTGAACGTTATCAGAAGCTAATGAATATTAAATGTTCAGGTTTGCTTGTGCCTCTAAATGCTGGTGTTCCTGCATGGGTTGCCGTATCTATGTGGGAACAGCTCTTACACTGTGTGCTTTTGGTAACTAGATTTACATGGAGTGGCTGTGGAAGTGTCATGATACCTGTATGCATAGCGTTTATTTACAAATTGGGATGACTGGCTGTTTAGATTTTCTTGTCATTATTTTGTGCTGGGCTGGGGGGATGGAGGGGCAGTTTGTTCCAGATGCCTTTCAACTGTGCACCACGCGTGGATTTTCCTATGTAAAGAAAGCCTGTAAAAAGGCCGCTAGGTCTGTGCAGCTGGGCGGCCCAGCTGAAAGTCAGCCTCGTGCAGGCAGGCGAAGGGCTGCAACTTCATCAGCCTCTATCTCTTTGTCCAGGTATTAATCCATTTCCTTCCGTAAAGTGCTTGTCGTTGTAACACCCTTTTCATATTTGGTTACATGTTCTACATTTAAGCTGTGTTTTGGTTTTAATATATGCAGTCAGCACATCGAAGGCAGTGTGAGTGCCGTGTAAAACTCTCTGGATGCCCTTTGGAGAAAGGCCTCGCGTTACTGTGAAATCTGGACTGCTTATCATTGTGTTTACCTGTCTGCAATAGGGTTATGCAGGATCCATTTTCTCTTTAGGCCTTGATGTGTTTCAGTAAATTCTGAGATGGCCTGGGGGCTTCTCTACCAGGTTGGGAGGAGTGGGATGGGCTCTGCGTTTGGTCATTGCTGCGCCGTCCCCAGGAGCGGTGGCACATTGAGGACTTGTAGGATTTCCCTGGGCCCTTTCCCAGCCCGAATGCTTCATGACTTTGGTTTTCATAAGAAGTTCTCAAAGCCCGGGAGCCTTCCGAATAATGTCACCCTGATTCTTCTTTTCCTCAGCGCCGCAATAGGAAAGTTTGTGGCTGCTCAAAGGCATAAAGGAAAGGCTTGTGAGATTGTTTTGGCTCAAACTTGAACAGCCAAAATAGGTATTTGTTTGCTGCGTGGTGTGGTGGGACCTCTTTAGAGAGGTGTGTGCATAATATTGCCTGATGGTTTTCCTCCTCCTTCCAGGTACAGAGTTTGTGCCTCAGAAATGGTAATTCTTGCTTGAATGCAAGATCTCTGGGAGCTGTTGGCGCGAGTGTGATACGATTTCGTGTTGGTTACCTCACGTTTCTGACATAACTCTTCAACTTTAATTTGGGATGAGATCAGTTTTTCTCTGTGTCATCCTCGCTTTGGTCTTCATTTGCTTGGCATGCAGGAGGTTATTCCCAATGTAGTTTGAGCACCCAGACAGCCTATGGTATTTTGCCTGGGCGCAAACTGGAAATACACTATTTGTTGACTTTTAGCTGAGGACCCATTTCCGCACATCTTATAGAGTAAACATTATTTGTCATTCAAGTGAAAAACAATTTGGCTCCGGCACGTTGCAATTTAGCGGTTGTGAAATTGGTGTTTTAATGCTGTAGATTTACTTCTTCCCCCCTTCTGTTTGAGGCAGGCGGGGCTGAGCATACAGATACACTGAATGCTGTGAGGTCCTGGGAAGTGTTACTCTTGTCACACAACTACTAAGGATGACAAATAAGTTGATCAAGACAATGTGGGGTTTTTTTTTAATGAAATCCAGGGCAAAAAAATCTGAGTCAGTCTTAATTTCCTTATTCCTCAATTTCCTGTCTTAATTTCCTAATAATGAACTGCAGTTCTTTGCTAGGAACCAGTGTGTTCACTTAGTAGGAAAAAGATTTTCCACAAAAGAGCTTGCCTTCTCCTGTTGATTGTTGTGTCTGATCTGCCGGCATTTGGCTGATTGGACAGTTTATCACCCTTTCATCTCCTATGATTCACAAAAAAGAACCCACTTAGCTGCAGGGTTAGGACACTTAGGCACTGTGGTGTGTGCTGGAATTGTCCAAGATGCTGGGCTGTGGCTGATCTCTGGTCTCTCTTGCTGATGGCTAAGCTGCTTGCCCAGCTGGAATTCCACTTTAAAGCATAACTCAAATCGGTCCTTGGGATCCTTTCTTGAAACTGTTCCGGTCCAGAATGTGTCTCTGTTGCTTTGGCCTGGTTTGCTTTCCACATCATTTTTTTTGTTTGGTGGTTAGTTCTCACTCTGCTTTTCAGGTAAGGCCCTGAGTAATTAGTAAGGGCCCACATTAAGGCTGTTCCTTTATGCATGCGAATTTGTAGGAACTCAGCTTAATAAAAAATGGCTTATTTTTTCTTTCTTTCCAGGTTTGTTTTCGACAGGATCGGTTCCCTGTTTCCACTTCTGCAAGCAGTAGTGCTGGAGCTGTGGGTGGGGGAGACAGCACGGAGGGGCTGTGCTGTTGCTAAAAGGAAGTGACACGGATCCGGTGCGTGCTGCCCGTGGGGCTGTGAGCTGGCTCCTTCTGGAAGTGGTCCTGCCTGCCTCACCCTCACCAGGGTCCACCCGAAGTGAAGATTGTGCATGCAGGAGCTCTTCCCTTGGCGTTTCTTCCAAATGCATAAGTGATGCCCGCATAGGAGAGAGACCACTGATAACTTGGTACAGGTAATGAAGGCTGCGTGCCTCTACAGTAGAGAGGAGTCTGTAGCTCTATTCTTGTGGGCAACCAACTACTGGTTGTCTTGCCGTAGGACATAGGTTTCATTGATGAGGACACATCTCATGAAATTACTATAGTGCGCATGGCTACACCATTATCATACCTGTTACTAGTAAATAGCAAGATGTTATCTGAACTAGCGATGTTCTGTTCATGACTTCACTGTTGGTTCCCACTATGGTGTATCACGATCCACTGACTTGCATAATAGCTTGAGAAGTAAGGATTTCTGCAAGGAAAGGTTGCACAGCCCTCTACTCACAAGTAAATAGTAGTAATTGCATGAATGTCTTTTTTTTTTTTTTACGGCATTAGATCACATGGGAAATGGAACCGGTTGGAGTAGACAGAATATAGGCAAATGATAAGATAATTGGTGATTGTGATGATACAGTTATACCTTGCTAATGATAATGTTACTATAGCGGGGAAATAAAAATCGCGTCTTGAGATCTTCCTACCTTTAGATCTCTGACAATGAATAAAAAGCACATTCCTTAAAGGAGCTAGGCGATGGGCTTGGTTGGTTTCTTTTTTTTCCCCTCACATATACGAGCCTCTGGCTCCAGTTATATCTGGAAATGTACAAACATGCTTATTCCAATCTCCTTAATGTGGCTTTTACATAAATGATTGCTTGTTACTCAGTTTACTGCTTTGGCGTTTGGTTTGGGTAAATTCTCTATAAGCTTCCTTTCTCCTTTCAAAGATGGTCTTTCAGCTTTCCTAATGCACATCATTCGCTATAAGACTATCATATGGATAAAAACTGATCAGTTGCAACTGTGTGCCTTTTAGCTTCGTGAAATAACTAATGATTTGTTTACTCATCTATCTGAGAGAGCATTACATCCGGTCTAGTTCTGTGCAAAGAGATACTAGATCAATCTGCTGTGAATTGCTGTCCCAGTTTCTTCAGTGGGAAGGGACTGGCATCTGCCAGCCTTACGTCATATCACCCCCACATCCTGAGGACTGCTGTTCTGTGTTAGGTGTAAAATAGCTGCAGCTGCTGTGCTTGGAAATTCTGATTGGCATTACTTCCGTCTTCCAGGACTTGTTTTCAGATACACTTGGTTATATTTTGGAATATCACAAAACTATAGTTTTTTTTTGGTTTGTTTTGTTTTTGCACTGGATATTCTTTGGTTTACCATGTGGTGCAGTATTTGCAAGGCAGGTATGTCTGGCAGGACCTGCAGCAATACTGTCCTAAAGCTACAGGTGTAATTCTTGGGACGTACTGTTTACAGAAAGTGGGGAATGGTGCCAGTATGAGGTATGCTGGGAATTGCTTCTCCAGGCAGCTGTTTTCATGGAACTATGACTAGCTCTTCCACTCAGCACTTATAGCTTCTGAAAGCATAAGCGAAGCAGTTTGTTGAATCCTGGTCTTACATCTCCACTCCTTATAGACGCATCAGAAAGACTGAAGACAATTATTAATGCAGGAAGGTAGCAAGGGTGGTGGTTGGTTTTTTTTGGCATGTTTGGTTTTTTTTCCCACAGAGTACCATGTTAGGGGTTTTCTTCCTTTGCAAACATGTAATAGTCTCTGTCAGGTGCTGCTGAGGAGTATTGTTCGACAAAGTGTAGTTGGTTGTGTATGCTTCTGTTTTTTAAAGTATTTTTTAAGGATGTAATGTTCTACTAGTAATTCTGGTATGGAGTGTACTGGCGTTAATCTCATTTGTGCTTAGGTGCTAAAGCAAACGGTGTTACTTTGTTAAATTAGATATTTTCTAGTTCTTTGGTTGAACATCTAATTATCTGCTGTTTTAAGTTTGGAAATAAATCCAGGAACACCTGAATCCTTCATTCTTAATTCTTTTTTTTTTCCCCATACAATTTGTAAACTGTTACACCTTTCTAAAGATAGGAACTTGTGTCCCCTCACCACCCTTACGAGATATGGTAACATTTGCATAAGATTTAACCAAGAGAAGTGTCCCTGATGCACGTTGCTTTCTTACAGTTGTTATTCTCTGATGGAGTTGGGATCATTTAAGGTCAGATGCTTGGAAAATGTGTTCAGTTACTGATTAGACAGTACCATGGTTCTTTACGCTCAGTCTTGTCCAGAGCAAAGTTAAGGAAGCTCTTCACATGCATGTAAATTTTCTTATGACTCATCTTTCTTGGAACCGAAATATCATTTACTGTTTATCTGAAAGGTGTCACAGTATTTCCTTTTAATGTGCTTGAAATTCTCCTTTATTTTGTAGTCAGTCTGTTTGGCTTTTAAGCAGGTAGCAGCGCTTTTTTTCAACTGTGACTAGTAGAACGTCTTGATATCTAAAATATAAGTTAAGCAGCAGGAGAGGCAGAACAGCAGCAGACTGAATAATGTTGTTTGATCAGTTAAATAAATCCAAGGTGTAGCTCTGATTCAGTACTGAGTTTTTGTGAAGAATGTTCAAGAAGAGTGTGAATGTTGTGAAAAATTGTGGAGAAAATCATGAATGCTTCCAACATTAACAGTGAGGCTCCTGGCATGCCAGACTCAGAGTTGAGAGTCACGCTTTGTTGTTTTGTTTGTTTGTTTGTTTTGATACATAATGGAAAGCTATGCGTGCAAGAATGTCATTGAAAAGCATATTTACTGCTCAGTGTAGCAAATAAAATAGAGACAGTTCTCCAAACCTTACTTTCTATGGTTAAGGTGCCATGCTAAGCTGCAAGATGCTCATAATCCTTGGCATTTGGGGTTGCAAACCTCATTTGAAGTTCATAACCTTTCTGTGGTTTACAGGTTGTTCTTTCAAAAATACCACTGAAGGAGGTGGCGTGGGAGCCTCTACACAAGACGGTGGTATGACATTCACAGCAACAGCCCAGGATGTGAGCTCTAAGCTCAAAACTGGATTTCCCCAGCAAATTCAGTTGGCAAACAAAAACATCTTATCCTGGCAATGATGCTACTGACTATGTCTAAGGGTGGCCCTGGTTAGCTCATGTTATTTTCAGCCTATATGCCACCTCTGAAGGAGGAGATCTCTGTGCTGTTCATGTGCTTCTGCAGCATTTCTGTGTTTGACTCCTTGGTAAACCGTAACCATTCATTCAACCGTCAGGAAACTAAACCAGGAAAAGAGCAAATCTTTTGTGCTGGTGTGGTGAGCTGAATCAAGAAGGTCACTTGCAGATGGTGGTTGAAGCTGGCTCTTGTTTCTATGTGGAGTTGCATGCTGCTGGTTTTGGGGATGGTAGGAGAATGAGAAGGTTGGTTGTGTTCTGAGGGGGAAGTTGTGCAAAGCAGCAAACAAAGAAGGAATTGTCTGTGGAAACAGGTTGTATTTCAGTTTTTCATGAGGAGGAAGTGTTTTGTGTCATTTTGAGGATGTTCCTCGTTGCAGAAAATAGTACATACTTTGCTGGACTTCAGAGGTAGGAGAGGGCAAATGTGGCCTTCGAGTAGGGCACCCTTCTGATGGAGGAGATGAAGGTGGGGGTGCCAGGGACTGTCTTGAGGACTGGGTAGGGCTTTTTGGGGGTCTTTTTTATGTATGGTTACAACTCTGTTCCTTGGTGTATGGGTTTTTGGTTTTGAATGTGGTTTCCTTAGTCACAGGGATGTTGGGAGGGTGGTGGTGGGCAGCTGCCAGCACTGAGGAAATAGGCCATATGCCACAGCTCTTCAGCCATGGCTAAAGCCAGCAAGTTTGGGGCTTGCATGGAAACAAGCAGCTTAGAGAACTTGTGTTACACAAAACCTCTAGCAGTGGCAAACCTGGGCCATGAGAGGAAGGGAGTTATTGCTTGCAGGTCCTTAATGTCTGTTTTCATCTCCCCTCATTGCTGTCTGTCATTCCCTGTGCTTCTAAAGAGATGGAAGAGCCTTTTGTCTGTGTGCCTGGGAAACCTCATTTATTTCAGGAACTGGTTCTTAAAATGCTGAGCTCAGTGAGCGTTGATTTTTGAGATGTTGTAATGGAAACAAGTGCTTTATATATATGAGTGTTTGAATTTTTTTTTTTTTTAATTTAATCAGCTCCTGTTTTCAGAAAGATTGAATCAGATCTGATAGGTTTTGTATTTCAGTACCTTTTCATGGTGAGCCCTACGTACCTTTCAGGCAAAAGGCTGTAGCAGTGCCAGGTGCCACGCTGAGACTGGGAGTGTTGTCAGGCCTGAGTCCCCAGGGCAGCTCTGCTCGGAGTACAGAATTCCTGACAAAATGAACTTGAACCAACCTGCGCAAGGAGACCTGAAGTACAACCGAGCTCAGTTCAGTTTAAAAATACATTGCATAGACCAGTTATTATGAGGTAAACACCTTTGTATTTGTGGAAGAGCTGAAGAATTTTAGTCACGAAAGCAATGTAGTATGATTATAGACTCAGAAGTGCTTATTTGGAAAGGAGGAAGTGTTTAATTTCAGTCTGCTCCCGCCAACTTTCTGTAATGCTCCATGCTGCCAAATGCCAAGTTGAATCATTGCTTTTAAAAGTTATTTCCAAGTAGACCTGCATTATACCTGTGACTTAGCAGAAGCAGCTGAATATTAAGTGTGCTTTGACTTTTTTCCCGATGAAGATGGCTACTGTGTTTACTCCACTCCACTATACTTCAGCACTTGATCCTTAACATTTGCATGGAATTTTCCCACTCGTAGCTGGCACTTGTTTTCTTTAAAGAGTGGTGATTGAGCTGACTTTCCGAATAGGCAGCAAACAGCAGAGCTGAAGATACGTGGCTTCTCGGTTTGTTTAGCTTTACGAGGATGGCTGATGTAGAAAAATATTAATTGGGTAATATACACTTTGTTTTTTTTATTATAAGTCTGGTTTTGCCCAAACTGTTGTAGGTTCAATTTCCTGTGCACTCCGTCAGATGGTAACTATATATGCCATTACAAAGTCCATGTGCTCTTGCTATTTAAACACTGCCATTTATTCTTGCTCTGTGCTTTAAAAGCCTCTAAATTTGTTAGTACTCATAAATTACTGATAGGACGTTATTTGAGCTTGAGTTGCAGTAACAATGATAGATTTTGAGAAGGGAGCCTATACTTTTCTTTCTGCCCCTTTGGTCTGGTGCATGGCACCAGGGGAGCAGTTGATTTGCTGTGGCACAGCTGTGAATTGGTTCTTCTTTGCCTAGTAGAGTTTTCCTGTATTTCTGTATTTATTTGTCAATTTTTCTGTATGTTAATACTGTGAAGGAGATCCACTATGTTCTACGTGTTGGATAAATATTTCTTTGTGCCAGAAGTAATGAGGGTTATTTGTACAATGATGTCTTCAAAAGTGGATGTTCTCGTGTTACTACCAAAGCTCTACCTGTTTTTCTAATAGCTTATGAGTCTGTATATATCAGGCTGCATCAATCCCAAGCAAAGCAGAATGCCTTATCCCGTCCCTGTTTTGCTGGAAACAAAGATCAAAGCTCTTTCTGAATTTGGCAAGTAGCTCTTGCATTGTTTTGTGTAACTGATTTTTTTTTTTTAATTTTATTTTTAATGTGGCTGGATGCCCTCATCTTTGCAAAATAGATTGGGCATGGGCACTGTGGGGCACTCCTGGTAGGTGCTGGGGCGAGCTGCCTTGCAGTGAGGTGTGAGACTGCTGTTCAGACAGTCCTGCAGATAGACCTTGGGATGGCTGCAGAGAAGTCTGAGCCTGAGGACGATGATAAATAATGGATGTCTTTGAGCGCTCTTTGATACAAAGGAGGTGTTACAGTAATGAATGCGATTGGTAATCCAGGTTATTTGCTGTGACATCCTTCCCCCCTGCAATGATTACTTATGTAACTCCTCTAATTTTCTTAAATTGTAGTGAGAATGAATTGCCTTCTCTGAGCTGCCTTCAGTCCAGCTAGTTTTCCAATTTGTTTAGCTCTGATAGCAGTTACTTCAGATTCTAACGTCACAATTTGTTTTGATGCTCCTTCTCAGAACAAGCTGTTCTTTAGGAATGTGAACAGGTTTGTTTCAAAGTGAAGTATTTAATTTCTAATAGAAATTAAACCAGGAAAAAGACTGAGAGTCTTCAAAGTGAGAATGTATATTAGCAGAAACACTGAAGGCTTTTGGAGGGCCATTTCCGATTGATTCTGAAATAGTTCGGATGAAGTCTGCCTCCTTGAAGTTGACTTTGAAAGGTGTGTTTTTCTACTTGTTTCATAAAACTTGAGCATGAATAAAATTCATTTTCTCCTTGTCAAACCCAAGTTTCCATTATTCTTCAAACGGGAAAGCTTAAGAGTTAGGAACTTTTGAAAAACTTGAAAGGGAAGTTCTTATCCTGGAAAGCCAGGCTTTAATACTGAGCAGATGAAACAACTTTTCGTCCTTGTTTCCTCATTGGAAAAGCTCACTAAAAACAAATATACCTTAAGAGAAAGGTTCTACCTGGAAATGGCTGCCAATTCTTATCCCACAGGTGCTTTCAGAAGGGCTTGCTGCTGTTGTAGGTTGAAGCTCAGGTGCTGGTTTCAGGGTGATTGGTAACCCAAAGGCTGTGAGTGCCTCAGATTGGATTGTGCAGGTGAAGATCTTCCTGCAAAAGCACTGGAGGACTGCGTTGTCTCAGCGCACAGTTGGTTTTTGTTGAAGTGGTTTATTTTATTAGCACAGAAATGATGTCTGCACTGAGGAAGTATCAGCAGTAGGAGTGAAGGAATGCATTACTTGAAACACACTTCTGTTCAAGGTATGTTTTACCTTGTGGCTCTTAGGGCCTAAGCATACTTAAGCAATGATCCTGGAGCAGGCACATATAAGGCAACCTTTTTCTTCCTCCCACGATCTTACTCTCAGTTTGATCTTTATTAATTTTCGGGTGTTAAAAAGCACATCCTTTCTTCAAGGTGAAAGGTGTGTCTGAAAGACACTTCAAGGAGGAAAAAAAAATACAAGGAATTAAGTAATTAGATGTTACAAGTAGGCAGCGAGGACTGTTTAAATAGCAGTAACTTGCATAACTTATGTGTTTTTTTTTTTACTTTATGGATGCTGGAGTCATAAGGTCTGCCTTGATGCTTTTGAAATCAGTTCCAGATACAGAAGTGAGGGAAGGATCTCACAGTTAGGGTAAGTCACAGGTCTGTAACTTGCAGTTAGTTCTGTCACACTGACTGAAGCTGCTTAGTCTTGTAAATTTAGCAGCATTCACAGTTAATCTAACAATTAGAATTTGTTTTAAAATACATAGACTTTTTAACACCTAGATATCCCCTGTTACTTTGCTGAGAGTGAGGATGAACCAGATGGTGTGATTGTTGGGTACTGAGAGAACTGGTTAGTAACAGTGACTGAAAACGGGTAGTGTTTTTCAACTCACAGAACTTAAATTGTGCAGCCTTGTCTATAGCAACCCTTCCTGCAAAGGCAATTTCCGTGCAGTTGCTAGGAGAACCTCGGGTCAGCTGGTAGTGGCAGAGATGGAAAATTGGCCATTTCCAGCTTCTCTCCTGAGCCTCAGCTCTTCTGGGACTGTGGCAGTGTTAACCACAAGTGCCAATCTAAAACGCTTAAAAGGTGTGTGGTGATTATTTTTCAATTCTGACTGAGAGAATGAATGCAAGCTGGTGCTCTCAAGAGAATGTATTTATTAGCAGCCTCGAGAGCTAGCCTACTAGTAAATGACATCAAGAGCTTTCGGGAAGAGGGCTTTCTTCTTTGAGTAAGATGATTTTAGAGATCAGAATGTGTCTTAATAGTACTAGCAAACAAACGTGAAGTCTGTTTCTCTAGGTGTGCTTTGTCATCAGCATCTCCACTTTTCCTTGTACGGCTTTTAGCGACAAAACAGAACTTGAAATAAAAAATACTAGCAATAGTGGAAAGAATAGATGTGTCTGGTAATTGGATAATATGCAAATACTGAAGCAGTTTGGCGTACGCTGTCTTTGCATCTAGCACTTTTGCTATAAGCAATTCTTCACAAGAGGGGTTTGCCACTATAATTTGAGTCTAGAAGTCCTGTAGATTTGCAAAGGAGGGTCTCCTTGCTTTTAGAGTAACTGGTTGTGGAGGCAGTGTGTTCTTCACAAATTCACAATTTGTAAAGTAGCTTAGGTGTATTTCACCAGTAAAGTGAGAAACTTCTGTATTTATTCGTTTTCTCTTCTATTGCACTTGTAAACATGAAGGTAATTTCGGTGTCAAGAACAGAAAAGGCTAAATTTCTCACAGGTTTCCTTTTCTTTGTTAAGGTAGATGTTCTTTACAATGTGTATTCAAATGAAGAACTGAGGCAAGGTCTGGTAATTACTGATAACACAAGTACCAAGGTCCAGTTATGTACAGGTGTTCACTTAAAACTCTATGCTAAAGCAATCTCTACTGTTTTTCTGTCTTAATTGTCTTAAGCAAGGCAGACGTCAGTTGCTTTGAAACTCTGCATAGTGGTTCAGGTCTTTGAAAGATAATTTCTAATAACAAATAATAACAGGGGAGAACATTGCCAAAGTATAAAGGAAATTGTGAAATGTGGTTTATGGTTACTGATGTAATGTTAAATTTTGTTAGTAATGTCTACCTAGAAAAACTACTGATACTAGAAAAATTAGAAAAATTGGTGCTAGTACAGTCACAAAATGGACAGATGAAGACAAACTTTCATCATTTAACGTTTGTCCCCCCAGGAGTTTACGTAGGTGTGCAGAAGCAATTCCTAGCATGGGCAATATTGCAGTTAACCCTTGTCAGTGCTTTGCGTTAGCACACCTTCGTTATGGTGAAACACAGAGTTCCAAGTGGAATAGATTTTTGTCTGCACTGACAAGCCATAAAAATCCAGGTTTTCTTCACTCTGCCAGGAGTGCTAACGTATTCGTGGTGCAGTGGAGTGAAAGTCTGAGCTTGCAGACTGTAGGTTGACCACTGTGCTTGCTGGGGGAAAAATAAATCAACTTCAGTTGAGTTAGTTCAGTCCTGGTTTGTTAGGCTATTGGTGGCTGTTGTACTCAGAAGCCTGTTGGCTGTATCAAGGACAGCCAGCTCTTAGCATAGGGTCCAAATTTGCTTTTAAAACAGATTTCTCTCTCTTTATTGTTTTGTGCAGTGTTTTTTTCTTTCTTTTTTCTTCTGACCCTTTGTAATGCCTAAATATAGTCAATACTTGTCTTTGGGGATTTTCTCTGGGTTGCTGAGCAATAGATGCATAGATGCAAAGTCAACTCTCACCCTGCAAGGTCTATTAGCTGGTGCTTATTACTGTGCCTCCAAACCAGCGATGCTTGCGGGTCCCAGCTGGGCTGAGGAGGCAGCACAGCTGCTCTCACGCTCCATGCAGAATTAGTTTCCACCCAGAGCTGGTTCTGCACAGGGCAGACGTGTGTGCTGTGGTACTGCTCTGCCGTGCAGTTCTGGGTGTGTCACAGAGATGCTGCTTTGTGTGAGCTGCTCGCACTGTCTTTTCACTGGGCTTTTTGCAGGAGGTGGGGGAAGCAAGAGGAAGCACAAGCCCTGGGCCCTGGGTAGCTCTGCATCACTGCTGAGCACTGGGCTACGCTGGGCCTGGGCCAGGAGGAAGGTTGGTTGAGGAAGTTCTGGTTCTGACTCTCCCTGGTGTTAAGGGCAGTGGCTCTGAGCTGACTCTGCTTGGGTGGGTCCCAGGCTTTGTTGCAAGGGATAATGCTGCTATAGCTCAGTCTGCCTTTGTCCTAGGTAATGGAAGTCTGTTCTTTGTATTGATTCAGTCTGCAAACAGTGGGCTGTATGAAAGTGGGTCCCGAGTTGACTGAGTTATCCACTCTTAGGTACTGCAGCTGCTGTAACTCTTTTTCTCTTCTATGTTTGGAGAAAGCAAAACAAACTTTGCACTGTGGTGTCTCTTTTTCATCCTGATAGAGTTAGAAAGGAATAATATCTTAACAGGGGAGCCTAGCATTCATTCCCATAGCTCTATAAAACTATCTGGTGTGAAATACGTACTTTAGCACATTTCCAATTAAATTAATCTGCTTCCAGTATACTCAAAAGCTTTTTTTTTTTTTAAAAAAAAAAAAAGGCAGGAAAGGCAAATCCTCAGACTTTCAGTGAAGTATCTCCTAGTCCAGAGTTTGAGTCACAGGTAAAACTGTTTAAATAAAACATTTGTGGGACCCAGAGTACTGATTAGTTAAAATTAAATGCAGCTGGTGCCTCCCTTGTAGTCCCAGGCGTTTGTGATTGAGGCTGGAGTGCACGTGCCCTTTGCCTGCTCACCTGCTGGCCTTCATGAAATTTCTTATCAAGATGGTAAGGTTCGGAGTTGTCTCATTGCCTGGAATAAGGACTGTGACACTCATAGGGTAAGTGTGCTTATCTGGAAGGTCCATGTGTTTGGGTAGATGCCCTTAAAGAGCCTGGCCAGACATAGGACTTGAGAGTTTGTCTCAAGGATAGATGCTTGAGAATTGCTTAGAGAGAAGAAAAGTTAAACAAGGTGTGTTAGCTTACAGAGGGGCTTACTGCACTGAATGGTGACCTGATTTGGTGAAGAGGCTTTATGCACGGGGGGTTCGTTATCTCAGTCTGAGTCTGCCCCACAGCCCCACTAGGAAGGAGGAGAGTGGCAGCTCTGAGATGCAGCCAGTCTAAGCTCTGGGGTGCAGACATCTTTTCCTGCTTCTGCATTTACCTGCATGGTGTTTAGATAATGCCTGTGTTGAGCATCTGTTTTCCTTGTTTTCTTTCCTTATGGCAGCATTTCAAACTAAACCAGGTAAGTCTAATTGTGTACCCTTTACTAGGACGTTGTAATTAGACATTAGATACTATAGTTTCTTTTAGTGACTGTGACAAAAGCTTATGCAAAGTAGACCTAAAGCAACAAAGCTGTGTTAGATTTGAACTATACTTTATGCTGTTAATTGAGTTTTCCTTACTTTTTTTTCTAAACTTCAGAAGTTGGATTTTCCTTGTGTGCCCTGGCAAATTATTCTAGTGGCTAGGAGGATGCAAATCTTAGTCTAGTATCAAATAACAGCTACTTGATCTAGCAGGAAAAAAAGCAAAAGATGAAAAGAAGTTTGAAGTCTTTGTAATTTAGGTTGAGCAAGTTGTTGCTTCATTTTTTGTTATGTATTTCAGAAGTCAATTGTCCTGAGTGTAAGAGCTCAATATGTGTGTTTATGTTGAGGGGGAAGGTTGGGCAGGATGGCATTGTGACGTTACAAAGCTTGTTTTAGAACATGAGTGCTGGAACTCTGGGCAAAGCTTCAGCGATAAATGTGGAGGTGAGTGTGCTGCTGGTAGCTCTGCCCCTTCTTCTGTCACACATCCCTTCTGTCTTTTGCAGCGTCCTGTGCTCAGCTCTCTTCTTAGCATAGCTAGTAGTCAGGGTAGTCCCAGTGATGGAGATCGGCATCGATGTTCCTTCTTGTGTATACGTGATCTTACTTCTGGTTTGCCATATTGCATATTGAGGTCACATAGCTGTTAGGAGGAACCTGTGGCCGTAACTAGACCTTTATTACCTCTGAGCTTCTCAGTTGCTAATATTTGCTGATTTTGCTATTAATTGCTTGGTCCCAGGCGTAAGTACGGTAGAAGCAATGTTAAGCCTAAAGCTAATCTGGGCTGCACGCAAATAGAAGTACCTTCTTTCTCTTTCCCTCGTGGGCTCCTGTTTACCCTCTAATCCAATTAGTTGGGTGCACAAGTAAACGTGTAACCCACTATAATTTCAGATGACGCAGCTAAATGTTAGGAGTGGTAGATACCTTTATGTAACTC
Organism: Gallus gallus; assembly: GCF_016699485.2. Lineage (NCBI taxonomy): Eukaryota > Metazoa > Chordata > Aves > Galliformes > Phasianidae > Gallus > Gallus gallus. The sequence goes on from NC_052536.1 coordinate 25,744,787, forward strand.
TGTGGAACTTGTGATTATGGTGATGCTTGTGACAGAAATAGTGGGACTGCGCTTCATTATTTATTCGTTACATGTTTGTATTATGGCAGTCAGGGGACTCCTCAATGAAGAGCAAAGAAAGAATTGATTACTCTCTCTCTCTCTCTCTCTCTCTATATATATATATATGCTTCATTTTCGAATGAGTAACGTAAGAAACCTTAATAAATGAGCTCCGGAGTACGTCCTTTAGTTTTCTCATTAGCTTCTGTGGCTGTTGCAGGAGCTTCCAAAATGTGAAGCAAACGTGAAAATCTGTGGAGTGTTCCTGTTAAAAATATTGCATTTTCTGAATGTGGTAGAATGTGAAGGAGAGAAAGCAGGATATAAAATCAAGTGTTTCTGTACTGTGGATCTGACTGAATTGTGCGAGTCGAGACTTGTTCCTTTCTCTCTACCAAACACGAGCTGGTGTATATTTATTTGAAATAATGCATAGGTTATGTTTCCAGTTAGTCTATTTTAAGTTGTTTAGATTAACTTCCCTTCAAGTAGTTCTTAGGAAGATGGAATTTAGTGCTGCGTTGGAATGTTTAAACATGCTCATTTTTTCCAAAGAAGCTGAAAAACCTATTGCACTTAACTGCTATTTAGTGCAAAGTGCTGTCCAAACTTTTGGAAAGGAAGCCAGAAACAGCAAACCAGGATCTTCTAAAGAATATTCCATTCCATACATCTGAAAGCAGTTTATGAAAAATGTTGTTAGAAACCTCAGATGGCACCCTTCGGTTTAAAGGGATAGTAAAGTGACTCATGCTTTAGAAACGAAAAAGTAATCTATAGTGCTTTTTGTCTCAGAATAGGAGAAGGGGTTGACTCTGGATATAAAGTGCTGACCTTTATTGCGTTTGCATTAGGCAGAATTATTAACATTGTATTGTAGAGGCTGTGGCACGTTCTTGGCAAGCTGGTACATTCCTCTCTTTCTCTGTAGCTTCCTCCCACTCGGGAGCTTTTGTCTCCCTCCATCTGCATTTTGGAGACAGAAATGCTGTATGCATGCCGACCTCTGAAACTGTAACTTGAGTTTGGGTTTGACGTAAAGCTAAATTGTTACCATAAATTCAGACTACAGAAATAGGCAGAATTAGAGAGCTCTGTTTTCGTATTTAAATGAGAACAAATATAGTGGAGTTGTGGGATCAGCCTCTAGGAAGTGAACTGCCCAGACCTTTAGTAACCATTACCCAGCAGAGCTGAGAAACATTTGCTGTGCCAGATGAGCGTGCTGCTTGGGGTGTGGGTGCTGCTTTTCTCCATCCAGAGAGGGTGATAGGAAAGATGGTGTTGATACATATATATACACATATAGATATATGTGTATATCTATACATATATATAATTTATTTATATAGATATATATAAAGAAACCGTTAAAAAAAACTACAGAGATGTGTATATAAACCACTTATACCAATACAGGTGTGTGATAGCAATGCAAACCACTATGAGGCTCTGTTTTTAGCAAATAGGAACTTAGTCTGTGTTATTAATAAAAGATCTTAGTCTGTTGCATGAGGTTTTTGTGGAAGAACAATGGAATCCTTAGTTTGTTAATGTACGCTGTCCTTGTCAAACCTATTGCTGTGGGACCACCGTACCTGAAAATAAAGATGGTTGTGTGCCATGAGCTGGAGGATTCTTGTTAGCGTTGTGGTATTCAGAACCCCAGTAATGAGGAACGAGAATGCTCTGCATGCTGCAGACACGAGGTCTTGTGTGAACAGCTTTGGAATTTTGTGTGTGGTTGTTTCTAAAACAGATAGTAGCTCTTCCCCTCTCACTCTGTTTGTATGTAAACATACAGAGTAATTTAAAAGCTTGATTCATCTTGGGCTGCTTTTAATTTATTTTTTGAAAGGTATGTGAAAAGTAAAGTTCTCCTTTAAATAGATATTAAAGTGGTTTAGGGCTAGTGTTTAAGCAAGCATTTTTTGATAAAGCAAGAATGAATTTGTTTTTAAAGGCATTTTCCTATGGAGTTTAACACAAGGCCGAAAATTTGCGTCTCTGGGGTGAGAACTGAGAAAAGGAGGGGGAAAACAAAAACCCCCACAATCAGAATAAATCAACTGAATTTTCATTGCCTAATAGTTTAAAATCAGTAATATTTTCTTATTCTCTGGAAGTTTTATGTAGTGCTAACAATAGAGAGTGGGTCTAATTCTCATTAAAAGAAAACAGAAAATGTCCCCTCTGAAGCAAGGAGAGGTGTTCTTCCCTTCTGTATGCTGCTGTTTGTCAGGTTTTGTGTCTATGGTCTTACAGGACAGAAGACCATTGTGTAACACATCCTGCAGTTCTTGGACCTGTGTGCACACAGCAGCACTGAATCACAAGCAGTTACTTTCAAAATGAGTAAACTAGATATTCCTTAGGAAAAAGGGGGGAAGAAAGGTTGCATGCATCCCCATGGAGCAAGGTTTCTGGCTATCGCTGTTCTCTTAGTCACTGGAAATTCTTGTCCATGAATGTCTTTATAGTTGGAGCTATTATCCCTAGTTACAAAACTTCTGAAACACAAAGCAGCTGGTAAGTTGATAACGAAAGGCATCTGGCAGCCTTCAGACATACCTTCTTAAGTGATGGCAGGCATTTAAAAAAAAAAAAAAAAAGGGAGGGTGGGAGTTGATAAATGTTTTCTGAGATTGACTTGGAAGTTCAGTGATGCTTAAGTGGAGTTCAGCCCCAGTGGAGGAGTGTTGCATCATGCTGGCTCTTGCTACTTGCCAAAACTATTGGTGTAGCCGAAGGGTTTCGTGTACTCAGCTATCGCATAACCCTTTTAGCTGCATTGAGTTCATGTGTTTAATGATACACTAGCATTATGGCTTTTCCATCTAATCCACTGTCACAGTCTATGCTGACTAACCACTGTTTCCGTTTTCTGCTTTTTACATACTTAGAGAGGCTGTAGTGAACTTGAAGTCATTGGGTTTTCTTACAGAATGGACTAAACGCTTTGTTCACTTCAGTACAGCTGGGTAAGGGAAGCTTTCCTTGGGCATGTCTTGCTTTCTTTTGTCCATGTGGGCAAACCAGTTTTTCTTGTTCATTGGTAACCAGCATAATGTGAGATGCGTGTTTTTGCGTTGTAGTTCCTTCTTTTTTATTTGCAATCAGTGTTTTGGGGGAATTGTTTCAATGTTCTCCTTTCCAAGCTTATATTGGTCTTGACATTTCAAACTGTGAAAATAATGAAGCCAGCATATGCTCAAGGAAAGCTAGCAAAAAATTCCAGTATTTGGCAGACAAAGACCTGTTGTGCATACCAGTTGTAGTACTCATGTTCAGCGTAACATTTAGTAGCATTGTTCTGGTTGTACCGATTATTTCTGAAAGCACAATGTCTGTAAGCCCTCTGAGAAATTGGTCCGGCACGGCTTCCTGTCAGTGCTCAGGAGAGCTGGGTTGAGCTTGTTGCTGACTTTCACCCTGAAGACTGTCCTGTGATATTTCTAGGTCTGGAGAGAGATTCCTTATTAAGGGAGTATTTCTATTCCTTATATAGACGGATACCTGCAAGACCGAGTAAGAAACTATTGGTAGAGCCGTCAGCCATTGAGCTCAGTTCTGGTTTTTGGGAATACTGAAGTTAAGAATAAATAGCAGGAAAAGGATTCCCCAAACTGAAGGTCCTTTGATTTTTCTCCAGGCCCGTGCAGCATAAAGAAATCGTACAGAACATTTTATTTTTGTTGTTGATAATTGTCAGCAGTGGCCATTAAGTAGGGTGAGATCTGATAACAGATGTGGAGATTTTATTTGGGAAAGAGATGCGAACCATTTCATAGCATTACAGCATGGAAAAGATCATTTATGCTGGTTAATCCGGCCTTTGCAGTTTTGTAAGCTAAATGCTGTTGCCTTAGATGTCCAAGCAGGACTGGGTGGAGCTGTCTCATGGGCAGTGTCTGTCCTGTGGATCACTGGTAAAAAAAGGCATTCTGCTTCACTGTGCTGAAGCCTTTTCTAAATGGATGTTTTGCTGAGGAACTGCTGCAACTCCAGTAGAGCTGTGCATCTGCTTAACTGCTGAGTGCTGCTCGCTTCTGGAGGAAGAGAGTTTGTCTGAAAATCTTTTTAATAAAGTGCTTCTTGTTAGTGAATAGCGCTTTTCCCTTGGATGTGTATGGAACGTGCTTTTAGTGGTACAAATGAATCTGCTTTCTGTGCTCTGCCTTTTTTAGCCATAGGAAATACTGGGTGTTGCGATCCATAGTCGTGTTTCAAGTCAGATTTTCAAATGCTTGATCAGAATGATGTTGATATGAACATAATTTTGAGTGTACTGGTCATTAGGTAGGCTTGAGATGTTCTTGGTTTCATGTTAGTACCTGGATCTTCACTTGTTGTATCAGGTAATGTTTGTGTTTTTTGAATGCATGATAACAAATGGGATTGGTGCAAATCTCTTCATTCACTTTAAGTGATACTAATTTATGTAGAACCTCATTTTTCTTCTTTACTCGTTTGTTTTTGGCATCTATTTTGAATATGAGCTCAAAGAAATTGTGCAGATAATGATGCATTTTCACTGGTAGAAATGTTTGCTCAAACATAACTTAATGTATTCGCTAGCACACTCAAGCAGGTACAAAAAATCGCTAAATTGTTTCTGAGGGTACCACTCCCAGCCTTTGTTCATCTGGCATGCTACTTCCAGTCATCTGGTTGTGGAAACTGGTTGAAGATGGAACAGCTGCATGCTGGCTGTTTCAGTTGTAGTGTGGTTTAGGGTCAAACACGAATAGCAATGCTTAAGTTGGAAATAGGGAGGACTGCACTGAACTGATTGTAATTGTAAATATGTTAGAGTTTTACCTAGAGCGCTGAGCCAAGAAGGTTGCTTGTTTTGGAACAGAGTTAATTAAAGTTTTGTTCAAAGGCTTTTTTTGGTTAGCTTGTTAAATGTGTTTGGGAGATGCTGATTTGTAGGAAACCAGTTAAAGATGCACTGTCCTTTCTCCTTTTTTTTTTCTTTGCCTTTTTTGTTGCTGTTTTTGTTGGCCTTTAAATTCCTTGTGCCTTTAACAAAGACCATAATACTCACAGGTAAAGGTTTGTCCAGGGGAGCAGTAACAGTTTGGCCCAGCATGTTCCTACTTACAGGAGGAAGGTGAGCTGTAGCAGAGGAGTATGCGTGTTGTGTTGATTGCTGAAAGACATGTGCACATGTGTAGATGGGCTGCTTGTGAGCTTGAGAGAGGAAAGCTTCTGGTGTGGAGTTCTGTAGCCACTGATTGCTACCCTGAGAATTAGCTTCTGATACGTGGCACTTTCTATCAGCCTTTGTCAGAGGCTTGCTGAAAATGCAACTACTTTTATCATCTTTAAACAATGCAGCTAAATGTAGTTGACAAGTTCTGATGGATGGCTAAAATATATTTGGATATTTTTTTGTCCTACTTAGGAGGTTCAAAATTTATTTCAAGAGACTAAAATCTGGGAATAGGTTCTTTTCTATAATTGTAAAGATGTTCTCATCTTTAACCGTCTTGACAGATATTAACAATTAATATCAGCTATCTTGTGTGTTGCTGCAGTGCTCACTGCTGTTGTTTTTTCACACTTCCTTGTTTGAATGACCTTATCCTAAATCAGGGGTCACAAGTTGTTCTTAGAACTGCTCCTGACACCCTTTAAATGTAAGTGCAACATTTACTACCCTCTGGCATAGAAGCTGGCTTCTCCATGTGCACGTTAGTAGTTTGGTCATTTGCTCTTTACAATCAGAGCTCTTTAATGCATACTGTCCAGACCTACTGAGTTGTTTGTGTTATTTGTTCCAACATTACACCTCCTGACGTGATGATGCTGTGCCCTAGAAACGTGGGGCAGGCTGTAAGTTGTGAGCTGATAGTGAGTGATATAGGTTGGATGACAGTAGCTAAGATGCAAGAGCTGTGTGTTCTGAAATATCAACATATGTAACCATGGGGATGCATCATTTCAGTTTCCTGAAAGTAAGAATTCACTTTCATCACAGTTATAAACAGGGAAGTTGTGCTGCTGTTGAGGAGACAGCTGTCTCCCTGTCTGATCACGTTCATTCCGGTGTGTATCACAGCTGTCAATCAGGCTCTCTATTTTTGACTGCAGGAGCAAACTTAGCCATCATTAGCATGAGTCTTGTGTTGTAAGGTTAAGCGGGGGAGAGAGACAATTTGCGGCTAATTCTAAACAGTTGGTTAAGGCTTCCTTGCTTTGTATTGCATTTAAAAGGTTAAATGCACCAATTAAGGAGGTTTTCAGGAAGAAATATCCTTTCCCGGATTTTGTTCTTTTTGAATCTGAATTTAGCTGCCCCTCCTACTTGTGCACCTGGGAGGAGTGGTAGTGATGTGGAAAAGGTGTGGTTGGCAATAACTTTGGACGTCCATGTTCAGGTAACTGTTGTGTTGTGTTGCTGCAGGTTATTGAAGGGAAAGAAGCGTGACTCATGTTGAGTAATGTCATGCTGACACCCCCTGCCAAGAGGTCTGTGGGCAGATGATAAAGGGACACTTTCTGGGGTTGGGGATGCTAGAGCAAGACTTGCTTTTGTGCTTCTATCACACTGTCCTAATTACAAATCTGACTTAAGCTTCTTGCAGATGCTGCATTATGTCCTCAGAAAAAAAATGCAAGTACTTTTGCCACTTTTTTCCTGTCCTCTTGTGACGGATGTATACAGTGTGGTTGGAAGAGCCAAATGCATCGATGCTTTGGCATACAAGAGCTGCTCCAGAAACATCTCATATTTTATTATGTTGGCCCAGTACATTGAAGGCAGATGTAGGTGGTATGGCAGTAGTTGTTGAACGCTCCCACAAATATTCCATTATATTTTGTTGCCGTGTGACAGATGGCACCTCCACTGGTGCAGTATCAAATAGGGTTATTGTGCTCTTTCTATCTGTTGTAGTTTCCATGGAAACAAATAGGGGGCATTACTTTTGGAGTGACCTACATAAGGAAGGCAACCCTAAGCAATAGTTAACTTAAAATAGAAACTAGTACACAAGATAGTAAGACTATATTATGTTAGTGCCTGGAGGCATCCATTTAGATGAAATGTGAGGTGAAATAATCCTCTTCAAACCAAGCAGTCAGTTGTGGATCAGAAGAGGTCACTGAAGTAGAGTGAAAGTATGTGTATATCTGGAGGACCATACGAGCACTTAAGACTAGATTTACTTAATGCGAAAGTATTCTAAAACATGCATGGCAGTCTAACTTCATGTTTATTTTCCAAAATATTCTAAGATCACCCAAGGAAGAGCCTTAGGTAGTGATTTTGAAATGCATTTGACCTAGCAGTGCTGCTGATAAAAGCAGTTCTCTGTTCAGCACCCTTGTACTAAGCCAGCACAGAGCTACTTTTTAGCTGGACGGTGTTCCTTTTCATTTCCACTGTGCAGCCACACCAATGGCACAGCTGCTAGTACATAGAAGTGGTACGGGTAGAAACTAACAGCTGAAATGAAGAATGAGTACTGTTTTCACAGAGGTGAACCTGATTTAAAGGTATGTTATACTGCAGTCATTTGGAGAACAGAGTTGGGTGAACATTTTACATCCCAACTTTGTTCCACTGAATGTTTAATAGCCGAGGAAGAAGAGCAGAGTGCCAATGATGGTGTCTTCGCCTCCTAGATTGGATTGCAGAGTCTTTTATAATTCATAATTTTGTGCTAGCAGTTAATTTGTTTCAGTATTTAAAAGGCTCATGTAGAATGCAAACTCCTTGCTTGCTATTTTTCTCGCTAAAGTAGCATCAGAATTGTCATTTTTACTGGATTCCTGGAGCAGAACTTAAAATTATACTGGGTCAGTAATTGCTTTTATTCAGTTCTGAATCGGTGCTATAAAACTCTATTGTTCTGCGAACTGCCAGCAGTGACATAGGGGAAGTATCAAGATGCTGTCCAGGTATGCAGAGAAAGGGCTAGGAAAGTCAGAGCCCACTAAGCTGAGCCTGGAAAGGGGCACACTGCACCAAGATGGGCTGCTACAAGTCTATCAGCACTCAAAGGAAGACTATGGGAAATGTAGGACTCTCTTTTTGCCTTGGTCTTTACTTTTAAGATTTGCCTTCAGGAATCTCAGGCCTCTGCTAGTGTGAAAGCCTAGAGCAGTGAAGACAGCCTTGGTAAAGAAGGATCGGGTAAGGGACCATTTGAACAAATTATGCAAGTCCATGGAACCTGGACCTAGAGAGTTGAGATAGCTCTCTGGTGTCATCTGGTGTCATTGCAAACCTATTCTTGACTACCTTTGGAACATCATGGCAATAGGTTAAGATTTCTGAAGTCTGGAAAAAATCAAATGTTGGTCTTCTTTCCAAGAAAGACGGTTATTTTTATTTTCAAGGGAGAGTTTGGAGGCTTACTGGCTGATTGGCCTCCCTTTGCTTTAGCAGGAGTGGTGGGACCAGACAATCTCTGGAGGCCCCTTCCAATGTGAACCATTCTGTGATCTGTGGGAAAATGATGGAAGGAGGTGTTCTGGAAACAGTTTCAAAACCTATTAAGGTCTAGAAGGTGGTTAAGAGTAGTCTGCATGGGTTTATGAAGGGGGAATTGTGCTTGGCCAGCCTTGCGATGACTAGGTTGTGCGTGTGGAGAGAATGGCTAATGCTCTGATTTTAACATTGACTTGTGATATTTTCTGCCATAGTGCCCTTGTTGATAAACTGCTGAAGTAGAGGCTAGGTAAGTAGTGAGGTAGATTGCAAGCAGACTGAGCTGCTGTGCTCAGGGAGTTACAACTGCTGGTGTCAAGTCCAACCAGAGGCCTGGGACTACTGGTGTTAACCTAGAAGTTCCTAGTAGAGCATGGGCTGTTGAACATCCTTAGTAATGGTGTAAGCAATGGGACAGAATGCACCCTCAGCAAGTTTGCAGATAATACAAAATTTGGAGGAATGGATGACACAACAGATGGTTGTCTTGCCATTCAGAAGGACCTTGACAAGCTGAAGGAATGGGTTGACAGGAAGCTTATGTTCATCAAGCCTCGGCAAGCAAATCTACTAGCAGGTGCCTGCATACCAGCACTGTCATCCCTGTACTTCACTGTTCTTACCGTTGCCTGCTGTTGGCAGACTGCTTGTACTCAGACTTGGACAACATAGAGCCATTTAAACATGGTGACTAGACTAAAAATGTGCAAAGCTGTTTGTAGAGGACTATCAAAATCCTAAAGAAAAATGTGATAATAGAGCATTTATTTAAGGGTATTTTGAAGTGTTAAGGAAATAATTTTCTCAGCTCTTAAACAATTATTAAAATGAAATGATGCTAAAGTTCAGTAAATGAAGGAATGTGTAAGTACCCAGTGCCCATCTTACGTACAGATTTGCAAGCTGAAAATTCTGCAGGGTTGCTGCTGTCTGGCTCTGTGTTGCTGAACCCACAGTAGATTTTGCTATCTTGGTGCAATCAGCCCTGCTGCCACAGCCTTCGTGTAGTTTTTAAGTTACTCTTCTGTGAAAATAAAATACTTTTTCAGAATAGTTTAAGTCTTCAGAACTTAACTTCAGAACTGTTGCCACTCTGCATTTTAGTTTAAGCACATCTTTTTGAGTTCAGATGTTCACAAAGTCTTGGTCTGCCATTCTCATCTTTTGAAATATTTTGGCTAACAATTGCATGAAAAGTTGATTACGAAAAGACAAAGCACTTAAGTGTGAAGACTAAGAGAAGGCTAAATCATCCGTGAATAAGGAAATAGCTGTAACAGAACTGTTGGTATTTATGTAAAGCGTCCCGTAAGTGACTGTATTAAGCATTTGATAAAAGACATTGCAAGCAAATGGAAGGGTTTGGAGAGGGTGACCTGGATTAATTTTCACATCTAACTTGCATAATAACAAAAGTCTGTGTGAGTTCTGGGACATTTTCACAAATTGTAAGGTTATATTGTGATCACGCTTGAAGGAAGAAGTTCTATTGCATCACTGCTGAACCAGATCTGAGAAGCAGCTAATAGCTCACAAGCTTCCAGAGAAAAAAATGGAATAGGCAATGAATGATGCTCAAAAAGTCCAATGTATTGTGTGTCTGCTCGTTTGTTGTGCATCTTAATCGCAGTCTGAGAGTGTGATGTCTTTCCATTGCTTTGTTCTTTAAGGAACAGTGTTACGTGACTGGAAAAACATCCCAAAACTTTAATTCTAGGTAGTCTCTGGAATGGAGACTCATCCACATAGTTAAGTCAAAACAACAGTACCAGAAAAACAGCTTGTCTTATGTGTTTAGGCAAAAAGAAATGTCAGCTCACTGCCACTAGTACTTGAAGGTGTTCATCTATACCCAGAACACCTTTGTAGGCTTTGTGGATATCTTTTTACTTATGGCTGCCTGGCAGATTTATTACAGGTGAGAGTGGATTTTAATGGTGCATCAGTGTTAAACATCCACTTGTATTCAATTAGGTGATGAAGTTGCGCAGTGTGGTGTGTTTATATGAGAAGGCAGAAGCAAGGCTTGCTGGAGATGTATAAAACAATTATATCTCCATTAGCATGTTGGATCTTAAAATAATGTTCCATGGACTGCGTGGATTCGAAGGCACTGTTTTACAGCCACATTTAAAGGCACTTCTCAAGCTAATTTAAAATCTGGACTTCTGAAGACTTAAATATACTGCAGCATTTTCTGTTGACAAATATACTTAAGTGTCTATACAAATCATATTGCAATCAATTGCAATCAGTTTGGCGATTTCTTAGATAATCCTTGTCTGGAGGAATGTGTGAATGGAAAGAGGTTCCTGTTTTAATCCTAGTAATGTAAGCTGGAATGTGTGCTGTCTGCTGGAGTGTTATTTGAAGTGGATGCCAGAAATTCTTACGATAAAATCGGCGATAATCATTGCGCCAATTTAAGGAGATGTCAGTTCCACCCGAAAAGACAATCTGGAGACATTGATCCAAGTAGAGACACTGTGTTGGTCCTGCAATACCTCTCACTTAAGCAGAGTTTGGGTACGTGAATGTCAGAAGGCGGTCTGACTGTGTGACCTTCATTTTGTTGGTTTTTTTTTCTGTGGAATTGATCTTTGAATTTTGAGATGCTCTTGGCAAGGAATTGATAAGAAAAATATTTATACAGTTGCAGCTGTATGGTTCTTACTCACAAAGGTACTTGATTCCAGATGTCCAGATCCAAGCAGGAATGAAATAGGGTTGATTTTATTATTGAAGGCATTGCAGTCAGTCAACTCCCCAGTACGTGCAGCAGAATGGCTGCTGGGTGCTTTGCTGAACAGGCTGAAGTTATAGTATAGTTAACTAGATCTTTAGAGATGTGTTTTTTGTTTTATTTTTTTCATTTAAAATAGGAATAATTATAGCAGTGCTGTGTGTGAACCCTATAGCATCACGTGGCAAGTGGGTCAGCAGTCCAGAAGGTGATAAAAATTGAATGGAAGGTTTTTGACAAACTTTGTTCAACCTGAAATTGGTCCTAAATTTTGCCCTTGGATCTTGCTGAGTACAGTTTAAACTGAACCCAAAGTGTAATGAGAGCAAAACAGTGTTCTAACAACTCTTTGAAGAGGTGATTTTTCTGTTGCTGTAAGTTTGCACAAAGCTGATGTAGTGGCTTGTACTTCAGCTGCATTTTCTGAACACTTCATGTATCAGTCTTTTCTGCATATTGACCTTTTATCACTATTGACAGTAGCATTTGTAAATGTAGCAATCTTAGTTTCTGAAAAGCAGATCTTTAATCCTCCTTTTCTTTAAAGAGTATATATTTTGTGAGAAATTTAACTGGAATCTATAAATATTGGCATCTGATTTATTCAGTCTAGATTATGTGATTTGCTTTATCATCGTCTGAAAAGTACAGTATATAAGTGCACTTCACAGTTTGAATTAGGCTTTATTATATGCAAGCTCAAGTTTGACTTAGTAAATTGTCTCTGTTTTGCTGTCGTTTCCAAATGTTCTCTGTTATCTGATAAAATGATAATGTCTGTCAAAAATTCATAGCTGTTATTTTAATCTGACTTGAGAAAAGACAGAAAGAGTTCTATTACATTCATTTAAAAAAAAACTTGGACTGGAAAAAATATAGACTGTTTGTGGTCTCATCTACAGCTTTTTTCCTTCCCCATCTCAGTTTCAAATGCAGCTATCTAGAAATGCAAAGGCATTGCTGACACTCGATGATTGAACTAAATACAAGAGCAGGCTCATCCAACCGTTTCACTCAAGTAAACATTTTCAAGGGCTTAGCACTAAAACAAATCTCACTGAATGAGGCTTTTATGTGGTTTTCAGTAGAAGTTTTCCTAAGAGATGATTGTTAAGTTGCACGTTTGCTCAATGCTGACCATTTGCATAAACTTTGAGGAAAAACATGGAGATAAGTGCTCCATCTTGGGGAGAAATAGTAACTAAATATCAAGGTTAACAATTAAAAATAAATACATTAAAAGCACAGTAAAACTCTGTGTAACATAGGCAGTCAGGTAGCTGGGGCAAGTCTTTTTGTCAAGTGTATACTTGAGAAGATAGAATTTTGACCAGTAAAACAGTAATTTTCTTTAGGGGTAGGAACTGTTAAGCTCCCTTAGGAGCTCTGCGCTTTGTTACTGACCTGCTGAGCAGCTTGTTCTCTCTGGATTTGGTGGCAGTCCTCAGGAACAGGGAAAATGAGCCTACTTGTTCCTTATGTTGTAGTCAACTCTAGGCAGGTTTGGGGGCCTGGTGCTAAAGACAAACAAAACCCTTAAAAAGCTATAAGAGCATCAGACATCGTTATCTTTCCTAAGCAAATGAATGCAGTTTTCTTAGTGAACAGGCCTGGGTTATATTCTGATATATTCTAATTTTCTATATTGGAAGAAATAGCAAATATTTTGTTCTGGTAAGCCAGTTTCAGGAAACGTTACTTCAGAACGGAGTGGATACGCAAGTGAAAGCTTTCACACAAGAACATCTACAGAGCTTAACAAATTCACTGCTTCTAGTTTCTTGGAGCTGATGTGTTCACTGGGTTTTCTGAAGTGGGCTGTACTTGTTTGGGAAGGCTTCCATGTTCTTGGGCAATAATTTTTATAGGTATATATTTTGAAAACTGAGTAAGTAACTAGTAAAACTGCATTTAGTATCCTGATCTCCAAATTTGAGTGCTTGTTACTGCTTTCCTGACAGGATGTTTTGAAGGACAGTGTGTCCCTCCCTTTGGGTCAAGGCAGGACAGGGAACGGATCTTCATCCTTAAGAACTGGAGCCATTTTAAACAATGATGCACCTTTGATATGTGCTTGTCTGAAGAGGAGAGCGGTATCAGCTAGGACATTTCCTCATATTGTTGTTTACTCAGAAACACGTCACTCTGAAGGCCTCAAATCTTTACAAAGTCCATGTTGCAATCTGGATCGTGTGCAGAGCTGTAATTTGTGAAAGCTTGATTTCTTGCAGACCTTTGTACAAGTCAGTTTCAAACTCTACCCTTGCTTTACAGCTGTAGTTTAGCAGGCTGATTTACACAGCCATTTTAGAAGTAGCAAGATTAATGTTGATTTTTTTTTTCCAATCACAGCTAACATCTCTCACATCTACATAGATTACTAGTAAACAGCCTTGTAGTAGAATTAGAGCTTTTGTATATTTTGCTTTTAAGGATAATATTTTCTGCTGAAACTCTTACTACGAATTTACTGCTGCTGAGCACCTCCTGTCTTATCTTCATGGGGGGGTGTGTTGGTGCTAGGCAGGCACTGCTGCTGGATTACGTGGATTACTGCTGTTTATTGCATTGGTTTCTCAGTTTGCAGGAGTGTTGCTAGTTTAATTTCAGTGACGTGGATGTAGCATTTCAAGAACTGCTGGACACAGAGAATGCAGGCAGTAAGTATTGTGCCAGCTAACGAACATCAGATGTATTTGCTCACAGATCTGCATGCTGCTTTCTGAACCAACAGTTGAATGGCTTTTCCTACGTGTAACGTTCTGCTTTGGGGCTATTAGATTAGAAAGCCTGTCCTGAAGCTGTTTTCCAAAAAAGCTGGATCCCATTTTGCCTGTGGCATACAGTAGTCTTTCAGATAATGAGAAGAAACCGTCTTTGTGAATTAAAATGAAATGACAAAGCTTTGTGAGGAATTGTTGTGCTATGGTTTTTATTTCCCCCTCAAAATCTGTATGTAATTCTGAGAGCTGATTACAATTAAAAGAGCTGTAAGAGTATATAATTGTATTTGGATAAGTGCTTGGCTCTTTTGGGAGTGGTGTTGTGATTGAATATCAGTTTTCATAAGAGGTTAGGGTTTTCTTGGAGGGGGGGGATTGGGGGGGAGGGGTGGAAAAGCCTGCTGTACTCAAAAAAACAATTATGCCCTTTGAAGCATAAAACCATTGATGTAAAGCTATCAACTCCCTTCAGAACAGAGTTTTAAGTATTGATGCTTACCAGAAATTTAGGATTTAATTGAATTGCTGACTTTGAGAAAGCTGTGTGCAGCCTAAGCTGAATTTATAGAATTGTAATAGAAAAGTGATGGAGAAGCTAATAACGGCTAGTAATTTCAGCTGGAATTGTTATGAATTTGCAAGTAATTCTAAGTAAATGAGAAATTCTTTTGGTGCTCTCATGGCTGCTGTAAAGCAAACCTTTAACCTTTCAAGGGATGTAGGAGGACGGCAGAGGGAGCCCCGCGTGGTGGGGTGTGCAATGATTAGAATTGCATTTAATATTTGCAGCGTAGTGGTGTGTTGGCTGCTGGCATGGGAACTTTCTATGAGTACTTTCAGAGAGATGGGGAAGGGGGGGGGGTTATAACTGTGACCTTCCTGCTGAGTTTTTAATTTTGGTTTGTACAGAAATGAAGAGGGTGGTTGTCCACAACTGAGCCTTTCTGAATATAACGGTGATGTTGTCTTTCACCTGCTGGATTGATACCATTTCAATTCATTTATTTATTTCAGCTAGGAATTGCTTTCTATTCTCTACTATTTTTAATGGAAAGGAAAGCGGAGCTGAGAAGAAATACATTTTCTTGTGCTCTGAGCGTGTGTGGAGGCCCTATATTCTGCACCTCATCGTGTGCTCGCTGAGGTGATTGGTGGCGGCAGGGCAGGGCAGGGCATGCTGCACTGAGGCGTGAGGGCACGGTGCAGCCTCTGCTGCCGGCCCTGGGGCTCTGAAGACCTTTGTCATTACTGTGATGAACGTACAGTCCCAGTCCAAATTCCTCTTTAAGCCATAATCCCAAGTATGATAGCGATGTGGGTTGATTTAGTTCAGGCAGCTTTGTAATGTGTGGGTGAAGGAAGTGAGATAACGTTGTGAGAACTCAGCATTATTCTGCAGTGCAGCTGGAGGTTACAAGTGAAATGAGGTACTGGACCCAACGTACCTTTCACTGTTAGTATTAGGACTTGATTTTATACTTTGCTTACCTCAAGTCTGGCATTAAATTCTTTTATCAAGCATTTGCCTATAGGGTAAACAGATACTTCACTATGAGTGAATGTGTTCAAAGCATAATGCTTTGATATATGTTTAAATATTAATTGATGGTGGGGGTGAGAATTTCCTGATATCTAATAATGGTTTAGGAGAGTTAGTCACCAGTGGCCAGGAAATACCATCTCCAGATTAGACTGAGTTCAGCTATCTTAAAAATGTTTTAAAGGTATTTCAGTGTCCATCTAAATGTTGTATGTTGACAGGGATGTTATGTGCCTAATGGCATCTTGTTTTGGTGTGTAATTATAGAATAAGTACTGGAATGTGCATTCTGTGCGCTGCATGTTTGTTGTCTGGGTATCATTGCCTCCAACTCCCCACCTCGTGGGAAGTGGTCCCACTGCGTTGCCTAAACCCTGGCTTGACTTCTGTAACTGGAAGAGTTGATTTTTGTATTCTCAAATTAAAGAATACTTGCTAACATTCCCTCTGCTTGGCAGGCACAATTGAAGTCTATATGTAAGTAGCACAGTACATTTCAGTGCAAGCTTACAAATGTATTTTCAGGTTGATCAGGTTCCTTCCTCTGCGCCCATGGCAGTGATCATTGTGTGAATCCAATGGGAAGCATTTTTTTTCCCCTTGAGAGTTGTGAATTGTTTTATTCCTAAATGATCTTTATGATATTATGTATACATGATGTTAACATTCTTCAGTTTATATATTAATCTGGTACGTGTATGTACTTCCGTGCTACTGACAGAAAGTTAAAGCACTGATATCAGAGAAAAATGTTGTTCTCTTCCCCTTCCTCCCATATCCAAATTGGAGGAGGTACTCGTTTTGCTTCCTATACTCTTTCCTAATGTAGCTGGAATGCCTTTTATACTTGCATTGGGTTTTCACAGAAGCTTGTCAATTTTTTTTTTTAAGGTGAATTACCAGTCTCTTGATATGGTTAAGCAGATGCCATGATAAACTTCAGATGTCTATTTAAGAGATCTTGAAAGATAAAATACTAGGAGGGCTGAGTAATGTTTCCTTTTTAATCTCATTCATCCTGCTTAGCTCTGTTTAGATAAAGATGTGCCTCCTCCTTGCAGGAAAGGGTGCAGAGATGATAAAGCCTTTCTGTACCAGCCAGTAAAGTGAACTGGTCAAATGAACCAGATGAGAAGTATACAGTAGATGGCGGCTAATGAACTTAATAGCTGTGGATATAAAATCAAAGCCAACCCCCCAACACGCCCTCAACCCAAACTGTTGGTGATCCTCTATGAATGATGTCTTGTTACTGTATAGCTTCGGTATTTTTCTGTGCTGGTTTTTTGATATTGAGAACACTCTCAAAGGGCCTGAAATTTCGGATGCTGTTTATCATGTAGTGCTATGTAAAAGCACTTCCTAATTTGTATGTATGGATATGAATTCATGACTGTTAGTCTTCTGCAGATAAGTGTTCAGAATTTGGAACCTATAAAATGTTTTTTGTTTAAAAAAGAAAAAGAAAAAAGGAATGGTGGCAAAAAACTCATTCTTAAATTCAATACCTCATCTTGTTTCTAAAGATCTTTACAGAAGATTAGCTTTGATACAGTTACAAGGCAAAATCAGTTCTTGATCTACGGCTATGATGTTTTGCTGCTGTGGGACCACGTACTACCTTTATGTGAGAGGTAGTAATCCAGGGGAGCGCTCCTGTCAAATAATTGCTTATGCAATTGTAAAGGGATGGGATATTTTGCAGAAAACATACTCAGAAGAAGGGAGCTGTGTGATGTGTCCTTTTTCTGTGTTTGCAGTGTGTTTGCCAGTAGGGGTGAAGCATATTTTCAGGGGATGGTGGCTTCCTACGGTAGTACGAGCTGCTGCATGGCTGTCTGCTCTGCTCTTTTTGGTGAAGCAGGCTCTTCACAGCAGGGTGGGTGCTCTAATCTTCGGGTAGGTATTCCAGTAGTGTTCCAGCTCTTCTAGGGTATGTGTGCATTATTACTTGTCTCTAAAACCAGCAATCTTTTGGTTTTTGTTAGGAATCTACTCTTCTTGTAATCGAACAGCTCATAGAGGGCTTGTATGTTCATACAGGGATCTACTCCTGTGCTTGCAATCCATTGTACAGGCCTTAGCATGCGTCTGGCATAATGAAATAAGTTCAAGAAAACTGGATGAAAATACAAAGGTTGACTTATATTGAACAATCTTATGAGTTACTTTTTAGAACTTAATCTGGCATTAGAACAAGTCTTTGTAAATTCTGTAGACATTGCAGGTCCTTTCCCAGAGATAATTCAGTCCAGATACTTGCTCCAGTCTTTGCTGTTTAGGAAAGCCATGTTGAAGGAATATTTGTTGGAGGTCGGGACGTGTGGGTGTATGACAGAAAACACAATTGACTTCTGTAGTTCAGGATTGTTTTGAGAAATACAGGGACTGCTCTGGACTTCTGCAGTTTTAATCTCTTTTCTGCCTTTTGACTTCTTTCCTTTTCAGTATTGGTGCTTTTGTTTTTTCTGTCTGTAATCTTGTGAAGATAAATGTACATTGGGATGAATGTACACTGGGACCTAACTGGGTAATTGTATGCATCTGTGCTTCTATTAAGTACTGCGCTTTGCTGGAGTAGGCTAAAACTTCTCGCTGTTTGGGCTTACAGGCCTTATTAGTACGCTCAGATATCCTTTCTTCTGTGCAGTTGTTTTTGTAGGTGTATGCTGAACAATAAAGTAGCTTTATCAATACAACAAAGCTGGGTATTGCAGATGAAAGGATTTTTGAATAACACTTGATTTATAGAAGTAAACATTGTTTTGTGAGAGCTTATTTGAAGTGTTTTGCTCTGTATGTTGCTCTGCTTCTTGTCAGTTGTTTTCAGGTTTTTTTTAGGTTATCAGCAAGTGCAGCTGGAGCTGACTAAATCTTGCTCATGACTCAAAGACAGTGGGAAATGAAGTGCTGTGGTGTAGAGAAACAGGTAGCTTGCAGAGGCCTCTTCTGCCGTTGTCATGATTGTTGCATTGCAGAAAAAGGCGTGGTGGCACCGAAGGCGTTGCGTAGATCATAGTACTCAAGAAGAGGACTGTTATTGCCTGCTAAAATCCACTGGTTTCCATTCTCCATCACAGAAGAACGGAGTTTATGAACATGTGTACTGCAAAACAAAAACATGAATGTATGTAATATATTTTTAATGTTGTACAGATGATATAAATGCTACTTTTGGTGGTAGGTTGTGAATGGCTGTTGCTGTAAGCTGTGCTAGTTTTTGTGGCGCAGGATGGCTACTGCTTCTGATAGACATCCTAATGGATTGCAATTGTAACTGTGTCTTAGAAAATGTTTGCTTGTGTATTGGGTCTCTTAGAACTGATGTAAATGCTACCAAAACCTAGGTAAAAGCTGATGACTGCTTTGGTTTGTGTGTATCGTGGTATCTTGAAGATGTGAGATAGGCTGCAGCTAGTCATAGCTGGCAGCGCAGTCAGTGTAGCTATTATTTTGACCTCAGGTCACGTCCAGCTTGTTTAGGCTTCCCAGAACTATTTCAGGGAACCTGACCCAGAAAGAGGACTGGGAAGGCCCTTCCTGTTGTGTGCTGCTTCTGTGCACCTAGCATGAGGGGATGTGGGTGGCGCAGGGAATGCAAAGGGAGTGTCTCAGGCTATCCGGCACAGTGTGTCATGGCTGTGTTCTCACATTTTGCTCTAGCTGTTTTTTGCTATGAATGTTGAGGATTAGATTGCCTGCTTTTATTTGTGTGTAGTGGAACCGGCCAAGTCTGTGTGGGGAATAATTGTTGGAGTTCTTAAAACAGCAGACACTTTTCACATGGTAAGTTAAATACTACGGAAACCAATGACGGAATTTTATAGATAAAAGTGAGAGTTCATAGGAGGTTTTTCTTCTCAAATCCTGGGTGTGCTGGATTCAAATCATGAAGATATTTGTTAGCCCTTCTGACTGAACTACTTACAACCGCGTACTCTGTTCAGCTGTCTGACCAGTTAAGCACTGCTGATTCTCTGAACTAAGTCTGTGAATGTCTCCTTCAATCCTGAAGAACTGAATGACCTATTTTGTGGGAGTTCTAAAGTTAGATTCTGTGGAAGATTGATTGTACGTGAATTTCTAGGCACTGTGAGGAAGTTTATTCCTTATTTTAAATGGGCATCCTAGTATAGCTGAGGAGCTTGGCTTTTCATCTGAAGATAACTACTGAAAACTTAATTCAAGGAGATCATTAAATAATATTTATAATTGTATTCATAGTGAGAATATTTAACCACTTACTGTGTAGTCAGAAAATCAGTTTCTGGGTACTGATACTTTAAGCAGTTGGAATCTTTGAAATGAATTCAATAAATGCTTTGTCTTTTATGCTGTATTTAGTAGGGAAATTTGGATGTTTGTCCAGTCAGAAAACTTGGGCTTGGATTTTGACCATCACATTCATTACACTAATCCATAATTCTGTTCATGTTCCAAATCCATTTCTTTGTGATGTCTGTCAGTAGTTAACCTTTTTAAAGCTGTTTAAGATGCCACTTTGCAACAGTTGTGATGACTATGAAGTAGTTCTACTCTTGTTTTGTCTGTATTTCTGTAGGTTTTTCTCCTCAGACCTAGGAAGTAAGTGAAGTCAGTAATACACACACTGGCTGCTCCCATTATCCATGGATAATCTATATTCTAGGAATTCAAAAAGCTTATTTCCTTTCTTTCCCATTCCCAAAATATATGAAGGAGAATTGAAGCTGAAGGACTTGCTTCTGGATAATAAGGTTGTTCAAATCCTTTTGAATGTTTTGCTTTAGGAGACAAAAACAGAAGGGTGGAATTGCTTTAGCTACTCAACAGTGGTGTTCAAATCAACTTTTAACTCATTCTGTTTGAAAACTTTTGAAGATTAATCTCAATTATTTTGGAAATTGACTTGTGGATGTTCATTTTAATAAAATGTATGGACTCAGATGGAGTGCTTTATCAAGTTAGTAATCTATATTACGATTTTTTTTACTGCAGAAGCAGGGTGGGAATGAGGTGGGGCAGCTGCTGCATTTACAGCCGCTCTCTGGCACAGAAAGCACGGACTTGCTGTATGCAGCAGACGCAGGTTTGTAGCACGCAGGCAGAGCTGAGGGCGGGCTGCTGGTGATCTGTAGCCTCGGCAGCGTTGTCAAGCACATCCTTGTGCCTTGTCTTACAAGGCAGCCTGCTACTAGTTCATGTGGTTTTCTGTTTGTTTTTTTTTTCCCTACAAATACTATTTATGTCTGGAAAAGATGAATTCAGCAACAGGATAGAATGCGTCAATGTGTGATACGATACGTGGGGGAATTTGCCTTCAGCTCTAACCCCAGATTTCTGTCGCAGCCTTACCTAGCTATTGGACAGCTCTCTGTTGGGCTCAGAGTGTGCAGACCTAGAAGTAGGCTGCTTCCCATATCTTCTCCTCTTCCTTAATTTTATACTGCTCTAACTTTATGCCCAATTATTAAATGGGTCTCTTGCATATGGCTCCAATCTCCTGTATCTACAGAACTAGGTGTTTATAGCAAGTTGGCTGAAGTAGATGACTCCAGTGGTGAGAAACTGAGTGCATACTGTGATTCCTCTTGTGTCTACGTCAGCGAGCAACTGTTGAGTTTTGGCATGTGTTGCATTCCTGGGTGTGGCTGTAGCACAATCCAGGGTAGCCTCGGTTATCTTGGCTTTGTTACAGCAGCTCATCAAAGCTTACAAGTTCACATTATAGGCTCTGGAAAACTATGAAAAGCCTTTCATTCCTGACTGAAATTTTGGTAACCTTCATCTTTAGGTCTTTTTCTTCTTTTGTGAGATTTGAGAGAGAGAAGTTACGTGAGTAGTCAGAAACACCTCGCTGTGGTTTGTTTTCTTTTAAATATAATTGTGGGTAGGAAAAAATGGTCTCGGACATAGTTGTGGTTGTTTTTCAGCTTCAAGGTTTAGAATCCCAGTCACGCTGTTTTCTCTGGTGTGGATTCAGGATTAAGGAGGCTTCATTTTATAATGTTAGGATGTATAGTCTACTTTCAGTCATTCCAAATGTTGAACCTTGAGAATCTTCTGAAGTATAAATTTGTTGGCCAGCACAGAACTGAGCTGTGAGTTAAAAGTGAACACAGAACTAGATATGAGAGAGAAAATGAGGACTGAGCACGGAAAAAGGAAATCCACAGTAACTGTCAAAATGGTGCACGGACTGCAGCCCCTTCTTGTAACAAGGAGTTCCCAGCAGGCAGCGTGAGTGTGACTGTGCTGGAAACTATTGTCACTTAGTAGTGCTGGCATCACTCAAACTGAAGACTTGCAAAAGCTAAGAAAGTTTGTGTTGTCATAAACTGGGTACTTCATAGAAATGTTTCTACATAATCCTTGTGTGGACAGAGCTGTAGGTCAGCTTCCCCTGGTCTTACTTCATGAGAGAGGGAGGCAGAGGAAGATGGAAGAAGATATTTTCCCATGTCGCCTTTTCCTTTATAGAGTTCTTTGTCATAGACAGTGAGGGAACAACGAAATAGAAAACTCATTCAAATATATAAGCTCTTTAATAGCAGAAAAAATTGACTAGACTGCCCTCGCAAGTTCTAACCTTACTTGTTTTGCAGTTAAGGCTTCTTTCATGAAATGTATTTGTGTGGCAAAACGTTGAGTGTAAATAACTGAAAAGCACGTTATTGCATGGATGAATGATCTTTCTGTGTAATATTTATAAGTTTGCACACTTTGCCTAACCGCTGGAAAAAAACGGTTTGACGTAACTCCAAAATGTCCTTGGTGTGAAATCTGAGTAAAGGTAGTTTGTGGCTTCCAACAGTCTTTTTGAGGCACGCAATTCAAATGCTTGTAGTCACTTGCATAATTTTACTGTCATGAGGCTAAATTGGCCAAAGAAACATGTAATAGATGTTTAGATCTTCTCCTAATTTTTGCCAGCTCTCTGATGCTGTTTTTTTCTGAGGTTTCCAAACTCTCAGTCTTGATGCTGGGAAATTAGTGTGATAAAATGCTTATATTTACAAGGAAGGCTTTTTATATAAATATTTTCAGCATCTCTGTCTGCAGCGGAGAGCTGGGCTGATGCAAATGTCAAAAGAAACCTATTTGAGGAGATGAGAAGCTCTGTACTTCATCTCTGAACACTGTTGTCCTCCCCAGAAATAAGTGCTGCTGGAGGGGAGTGCTGCCTTAAGCAGTGGTAGCTGTCTGGTGCGATGTGCCTGGCTCTGGAAGGCTGCAGGGAAGGTGCTGCTGTGCAGATGAACTCTGGAGGTGAAATACCCAAAGTCAGCAGTTGGACACAGCCTGGACACAAAATTCAGACACGCAGCTGTGTCTTCAGGCTTGGAGCTGTGCTCCAGCAGTCAGCTTGGTTGGCATGCTGCTGCTGAACCAAGTGTGTGTGTTTGAGCTGAGGAGAAGCAGAACGAACACGGAGCAGAGTAGGATGGCACTGCAATACAGCTAACTGCTGCCTGGTAGGCAGTCAACCTTTGATGCAATGGAAGTTATTCTTTTAGTAGTATGACGTATGCGCACCTGTCTGCGCTAGGAAATGCTTTTGGAGAGAGTGTACCACGTCTGATGTAGTAAGCCTTTGTTTTCATTTGGTGCTTTGGCCATGTATGCTTTACAACACAGTAGTTGCCGTGAATTGGGGCCATGCCGGGGTCACCAACAGTGCGGTTTGGGTGGACCTTTTGCCATATATGCTTCCATTTTCAGACCAAGTGGTATGTCACATCAAAGGGAGGTACGGTGACGGTTGTTACCCTGTGTCTGTGGTCAAGATCAACTTGTGTCAAACTTGCTGTCAAGAATGAATTGGATCTGGAGAAGATCTGATTTTTTGCTAGAGTGGACAAAGCTGACTTTTGATTTCATACGTGTCGCTGTGTGCGTTCCCTGCTCCGAAGTTCACTCCTTGAGTCTAGTAAGGTAAAATGTAAGGTACATAGAGGAATTGTAGGATAATTAAGGAATGAATAATTGTGATTCCCTGTGAAGGGAGGCGGTGTTGTCTCCCATGTAACTGTAATACCATTCTAATTGGTGCTGTCCTTGTTACCAGTGCCCCATGTGCTGCCTAACATGCAAAGGACAATTGCATGTTCTGTAAGGAACAGACTGTTTTATATGGTTTCCAGGCTTAGAAAAGGAGAACAGAAGGCACTGTTGAGAATAGTGATCTATGAATAGAGTAGTTATACTAGGGTCATCTGTCAGAATAATTGAGTTTATTCAGTGCACTGCAGAAATCAGTGGACTCTGGGACTAGTCACTGGTGGAGGTAACGCAGTTCTGACTTCTCTGCTGGTTTGAATCTGGCAGCATGCACTTAGTCCCCGTTGTGCCTGCCTGCTGCCGGGTGCTCGCTGTCACATCGCAGGCATTTTTAGCCTGCTTTCCTGCTCATCCTGGTTTGTCCCCCAGCTCAGCTGCCACCCCAGGAAGCAGCTGTCTGCCATGGAAGTAAGTCACGGTGTGGCTGGCGTGGTGTTGAGAGCAGGCAGCGACGCCGCATCCCACCTCACAGCAGAGTGAAGCCTGTGCTGTTTCTGTTTCAAGTATCTTAGTAGCAGGAGTGAAATCTCTTGCTTGCTGCTGCAGTTATTTGTCCTCAGGCAGTGTGTGAAATGGTGATGGCAGAATCTGAATGCTCAGGTACTCAGAGGAAGCTTCTGAGAGTAGCGAGTTGACTACTTGCTCAGTACTCTGCTGGCCTCCGGGAGATCTGGTAGCATTGAGCTGTGTTGTGGGTGTGGGGAGGCAGCTGCTGGGTGCTGGCCAGGTGATATTTCTGTCTGTGCTGAGCCTGAAGCTTCATTGATTGCTCTAATGAGCGTGAGGCAGAGTGAGGAGGAAGGCAGTTTTCCTGGGTGTTTCCTGTTTGGCTCTCCATGCTCCTCTGCCAAGCAATTTAGAGCTGGGAAGATGACAGCTATCTCTGTGATTCAAGAGGCTGCAGTAGCCGCGTGATGACCAGCTTGCATTACTTCTGGGCTGTGCCCTCTGTGGCACGCTGTGGCGGCAGGCCCTGTGCAGCACGGGGTGGGAGCTGTGTGTGTCGCGGTAGATCACTGTAACTGCTTTATGAGTAATTAGATGTCTGATTTTTCAGTCAGCTTTTATTCAGGTCCTTTAAGTTCATCAGTAATTGCTGAGGCCTGAAACATCAGACAATTATAATGCTGATAGCTGCCCCTGGTTTACCACTTCTCCCAGGTAACAGTCTGGGCCATATACCTTTATTTAATAGCATCAAGTAAGAGAGAAAAAGAACAACAAATCCACAGAAATTCATCTCACTTCACCGAAGACTTTCTCTTTGTCCCTCTTTCAGCCAGCATTGTGTCTTAAAGAAGCATGGCATTTCAAATAAAAGCAGTAGGTGTTCAGTTGCAGTCCAGTAGGCGCTATTTCTGTTGATCTGTCTTCATCCTAGCTGACAGAATCTGCTTTACTGATGGCTTGAGATATGTCTTACTGTACTTCAGCTTGTAATTATCTTTTCATTTGCTTGCAATTATCTTTTCATTTGATGATTTTGCTGAATAAATAGCACCTTATTCTCTTCTACTGTTGTTCTTCTTTAAGTTTGCCATCTATCGGCAGATCAGTGCCAAAATAAATGTGGTGATTTAGAATCTTGTAAATGGGAGAGCAGCTGATGTGTTGTGATGACCCAGGAGCCTTGTGAACATCCATGGCTCAGGGATTGTGGCGTTGGTGGATGGATCTCAGCTGCTTACGTGGATGCACCAGGAAACTGAAAGGAGGCGGCAGCATTTTGAGCTGCATGTCCTTACTTTCTTTTGAACATGTGATTGACCAACTGTTAATTGCTGTTGGTTAAATGTCATGTCACTACTGAGTGCTTAGTGTCTCGCTGAATTAAGAATATGGTAACATTTTTGTTAATCTCTGGATCTGGCAGACAATTTCAGTGCAGGCTTTTTATTACATGAGAACTAATTTAAACTGTTGGTATCAGGAGTCACATTATGGCCTTTTCTTAAAATCAAATTGAATGCAAGTGCAACCTGCAAGGAAAGTAAACACGCGAGGACTTGCTCTGGCTTTTAGAACATGTTTGTTTGTAGTAATTGTCTGTATTGTAGCACAAAGTCCATGCTGATTTTGAGAGATAATAAAGTTTGGGTGTTAAGAAATAGATTTAATACGGGGAACAGAAAGGTAACAGAAAAAAAGCTGAAGATTTCAGTGTCTTATGACCAGGGAGGTAGTGCAGCAGGGCTGAATCCCTTACTCTCTAAGGCTAAGCTGAAGACTTGGTTTCTATGCTAATTTACCCCAGATTTTATTCTGAGTGGAAGTTGAAATGCTGATGCATGCTGTTGCAGTGCACTTGGTAAGCAAGGCAGCTTTATTACTTTGAAGCAGTTGTCTTAGGTAATGAAAGGGGATTTTATTCACCTCTTTTCTCTACTAGAGGTTGTCATAGTAGACTATCTGGTTTAAATGTGGTCTGCAGGCTGGAATTAAGCTCTTGTGATGCTGGGAAGGACAAGTATTTTGACTAAATTGTGAGCAACTTGTATTGCTCCTATGTCATGATTAATATTTTCTTTTCAAAAAAGAAAAAAACAAACCCACTTCACAATCATGGAAGAATTTTATAATTATTAATGTGATATTGTGCTTAAAAATTGGAAATTATCTGGTAACGTTTGTCTGCTTAGATGTGAGTATTTTCATTTTTAAGCATGCTTAAAGTAGGTATGTATGACTTTGAACTGTTCTTTCTCTCCACTGAGACTAAAGGGGGCTCTAAATAACCAGTTGGATGGGCATGCCTGGATTTAGTGATGTCTCAAGCTGTCTTGATGATTTTCAGTCATGATTTAATTACACATCACATTATCAGTGCGTATTAGCTCGTGATACTGATTTTAGTGACTGGTAACTGGTAACTTCTGTGAAAGGAAATGTGTGTGTGTGCTGTCAGTAGTTCAGACAGCAGTGATGGTGAGGTTTTGGTAGTAATTTCAGTTAAATTTGTCCTAGACATTAATAAGCACAAACATTAGTATCTTCACCAGCAAAAGGTTGTAAACAGCTAGAAACAGGGAGGGAATGCATCTGTTTATAAGAGCCAGTCTGAAAACCTTAATATGGAGGGTTTTTTAATATTAAAAACAAAACAAAAAAACCCTTAAATGTGGTCTTTTTATCCCATAAAACTTTCAGGCCAACACCTTACTCCTTGTTTGCCCCACTAGCATTTTTAGCCCATATTGAGCCTGACTTGATCATTTCTCTTTTTTTTTTTTTTCCTCAGCCCATAGGTTCACATCTTTTCCTGTATCCATGGAGTCAAGGTTATAGCTCCAAGAGAAGGATTTTGCAAGAGGAGTTGTAAGAGAAGTACTGCTGGTGGACCTGAGGGAAAAAACGTAAGTCACCCAGTCCACGTATTCTTGCTGCAATGTGAAAGTTATGTTCTGGTAACTTTAATTCTGTGGTACTCAGGGTTGAGGAATTGTTTTTGTCACAAGTTATATAAACCAGATTTTTTTTTGAAGGTAAATCCTTTTGAAATACACCATCTTTCCTCAGTTCTGTTGTTACATCTGATTTTCCAAAATCACTGTGTAAGCAAGCCATTGAAGTTGTGCTTGGATCTTCTTACAGTTCTCACAGTAGGCAGATGTGAGAAACATGAGGCATGAAATGAAGTTTTATGTGCTGTGTAATCATAAGGAATACAAATTGCGTATGGACGAAATGGTACTGAAAAGCTGACATTGTGTTGAAGAATCCTGATTAGACAGTTGGAACAGGGACTATGGTGACAGGTTTCTCAGACAGCTTGCGAGTTCATGGCAAAGGAGCATATGGGTTGTATTAGAATCTAGAGAGGATGCAGAATATTTTAAAACATATTTAACTGGTTGTGGCTTCACCGGTTCTGTCATTAATACCAGGAGAAGAACTGGGAGAACACTGCATCCTGTGTGCTTAAAAGAACATGGATTTAGTTCATATCTGATTTAATTAAGCTAGCTTCTGATTTGATTACATTTGTGTAAAGCAAACAGATTTGAGAAATAATGCTATTAGTTCCAGACCATGTTTTGCAAAGAGCTATTATGAGAAAACAGTTACAAAACAACTCAGACTTGCAGTGGACAGGTGTACAAATGTTGACATGAATTCCTAACATAATAAATAAGAACTGTATTTCTGGTGAAGAAAAATTTGTTCCTAGGAGCCCTATTAAAGGGTGACCAAAAGTTCTGACTGCCAGACGCAGTGACTGTATCATTTCTCTGGGGTCATTTTCCGTATCAAAAGCCACCATTTTCCACAAAAGCTTGACAAAGACCTTCGCAATTTCACTTTGAGTTTTAAATTAATATTAAAAACGCCTTTGGTAACAGTTAATCTTCTTGTTGCATTGGCTGCAGACAAAAGCGTGGCTGATTTAGTGTGAATGAGCTGAAGAAAATGTAGAGATGAAAGGATCTTAGTTACATTTACCCAACTGCTGGAGGATGGGAGCAAGTGAAGTGACTTGAATTGCCATACAAGAGCTGCCAAGCGGTGATGGGTTTGAGTGCTTGTGCCTGCTGCAGTGACAGGAAAAAATGGAGGCCTTTGTCTTCTGGAGAACATACTTAGAGCTCAGTGTTTCCTCATACTTACTTCATGGTAGTTCAAGCAAACTTGGATTTTTCTAATCGATACTGACTAGTGCACGTGTGGTTTGTTGCCATACTAATTCAGATTCGGTGAGCTACCTGTAATACACGAAGTCCTGTGCTTGTTTTTGTTTAAATATTTTTAGCTGTGGAAATTTTTGCTTCTGTGGGCTTGGGAAAGAGAATTTCTTACTGCATACAGTGAGCCTGCTCCTGTTGGTCTCACTGTGGGCAAATACCAACAACTCTGGTATGTTGCTGTGAAAGATGTAGCACAGGAGTGTGGCTAGCTGAGTTTGTGGTGGATGGACATGGGTTTGTGAACTGAGCTGGCTTGGAATGAGGGCTCTGCAGCTCGGTGTTCCAGTACTCTTAGAGAGAATACTCAGGGAGTATTGCCAGAGGGGGTTAAGGGTAAGGCAGGTGTGAAATAAGCCTTCCCAGCGTGTTAGACTGGACTGGGTACTTTCCTGAATGGGCATTTCTGATGTCATTGCTAATAGTCTTTGGAATTTCTGATCAAACAGTTATTCTTTTAAAATCTGTTATGTTTTCTGTTTGCAAAACATCTTGGGGCAGGGAATAGTGTAAGTTAATTGCATATCACAAAAGTATTCGTCTTTTATTTTGAAATCTGGACTGCTGTAGAATTCAATTGTTTGTCCCCAGTTTCTAGAAAGTAAGAACTGAAAAAATCATCATTACTTCAGAAAAGCAGCTTGCTTGTGGGAAGAGCTACAGAAAGGGTAGCCAGAAAATGAACGGGAAAGACCTTTGTACCTTAACCTCTCCTTGTCCAGAAGCAGTTACGTAGTTTTAATTCCTGTTACCCTTTTGAACCCTTTTGTTTGATTTCGGGAAGGATGAAGTAACGACAAGATGTATGCAGTATTAAAGATGAGTGCAGCCCGTTTTCTTTTTTTTTTTTTTGTGATGGCACCTTTCTGGTTTTACTCTATTCCTGTTATAATAACTTATAATACCATCCGCTTATTTGACAGTGACATGATCTATTTTTAGAGGACTAAACATGTGCCTCGTGATCTTCTGTAAACAAAAGTTATCACTGAATTCAAATTCACTGTTATTTTAGTGTTCTCTTTTTTTCCATGTGCTTTATACTGCCGTTTTTATCACACTTATTCCTTCTTATGAGATCCTCTTGTCATCTCTACAATCATTTTAAATTAATCTACTCCAGAACATTTTGCATCAGCCGAAAAGTCACTTAACTATCTGCTTTTGAGAGCATACACGAATAAAACAAAAATAGCTGTTTACAGCTGAGGTTCCAGTGTAGCTTTCTGTTCTTCATCCCAGCATGCAGCTATCCTTGTAGATTTACCTGGTTTGATTTACCTACTTTTCTGTACATGCCATTCTTGCTGACAGACTTGTCAACACTGTAATCCATTCCCTCTGTAGATGTCTGGTAAAGCCAATAAAAATGTGTAGCTTACTGTTCCAAATACATTCGGAACGTGGGCTGTGCAGACTGATGGACTGGACTTCAGGCAGTGCAGAGCACTGTTGCTGGATCAGTTCTCCAAGGTGCTGTGGCTTTCACCTTCATGTTGAGCACAGCCATTCTGTGGCACATAAAGCCTCTGTATGGGTATACCTATTTTTACCTTGATGAAATAGACTCTACAGGTAATCTGATTTAGTGTTGTGTTTTTCATTTTTTCCAATTTCTGCTGTCACTTTACATCCAGAACCAAAAGAATATGTGCCTTCACGTGTTGCTGACCTGACAGTAAGCAGGTAATGATCAGGTCAGTAGTGTAGAAGTATCATTTATTATTTGGCCTTTCCTACTTACAAGAAGATGTTTGCCATACTGCTTACAACTCTGTCTGTTCAAACATTGTTCGCATGGTTGTGAAATACTCACTGGTACTACTGAAGTAACTCCCGTGTAAAAAACCTTAGATTTATGCGACCTATTTACCGACAAAGTAGGTGTTAATTGTGAAAGATATTTTCTTTCAGTAGTGAGAATGCATTTATATTTGTTGGTGCTGACAATTTCAGACTTTGGATCCTGGCCTTGCACGATTAAAAGACATTTTGTCCCATTGTTTCAGACCTTTAAGTTCTTTTTCTTAAAAACAAACAAAGAAAAGAAAAAACCCAAAACCAACAAAAAAGAAAAGTGTGGTATATTTTCTAAGTTTGGCATGTACTTGGAAAGATGGTTTTTGCTCCTGGAATGTTCTTCTTTCAAAACTGTTTCGAAATCCAAGAATTAGCAGCCCTAAATGTAAATGATTCACTTGGAAGAGGAATGGCTTGGTTAGTTAGCATTCGTCACATGCATCCAGATGAGCTGCAGAGCAGAATTGCCTGAGCTGCTTTCCACAATGCACAGCTGGTGTTTTAGAAAACTTGTGCTTATTTTCAGTTGTTTTAGGTGATATAATTTGACTAGCTTTATGGAGCATGTGGGGGAGATGTGCTTTTTGCTGTTCGTTGACAGTCAGTTGCAGTGTGATCACCTGTAACAAAAGGGTTGCTGCCTTGCACCTTTACACCAAAACCTAGAAGTAAATCGTATGGGGCTTTAGTCAGAGCTTGCATTGGCTGTGGAGTCTGAACTGAGACATTTGCTTTAGAATAGTCACTGCTGGAGAAAATGAGGATTGTTTTTCTTGTATTTGTTGAATTTCTGCACAAGGAGGGGCAAGTGGTTTGTTTGGCTGATAGAAGGAGCATGACGTCTTAGGAATGCCTTCAGTCATACAATGGTCAAACTTGTATTTCTCTATCAGTTCAACTTCTAAGAGTCTGGAAAAGGGGGGCCGCTATGCTGGTACTTCTGTCGCACACTGTTGCGGAGCGCTGAACTCTGCGTTTTGTTGCTGCAGCACGCAGATAGCTGTTTGAACACACTGGTGTACGATCTTAAAATACTAATTCTGAGCTTTAGGTCAGGACATGCAATAGCTGGATGCTTTAGCCACCAACTCTTAATAGTGCGTTGGAGTACAATTCATGATTTCATTTCCTGGTATTTCATAAGCTGTGTGCAATTTTTAACTCTGCTTTTTTGCCAGTAAGACCGTGTTGTTTTAACGTTTTCTCTTTTATTCACCCTCAGCTGTGATGCAGGAAAAAAAGAAATGGAGTGCTTGGAACCAGCTGTAGGGTGTTCACATGATGGGTTATCTAAACTCAGGTGTGAGAGCAGAGTCTGATAGATACTGGCATCTTTATGGACTACAGCTGTTTCCAAAGTGATCAGGTTGACTGTTTTAAAGTCTTCTGCAACTTCTGCACCCTGAAGGCAATGTGAGCTTTCAGCAGATAGCTAGTACCTCAACTTACATGGTGTCAGAACATGATTACAGCCCGGATCCCTTTGGACTTGTTTAAGTAGCTCAAGGCTGCAGTTTCTGTTGCATTTTCAAATATGACCTAAACGTTACTTCCACAGCTGGAAGGTGTGTCACCAGAAATAATGCAAAGTTTCCCAGGCTGTGACATGTGCAATGTTCTGCAGCTGATATGCTTATTTTAGTGATTTTTTTTTTATTACCAAACACTCTTATTTTTCTGCAACAAGGAAAATATCCCAAACTCAAGCTCTAATTAATAGCAATAATGAAATGTATTTATTATGAACTTATACTCCATCTTTGTGTATTTTTGTGTCTTAGAATGCTTACTTGTATTACATTATTTGATCTTAATTGGGTAATGAAAGGGTAAATAGGTTGGAAAGCCTTGCGGTGAATAATGTGGTTTAGTCATACCGGATTGCGTAAACTGGACTGTTAACGTTTTACTGAGAACGCTCATATGGTTACATGCCTTCATTTGCTTTAGTGTGACAGTGCTGGATTTAATTAGATTTTATGGGACCTAAACTTACAAGAAGGCTCAACGTTCTGTATTCAAAACTTGACACGTGGAATGACCTTTTCTTCCTTAGAAGATAAAGGTACTCTGTGTTCTCCTGCTGGTGAATAATTGCAGTGAAGCTGCTGCAGCAATTTTTGGCTAACGTTTATGGTAGGGTTTGAAGAGAGAGAGAGCATTACAATAAGGATTTTTCAGAGGAATAAAACTTCATTCTTGCAGCTTTATAATAGTCAGGAACACGCTATTTACCTTGGCTGCAGTATGTTTACTTGTCTACCTTGCCTCTTATAAGTGTAACATTCTTATGCAATCTTCATGACTGTGCATTAGAAAGCAGAATAGATCTTAACTTTTTATATCGTTGTATTTGCACTCCTTCTACAGACAGGTTTGCCTGCCAAAACTAAGTCTTGTCACAAGACTTGAAATAAGCACATTTCCTCATTGATGTCATCACATCCTGGTTCTAACCAAGGTTTCCAATAAGGTTAAAGTGTCAACAATGTACTGAACTTTGCAAGAAAGAGCAATGCAGAATATTATTCTGAAATATGAAAGTTAGGGCTATTTATTTGTACTTCTTGGTGTGGGTGGACTCCTACAAGTTTCATAATAAAATTCATGTTTTCGTAATGCTAAAAGGTAGCTGTTATATATGAGTCTTAGGACAGGTGTGACTAGGATGCACTCGCACAAAAGCATAGAGCCGCAGTTTTCTGAGGATCCAAATCACAGCCGTGTCGAGGAGTGTTTCTGATGTGTTGCTCTAATAAGTAAGTTGAGTGAGCATATTTTCTTTAATGATACCAAGGTAACTAACATATTCTCTTAGGTCTAAAATATCAAGTAAATCTGGAACATTCTTGTTCACAAACTTTGATATGAAGACAAAAATTAAAGACAGTGAACCTGTTGTTCTGGATTTGGAGCTCTGTTTGGTTTGGTCCGTTGTATTAGCAATAGTGGATGTGTTTCACTGGGAAGAAGCCCATAGGGGCTGATAGTTGTGTAGCTGCTTCCTCAGCTGCATGGCATTTTTCTTAAGATTGTAACATATTTATTGAATTCATTTTATATGGAAGCTGCATGAGTTATTTTTAATGTTAGGGTGGGTGATACCTAAATGCATTGCTCTTAAGCCCAGATTTCTCTGTTATTTGGAATGTATACTTCCAGGAATTCTATAAATGTGCAGATGCAGTCTGCTCGTCACACTTTGTGCTTGCAGAAGGACTGCAGGGCTGGTGCTGTCTCCCAAACCTTGGCTACTCCATTTGTTGCAGGCTGTCAGGAGTGCTTTGCCCTTATTTGACCCATGAGTTTTTTTTAATTGATAAAGTAAATAGGGAATGGTTCTTGGTTCTCAGAGAGCACAGCAACTGAACCCAAACCTCCTGGTTTCAAAAACACCTGGCTTAACTGAGGAATTGCTTAAAATCAGCTTTCATCCCTTTCCACCACAAACAAAAGTCACAATCTCACAAGTGCAGATTAAATAACCTTTATTAAGGCTGGAGCTAAGAAGAATATTAAATGGATTTCTCTTGGTTTTGTTTCCCTCAGTGTTGAAACTGTGAGTGGTTGCTTCAAGTGTGAAAATCTGTACTAGGTAGTGCCGCTAGCCTAAAGTCTAACCATTTAATCTTGTGAATGCAGCTCAGGTACCAGTTGTTTTGCCTGAGGATGCTGTACTTTGAATCAGCTTGTAGCAGCAACTGCTCTCAGAGAAACATTTATGCAGAATGTAAATGAAGTGCTTATCTGAAGGCATGGCTACATGAGTTAACTTGTGTAAGGCAAGCCAAGCTCCAGTTTGCATCATCAGCAACTTGCACGTGATCCAGCTTCACTTAATGTGCAAGTGTACTCATCTCGCATTGAAGGGTAAATTATTGGCTTGCATTTCTTGGAGGATAAAAGTAAACACATTGGTAAAGCAGAGTAGCTAATAAGGCATGAATAAACATGCATGTCTATCGTGCAGTAATTTGTTCTGTAGCCATTACGTGGCGGTGCACAAGGCCAAGAAGCCAAGAATGCTTCATCCAACATGCACTTTTCTCAGTGTTTCTGTCTCTGTGTTGCCTTGTCAGTGAACTGAGCTGGGTTGAGATGAGACCTTTACAGGGGTGGTGGAGGGAACAGCAGTACCAAAGCTCTCCTCAAATTGTTATTACCACAGAAAAAAAGCTTTTTAGCTGTGTTTTCAGAATGCTAATTATATATCAATTTGAATTAGAAATAATTGTCAACAAATGTAAAACTTGGAGTGTGAATATTTTTTTTCCATGCTTATAAAGATACTTGAGTGGTGCTTTGGGAACTAGTCTAAAATTTAGCCTTGTCTTGTAATCTCTTAAATAGCAAAAGTGGTGGAAGTTGTTTTTGTAAGGGTTGTGCCCATTCAAGTGCTGGGCAGCCTACAGTGTGCCCTCTGGTAAAGGCAGCCTTCAAACCCAAAGTGGGTCTGTGTCTTTGTCTCCAGAACTTCACTGACTTCAATCTTGATTTGTTAGACTCCCATGAGGCACTACTTTTTATCTTAAATAGATTTTGAGTTTCTCGTCTTGCTTTTTGGCCAGGTTTGCCTTTGGTTACTATTTATCCATTGTCCTTTCTCTTCACCCAACCTGGATGTTGGGTTGTAGAAGTGGAAAGGAAATAGGTGGTTTTTTAAGATAGTGTTCTTGTTTATTTTATCTTGCAGATTTTCAGAGTATTTTTAATAACAGGACATAAATGAGTTACTGAACCTGCAAATTCGGTCACTGATTTTTTCCAGCCTTTGTAATCCAGAGACTGAGTACTATACTTCTTCCCTCCTGAATCCTCAGATGAGCATCCTGTGTGAATTGTGTGATCAAATGCTTTTGCATCAAGTGACAGGTCCAGTTGTACTGGGATGACGTCTGTGCTGCCAGCAAAAGAATTGGTTTTGGGGCAAAGTATTTCACAACCCCCTCACAACGTTCTGAGGTCTCAGGAAATGGGAGTGTGGTGGCTGGAGAAAGCTCTCTGGTCACCTGACCAGAAGTTAATCTTGCCATTTGTCAGCACTTCTATTAAATAGAAGAGCTATTTTTAAAGTGCTTGTTGCCAGCGTGACTGCAAAATTAGAACAAGTAGGAAAATGGGTTTGGTTTTTAGTAAAAAGGAAGTACTTTGGGCAAAATGCCACTTCAGCTTATCACAGGAAGTATATATAGTTCAGGAACTCTTATTCTCAGGCTTCTCTGTGGAGTGAGGCTCCTGATAAGAATAACTGGGTGATAGTGTCCAGTCTCAATGCTGTGCTGTTGGGAGGAGCAGCTCTTGAGCACACATTGCTGCAGAAGCTGAAGTTTGCCTTGCCTTTCTACTAATGTAGAAATATGTGGTGAATTATTCCATGGGCTGAACAATGTTCCACAACGCTACAAGTCCAGGTAGCATTGCATTGATCACTGAACTCTTGAACATAAGCAGCATGCTTAATCACAACTTCAGGTAGAAACTTTGCCACGTTTAAATGTCCTGATTTTAATGATACAGTGCTGTTCTTTACCCATGCTCTTATCTTTTTTTACTTGAAATAGTAAAGTGCTTAATGAGATGTGGAAACAACTCACTGCCTTTAATTGAGCTGATCAGCAGGCGTTGGTCTTCTATGATAGTTTTCATTTCTGGCTCGTGTTCAGTTTTGAAGTTGTTACAGTTTGGATTTTAGCTTCTTAAATGTCAGATACTGTGAGCATGAATGCAGATTTTTCTCTCACCTGTATCAAGCAGTTTTAACTGGAAAGTGATGCAATTCTTTTTAGGGTTTAAAATCAGTATTCACGGTGATTTTAAAGCTGCTTTCCAAGTCTACCCGTTGTCACCCATAAACTTCTGTATTCTGAAGCTTAGTTAATATAACGGGAAATAAGCATATTTAATCAGATTAGCTTTTGCTGCCTTGCATTCTGCAGCATCTTTGTTGTACCAAAATGAGATGTGGTGTCTATAAGGAATTTTTTTTTTCTCCAGGAAAGAAGAGTAATATCTCAAAAAGCCTCTTGGCATGTCTTCTTTATTTTCTACATTGTATGCCATATCATTTTATTTCTGTAGCTGAATATTGAGTCTTTTTGTTAGTTATTATTTATTAGCTGTTACTAGGATAGCTTCTTTGCTAGTTGTAGTTTCAGTGTAGTAAGTGAGCATGTCTATAAAGTTTAGCTGAGTATACAAAAACTGACATAGAAGTGTATAGTGTATAAAAAAGCATCTTGAGAGTGTCTTTGGGAGCGTCATTATAGAACTGCCTTCTTCTTTTGAAGGGGTAATTGTTCTGAGATTTTTCAATGTTTTCCTCAAACGTATCTTATTTCAATAAGAACTTCCACCAGTAGACTAAGCTGGGCCTAGAACATGCTCCTCAAGACCTGGGCTCCAATCTGTCACTCCCTACTTGTCATTGTTACGCTTCTGGGTCATCGTTTCTTGAGTTCGTGGCTTCCTTTGCACATACATTCAGATGCATGGTGCTCGTAGGCAGAACAGAGGTATTGATGTTTCCAGCTCTGTACCTTGATTGTTGAGCAGTCCACTGCTGGTAGAAACTGGCAATTTGTCTTGTGTGATCTAAGAGCAGTGAATTCCAGTTCTCTTCTGAACAGAAGTGCTAGTTTGGCTACTGCATAAAAGCTGGCATCATCTACCTCAGTGAGCCTATCATCCGTACTTAAAGAACAGTACAAGCAGTTAATTGTAGGGGTCATTTTAAGGCTACAAATCCTTGTCTTGCATGGGTGCCTTAGAAACTTATGCTATTCATTCCTTGCGTGGTTGCTCTAGGTGTATAAATTCAAGGAGGCAGGATTTCAAGTCCATCACTCTTCAGAGCTTCTCTGTCAGCTATTTTAGGTAATTTTGTGCTCAGAGTAACAGTTATTTCTGGGTCTGATGCTTCAGTTGCCGTGGAAAGATGTTAAGTAATGTGGATTTGTCTTCTGCTTTGGAGTGAATATTTATCCCCCTTTCTCTGAACCTTTGTCCAAGGAATTTCCCTTTCACAGGGATCTCTATTCATACTGCAGAAGCTCAGAAGTTTCACATGGATGTTTGTGGTGATGCTAGTTAACCTGATGCGGTTAAATGTGTTTGGTGCCTGTTTGCAATAATTCTCTTCTTCTTCTTCTTCTAGGTTATCAACATCTGAGAAATGAATAAATTACGGCAGAGCTTTAGGAGAAAGAAAGATGTCTATGTGCCAGAGGCCAGTAGGCCTCATCAGTGGCAGACTGATGAAGAAGGCGTCCGTACTGGCAAGTGCAGCTTCCCTGTTAAGGTAAGAATTTCTGCCTTTCTCTTGGGTATTCATGAGGTTCTTTTGCCATGAATTATTATTTGGGTTTTTTTGGCAAGCAAGAGCCAGAAGTATGCTTCATTACACATTGACCTATTTTACGGTCAGCCTTCATTGCAAAGGATGTGTTTTTTTTTTTTTTTAAGCCAGATGAATCATCTTAACAAATGCCTCAGAAAGTCATTGTCTGATGTATCCTACATTATTATTTAGCTGAAATAAATCATGTAGCTAGGCAGAGGAGTAATATAATTTGTCTTCATTTCTCTGGAAGAGCAGAAATGATACACCTCATGGACTGCATGGAAAAAGTACTTGATTCTATCAGTTAAAATGAAGTTACAGTTGTGGTTTTATTTGTAAGATAAGTGGTGGCTTATACTTGAAAAGTATAACCCCTCCCTTTGGATAATTGAAAATGTTGTGAAGAAACGCCCCAGTTTCCTTTCAGTGCTTGAGGTATAAGCACTTAGGAATTTTGAATGTCTTTCATTATTTTTTGGTGTATGTTACTGATTATTCATGTGTGTGATATTGAAATTGCCTGTATCAATTCCTTGAACTCATTCCATAATTCTCAGTACCGTAAGTAGCTTTTTGCATTTATTCTCCCACCTTTTCCAAGAGATAACACATTTTTAATGTTTATTTTATAAAATTTAATGTTACTAAGAAGAAATAAGGAAGGGATTTAGGGTGTCTTGCTGCATCTGCTCAGCTTGTAATCAAAACTCTCTTCCTGATGGCATACTATTTCTATAGTGGATTGTAAACAGATGACGTTTATTTAAGCTGTTAATTGTTAGTTTTCCATACCTATGCACGAGGAAAACACTGTCTGTGGTTCTGACACTTGAGAATCTTTTAATGCCTGTATAATAATTGTGTACAGTTATTAAACAGGTGATGTTGCTATGTAGAACTCTTGAACTTGGCTGTTAAATATTTTGTACAGCTATGGGTATGTGCAGGTGCCCCCTAAAGGTGGAATAACTTTGATATTGTGTTCATCTCCTATTTTATCTTGTATACAGTTGCTTGTCTGTGCTTTTAATGTATTCTTTAGGATATACAATGTGCAAGCTAACTTTCTAGTTTGTTATGGTTGCCTGCCTGCTCATTTATCTCTGTCTTACGTTAGTTTTCTGCTAGAATGAAGGAATTGTAATGTAATACTAAAGAGAGATGGTATTTTGCCAGAGCTTTGAAATTGAGTAACTGCTTTGTGGAAGCTTGAACTTAGATTAGGCTTTTCAAAATGTTAATGCTGTATAGGAGGGAACAGAATTGTGAGCTTGAGGATCATCACTTTACTAGTCTCACAATAGACGATAGTCTTAGACATAAGTGCTAAAGCTACAATATTACACACTTAATATTTAGGCGTTTAGTTTAACTCGAAGTATTTTCAGTCTTTGACTGAACATAAAAGATGTGAACCACTTTAAAGACTGACTTTTGTGTTGGTTTTCTTCTTTAAACTCCTGGTCAAGACTTGCACTTACAATGACAAATGCTTCCTGTATTTAAATGAAGCATTCATCTATTCTGGGCACATGCACCCAAAGTTGAAAAAGGTTTTGGACCATTCAGTGGTGAAAAGGCATAGAGATGGATGAGTTGTTGCATCCTGTCCTCAGACTGGAACTTGTTTAGCCCCATTTGCCTGCTTTGTATTAGAATTCACTGAGTTAATTAGGTCGTTGAAAAACAACTCTGAAGTAAATACATCTTTATTTGTGTTTCTTGATTCCAGCAGAATGTTTGATGCTTATATTTTACAATTTTGTATTTAGATGAAAGCTTAAAATCAGAACTGTTGGACATGGAGGTGCTTTTGTTTATTCAGTTTGAATGTGTCTCCCACACTTCTGAGACTTGAGACGGGCAGTCGTGGAAAGTATTTATGGGGCTTGAGATGCAAAATGGGTGTTAGCTGGTGTTTTGTAGATACAGACAGGAAGTATGGCATTGTGAGTGAACAAGATAAACCAGATGTAGAGTCAGAGGTTTAGTGGGTGGTACTGCATTTTGCTTACAACAAGAATGGAACTTTGTGCTATTGAAGGAGAGTGTCCTGTTGCGTAGTTCTTGGGTATTATTCAGCAGTGTACGTATTCCTGGAAGAGTGGGCTGTTGCCCGTGTCTTTAAATATCTGATGGAGTGTCTTTTCTTCCTGATGTTCCTCAATGGAGTAGAGTAAAATGAGATATCTTACTAAGAATAGTCAACTAATAGCAGTGCATTCTGAAATATAGTGAAAAATATATATATTTTTGGAAATCCCTATTTAGCATTCCAGCATGGTGCTATAGTTGCCTGTAGCTTCTTAACCACAGCTTAATGTGTGTCTGTGGGGATTAATCCGTCCTTATTCTTTATGTTCTGCCTTGCCCACAGTCCCTAAAAATCATCTGCCCCAGTTCTTAAAAGCTCAGAACTTAGCTGAGTAGCAAGATCCTTTTGAAGCAGTGTCTAAGATTTTAGCTGGTGAAGACCCAAGAAGTGTTAACAAATATTTTGTAGCTGTCTTTGAAGGTTTTCTGTGTGAAAGGAGAGTACAGAAAAGTTCTGGAATAGCAGCCATGGTCAGGGCTTTGTTTCTTATGATGCTTGGGTAGGAATTTTGGTTTGGGCTTTTTTTTTTTTTTTTTTTTTTTTTTGAGAAGACTAATGCAAGCAAACTGGGGAATGCTTGCTCTTAATTTCTCTTGTAAAAGAGATCATGTAAGTTTGACGTGAGAGCGATGTATCACTCTCTTAAAATAGCATTAAGTTGGTGTGTTTAACTTCATGCCTTTAGGCATTTTTTTGGCCCAGACTTGGGGTGCTTGTGGAGTGCTAGCACAGATTTATCCTTTTTTAGATTTTAGAGAGAATGTGGAACCACTTTGAAAGTCAGGTTGCAAATGGGATTTCTTCTTGCCTCCAGGCTCTGTTCTGTTAGTGTTGGACCGGACTCCAGTAGCTGTTCATTCATTGTGACTTGAGGATGCTGTATTGCACACAAGTTCAGTGTTACTAAGTTGTTTTACATTGATCTGCTCTTGAAGTTCTTCCTGTGCTGCATCCACAGCTGATCCTGGCTGTTAATTACAGCCTGCAAGTGTAGTAGTAGTTTTGAGCAACGCTGATGCATCTATTGGGCAACTGCATTTTGGTAGAGAAGGTGCTGTATGGAAAGTATTGGTAAAATTCCTGTGACGTTGTTGCCTTAAAACTCAGGGAGGTAGATTTGACGCACACTTTGTTCACTTCAGTGTTGTGCTCATAAGTTTAGAGCTTATGATAATCCTAGGATCATACTGTTACTTTTAGGTACTGACACATCATTTTTACAATCTCTGTTTATCCACTGTTTTCAGAATGTCTGTGTTGCATGCAACAAGCTGCTGATTGTGTTTTCTCAGTTGTCCAAGTGTGTGTAGGATCGTACAGCTAGCCCTTGTCTGTATTTGGAACCTAACCATGCCTGAGGAGGTAATCTGACACATTCAAAACAGGGCCTTGGAACGGTTAGGGACGTGCCTGCTCTGCTCTTTCATCTGTCCTCTTTTGAATCAGTTGAAGTTGCATTGAGAAAAGAGCCTTTGTACTAGAATGTGAAATGAACGGTTTTCTGCACTCCACTGCATCAGCAGAGAGACAGGTGCATGTCTATCAACAAAGGTACAAAAGGGTATTAGAGTTGTATTTAGACAACGGTAGCTTGCAGACTTCTGCTACCCCATTAGGCAGTAATTTTAAGGCTATCCTGACTCCTGCGGTGCAGAGACATGTTACGTTGCGTCTTTTATAGGTGTACTCGGAGCCACCTCTTTATTAAGTGTGGAACTGTTAAAACTGCTGAGAAATCTGTACAGAAATGTATTTTCAGAGGTGACAATCATCTTCCTGTCCTAGCAACTGGAGAAGTAACTACTTTGTTTCAGTAGTGAAGCTTCTGAGGGGGGAGAAAACTGTGCCAGATAGATATAATGTATAAGGCGTTTAGGTATTTACAACTATTCAGAAGATTATTCTAACAGACCTTAATGCTGCACTTATTGGTACTGTGATTTATCTTTATACGGTCTTTATAAATGGTAATTGTCAAAAATGAAGTGTATTGACATACCAATTTTGAGACTTGGGTTCTTGCTGCAGACATTACCACACTGAGAGCGTGCAGCTGTTCTATGTTTTAATGACTAAAATATTTGAGACGAGGGCTTCTTTTGTGTGAAATGCCTTTTCAGATGTCCCTCTGGGTAAGTAGTTTTTGTCCGTACAGATAATCTGTAGAGTAACTGGCCTGTTAAATTTGTATCAGAAAAAATAGGTCACTTCGCTCTACTTAACAGAATTAAACAAAGCATTTTCCAAGTTCTCGGTTGTTCTAACCAACCAGACATGTTAGAACATTTACAGCCGATTCCTCCTACCCGTGCTTCTGAAGGATGCAACAACTAGATGTACCTGTGGGTGATTGAATTAGTTTTACTCTGTCCCTTTCAAGTTTTTGGGGGTCTGTCTCTTTAGACTTTAATTTGTCTTAAATGCTGCCTGTCACCTGCAAGTTTACCTGCGTATGTATTTCAGACCATTTATTCCAAATGGAAGACTAAAGTTATCAATGAAAGAAGTCCTTGGGGAGGAGTAACGTACCACATCTGTGATCCAGGGTTTGCTGCTGAATGTACGATATCATGTGAATGAGCCTCTCCGCTGAGTCTTGATTTTCTGTGGTAGTGTTGACAAATAAAAGCCATATGTGGATACAGTTGTAGTCATGTAGAAGAACTAACATTTCAGATCAACACTCTTCAGCTGTTTCCTTTCTTTCCCTGGCTTTGATGGGAGGTGTTTAGAAGGCCATGTATTGCTTTGTGTGAGTATAAATTAATATATTAATTATAATAAAAAAAATAACAAGTGCAGTAAAGAGAGTTACTATCTCTGAACTTTGTTGGATATCGCCAGTGGGATCTGTGAGTGCCCGCTCATGTCTCTGGGATCCCTGTGACTGAGCAGTGGCTTGTATACTTAGCACATACATGGCCCACCAGAGAATGGGCGGAGAATAAGGGACTGCCTGTCCCTTTGCTGTGTGCTCTCACACCATTTGTAGTAGCCCACTTGTCCACTTCAGTTTTGGAATTTACATATTGTGCCTTACTGCTTAACGTCTGATATATAAATAGCTTTTTGTGGTGGCGGTTGTTTTTAGTTGGTTTATAAACATAATTTGCATGCCATTCTGTTCTTCCAGATCGGAAAGA
The DNA here is from genome assembly GCF_016699485.2 of Gallus gallus. Taxonomy (NCBI): domain Eukaryota; kingdom Metazoa; phylum Chordata; class Aves; order Galliformes; family Phasianidae; genus Gallus; species Gallus gallus. The sequence continues at coordinate 25,787,374 of NC_052536.1, forward strand.
CTGGTAGTCAGCATCGGTGATGGCTGTTATTTTGTGTTACTAAATGTACTTCTGGTTGTTTGAAATCATAATAGCTGTGAAGGATTTTAGCAGCACATTGATGCTGAAGTGCCCTTAAGTTAGGCGTGTGATATTTTTGACTGTGAAATCTTGAGGTGCTTGAACAGTCCTTGGGAACTGCGTTAAGCATTTTTGAGATGTTAAAGTGGCAAATACGCTGCTTTCTGAAACGTTGCAGAGCCTTACACATGAAACACTACAGATCCCTATCTCTTAAGGAATGAATCGATGCTAGCAATGAACAGTAACCATTCCTACGGAATGCTAACCCAGCAGCAAGCAGATGTAAAGTTTGAAGCTCGTGCAGCATTTAAGATCGCAGGAAGACAACGACTAATTATGACAGAAGGTGATTATAACAGAAGGTGTGTGTATAACAGGAGGTTTCTTTGAATAAAGTCCTGTTATACAATCCTTAATCTTTAAACTTCTTCCATTTTAAAGAACCTTTTAGTTTTGTCTGAATAGCTTGCAAACAGGAAGTTTTAAGTGAGGTTTCTTGCTGTAAAAACCCTCTTCTCTTTGACAAAGCTCAAATTGTTAAATTGTTTAATAAACTTCAAGTTGTTTCAAAGATACGAGCATTCATGCCTAGAGCCATAAAAATGATTTAGATGCCCTTGAAGAAATTTATCTTTTAAATGCAATTTAGGTATTGGAAGTAAAAAATAATAATAAAAAAAATTCTGCCATTACTCTCTTTAATTTTTTCCTAAACGAGAAGGTTTCCAGTGTCATAAATGGAAACAGTTTTTTTGCAGAATTGGAACGAGAGTTACAGCGTGCACCTGTGCAGTGTTTATAAAACTAGTACCAATGTTTGATATTCTTTTTTCTTTTTCTGTATACGCAAAGGATTTGCACATCAGAGCAAGTAGCTGAAAACCGAAGTCTGACAGAGCATGCGTGAAGCTGTAAAGGGGTTGGGTGGAGTAGTGAGTGTAAGGTCACCAAGGGAAAGTTAGGATGGGTATTCACAGTAACTCAGCAAATCAACCCCCCGTTTCTAACTGTATGGCAGTTAGAAGCTATAGGATAGGCGGTGTTACCCTATTGATCTCCAGTTACAGAAATGATATAATAGTACCGGGCTGACCTCTCTGGAGTAGATGTGGAAGTAGATCCTGCCTTGAGACAAGTGGAGTCTGACATAACCTCTGAATTCCTTCTCAGCCATGTTTTAAGGATTTGTGAGACTACGAAAAGTAGAACATTCACATATCCATATTGAACTTTGTTACTTTATCAGGAGTCCAAAGTGGTTTTTTATTTCCTCAGTGTTGTTTCTCTTCACACCAGTAAATACAGTATGAGAATCAGTAAGTGAAATGCAGGGCATGACTCACAGATGGGTGTGATGTGTGGTTACGCCAAGACGCTGTAACAGCATGTGTTTGGGGAGAGGGTAACAAATCAGTGAGACATCTTTCTATTCTGGTGATTTAGGGCAGTGGAAGAGGTTGGACCCTAAGGAAATCTATAGCATCATAATTAACCTGTAGTTTTGATTAAGGAGAATTTACTAAGTTTGTCTACTGATGATTAATTATAGAGTTTTTTTCATTGTACATCTACGGGTGTAAGCAAACATCTGTTTCAAACTAATAAATTAAAAAGCAGCAACATTGAATATGTAAATCTTAGAGGTCAGTGGAAATGTAGTTTAGCTTCTAGGCACATCAGGGCTTCTTGGATTAAGCTTGTGTCTAGTTACAGGACAGAGTTTCACCCTGAAGCTGTGGAGCTTTAATTCTTGAGCAATAACTTTTCTAGAAGTCTTAACTACACATGCAGATTCCAAGTATTCCATCTTACAAATCAGGATATTATTTATAGCAGTAGAACAATATTTACACATAGAAAAATGGGAATGTCGCTGTGTCTAGGAAAAGTATCAAGGAAATGGTGGTTTCCTGCTCTCTGGCCATTAGCTTGCTAGCATGGGACACTTTGGCCAAGACTTCTGGTAAGCTCTTTTCTTCTGTCTGTCTAGTTTAACATGTAGTCTGAAAAGCCTAATCTGTTACTGCAAGTAGAACAGTCCAAGTGAACATCTGCTGATACAGAGAAAATTTCAGTAATTTGTGTATCTGCCTCTGTTTGGAAGAGAGACTGCAACAGCGTATTACTGTGTTCCAGTAACTGAAAATGATGGAAAGAGATCTGGGGAAGGTCCTTCCTTTGGGCCAGCAGCTGTTGAGTCAGTGCTATTGAACTCTGCTTCTTTACAGAGAGCGCCAAGTATTTGAGAAAGTAAACAAAGATAATCATGGTAGTATTTCTTGTACTAGGACACAAATGGTAGTGATTTCATTGCTGCCCAGCAATATTACTGCCATAAAACATCAGCCCATGGTGTTTTATTAGGAACACTTTCAAAAGTGTATGTTTGGGAAGGGCAGTGCGGCAGCTTCACCAAACATACTAGGTGATAAATTGCCTGATTTTAGATGAAATCAGAAAAGGCTTAAAATACTGAAAAGGAACTTGAAAAACTTCATTCTCTGTGCATTTTGCTGTGTGCCAGTTTGGCTTCTTCCTGTGCTGACTGCTTTGTAGTGTGTGACTGAAGAGTGATACCGAATGCCTCAGGAGATGTTTTATCTGTGAAGACAAAGTTTGTTGCCTTGAGGTGGAGGTTTTTTTTACTTACCTGCTGTACCGACATATAATCTTTTTTCTGAAAATGCTAAAATAAGCAATACCTTTCTTGAAAAATGTTTGTTAAGGGGCTCCCCAACAACTCCTGAAGGTATTTTATTCTTTTCAAAACTTTTATTCTGTGGTAGTCTTTATGTGGACTCTGCCCTAAAGGATTTTTCACTTTCTGTAGAAGCAATGTTGGCTGATTTCTGGTATAGCGATTAAATCTTTCACAGAACATCTTATGGCTGAGAACTGCTGATGTTGTGGCTATCACTAAGTGGTTGCTATGGAAATTAAGTAGGAACGCATTCAATATTAATGCTGCATTCCTGTTATTTGCACTTCCATGATGGAAATGTGCTTGCTTTCTCCAGGCACGTTAGGTTGCGTGACTCCTGTGATGAGGATGTCTCTCTGCAGGTAGTCTTACTGTTCTGTGAAGTCTCCACCCACCACAGTGTGCCCTATGCAGTTTTGTGCCACTGAAATTCCGTGTCCCAGTCACTGCATTTCTTTGTGGTGCTGTGCCTTGGTGGGTTTCTAAGAGGCTTTACAGTATGTGTGGCCTGTCTCTGCCCAGGCACTTTGCATTATGTTTCTTCTCCTTCGGTTTGAATGGGAAATTTCTTTGAGATGTTGAAAAATTGTGTGTAGAAGCGTGGGTTGTAGGTATCTGCTTTTTAAAGTGGTATCCGTGCAATCTCTTTGACATGGCAGAACATCAGAATTTGGTTTGTTTTTTTTTGAAGGGAAGCTAAACACCAGAGTTCTTGGTCTAACCAGCAGCTGTATTTTTCTTATTCAATTAAACGTTGAAATGCTATTCATAATATGCTGTGATAATAGCAAGTTGAGCTGATGCTTCACATTTAAGGTTAGCTAGTGATATTATTCCAATGTAATTCTTCTCATTAAAAATGTGAGGCAGCTGGGAAGGCTTCAGTCTATAGCAGAGCTGGTTGCCAGGTATCTTGAAGAAATACTTGGGTCTTTGTTGGATAAGTAGAAGTTGTGTAGCACTGCTTCAATACAGAGGCAGGTATATCTCCATTTAGCCTGATGGGGGAGAAAGGATTTTGGAAATAAACCTGAAGACATGGAAAAGGACTTGCTGCTTAAGGGAGATTTAAGTTGATGTAGCAAAAAGAGGACAGGAGTGTTCTCATTGTGCAGCTGACAGTTATTTTTAATAGAAAGAAACTTAAATATGTTTGGACATAGAGGGAACTTGAATCTAGAAAAAAAAAAATCAAAAAACTGTCCAAATAATGTTCAGGAAGACTTCTGAAACTGCCCATATAATGTACAAGGCCACAGTTCTTGATAGCTGTGAGCAGCCAGCTTCTGCAGTAGTGGTGCACTGGGAAGAATAAGTTTTCTGATGAAGAGCTTTAAGTGTAAATTGTAAATGCAAACAAAGCACCTTTTGTACTCATCATAAAAGTAGTATTGTGTGGCAGCATAATTTCTTTTATAATTCAGAATTGATTGATGCTCGGTGAGGTCTGGGGTTTGTACCCTTTTGCTGTGGGTAGATGCACTTGATATGTGCAATAATGTCCCCATTCATTGGAGTATTGAAAACTGCAGCTAAACGTGCTGTCTCTAGCAGCAGAGCCATGACTGATTGCCCAAAGTTGGAGCATGTGACTTGAATAGAGGTTTGGCAACACACGGGGAAGCGGTTGTCTGGTCTGGAGTGTGACCAGAGGCAATGTTTACCCTGCTCTGTTTCTCCCTCATCCAAGCAAAAGGCAGGTTGCCAAGTACAGGGGCTGAATGGTTTGGATCTTCAGTTGGGGGCATTTTGCCTACACTCGGGTAAGAGATGTGCTGATAGCTCTGGAAATCAAGAAGTTGTACTTAATAGTAATGCAAGCTAGGTGGCTCGTTCCACGCGTATATCTTTGTTTACTCATCTTCTCCAGATTTCGGCCTTGTTCCTGTTTATATTATCCTTTTCTTTCAGCTGACAAACTTTCTTGCGCTCCTAAAACCAAAATTTTCCCATGTTAGGTTCACAATATTTCTGCATCTCTGGAGCTTCCAGCGTAGACATGGCAGAACTGCAAATGCATCCCTGATGGGTGCGGATACAAATGTGTGCTTCTGGACACATAGTAAATGCGTCTTCAATTGTTACTGTTGGTGTAGTTTTAGGATTAGATTGGGATTAATGCTCCCCTCGGTGTTATGGAGAAATGAGCATCCTGTGCAAGTGTTCAGGAAGTTCAGCTAATGGAAAGCTAATGGAAGTCATTGTTTTGGCAACTCTGGTATTCAGTTTTAGGGCTTCAGCCACGTGGAGCTCACTTTGGAAAAGCTGTAAGGTGTTGGATCTTCATTATTTGCCATTTAGCTTCTACGTAGTGTATTTTGCACACTGTCCTGTGGCTGGTTGGGGTGGGTTAAGTGAAATTCTTTCAGAATGTTCTATCCAGTGTTAGCCTATTTTTAAAATGTCACGTAGTGAGACTTAATGTTAAAGCCCTCTATCGTTTATGGTCTTTTAAGTCTCAGCTGTTTAATGATAAGAATGTTGGTATGTTGACAGCCTTTTCCAAGCATCTTGCCTTGCATTGAAAACCCTCACCTTAAACCAAAATAACAACATGCCTTTCAATTTGCTGTTAAATCTTTTAACAGTCTTTCTGAGTGTGTCCATTAAGCTGAATCTCCTATATTGTTCTGGTAGAGCACTTCAATACGGAATGAAATCTTTCTTTGTTGAGCTAATCAAACTTGGTATCCTAATTATTGAAACGAATACTGGGAGAATGTTCTGTGGTAGTATGGGACATCTCCATAGGTAATTAAATCTCAGTTCACTGCTGCAGCGTGCCACAAATATTGATTCTGATGTTTTAAGAGCCTTTCTTTCCTCTTTAGCTACTCCAGTACGAATAGCAACTTGCATGCACTCTTATAATGTCATGTAAATCAGGGTAAATTTCTCTTAAGTTTTGTAATAAAGAAGAAGTCAGAGAGCTTTTATCTGATAGTTTCCATGGCTTTCTTCAAGAATTAAGTACTTTGAGTAAGGATATGAATGGTTGAGAGAACATTTCCTTCCCCTATCAAAAAGATTGAGAAAGGTAGGGGGGCAAATGGAAAGCACAAGGAACTTCTGTTTTTCCATTATATAAAATGCAAGTACCCAGTTTCCTGACACTCTGATGTATTTTTTTGAATTGCTTCCTCTGTGGCCTAATGTTATTCTGGGTTATGTTGTTAATTAAAAACCGTTGCAACTTGCAGTTTCTGTTTGGTATGGTTTTAAGCAGTCTGTGATAATAAATACACAGAAAATGTGTAGTTTTTAAAGCTGTTACGCTTCTTACCTTCCTGTTCTTGTTCCTACAGTACTTGGGGCATGTTGAAGTGGATGAATCCAGAGGAATGCATATCTGTGAAGATGCTGTGAAGAGACTGAAATCTGTATGTATACTCGTTTCATGAAAAAGCTGGCTTCGGGGTTGTAAGTGTTACTCTAAAAGGTCCATTCGGCAGCAGTGCTGCAGCTGAAGCCTGAACTTTTGACCCACTTTAGGAGAACAGTTGGCTGGTGTGAGAGCACTGCTGTGGTTAGGGGGACGTGCTAATCTGATGATGAGAGGGAGAGAGTTACAACTGTTCTTTCTACTGGCAGAAACTATTTGCAAAACAAATGTGTAAAAATCCTCTGTGACCTTTCAGACTAAGTTGGTACCCATATGGGCTTCAACCATTGTTTTTTAACAGGTCTTTCTCCCTTTCTCTCTTTCTCTCTCTCTCCCTCTCTCTCTCCCTCTCCCTTTGTTGCCTGCCACTTCAATAGTGACTTAATTCACTTCTATTATACAAAATATGATTTGATTTAGGCTGCTTTTTTCTAATGCACTGCAACATTGTAGTCATGCATGAAATAATCTGGCTTGCATCTGCTTGAAGTGGCCTGCCTGAAGGCTGCCTAATTCTGGTATGTCATGAAGTGGGCTGCTCTTAGTTTGGCTTCTGTGAACGTTTGCTCCTGTAAATGGCACTCGTTCAAAGCTCTTGGTATTCCTATGGCTCATTTCAAGGTCTTGTCTTCTCTTCCCTGTAGAAAGTCAGTAGTCAGTCTATTAAGAATCTGAGGCTAGAACAGCACGGAAGAGGAGGAAGAGAGGATGTTGAAATTTGAAGTCTGATTGAAGATGGAGAACTGCTGTCCTTTTCATCTCGCTTCTCTTTTGTCCTAGCTATATACAGTCTTCAGTAATGCCTTTACCAGAAGATATTCTTGTATCCTTCTAGCTCAGCCAAAATTACTGGAAGTAAATCAAACACTTTTACTGCATCTTTGCTAACTTAAGATACCTTTGACTGGATATGATTTTTTTTTTTCCCTCACCAAATGTGAGAACTCAAATGTCTTCTGAATAAACCTGTTCTTCCTAGCACACAACAGAAGACTATAGGTTATCTTCCTTCTGTTGTGCTGTAAAGTTTCTGAATTGCTTTACTGCTCTGATTAAAATCAAGTCTTTTCATTCTTTTCTCTCTCAGCCAGTGTCTAGCAACCTGTTCAAGCCGCGTCCCATCTGTTCCCATTCAGTCCAGCAGTGATTGGTGACTGATTTTTATTAAAAAGGACCACACAGAATGTAAATTAGTTTTTGTTCTATGGATTTAGTTTATATAGCTAAAAATGCAAATACTGACCACATAGTGAATTGCATCCATTTTCATCCTGTTCTAGTTTTCATCGTATGAGGATACTTCTTGTTAGTACACCAAATAATGTTCCAGTATCTCCTTTTTGCAGCTTCTCTCATTGTCCTCTCTGGGGAGCCGTGCTGTGAAGTATTTGCTCTCTTGGCTTTTTATAAACTTTCAGTCCACAAGCCAATTAAGTGTAGCTAAGCTTATAAATAATGACACACAGTAAAAATGTAGCACCCAGTTTCCTCTGAAATCCAGAGAATGCTAGGATTGTGATTCTTGATCATCTGAATTCTTGATTCAAATGTAAGGCATCTAACTTTTACAGCACCTTCCCTAGAAGTAACTTAATTTCTCTGTTCTGTGCTTTATGATTATTCTAACCTGAACGGCATCAACTTATTGCCCATTCTCGTAAATGCAATGTTTTTATTCAGATAATTTTTATTTCTTCTGCTGTTTGAAGTTTTTCATGTTTATGCACAGATTGGACACAGGTGTGTGTCTTAGGAGTTCTGCTTGCATTGTCTGGTTTTCAGTGCTGGAAATGGAGAAGCGGGTGTGTAATTCTCATTGGGCCCAATATTCAGATTACTGAAACTGCTTTGTGCACCTGAGCTGTTAGACTCCATCAGACCCAGGCTTCATCTGAAGCTGCTCATTGCGATTCAAACCGTATCCCCATTCTCAGATCCCCACCCCATGTGTGTGGGTGTTAAACCGGGAGCATTTCTTTAGGATTCTTCCATTGCTGAAAGCTCTTTTCTGTACAATATATTCTCTTAACAAGGAAAAGCCATACCACTTGATGTTGTTTCAGCATGCAGAATGTAGTAAGAAAGCAATTTGCTCCTTTGGTAGTCTGTTCCTTTCACAGTGCTTGGTTATTTCGATGGGTTTTCTCTTGGTCTTGAAGGAACTTCAAGTTTGAGGTGCAGTGCTCAAATGAAAAGACAGCTTTACAAAAACGGAACTTCATTTTTCATATAGCTAAACTACATACAAGTGTATGTGGCCTATTTTAATCTTTGTTGTCTTTGCAGGCATTGTATAGCTCTTATGAATCCAGTCTATGAATAATAGTTCAGTTCTGTTAGAGGCAGAACTGTTGACATACTTGTAACTTCTAAAACTGAGTTCTCTCTGTCCTTACTTATTTCAATAGATATGTTTATATGTTTTCCTCTTAATTCTTATTCTCCATCAGTTGGCTATTTATTTGGGGGGCTGAAATCTGTTCTTTGTTTTAGGGTTGACTATTGGACTTTAAAACCTTTTAAGGTTTGTCAGGAAAAATACAAAACTGGATCTTCATTTTTGGAATATCTTAATTTCTGCTTTAGAAAGAAAAGATGCAGTCAAATTCTTTTACCTCTTTATTGTGGGGAAATATCCTTTCAGGTCCTTTATTATCTGCTGGTTTAATATGCCACAATCATTTTTGAGCACATCTTGCAGAACTTAAACCAGATGATGGCAAACCTTTTGTTCAGGGATTGTGTAATTGACGGCTGTGTAGAAGAAGCCATTTTTAGCTCAAGAGCCGTTTTCAAGCTCTGGAACTGCATACCAACACAGATGACGCTATAATGTGCAGGTTACAATTTTTCTTGTGATGAAATGAAGAGAAACTGATGTCCCTATTTTCTGTCTGATATGGCACAGCAGTTTCATTGATAGATCAGAAACCTGTATGTTCAGGTATCACTACCTGTTATTCAAGTGTTACCAAAGGAGTGTACATTTTTCCCTTAGCAGGGATATATTACTAACTTTGGATCCTCAGATTTGGATACAAAGCATTGAAGGGTTTCTCCAAAACCGTTTCCATGAGTTAGCATTATTTAGTGCAGACTGGAAAACAGCTTTCTGAGGACCCTGTAAGGTAGCTTTGTAACCATATTTGACTCAGGTATGGGGAAATGGTATGAAGACAAAATTATACTCTCGTATCATGTTTTGATTTTTAAATCAGCTTCAGTGTGTGGTATTGGTTTCTAACTTGCCACTTCTTGTTTTAAATGATGCATTTGTTTTAATATATGTTCTTGTTTTAGCAGGTAAAGAGACATAATATTTTAAAACATGCATTAGTTATCTCTAAACTACATTAACTTAGTGTTGTTTAAAATCCATTTTGCATGATGCCTTTCCATTAACATTTCTAGCTTATTAAAAACCATAGATCTTGTTTAACAAGCATTTTGCTGAGAGCAAAATTAACCATCACCTAAAAATGAGGTAGCTTCTGGTGAATCTCTTTTAGCTTTTGCTATCTTTAAAAGGCTGTTATTTAGTGTAATGCAACAGTCATTGCTCAACTTGGCAGCAGCATCCAGCCCCTTCTCATTATGTGCACAACAGTGTGATTAATCCATTAGTTCCCCTCCCAGTGTTCAGCATATCTTGTCCAAATACACGACCGTTCTTGGTGCTAAAAGCTATTAAACCTTTCAGCTGTCTGCACGTAGAGATGTTCTTATATAGTGCCTGGGTTGACGTAAATATCTTACAGATACTTGTTGAAAAGCTCTGTGGAAGGACACTGGGTAGAGAGAAGCACTCAGTAGCAGAAGTCAGGAAATGCAGAGTTGAGATTGACACTCCCTTCTTAGCTTTGTTTCCTGGCTTTTGTTGGTTTGCGTCAGAACCATAGCTTTGTTTTAAATATAACCTTGTATATCAATCAATTCTGGAGGCACTGCCTCAGGATATTTGTAATAGTATTTTTGATATAGCATTGTTATCAACATGGTGGTAATTTGGGGTCAGTGGCTGTCAGAGACCCTTACTTAGTCTCATGTGGATTCTCCACAGTCTCCGTGTTACTGCTGTACCGGTTTACTAGCCAGTTAAATAATTTAGAAAGAGAACGAGAGCAGGGATGTGCTTCAAAGCCAGCTCCCTTCAGGTACTGAGCAGCGTGTAGCTGTGCATGCAGGACATCAGGGCCCAGAGAATATCCTCACATCAGATCAAGCAGATCTTGTGGGTTTCCCGCCCCCCCCCCCCCCCCCCCCCCCCCCCCCACAATCTGGTAACAAAACAAAGCCAGTAAAAATGGCATGCAAATATACTTCAAATTGTGTTCTGCTTTTGTGTTAATGTGAATTGGGCAATCGGTATAATCACTTCCAAGCTGAAGACGTTCAGGAACTTGTAGTTCAGCTTTTTGTGCCTCTGCCTTGGTCTAACTTCTCCCTCTCAGAGGTGACTTTAAAGGGGATCTTGTTCAATCTATTAATCCAGAGTTGGAGAATGAATATTTAGTAGTTGTATGCTGTGGAAGAGGAAGAGATCTCAGTTGTGGTTTAGTTTAGGTCAGAGGGAATTCCTTACTGGCCAAAGATGGTTGTACAAGATGCAAAGTGATAGTAGCACATAAACCAAAACAGTAAATAAATAGAATAAAATGAAGTACCGAAAATGCTTTTCAGCTTTTAATCCTGCATTATGCCAGCCACTGTATGTTCTCCAGTGTATGGAGCACTCGTGTTGGGAAAAAAACGGTCAATACAGAGCAAATTTGACTGTACCTCTGAAGTTAGAACTTTGCATTTCACGCCCATACAGTATTTTAATTGTTCAACTACCACGTCTGCTGCCAAGTTTGGTTTATAACCTAACTAAAGGGAACTAAACGAGGGAGAGTGACGATGAAGTAACCACTTTGCATGAAATTGGGGCCAAGGTTCTCTTCTTTCCACCAATTTCAGGGCAGTAGCTTATTAGAATTGTGTGTGCCCTTTGATCTGCATTTTCATGGGATTATTTTCACATTTGCCTGTCGCACCTTCTCGTGGATAACTCTAAAAACCCCTTCCTTTCCCTCCAAACCCTATTCTTGTGTGTGCTTGTTGGTTTGAAACCCTGGGACATTTTAGCTACCTTCAGTAATAGCGCTCGACTTGTCCCCCCTGTTCCTCCAGGAAAGGAAGTTCTTCAAAGGCTTCTTTGGAAAAGTAAGTTTAATGCCTCATTTGTGCTTGCACTATAAGGAGTTACATCCCTGGTATAGCACTGCTGTAAAATCAGGGTGTTGAGAATCCCTTAATCTATTTCAGAATATTTACTTCTAAAACCCATTTCTTCCTAGACTTGGAAATATATTGATCAAATAAAGAATATGGTTAAAAAAGTGACCTGAAACAGAAACTGAACTCCATATGGACTGTATCAGAAATCCAGTGTTCTGAAATTATTTGGTCTTCCTGGAAAAAAAAAAAAAAAAAAAAAAAACTTCTTTTTTCCTTTAAATCTCTTAAACTTGTGCCAGCCTACATCACCTATGGAACAGTTGTGGTCTGTGCTTGTAAGCACTGCTGGATTGTTGGCCGCCTAGCACCACGAGCTTGCCCAACTCTTAGTGTGGGGAGAAAGCAGCGAGCCTACACCATCTCCTAAACCTTTCTTTTTTGAGCACGGTCCAAATTCAAAGGTACATGAAGATGAGACCAGGCATTTACCTGCTGTATGTTTTTCTAATTGCAATTTGATTGTATAGGAGAATGCTTTGCTGCTCACTGTTCTCTTGTTTTCCTGAGCACAGTGTTGCAAAAGGAAGCAATTATTTGTCCTTACTAAGAATGTGCTGTACTGGAGACTGGATTGGGGTGGTTTGTTGTTTTTTCTTGAATTCCTGCTGTCTTACAGAGATGGAGACAGTGTTGGTCAACCTCTTAAAAAAAAACCTCTTTTGCCTCCCACCTGTTGACTGCTTCTGCATTTAAAATTCTTGTAAAACACTTCCTATGGAATAAATTTAAGATGCTGCTTTTCAGGGATCTTATGACATGCTGAATCTTGGTTTAAATAGAAACTAACAAGTTTGTAACTTGCATCTCAAAATCTTTCAGAGCAGATGATTTTCTGGTCGCACATTTGCCTTGGCTTTACTTAAGGAGTAAATAAAGCTTTTTCAGCTGCACCTGTGTCACTTCACACTCACACTGTAGTGCATGTTGTAGAGGAGAAGCTGTTTCCCCAGTTCACCTTTCTTCCCATCATGTGGGAAAGCACACCAGTGAAGTGAGTGTAGTAATAGTGAAGAAAGCAGCTCTTTTTTTTAGGGTCAGAATGCTATATGTAGGGGATCTGCCAGGTTAATCGAATCATCCCTATGTGTAAATGAATTCAAGGCTGGAATCTACAAAGGTTGGAGTGAAACGTGCTATTTGCTGTGCAATACTCCAAGTATTTGTTGGTTTTAAACAAATTCCAACATGAGAGACCCACCTCAACCTGATCAAAATGATATGTTAGTTTTCTTTTTCCTTACTGGCATTCATCTATGCCTGTCCTAGGTGCACTCAGGCAGAATGAGGCACATTTGGAGTATTACTACACTAGTACATGTAGCATGAGGAACAATCAAGAGAAGCTAGAAGCCTTCGATCAGTCCCAGAGCCACAACATCATTGGCAAAAGCAAAATCTGTTGGGAAGGTCCTGAGATAGCGCATCACAATGACGAGTTCTAGGCCCTTCAGCAGGGCAAGTGGGGTGCTGTGCATGAGGGAGGGGCCGGGCTGTACAGAGCTCACAGCTGACACTGACACAATTGGGAGCCTCTGGGTAAGGATGAGAAGGGACAAGCAAATAAAGTGAATGTTGTGATGGGAGTTACTGTAGGCCATCTGGCCAAGATGATGACACTGATGATTTATCCTTTGAGAAGCTATGAGATACATGTAGATAAGCCACCCTTATAGATGGCTTCAACTTGACAGATATTAACTAGAAATATCACACAGCAGATACAAACAAGCCAGGCAATTCCTGAAATACCTTGATAACTTCTTAGTACGGGTACTAAGAGAGCCAATCAGGAATAGTTGTTGCTTGTAAACAGAGATGGTCTCATTGGTGAAATGGTGATTGGTGGCCATCTTGGCCATAGTGACCATGAAGTGCTAGAGTTTAAAAATACTTAGTGGTAAGGGTAAAACTTCAGGCTGTTCTGAGAGCTAGTTAGTTAGATCCCATGGAAACTGCTTTTGAAGGCATTAAGGTCCATCACAGCTGGTCACTTTTTAAACAGCCTCTTTAAGAGCACAGGAACAGGCAGTTCAAAAATGTCAGAAGACATGCAGACGAAGCAGGTCAGCTTGAATCAGTAGAGATCTAAAGCTTAGGTGGGGAAAAAACCATGTGGCTACTAGAAGTGAGGTCTGGTGGCATGGGAGGACTGCAGAGATGCTGTTCACTATTGTAGGGAGAAAATTTATGTTGTCAAAGCTCAGTTACAATTGAGGGTAGACAGTACTGTGGGAGACAATAGAAAGGGCTTTTTAAAAATATGTTAGCAGCAAAAGGAGGACCAGAGATAACACTGATCTGTTACTTGACAACAGTTGTCACCGCACAGACAAAGCAGATGTTTAATGCTTTTGGCTTTGTCCTCAACACCAATGATGGACTCCTGGAGTGGGATATCTGGAGCCTTGAGTTGGAGAACTATGACTGGTAACAACAAACTCCTGGCCAAATGCTGTACTTATGTAGGATTTGCTGCTCCAACTGGATGCAGATAAGTCTGTGGGGCCTGGCGGGATATATCCCCTGGTACTGAAGGAGCTGGCTGATGCCAACGTGAGATGTCTCAATTATTTTTCAATGGTCTTGGGAATCTGGAGAGGTCCAATCAACTGGAGGCTCACAAACAGTTGTCGCAGGTTTCAAAAAGTGCAAGAAAGACGACCCTGGAAATTACAGACCTGTCAGTCTCACTCAAGTGCCTGGCAAAATGTTGGAGATTATTATTTGGGGAGTTACTGAAAAACACCTCAGGGACAGTGCAGTCATTGGTCACAGCTAACACGAATTTATGAAGGGAAAGTTCTGTTTAATGAACTCTAATCTCCTTTTTATGACAACATTGCCCACCCAGGTGACCAAAGGAAGTTAGTTGATGTAATTTTTCTGGATTTCAGCAAAGCTGTTTGTTTCTCACAGTATCATTCTGGACAAAACGTCCAGCATGCAACTAGACAAAGCAGAATGTGATGGGTGAACTATTGGCTGATAGGTTGGATTCAGAGGGTTATAGTAAACAGAGTTGCATCAGACTGTCAGCCAGTCAGTTGCGGAGATCCTCAAGGCTCCATTTTAGGGCTGATACTCTTTAACGTTCTTATCAGTGACTTTGGATATAGGATTTGAAGGTATACTAAGAAGGCTTGCGGATAGCACTTAATTTGGGGGAGTTGGTAACTCCTTCAAGGGCAGAGGGAGCTTGACAAATTAGAGGACTGAGCAATCACCAACCTTATTGAAGTATAACAAGAGCAAGTGCTGGATTCTGCACCTGGGATGAGGCAAGCCTGGCTATGTGTAGAAGTTAGCAGACTAGAGGCTGAAGAGCGGCCCTTCAGAAAGGATTCTGAGGGTTGTGGCTGATGGCAAGTTGAATGCGAGTCAGTAGCGTGCCCTGGCAGCCAAAGATGGTGAATGGTCTAGAGGGAAAGCTGTATGAGAGGTAGTTGATGTCTTTTGGTTTGCTTAGCCCAGAACAGGAGAGCTTAGGGGAGCCCTCGTGGCAGCCTACAGCTCCTCGCAGGGAGTGGAAGGGCAGTGCTGAGCTCTGCTGTCTGGTGACAGTACCGGTGCCTGAGGGAACGGCATGGAGCTGTGCCAGGGGAGGGGCAGCTGGGGGTTAGGGAAAGGGTCTGCACCAGAGGGTGGTCAGGCATGGAACAGGATCCCGAGGGCAGTGGGCACAGCCCTGAGCTGCTGCAGTTCAAGGAGTGTTTGGACAGCACTCTCAGAAACGTGGTTTGAATTTTGGTTGGTCCTGCATGGAGCCAGGAGTTGAATTCAGTGCCCCGTGTGGTTTCCTTCCAACTCAGGATGTTCTTAGATTCCATGATGTGCCAACTACCTCACTGCTTTTGCATTGCTTTTTAATGAACTCCCATATTTTGTTTCAGCCTTGTAGATTTGCTTTCCTTTTTATTATAATGTTTTGCTGAAAAAAGACCTGCTTCTGCTTCAGCCAGCAAAGTTACATTAGTTAGCACTGAGAGTTCTGAAATCCATAGTGTTTAGGTGTCCCTGCAATGTCTATAATTTCTCCCTGGATATCTTGTTTTGGGGTTAATGTTATATTCCAAACCAGAGTTGTTCTAACTTGCTATTTGTTTTCACTAAGTTTGTCTAGACAGGTTTGCTTTTTTCCCTGTCCATCTTTTTTCTCCACTAGAAAGGTAAATCTGACTTATTTATATCAGGAAATGTTCTAGTGCTTAGTCACGGCCTGACACTGAAAATAGATCAACTTCAAGTAAAAATGAGATGTCTGTTGCTAGCTCCAGGTTAGGCTTTTGCTGTTTTGTTTACAGAATGTAACTGAATCAACTGCCTTTTTAGGCAGCTCTTCATATTTTAAATTGTGTGTTTGTTTGTGTGTTAATGAATAGTAGTACGGATCTTTCTCATCTTTTGCTTCTGTCGAATATGTGTATTTCTCAATGTGCAATGTTTTGTACAGAAGCTGAGACGAAATTTATGTTGTTGTACATCTCAGGCTCCAGATACATCTTACAGTTGTTTTTAAGGCCCTGGAAAGAATAAAATAGATAGATACTGAGAAATCCGTAATCAGCTGAAAGACTAGGAAAAATTCAGAAGTATTTAAAAATGCATTATTATGCAACGTTCATTCTGTTCAGTTATCTTTAAACCTTTACGTTCCGCCTTATGGTACAGTTGCTACCTAATTCTATGCTGCCATCACTTCTAACAGCCCAGTCAGCAGGACCTGCACTGTTGCTCAGGAGAGATGTATTTCAGCTGTAATCAACTTCATTTTCTTTTCTTTAATGCCTGTGTTGAGGGCACCTGCTTGTCTGAGAGGTTTCCCATGTGCTTTGTTTTCAGCCTTGCCTTCTGTTCTCCAGGGTGCCTCACCTGCCCTCCAGGAGGCTTCTGAGGACTCTGAAATGAGTCAAGAGAACAAGTCTTGTGCTGGAGCAGATTACCAGCCTCCTAGAAAGTGCTAAGAAGTGAGCTTTCTGTCACGGCTGATTCACACTGACAAATTGGGCTCCTGGGAGTCGGTGCCGTGAGTTGCTCCCCTCCAGCAGTGTCATCCAAGAACTCTTGAATGTGAAGACAAGCTACTGATACAGAAGCCTGGAGGAGTCCCTAAGTAGTAGAATTTAAGACCACACTATTGCATTGGATGCCATCAATTTGCTTTAAACGTTTTTTTGTTGGAAGTCACATCTGTCTGTCAGACACTGTGATCCTGCATTGGAGATCGCTTCACATGCAGTAATTTTACTGTCTGCTGTATGTCAGGAGTGAAAACGGATTGTGCTTTCTGATCACGATATACTTGGCAATACCCAACCTATAGTAGAGTAGTGTGTCGGTTTGTGTAGCCCGTATGAACTTATTTTAGTGAAATTATGTCCCTCATTGGGATAGATAAAATGAGGATTCAGGAGATAAAAGAATTGTGTGTTTCCTAATGGCAGTAGCCATGAGTTTGGGATACAGACTGTAAGAACTTGCTTGTTTAAGCATTGCATCCACAATAAATCTAGAAGTAAGGAATGGGAGAAAACTATGTTTTGTTTTTCTCTTAGAGTAGCAAACCTGTATTAAGTTATCCAGTGAATATCCAGTGGGATATTCAGCCCTCCAGCCTTTTAATTTTGTTCTGAGAAATGTGAGCTTTTGTGGTTTATCTGTACGTAAGTCTCAGTTTAAGAAAATAGCAGATGAGGACCGGCTCTGCTGCACTTCAGTACTGCTTTACAAAGTACCAATCTGAGTTAAACCCACATTGATTAATACAGACTTCAGGAACCCTTCAGCATTTGACTCTACAGAAACAAAGTTGTTGTGGTTTGCTGGAAAAAGAAACATCCTAGATTCCATAATGATAGTCTAAAGCAAGCAGTTACCCACAGGCATTGTCTTCTCTTTATTTTCCTTATCTGCTTGAAGTGAAGTTTTTAAGACTGCTGGTGGCTTTTAAGAAATTGGCACTCCTTCAAAATGTTTGAGACAAATCTCTACAAGCCATCTCTTGTTGGGACTGATAGGGATTTTAAACTGTGAAAGCTAAGTGGGCATTGAGAATATAGACTGTATTTTCTGTGCATTCATATTTACTTCCTTTTAAGACCAGAAGCTAGAGGCAGCTTTTAAATGCTGCAATATTTTTTAATGCACATGACAGTAACTTTGAGTCCATCTTCCTTTGTGAAGAATGCTTTTTCCATTAGGCATTCCAGAATCTGAAAGTTTTACTTCAGTCATTCTGGGATATCAAACAGGCTGGATGGACTTCTACAAACTTGTTTCCGCCAGCACTTCAGTAGCTTGCTTTCATACTGTGCTTATTTTTGTTCTTCTCTCCTTTGCTCGCTGTTCTGTACAAGTCAGTGCCGTTCTCTGGTCTCACCAAGCATTCTGAGAGTGTTCTGGTTGTCATCACTGCCTCAGAAATTGGGACAGATAGTTCCTCCCCCAAAACCAGCACAAGTCCTGCCAGGCTGGTTTTCTTCACGCTTTCTGACTTCTCTGAGAGTGAAACCAATGTGATACAGCAGGTGGCTTATCAGTCTGAGATAAAAAAATACACTTCATCCTTACAATGTTAAAATCAGAGTTGCTAATTTGGAACACGCAGTAGCTTATGCCAGAATGTGTCCTTGCTCAGATACTTGCCACATGAATATAAATTATATACATCTGTACCGAGTTATTAAAAATGAAATGCAGTCCTTGCACAAAGCCATGAGCTGATACACCCCAACCCGTTCCCCCTCCCATCTTTTGTAGGTTTTGTTGTTCTCTTCCTGCGATGGTCTGTGGCAGCTGCCTACAGCAGCCACAAAGTGTGTAAACCCAGTGCTTCTGGAAAGGTGTGGGGAGAGTAGTTTCTGAGGTGCCAAAGGTAAAAGGATAGAGTACAGGACTCGTGAATCTAAGTAACGCACTAAAGATAGTGCTTTGGGTTGTTTTGTGGCAATACTCGTAAAATTATGGTGACATTGCACCTATTTTCTGTTTGATTGGTTTTATTTCGGAAGAATATAATCTTGTGTGTATACCATTTTCTGCAATCCTCCTTTAAAAAGTAAACAGCTTAGAAAGAACCTGCAGTTGACATGGCTTCCGAAGCCTCCCCATGTTTCCCCCTTCTGCTCACCCTCAGCTCGTGGCAGCTGAAAGGTCCCACAGTCACATCTTGGAGGAAAGCCAGGGCGCTCCCCCGCTGCTGCACAGTGCTGGTCAAGCTGCAGCGGAGTGGTTAATATATCATATTCTTCATCTCTTCCAACATGTGACGTTCTGCTCTTAGCACATCTGTAGAACGTGTTCAGATGGCCGATCTTAGCATTAAGGTCGTAACACCATAACCAATGTCTTCTGGATGCTTTTAACACTGGTTTAAGGAGATACCGTGATTCTGCCACGTGACTATTGGAGCTGAGGGTGGGGGTGGTGGAAATACGAGGTAAGAATTTTCCTGCATTTAAACTTGTGCTCGAGAAGCTACCTGGGGTGTAACTCCTTATGAATTAGTGTTATCTGACTCTTTGGTGGAATTCTTCACCCACTTGGTCAGTCTTGAATTCTTTACTGTACATGGATGTACACCCTATTGATGACTCTACCTGTTCCTTGCCCGCTCCCCATGCCCATGATATGCTCTCTGGAATACTGGCTTTGGTTTGGTTCTCTGAGTGTTTTGCAACTTGGATTGAGTTATCTGGCTTTGGGCACCTTACTGAACGTGGACTTCATCTATGCTTAATGTTGTGATTCTTGGAAAGGGGGAATGGGTGCAGTCTGACGCTGTTAACAGAAAGCTGTTTTTTTTTTTTCCCTATTTTTTTCTTTCCTGAAAGACTGGGAAGAAGGCGGTTAAAGCGGTCCTGTGGGTGTCAGCGGATGGACTCCGAGTGGTAGATGAGAAAACAAAGGTTAGATTTCTCTTGACAAAAATTCAGAGTTTCTCTATAATAACACGCATGCCATAACTAACTAGACTCGAATCTTAATGTAAATGTTGGTATTTGGAAGAAAGATTTAAGCATCCAGTTGGTTTAATCTTTTCTTCCTTGGAAAATGTATGTATGCTTATTATCATTTTCCTTTATTAATGCCACAGTACTCGATAAAACGAGGCCAATAGCACGAGCTTGGAGCTGTCTGTGTTGCATTTGCCAGAAGAGCCATCTTTTCCCAGCAAGTTCTGTTGATGTTGAACTCGCAGTGTCCCTTGACTTTTGTCCTGTGTGACAGCAGAGGGAGGCAAGAATAATACATGAGAAAACTGATGTTAATCAGTAGAATTTCCAGTGCGTCCAAATCCCAGAATAGGTCTGAATGAACAAAAGCTGGCTTCCAAAAACATGATGAAGGGAATAAATGAAATAAGATCCTTTCCCGTAAACATCTTAAACTTCCTTCAAATTTAAGATACGTAGATGCTGGGTATCAAATTCAGTAATTTGTAATTGGAAGCTGTTGGTCTCAAAT
The DNA here is from genome assembly GCF_016699485.2 of Gallus gallus. Taxonomy (NCBI): domain Eukaryota; kingdom Metazoa; phylum Chordata; class Aves; order Galliformes; family Phasianidae; genus Gallus; species Gallus gallus. The sequence continues at coordinate 25,807,263 of NC_052536.1, forward strand.
GGAAGGCAGGTGTATTCATGGCTTCCTTCTGGGTTGTTTTACAATGTTTATTGTGGAATAGCACAGTGCATAGGTAAAAGCAAACAATTTGTGTGTTCAGCTGGACGTGGGTAATTAGAAATGAGAGCTTAATGCTTACCTCCATAACGGTACTACCATTTTAGAAGATGCCACAGCTAGCGGAACAGTTTTTACTGTAATTAGTATAAAATGAATTTGTTTGGTATTCATGTAACTTAATGCTTATCTTGTTGACCTAAAAAATGATTTCTGCATGCCAGCAATGAGGAGCAGGTAGAGCAGACATCCCTCTGCAGTGTGGTAGTGTGATGAATAGCTGCTGTGGGGATCGACATCTCCAGGGCTGTTGCTGGGGCATGCTTTGTCAGCACTCAAGTTACTGTCTGTAAGAATTCAGCATTTAATACGAGCATACAGCTGCAGGTGAAATCAGTCTGCTGATTGCCTTAAAAAGGCTAATAAGTATACATATATATACGCAGAAATGTATTGAATGTGCATTATTAAATTATACATACATATATTGAAGTCATTAAAATGAATTTTAATAACTTTTGTAGACTGCAGAGGTAAAAAAAAAGAAATAGCGCTTAAAAAGGGAATATGATATTGCCTCCTGGTGGTTGGACACAGTAGCACAGGAGCCAAGGAACAGACACCAACCAAAAATATTCTGAAAAACATCAGGGGAAAGAAAGTAATGAGGACAGCATAGTTATTAACCTGCACTGCCTCCTTTTTACAAACACCTCTCCCATCCATTTGTAGAAACAAATTGGGGTGTCTGATAGTGCCAGCGCTGCTGGTGCTTTTCTATTCCATCCTTGCTTCGCTCGGTGCCACATGAGCCGTTGCTTTTTGTGCAGCAGCTGCTAAGTCTTCTCACACAAGCAGACTTCTTCACAGTAAAGATTTTTTGATTGCTAGACTGCAGTAAAAATAAAACCACGGTTCCCCTTTTCGCCATGCTAGATCCATAGTCTTGAGCAGAGATGTTAGGATTTGTTTGTGTCCCTGAATTCTGAACTGGCTGCCTTGTCTGGCTTCTACCAGGGATGGCAGGTGGAAGGTGGCGGCCGTCCTTTTCATTTCACACTGGGAAAGGTTTCTGAATGGCAATTTGACTTGATAGAGAATTGCAGCCAAATCAGCTTATTTTCTTTGTAATGTAATGCATCCTGCATTGCCACTGGAAATAATTTGTGCAGTTGTTCCTCCACGTTTCCTCACATCTTTTTTTGTTTGTTTTTGTTTTTGTTTTGTTTTGTTTTTTGTGGGGCTGGAATGGATTCTTTCCCCTCTAGGATCTCATAGTTGATCAGACAATAGAGAAGGTTTCTTTCTGCGCGCCAGACAGGAACTTTGACCGGGCGTTCTCATACATCTGCCGAGATGGCACCACCAGGCGCTGGATATGCCACTGCTTCATGGCTGTGAAGGACACGGTGAGTGTACTGCGAGGTGTGCCCAGCTCCTCCTGCTTCCAGCTGGGAGTTACACTGAGAATGTAACTGCACAGAACAGTGCGATGCATTTCAACTTCAGCTAAAATACCTCTTTTTCCTTAAAAATTATTTTAGTTCTAATTAGTTATATCTGAACTCTTTGCCGTCCCTCTGTGATGTCTCCTTGTGCAGAGAAGCAGTGCCTGGTGTGTAAGTGGAATGCAGTCAGTCTCAAATATGGGTAGCAGAAGGGAACCACTCTTCTAAAAATAGAGAGAAGATATTCTCATCTGAAAATGTATACGGCCAAAAACTGGAACAGCAGTGACAGTTTTTCCAGGATAAGATCATAGTGAATAGGGTATGAATAGAAGGCTGGGTATGAATGTAGCCTCTTGTATGCAAATGTTGTCTTGAATGGAAAGTCATCTGAGCGCTAAGGGCTGGAGCTAGAATGAATTACATTAGGGTCCTGTTTGCTTCTAAACATTAGGAGATTTTTGCAGTGGAAGGTTTGTAATCAAGATTTTTCTATCAGTCTCTTGCTTTGTAGACCTAAGTCATCTAAATCGAACTCCCTGATCCAGCCTTCTCTTGTGACTTTTTGTTGAGTTCTGCCCATATATTACACAAGGGCTTGAAACCTCATGCAAATCCACTGAGATAACTCCACATAGTTGTGTGTTGAAAGCAATTACATCTGTTAATTTATCATGTTTCTTTACAGAGAAACAGTGAAGTTAAACATTCCCATTTAAGCTCATGTCAGAGCTACGTTCTGACTGTAGGTCAGTTCATTTACAGATAACAGATGAGTTGAGCTGCCGTAGTAATAGCAGTTGTGACTCAGCTGCAGCCTCCAGATCCGCTGAGTGCCAGACTTCCTCCGACTTGAATTTCACTTCCTTACTGCAGTCACTGGGCAGTGGATCCTTTTGACCTCACTGGTTAATAGTGGAAGTGCCTTCTAGAAGGCACTCAATACTGATTTGTGCATTTGGTCAGAGCCATTAAGAGGTATTAGTAGTCAGCTCTGCTTTTAAATTTCACATTTGCACACAACAGTATTGTCTTCCTGCACACTCATTTCCATTTGAGAATAGCACTGATCTATCCCTCAGGACTTAAACCTGCTATGATGGCTCCACAAGCACTTTTTTTCTGCACAAATGCATCCAGAGGCGAGGAGGGATCAGTGCGGGTACGTTATCACACTGCTATCATAGCAGTGAAGCTAAACATATTGACAGTCTTTCATTTCTGGGAGGCCTTCATGCTGTGCACTGGTAGTTGTGACTCTATACATCAGGTTTAGTTTTAGAGCTATACAAGGTGGCCAATTACAGTAGTTATTTTTATTGTCTTAATTAGACTCCTCTTGTAAAGGTGTTATCAGTTTGCAGTGCTTGAAGTACATGGATGTTTCTGTTTCAGTCACCATATGATGCCGTGTTGTCTTGTGCAGGGGGAAAGGTTGAGTCATGCCGTGGGCTGCGCGTTCGCAGCGTGCCTGGAGCGAAAGCAGAAGCGAGAGAAGGAGTGTGGAGTCACTGCCACCTTTGATGCCAGCAGAACCACATTCACTAGAGAGGGGTCATTCAGGGTCACTACAGCTACTGAACAAGCAGAAAGAGAGGAAGTTATGAGACAGATGCCGGATGCTAAAGGTAAGGGGTGCAACTTACACAGTCATCCACAGTGAGCAGAACCAGCACTGGGATTGAAGTGGAGCCCCAGCAGAGATTGCAGCTTAACATCCATCCCAAATTCCCTCTCTTGAACCCTGTTATGTACAAATCATATTTCCAGATGCCTGTCACTCCACAAGGTGAAAAATGCTCTCAGATTCACTTACAGGGTATTTTTCCCCTAAGGAAAAGTACAAGGGGCTTTATGTGTGAAAGCAACTGGACAGAGCTGCTCCAGCTCTGCTGTGTCAGCCTGCTTGATGGCAGAGAACATCATGGGCACCATACTAAAACAAAAGGCATTATTAGAAACATAGAAAAATGTAAGCAGATTGCCAGACTTTAAGCAATCTTTTCTGTAGTCTAAAGATTATTGTAAATGAACAGAAAATTGTGTGTTTTTCTTAAAAATCAAAATAAAACTACATGGTTTTTTAAGGCAGGTTACAGGGTTCACATATAGCTGCATTGCACGAGGGAAGAAGAAGGCAGTCAGCGTGCTTTCTAAAAACTGAAAAAACACAAACCACCAGAAGCCACCTATCATTCAGAAATGGTAACGGGTTGATTGGAGAGGAGTGGTTTTTACTACTTAGCTGTTGAAAACTTGGAAGTGTTCTCAAATTCAGTTGGAAGTAGAACTTCTTACCCAGGTTTTGTTACCAGTGATAGCATGATACAACTAGCAAAAGGATAAGTGTTACAAATACTACCCGTAGCGTTCTTTGCAGTGAAGTTGGACTTTTCTTTCAGAGGGTTCCACAGCAAGTTTTGTACTGCCACTCTTGCAAAACTTTCATCTTCGTTTTCATCATCCATCTGCTTGTTCCCATACGTTAGTTTTAGAATGTGTTAAATGAAGCTTAAACACGACGCCTTTGTTACTTGAGGGCATGAGTCAAAGTCTTGACTCAATGAAGGTGTGTGAAATCCTTTCCAAGAAAGACTGATTAGAAAAGTTTCACTTGAACGAGCAGCTGCAGCTCATGGGTACTGAAGCTTGCGAGACAACATAATTAGTTCCTCCGATGGTTCCAACTCCTCAAAAATGCCTACTGTGACTCTTCTTTTTCCAGACTTGTAGTTATTCTGTTGATGCATCAGCCAAAAAATAGTCAGTGTTTTTTGTATGAAGTTTGGAAAGTCTTCAGAATGCGGCTGGTGCCCAGCAAGGCCTTTCAGCTCAGAGTCAGGCTCTGCCTTGCAGCACACTACTATCTCTGCAGTGCTTTCCCTGGAGTTGCTGGGGAGGAGCCACTGTTTAAGCGCTGAATGCTGCCTAACCTGTTAAGCGCTCACTCTGGCCTGCTGGAGCTTGTGTGGGCTGTTTGGCTGCCACTGCTGCTTCTGCAGGGACTGGGGGGGGAGGGACGGGAGCTTTTAAAGAAGGTCCTAAAGCCGTTGTGTTCCCTGCAGCTGCTCAACTGTACAGCACTCATTAACTGAGAACAGTCAGTAGTAGTATTTTGGCCTTGATCTGTTTTTATAGTTACGTGGGAGGCAAAATAAAGGTCTCAAACACACAGTACACTTTTCAGTCCTAATCATAAATGAATTGCGGGTGTTTCCAGAGCAGCATTCTCAGGAATTGCAAGAAAAGCTACATACATAAGGCCATCATTTCTGTGAAGCAGCTGGCCTTCGCAAGCTGTGCTTTGGGGGCTGGGTGTATGTAAAGTGGTGTGTATGCTGAAGACTATGAAAGGAGAAAAAAGATTTTTCTGCAATGGTATTAGAAACCTCTTTGCTGTAAGAGTACTGGTTATGCAGTTTCTCTTCACAGAACAAACAGGTGTAGGGGGCAGGCAGCTGAAAATACATTGTTTTACTCTTCTAACCTCACCCTGTTTCCTCCAACAGCTGAAACAGAAGTGAAGACAGCAGCACCAGGTGCTGCCCCAGCTACTACTGCCCCCTCTCCTGGCTCACCAGCTTCTCCTACTGCTGAAGTCGCTGCCTCTGTGGAGAAGGAAATGAGCAACCCCCACGCTATCCCACGGAGGCATGCCCCTATAGAACAGCTTGCCAGGCAAGGCTCTTTCAGGGGCTTCCCTGCCCTTAGTCAAAAGATGTCTCCTTTTAAGCGCCAGCTGTCCTTGCGAATAAATGAACTGCCTTCAACAGTGCAAAGGAAGACGGATTTCCCCATGAAAAACTCAGGTAAAACCAAATGGTGAAACATTACCTTAAGCTGTCTCTTCCTTCTTTCCTTGTCTGTGGCTTCCAATAACGCACTATTTTACAGTAAATTCTTCTTCCTTCCTCATGTGAATTATTTCTCAGGAGCTAATTTCTATCGTCAGGTCAGAAAATTTCTGCTTCTGGAATATGCAAGAATTTCAAATGCAGTATTCATAGGCAGAAGATAATCAGCTGTACTAATTATCCAAAATACTGGAACAGAGCTTGAAGTGTGCAGGAACAAGTGGTGGTGTATCAGTAGGTACTGCTTTTCCCTCTGAGTCACTGTTCCAGTTCTTCTGCTTAATGCCAGGGCACCTAGAGAGTCAAACCATGTCAAGGCCTTAACCGCAGGCCGTGGGATCACTTGACATTTTTCTGCAGTCTGAGCTTCTGCCCTCCTGAATTCTTCTCTTTGAGAGGAATGAAACTACTTTTCACCTTTCATTAAAGGAAACGTTACTGTTTGGACAGTACAACTGTCTGTATCAGTAATGAGTGGTACAGTTTTCGGATGATGGAGTTGTGGTTTTGTAGTCATCCCAAAATAAACATCTGGGGTGATCAGTACCTTGCATATCGTTCTCGAATCCCTTTAGCTAGGTTATCCTGCAGGACAGCTGTACTCTCACTTGGCAGCAGAGCAAGTTTTAGGATTCTGAGCTTTAAAATTCAAATCTCTGTGGCAAAGAAGAAAACAACAAAAATCCCTAATCTGATTGGTCTTACAATACTTGTTTGGTGACCTGTGCTTTAACACCAGCACCGAGTTTATCAATTTAACAGTAACGGTGCACTGCTCACTGGAGTTAGGCTGGCTGAGCACAAACAGTCTGAATTCTTCCTGATTCAGAGCATTTGCTGCATGTTGGTGTGTAGCCTGCTGTCATGCTGAAGGTGCTGTATTGGAATATTCCTCAAATATTCCATTCTTGGGAATGCCCCCCTCCTTAAATTTTCCTTATTGTCCTTGCCATATCCAGCCATCCTATGGTTTTTGTACTATTTCTGCTTAATTATGTCTGCCCGAGTCAGTTCACAGCAGCGAGGAACTGATGATCAGTACTTCTGAAGAGCAGTGCAATTAGCAATAATGAGAACATCTGGTCGGTCAGTAGTTTTACTCCAAACAGTGTTTTATCTGCACGGTGCCGATACTTGGCTTACAGCCGGGCGTCCACTTCACTTCAGCAAACAGCTTTTGTTTTTCATAATTTTAACATGGGAGTTGGGGCTTTCAGCTGCCACTGACCTGCAGCTAGCAACGTTCTGACTCCAGGCTTAATTTGCTGCTCTGGAGAGCTGGCAACATGTTTATCCTTTATCTGGTTCCTGTGGAAGTACGTTGTTGGAAGAGTTAAACCTATCCTAGGTATTTTCATTTCTCAACAGGCCAAATATTAGTGCCAGATCCTTCATATTTTTAGCACTTAATGCAGAAAGGTTTAGAACTCTGTTAAAGCTATAGACAAACCTTTTATTTTCTGAAACGAACATTTCTCTTGCATTAACACAGATTGTATTAACACAGAAAAGCAGCGATAACCGACTTGAAATTCGGAACACTGATCTCTTACACTCTTGACTAAGTCACAAAACGCACTAATGGCTTTATGTTTGTTTTTACTGTCAGGTCTTCAACACCTGATTTAAGAACCAAACCATAAAAGCTGTCATGCACATCAGTAGTGGGAACACCTAAGAGATAAATAATATTTCAGTTTCTGTATGCCTTAAACCTCATTTAACCAATTTTGTTGGCATTGCAGTCCCAGAGGTGGAAGGGGAAGTGGACAGCATTAGTGCCCTGTGCTCGCAGATCACCAGTGCGTTCAGCACGCCGTCGGAGGACCCTTTCTCTTCGGCGCCCATGACAAAACCCGTGACAGTGGTCGCCCCACAGTCTCCTGCCTTTCAAGGTCAGTGATTTCTTTGCTTGCTGTGGTTGTGCTGGATGAGGCTTGAGTGCACATAATGTTGCTTTCCAGTAACACACAGTCTTAATTTCTTGTGTAAGTCTTGTATCAGTATTTTGGGATAATGCATCTTGTTTGATTCATCCCGTCTGTTTAGTTTTTATGTGGTTTTGTTTTTAACAAAAAGTTCACACACCTACCACACGATGGTTACCTGTAAAAGGGACTGGCTTTGAGGTCATGGCTATTTTAGCCAGCCTGCCTCCTGGGCTGCAAAAATCTGAACAATGGTGTGTCACAGGAACCAAATCCTGCAAGGGAAGGAGATTCTGTGCCACCTGATTACCACTTTTCACACAAACTCCTGAGTAAGATGTGGAGATGCAGACTGTAGCACTCCTGGTAGCCTCTAACCTTCATTCCACTGATGCAGTTTTATGCAAATAGTGTGGAAAAAAGAACCTCTCCTTGTTAAATGTAGTGATTATTTTGCATCCAAAATCCGGTGTTCTTTGGAATCTAAATTTAATCACGCTGTAACTTCCTTCTGGTGAGCCATATCTCCGCTATAAAAACCCAACAAATTTAACTTTAGTTATCAGTGCTGACGATCTCATCAACTAAATAAAAATCCACCATCCCACAACTGTTAACAAGAGTTGGCTTGGTGAAATGGAATTTATGTGCTTCATCAACTGTCAGTCCAATTTGGCTAATTTACGCAAACTGCTGTCATGTGGAAGTGTTTAAAATTGTTGTATGTTAATGGTTATGACATGGCCCACTAATACTCCAGTCACGTGCATGCCTTGCATGAATTAATTGCACTGATGTTGTCTGCTCCCATTTTAGTTAATGGCACTGCCTCAGCCTTCTGTGTGCTTGCTGCTAAACCATCCCAAGCTGCTGTAGTGTCCACAGCTATGCCAGTTCGTGAAACCAATCCCTGGGCTCATGCTCCTGCTGCTAATACTGGAGCTGCAGCCATGGTCTCTGGTAAGACTGGAAGTAGATCCTGTGCGTTGCTAGGAGAGCTTGGATCAAAAGCGTAATTGATCTCCTGAGACGCCTGTCTGTGCCACTTGATGAAAAGGGGAAGGAACAGTAACAAAAGCTGGAAGTAGTAGCCTTTTGCACAAGTGGACGGAGGGAAGCTATGAACTCGTAGGTTCTGGGTCTATAAGGTACACGGTTTCTTATTTTGGCAGTGTCTTAGAAAAGCTGATGCTTGAAAAGGAAGCTATCGTATTTTCACTAAAATAGTGCGTGTTTGAGGATGCAGGGATCTGTACACGTACCGCCAAATGGTTTTTGTGCATTGTTTCCAGTCAGAGGGAGGTTAAGTGTGGTACTTAAGAGCTTTAGAAATTATTGTCTTGTGTTTAATAAGTTTTATATAGTTTGTCCCTCCAGTTGTCCTTGTCTACATTCATATCCAATGTGAGGTGGTAATTTACCACTGTAAAAACAACAGAGAACTGACAGAGTTTTAATTAGTTGTGACAGTTAGGCCAAAGGAAGAGTACTGAGCAGTTTTCCACTTCCCCAGAACACTGAATAACTGCTTTTCTCATCACATTGAAAAGTTGGTGAGGTCCTATCGGAAGGAAAGAGAGCTTAAAACCACAGGGAGAAAGAAGACTGCAGCATTCAGCCAATGGAGGATGAGTTTGAAAGAGGGAAAGGAATGGAAATGATGCTGATTTTTTGTTTTTTAAATCACTGAAGATAAATGAGTTAAAATAGAGCTGTATTTAAAACAGGAAAGTCTGAATTATTAGGAGTTGAGGATACCAAAGAATTTGAGAGGGTTATCAGCCTGAGTTACAGTTTAGGACAGAAAAATGAATGTTGCCTTACTGTACCATTACATGGCAGTACTATAAAAGGTTAAAGCCTGAATTTAGGAAATAAATAAGGAAAACAAACCTTAAAAACAGTTTCTTAAAGATTGATGTTCTAACAATCCACCATTCCCGAGCTGTGCATTCAGAAACTGATACTGCCCTGTTAGAAGAGTTACAAACTACATTATTGCCACTGAGCAATAATGGCCTGCCCTAAAATTTCAGATGCCTGCTATTGAAAACAAACAAACAAACCAGAAAGGTGCTTTGGATAGTAGTAGTGGTCTCAGCTGTGGAGGGAAGAGGTCTGGCTGCTGTTGTGCATCCTCCGGTCTGTCTCACTGACAAAAGGGTGAGGAATGGAACCACTGATGACTTCCCTGTGCTTTCCTCCCCAGGCACCGAATGGAACAGCAGCACCCCCGGCACGGCCTCGCCAAGTCTCTTCCAAGGAAATCACAGACGTACTCCCTCAGAGGCAGACCGCTGGTTGGAAGAGGTCTCAAAGACTGTCCGTGCCCAGCAGCAGCAGCAGCCAGCCCCAGCCCCACAGCCGCCACTGCAGCCCCCTCCGGCCGCTTCCCAGGCAGCAGCCGCCGCCTACCCCGTGAGCACCTTCATTGCGCCTCAGCCTGTGCCGGTTGGTGTGGTACCGCCCATGCAGCCACCCTTTATTCCAGCTCAGCCCTACGCTGTAGCAAACGGGATGACCTACGCGGCAGCCCCAAGCGTACCTGTGGTGGGAATCACGCCTTCCCAGATGGTGGCCAACGTCTTTGGCACGGCGAGCCACGCTCCGGCTGCCCATCCACACCAGTCCCCCAGCCTCGTCAAACAGCAGACGTTCCCTCAGTACGAGGCCGGCAGCGCTACAGCCAGCCCTTTCTTCAATCCGCCTGCGCAGCACAACGGCTCTGCAGCTTTCAATGGCGTTGATGGTGGCAAATGGGCTGCAGAGGACAAGCACCCCCAGCCTCCCGCAGCTGCTCCGCAGGTAGACCCGTTTGAAGCACAGTGGGCAGCACTGGAGAGCAAGGCAAAGCAGCGCACAAATCCCTCCCCGACCAACCCCTTCTCAAGTGATTTACAGAAGACATTTGAGATTGAACTTTAAGTGGCCCTGTAGGGGGGTGGATAACTTGTACATTAGGCTAGAGGGATAAAGGGAGCAGAGGGGACTGTTTCTCATCCGTTTGCTTTGATAATCCCAAAGGTCCCTTCAAATGAAAATGGCTTAGAAGGAGGGAGCAGTGATGGGGAGGATAGAAACGTATACAGAATTTCACGTGCAGTTCTCAAAATGAACCCTGGAGCCACCTCGGTCTGCATTCCCTCTTCACTTGGAAAGCTGGAAGTTACACAGCAGAGATGGGCACCAGGTCCTACAGAAGCATCACGTATCTCAGAAAGAACAGCAGATCTCATACCTGCGACCTTCTGAGGCCCCGTGAGTCCTGGACGTTCCCCCTCAGGGAAAAAACAGGGTTGGGGTGGGGGAGGTAAGGAGGAGGGTTGTCACCTGCTTGGCAGAAGCTAGGTCTGTGGAAAAAGTTGAGCTTCCATTTTGAGTAACAAAGTGAATATTATATGTAAAGACTAAAGTAAAGCCAAAATCTTTATTTTTATGCATTTAGAATATTTTAAATAGTGGATATTAAAAGATGTATGAGTTGTAAGTAATCTTGCCAAAGGTTTAAAAAAAAGGGGGGGGGGGTGAATGTAAGAAATTGTACATAAGATTGATTTATCTCCGATTCTTATTGTAAGTAACGTTGGGGGGTGGAAAAGGGGGCTCTAGCTTGTTCTTGTACCTGTTCATTGTAAGTAGCATATTGCAACAACAATCACAACCAATAAGTCATTATATTGTAGTTTTAAATAATGAAAATTAAAGAACAGTATTGTCATGGTCTGAAAACCATGGGGAAAATTAACTGTTTTTTTATTGGAATCAAGCTACATATTATATATAGTACATTTTTTTTTCTTTCATGTATTGCTGCAGTTTTCTTGTCTTAATCTATTGGTTCTAACACTACTGTGACAAAAACTTACTGTAACCATATCTAACATCCTGGGGCTGCCTAGGAACCCATTTTCTGTTTGTCTGTCAATAGATCTTAGAGGTTTTTTAACTTTTGTTTTTATTTTTTCCACGGATTTGTGAAACCTTGTGGTAAGGCTGCAGCTGGTCCAGGTTCTGCCTCTGGTGACTTGTGAAATCCATCTCATTTTAACTTTACTTTTAAACTTTGGCCTTACAAGCAAATGTAAGTTATATATATTTGTACTGATGATTTATAATCTGCTTTAACAGAAATAAATGTTGGTGGTAGAAGCACCGTCTGTGAAAGCTTTATTTCCCCTCTCCCTATTTGATTTTCAGGATTTGTCCTTCTGGCTCGTGGTATTTTAACACCTCTCATTTTGTACCCCACGTTATATTACCTTGAACTTTAAGACTGAACTTGCCAATATCCATTTGCCCTATAGCTATTTAAAGCTCTGCAAAGGAGGGTTTTATGGGAAATATTAGTTTCTGGGTTTACAACACTGAATTTTCTAACATTGAACGTTTACACAATGAAAACACAAACTTTCAAAAACAGGTGAAAGGAATACTCACTCGGGTTTTCTTTTCCTTTGCTATTAAAAGGAGTGAGGGTCCTAAGAGCCGCCTGGGATGACACCGTATTTTCACTCCTTTCTGTTCTCCCAGAAAGCCGATACCCATCCTATCAGTGTGGTTGGTTTTTAGCGCATGCTTACATGCACAAAGTAGTGTTAGACATATTAAAAAATATCAAGTCAGACTTCGTAACCTGAAAGGAGAGAAATGCTGCCTTGCATTGGCCATAGCATTTGAGCTTGCCAGCAGTTTCCATTTCCAGGCAGGTACGGTGATGGGCTATAAAATGGGGGCTTCTTTCTTTACAGGTTCTTTCTTACCTTAAGCATACCTGTGTGGAGTACAGCACCAACAGTAATCCCCAGCAGCACACTCTCTGGCATTGGAGTTGGTATCTGTGCTTATTTAACTTTCAGAAAGCTAGCAAATTCTTAGTCATATATGCTTAGAGATCTAACATTTATAATAGAATGCTGTACATGGTTGGGTTTGTGGTTTTTGTGGTTTTTTTTTTCCCTTTCTCCTATTAATTCCTCAGTCTGTCAGAGCAGTGCCCAAATATCAGATGGAAAAAGCTACACCCTTCCTCTGCCTGGGAGATAAGGATAAAGGGGATAGAGATGACCTTCCTATGATCCTTTGTTTAGAGAAGAAAACCACTATCTTGATTCTCAAATCAAATAATATAAACATTTGATTAGGAGGTTAAATGATACTACACAGAAGAAAATTCTCTGCTTGCCAAATAGGAAAATACAAACACACTGCTTTAGTTAACTGTTAGAGCCATGGCATGTATTTTAAAGCAACGGACTGCCTTCAGATCCTGTCCTTATTACCATGGTTACACATCTGAAAGGAGGTCAGCGAATAAATGAGAGGAAAAAAAATAAGAAAGTACCTTCAGTGTTAAGGTCCAGTCTGTCAGAACACAGGTGCCCACTGCAGCTCTCACTAGGCTGGAGACAGAGCTCCCTGACCATGCTGTGTCTAATCATATGGCCTAAATGAAAACTGACTGCACATACGATTAGAAAACAGGGCCCCTGACACAAAGAAAGGGATGATATTACAGAAATGACCACTTATTCTGGGAAAAAGGCATCTGATACAGGCACCAGCCACTTGGAACCACCTTCCTGGGGGGGCTCACAGCCCCTTGCTGCCCTCTGTGCCTGCCACACAGGACTGGCATTTACACAGCCTCTCATCAGTCCATGGTCTCAAAAGGCAGAGTCTTACCAGACTGTAAAACATCCTGTACCAAAAAACAAAAGTGCCATTCTGCAAATTTACGTACAAACACAAATAGAATTTATCTCAGGAGTTTGGTTCTTAAACAGTCAATGAGCGTAACTCCACAATCTCGAACTGTAACATTCTGTGACCTACAGCAGAGGAAGCTTTTCCTAATTACCAAATTAAAGAGTCTTTTGCTGCAAGATGAGGCTTTTTGTCTTTTCTAGCGAGCAGAATCTATCACTAACCTCAATTAAAAAAGAAAAGCTTTTTAAATGTCTGTAACCTCTTGCTCTTTTACTGGATTGCTTTTAGACTGTTCAGTTTGTTCACATCTTAAAGCACTGTGTCCAATACTGAAGCCACACCTGTGCTGAAGAGAGGGCAATCATTAGGTTGGTAATTCTTATTTTTAGATGCAGCTGAACTGATTTACTGGATTTAGAGTTCAGACCAGCTTTAGGCTGCCAAGCTTGGGGATTTACACCCACATATTACTGCTGCCTGAGTGCTGGTTCTGGACTGAAGGAGAGGAGAGTGGTGTGATCACAGTCCAGAATTAGCTTCCTTCCATAGCAGCCTTAAATTAGAGAAGCAGAAGTAGGAAAAACAAGCCACTAAAAAAAAAAAGCTGTCACAAAACAACAGCCCTTACTACCCACCTGCAAACATCAACATCAGCACTACACATCAGCGTACCAGTAAAGAAGTTTAGCTACATCTATACATCCAATAAATTATGCTAATTAATACCAGTAACTCACACAAGACTCAGAAGGTAGTGCAGAACGCGGCTGCTTTTAGGGCTAATGCTATGGAGAAACAATTTTGAGGCTGTCAAAAAAATGGTTTTGCTTGGAAGGTCTAATTCTGTTTTGAGATACTGAAGATGCCATGTGCCTTTGCTGGGTCAACAAACCATCCCACACTTAACATCCTCCACACACACACACCTGAATTCCTGGGCATTTCTCTTTCAGCGCCTCATGCATGCTAGCTGCCACTCTGCGTTCTGTGTTAGTCTGGACAGGAGGGATACTTTTTAGCTGTAACTGCTTTGCCTCTGTATCTGGAAATCCCTGTTTGTTAGCACATAACAGCAAGAATCAGCCCAGGCCACATGCAGACCCAGGTGTTTCTGGAGTTTACTGACAACACAGCAGATCATTGGGAAATTGAATCTAGCAAGACAAGTACCCCCACACCTATTTACATGTGTGTATTACTCTCTTCTCCAAGCTGATACCCAGCACAGTGCTACCAAGAGCCCATATTGGCATTAAATTCAACAGCGCAGTTCTGGCTCTGGAAAAACCAAGCTGACTTCATAATACTTCCCCGAGATACTGATACTTAATCTGCATCATCTCAGAACGTACTGTAGTGTTATCATGTCAATGATCCCTACCACTCAGAAAGGGCTAAACATATTCTTCCATTTTGTCCAAAGCTTACTGTGGAGTGTTGCTTCTGCATTTTAATCCAGAGCTGAATACATTCAAGTGGAAACCAAACTGACCCAAAGATAAATTCTACTTAGGAGCACTGTAATAAAACAGCTACAGTACGTAGCTGCAGTAGGTGACATCACAGCTGCGCCCCTAGAGCTGGCAATCTTAGAGGACCTGGATGCCAATTTTACATGCATCAAGCTGTTTGTCATGGCCAGATTCCTTTGCATTTAGAGGGAATGTGCTCCTCAGCATTATTAATGTTCCTTGGCCATTAGTGCTTTTGTTAAGACAGTTCAGGCCCATCTTCAGACACTTCAGCTTCTGGCACTTTTTTGAGCTATTCTCTTTTCCTTATGTGAAGAATCTTTCATTCTGGTTATTTGCCCTCTCTAAAGTCATTTAGAGAGGGTATTCCCAGCGCCACCTCCTTCTGTGAAAAGCAGCAGCTACCATTATGTAGAGGAATAGATGAGCTATTGCAAGGCATACAGGGGTCAGAGGAAAGAAGTTTGCAATAAACCTGAGGATGGTGGTTCTCCCACCTTTAGGCAATTACACCCTACCCTACACCATTAAATCCGCCCTCCTGAGCTTTCAAGCAGGGCAGAGCTCCCAACACAGTTTCATGTGGTAGAAGGACAGAGTTCAAAATTCCTGTCTTGTCACCTGTTGTTCCACGCGGCCTTGGCGGGGTCACCCACTGCGATGAGGAGGGCTGGCGTGCGGTTGGTAGTGAGAGCAGCTGGCACAGCAGAAGCTGGCGTAGTACTCATTACCGCAGAGCTGGGCCTGCACGATCAGGCCACAGTTGGCAAGGTGTGGCTGGTCCACACATTCTCTGCTCAGGTCCACAACATGATTCACAGTTGCTGCAGCCAAGTAAAAGGTAAAGCCAGCTGAAAACACTGCCAGGGCTTGTCCCCAGGTTTATTTTCCCTCCTCAAAACCACAGTGGGTTCCTGTTTTCTCCATCCTTCCAGTTCTAAGGGGGATTGTTTAATTACATTCCAAATCAAGGACCAGAGAGAGAAACTGACAACTCCAGTTGGATAAAGAAAGAGAAGGCAGTTTCTGGGACCGATTCCCAGTGCCTTGGTGGGGGGCCGTTTCTACCACCCTGCTCTCATGCCCACCCAGAGGCTCCTGCTGCTCCCCAAAGCCCAGGACTGGTAGTGGATGGGTGCATGATGGGCAGCTTTCTAGTAACAGCCAAGAGGCAGCTCTATGCCGAGAGAAGTGGGGAGGACAAGTTGTACTCACTGCTGGGCCTGCTCCTCAACACTTTCACCTCCGTGCTGGCACTGACAGAGTTGCTGCTGCTGTAGGCACTGCAGGTGTAGGATCCCTCATCAGCCAACTGAATGTTGCTTATGGTCAGGCTTCCATCCTGGGACAGGTGGATATGGCGGCCATCTGCCCGCACTGGGACTCCATTTCTGTAATGAAAAGTGTTTTGTACCACTGTTCACACTCTAGTAACTAAAGGAGCTCTCTGTACTCTTTGGAAACTGATGCTCCGTGAAAGGAATCAATCAGTACAAATTCAGAACAAAGGAAGAAGCCTTCTTTCACCATAACCTGGCTCTACAATTATGTAGAAATATGAACCTGAGCAAGTCTACATCCATTGGTCCACTGACTCTGTAGGAGGTAGCTAGCTGTGTGCTCCGAATATGGACTTTGTCCTTTCCAGTATGACACATTGTTGAGGTTTGAGGAACTAAAAGAAA
Organism: Gallus gallus; assembly: GCF_016699485.2. NCBI lineage: Eukaryota > Metazoa > Chordata > Aves > Galliformes > Phasianidae > Gallus > Gallus gallus. The sequence continues at coordinate 25,823,413 of NC_052536.1, forward strand.
AGTCACAGTGCCTTTTCCTTCAGGTTGTGGTCTGGCAGTCTTGTTTGGCTGGCATTGGTAGCTTATGCGCACTGCCTGATGAACATATGGGGTGGTGAGCAATGCAACCTTTTTCTCTCAAAAGCCTGTTTAAAAAAGTGTTAAAATATCAGCAAGTTCGTAACCGTTCTGTTCTTCCTGGAATACTCTGTGCATGGCAAGAAAACTATCTGAATTATGAATTTCTAGTTACCAAGGAAGGTAAACTTTGTTCACTAAAAAGAGTTTCATTCATAGTCTGATACTTCAATCATCTTGTTGACTCAAATACCAAACTCACATACAGAAGAATAGCTCCCTTTGTGAGATGGCCCACTTCAGTCCAACTGCTTGGACCAGAGGCACTGAAACAATTGCCAATCCATGTCTACGGATCCTTTGCAAGAAAGCTCCAAAATGGAATTGATTATTTTCAAATGGGGAAAACAACAACCCACCAAATCCACTACATGCTTGGACAAATTTGGTTTAACTATTAAAACACCATGAGAAGACAACAACTTCTCTCTTACTGTTAGCTAAACACTGTGCATTGCCATTCACTCCCATCTGGCAATAAAGGGAGAGAACTGTCACAGCACAAAGCTGAGAGAATAGATGCTGTTATTGTAGGGGCTAAAATGTTTGCCAGGGTCAGTCACAGAGAGTTTTCTGAAGACCAACCATAAGTCATCCTCTGTTTACTCACTTTAATTTTTGGTATTTTATTGTCACTAGCTTGCTAGCATGGAGCTCCTCTAAGCTCCATGAAATCTTACATTAAAGTTCGCCTTCTCACTCATTTGACTGGAATGCGATCTTGGTGACCACTGCTCACAGAGATTTTGCCTAGGATTTTCTAGGTTAACCATCAGGTGGATTAGGAAAGGCTAGATGATGCCAGGTGGAGCTGTGAACCACAGCTCTCTCCCTTGCCTAGTAGGCATCCTGCATTACTATTTGGAGGATAAGTGATGAGGTTCAAGAAGAGAGGAGAGAGAAGTTTCACCTTGCTTTTGCTCACCTTGACCACCTTATATTCACATTGTTGCCAGTCACTGTGCAATGAAGTTGAGCAGTTTCTCCTTCAGATACCTTGATGCTTGGCAGAAGACCAGTAATCCTCAGCCCTCCTAAACCAGAAGGTAAACAGTTACTAGCAAGAATACAATGCTATGCTGCCCCTGGTAGCAGAAGCTTCTAAGGCCTTGAACCATCATGTTGAAACTACTGTAGCTATTACTACAGGGAATGTCGTATTTCCTAAGGGCTTTAGCCCAAGCCAGGGCAAGAAATGGAGGTTTCAAAGAGTTGTTTTTTTCCTGCAGTTAGACAAAAGTACATCATACACAAAGAAGAACTGCCTCTTTATTGCCTCCTGCTACTAGCATACCTGTTCCGTGCCAGAAATGAAGCCCAAGAGACACTCTCATGCAAGCAGTCCCACCTCAGCTCTCTAGAGCACCATGACCTACTACGTACATTACCATCAGGAAAAACAACTCACTCTTCCCTTACCGACAAGCTGCCTGTTAAACATTAGGTGTGAAGCTAAGAGGCATGGCCGGAGGAGAAACCCACTCTGCCCAGCCCTTTTTGTTCCACAGTTGCGCACACAAACATGCAACACTGCCACCCTCGTGGTACCTAAAGGTCGGAGCAGGACCTGGCGCTGGTCCTGGTCACGTCCATTTGAGGCGATGCAGGTAAAGAAGCCGGCGTCCTCAGAGCTAACCCGGCTGATCACCAGGGCCCCATCTGACTGCTGTCTGTGTCTGATGGACAAAACCAGAAATTCCCTCAGCTTGAATTTAAGCCACCAGAAATGAATCTGAGCCTTATGCACAACTTTGCAGTAACACTAAGCAAAGGTATAGCGGCAGCTCAGTTCAATCCACAACACGGCCTATTGTCTGTAGACTCTGTATCACAGCTGTTCACATGAGAGCTTAAAGTCCAGGCTCTGACCTGTGACTGAAGCTAGGGCAATAGGACACTGGCCCTAACAAATGAAACTGCCCAGCACAAAGCAGAACAGGCCTTATCTGCACTGGCCAGCAACAGCGCTCCCTCAGAATGGGGCTCTCCTCCCCACAGCCTGCCGCAGGAATAGTAAAGCCAGATGGGAGCTCACCTGGGAGGGGAGAGGGGCTGCCCATCTTTCTGCCACTCAATGGTGAGAGCTGGAGATGCTTCCACTGTGCAGGGCAGTCTGACTCTCTCCCCAACTTTGGTCTCTACTACCGAGGGCTCGCTCTTGTCCATTCTCAACCTGCAAAGTCGACAAGCACAGCAAACAGTGCAGCAACATCCTTGTTCAGTATCTGACCTTCAGCACAAGGCCTTCTTAATCACAAGCCTTGTTTTTTGCCTCCAATGGGAAAGGGCGGACTCCGTGCTCCTATCAGAATTTGCCATTAACAACATTCACTCTCCTCAGAAAAAAGCAGCCTCTATCAAATCCTGCTACAGATCAGCACAGAGTGGTGCTGAACTCCTGCCAGACAACTTAACCCTTCAGAGACAGCAACTCATAGCATCTCTGTTACTTATAACATCCCCCTGGCTAAAACCCTAAGGAAGTGTTAGCAACATAAATACACAACAAATGGCCCAAAGCCCTGGAGAACAGTGCACCAAATAAGCTTCCCTCACGGTGCAGATAGCAAATACTTTTTTGGGGTGTGAAGAGTTCACTGCAATCACCAGACCGACTGCATGCAAGGGCATCCACTGCACACTGCAGAAAGGCTGGGCATGGGCTCTCACACCATCCATCCTCTTGTGCTCTTTGCTCTCTTTTGACTACAGATAAACACCATTTCAGAAGGGAACTAAACCATGATGTTCCCAGAGTCAAAGAAAACATCATCTCCCCCACCCCCATTCTCTGACCTGAATTCTTGATCTCAAAAAACAAAACCAAAGAGCCTTAATTCAGTGCTTTTATAATTCAATGAAACACTTCTTTCTGCATTTAGGCAGAAGCAGCTAAGGGGGTTGCTGGGGATTCAGCAAATTGGCTGGATTTTAGGCTGCGAACTCAAAAGAAGAGAGAGATCAGATCATAGTCCCATTTAGTCTAGAGCCCCAGTGTTCTGCATTTAAAGTGAAAACAACTTTTAACCTCTTATTTCTGCAAGGCCTAGAAGCACCAGAGAAATATGCAAGAAACTACATGCCAAGCAGTACATGAGGAGATAGTTTGTTCACATAATACTTAACATAAATGGACAGGGGCTAAAGTATCTGAAGGGTTGTTTTTTTGTTTTTGTTTTTTAATATATATATGCATATATCTATTTTGTAGTAATTACGCAGTTCCCTCTTGCTTGCTTTTTTCCAGAATGGGTTTCTCCTTCTGACTACACTAACTTGAACAGTTAAGGACAGTTCCCCTAGCATTTTTGTATTTGTTTGAACCTGGATGCTTTGTTGTCAGCCTCCCTGGACATATTTGCTCAGGATATGCTTCTTTCAATGGACACTTGGGAGAACAGCGGACAGCTTGCAACTGGGATTTTTGCCTGCTCCTATTGTCAGCAGTTCAGTATCCCTCGCCTCCCAACCATGCCCAGAACAGCTGACCCAGGACCTTTCCAATCTTCAGTTTTTCTACATGAAGAGATGCCATATGGTTCATCAGCTGAGCACGGTGGACAAACTGTTGCTGTATGCGAACTTACCTATATGTGAATTGCGGATGCACAGAGGAACCGGCTGCCTGTATAACCTTCCCGCCTCTGGGTAGCTCTCGCTGCCGCTGATTTTCCTTGTGAAGGACCTGACCTCTCTCACCCTCTGCCAGAACAGCACTCTGGTACTCTATTCAAAATAAAATGCCATATGTGAATAAAAAGACCGTTCTTACTGTGACCTCTTGCACAGGGCTTTCTGTGAGCTTGGGAGAGCTCGCTGAACTGGAGCCAAAGAGCCCTTCAGCCATCTGTTTTCTGACTGACTGGTGCAGTAAGCCTGTGCTGCCGACTAATGAGAGTCACAGACCTGCAGGCAAGCGATTTTAGACTTTTTTCTCTCCTCTGTTATTGAATATGTTGCACTATTCCTTAGGCCACGCTGCCTTCTGCCCTGTATGCCATTGCTGTGACAAGGTACATCTCAGAGACTTAAGGCCACCAAGAGTGGCTTGCTGGCCCATCTTTTTAGACTGATCTTTTGTATTTGTCTGGATTTGCTTCTTAAATACGACATGTTTTTTGAAACAGGGAATAATTTGTTACCTAGGTGGTCTTGTTTGGTCAAAACACAAACGCATCAGCATGAACAGCTGTGCAAACCAGTCACACTATACTGTGAGATGGAGGGTACAGGAAACCCCTTTTCTGGAGCCTCCTGCCTAGGACCAGGAGGCAGCTGATGGCTCTCAGAGAGGACAACATGCTTGCTATGTTGGAAATGGTACAGGTTACAGATGGGCAACAATTCCAGGTATGGGGTGGCACTGCAGGTGGGAAGTGCTTTAGAGTAAGGACTCTATCATAACGTAACACCAGAAGCTCCGCTACCTCCACACACTCTCTCGACTCCTGCACTGCAGAAGAGATCTGCTGCTGAACTTGCCCTGGAAACAGCACTGCCATGGGGTAAAGGCAATGCTGCTTACCCAGTGTGGCAGCAGAGGAATTTTGCTCCTGTTGTCAGTATCTGTTAATGAGCAGCGCTGAGCTACCTCTTTGCTACAAGAGGTAGTGGAAGAATTAAGTGGAAGATAAATTACCTACGATCTGTAACTGAATCTGCCGCCGACTCTCTGTCCTTCCATCAGAAATGAGGCATGTGTAAGTCCCAGCATCCTCCAGCTTGACGTGGCTGATAACTAAAGAGCTGTCAGACTGGTAGGTGTGCCTACAACAGGAGCAGGAATCAACTGCCTCTGCCTGGCCAAGGACAGCAACTGGCCAAGGCAGAGCAACCCTTCCTGCTTATGTTACGTAAACCACCATCATGCAGTGCCCTCCCCAGCTTAGAGAAAAAAAACAAAACCCTGTTGACCACAGCAGGGTCACAGGCAGGGGAAAATCACTGCAACAGAAAGGAGGTCAGAAACAGAGAGGAATGGGAAAACAGGGAACTGCTTTCAATCCTCTCCCATAAGAAGGCAAACTGCCCTTTCAGGCAGGAGCCTAAGCCCCAGCAGTCATTTGCAAACAGAAAAGCAGAACTGAGCTTTTCTTAACAACTATGATTTTCATAACAAAAACTGACTCTCTGGATCCAAACTGTTGCAAGAAACAGACTTCCCATGAAAAATAGGCTTTAAAAATAATTTTAAAAGCATTGCATCTTAAATGGCAGTGCCAGAAACTTCCAGACAGGGGAACTCCTGACTTACTTGGCCACAGGCTTCATCCTGGACTAGTTAAGTAGTGTCCCAGGAAAAATCCTACACAGCCAACATTCTTTTGCATAACTGCCCACATGTCGGTTCCTACTGGTTTTGGGGCAGCACCCATTCTGTCCCAAAATGCAATCTGGTGCCTCAATACAGTTGTAGAGTATACCTGTTTCTGCTGTTTATAGATCAGGGGGATAGCTCATTTTCAGGGGTGTTCCCAGGTTAATACATGGGCTTGTTTATTTATTAATCCTTTTTATCCCCTCCAAAGAATGTTAGCAATGAGATTAGAAAGAAAGTGGGCAAGCATATTTGGCACTCTGCTCAGCAAGGACCACGAACTGCTCTGTAATGAAGGGAGCTCAGCTCACCTGTCAGAGGAGACTGGCCGGCCATCCTTCATCCACTCCACCCTGGAGAAGGGGGACAGACTTGCCTTGCAGACCAGTTGGATGTTTTGTCCCATGATTGCTGTCACAAGAGAGGGCTTGGCTTCCTCCAGAATGGCTCTGAAAGAGAAAGGGATTACAGGGACCCCTCAGCTGCACTTCTCTCCTCAGGGTCTTCCAGTGTGACTATGGACAACCACAGCATAAAGCAGAACTAGCTGCCCATTCAGCTCTGAGCAGAGGCAGCATGTAATACGGCAAGTCTTCTCTTACACGGCAAAGGCTGGTCTGGATAGACTCGGCGCTACAAGCAATCCAAGGAGACAGCCATAGCTATGTAACTCTCTCTTCTGAGAACTAGGCTCAGCTCAGCAGATGGACAGAGATCCAGACACAGACATATCTAGCTCTACACAGTCTTGATTTTCACTATGACACTGTCTAGATCCTGACCCAAACTCTGCATTTTAAAGACTTTCCCAGAACAACCCGCTGCTTCTCCATACAGCACTGAGATAAATGCTGCAAAGCCAGTCTCAGCTAAATTTACCAGTCAGAACAGGCAAACCACCTACGGATTTTCATTTACAGCATGCCTGTCAAACAAGGGCCTCAGCATCCTGCAGTCTTTTCATGCTACTTCCAGTGCTGTCAGAGTATAGCGAGAGTGCAAGGAATGAGAAACCAGTTAACTCCAAGGCCTGGATAATATGGTTTACCAAAGCCAATATATAGCCAATCTGTTACAGGGTCAGCTGGGCTGGTTCTACGTTTCCACTGCAGAGGAAGCTACACTGACGCTTCACAATGAGCAGAAAATGACCAAATTTGAAATGACCAAAAAATAAAATAAAATAAAATCACCTGTGCAGATTCTGTGCTGGGAAGGAGTCTGCAGACACCTGGTGCCCAAAGCCTTCAATCATGGAAGCATCTGTTCCAGAAGCCTTATGCCACTGCTTGCCTTCACGTGGCAGCACCTGCTGGCCACTGCTACTCAGCTTCTGGGAGGGCCCAGGCACTGCTGTTTCCCCTGTCAAGTGCAGCTGGCTCAGGCTTTTCAATCTACTTTGCTGGGTGCCCCATTGCTGGCTTTCCATCACACTAGACCTTTGCAAAGTCTCTGGCAGCACCTGCCTTCTCCAGTAGTTCTCCCCATGTCTGTTTTGTGTGCGGTGTGAAGCCCCATAGGCTCTTCCTTCTTGACCGTGACTTGAAGACTCTCCTGGAAGGGGCTGCTGCTTACCCTGAGCAGTATCCATATGAAAGCGAGAGCCAGTGTCCTGCTGTTGCAGAGTTCTTGTGCCAGAAGAGGGCTGGTGCTCCAAAGGACTAATCCCCACAGAGCTATGACACACTCTCATGCATTCCTCCTCTGAGGCAAAGCTGTTTTTATTGCCATGGCAGCCACCATACCAAAACCGATTGCACTTTCCAACAACAGTCACAAAGTACCAGCGAGTGGTCCAGTTTGCACAGGGGCCGTGAGCACTGGGCAGCAGGCACATGACAGGATATGCTGCCAAAAAGAGCAGAACAGAAGGGCATGTGAGGGTAATGAAACACAAAGGTCTGAGTGCTTCAAGCCATGTGCCTAAATGATGAGCTTTGCGGGCAGAGTGCTGGTAGAAAGGTGGGACACCTGAGTTTTGCACCCAGCTCTGTTTTGAAATAGGACAGCTACTCTGATGTTACCCCCATCTTAGTTTTCCCACTAGCAGAAAGAGAACCCACCTCGGAAAGATTTCTGAGTCTAGATACTTATGACCTTTCCAGGGAATTCTGCAGCCATAAGATTGGTCTTGGGGCTTCTTCCACAAGGGGCAAGTAGCCATCATTTGCACATTTCCAGCCCACAGAGCAAGTGGATTAGACCCAGTTGTGAAGATTCATGCATTACAGAATACTCCTGCAAATATAGAGGAGTGTGGCCAAAGGTGTCTGCAAACTTTCTTCTGTGCTCTGAGTCACAAGTATCGGAGTCACACACTGACAAAAACTGATGCAGGGCACTGACTGAGAGGCTTTTTGCTGAGCTGTGGCAGAGGAGAGAGGACAGGCAGACCGTTCCCTTTCTCCAGGGCAGTCTCACAGGGCTGGTGACCACGCAATCCCTACGCTGCAGCAAAAGGGGAAAGCAATGCAGCAGCAACCTGCCTGCAGAGGATACAGCTGGGAAATACACGAGCAGAGATGCTTTTGCCCAGCACCTCTAGCATCCCTGTAGTATAGTAAGCACTGTCCCCCATTGATCTCTGCTGGTTAAAAGCCTCCACAGAGCCCTATGCAGCAGCTCCATCCTTAGCTGTAGCTCTTATTCCACCCCTGCCCAAACAGGGTTGTCTGAAGGCAGAGGATGGCCCCAGGTCCTCAGAGAAGGGCCTACTTCACCTAAACCCAGGCAAAGAATTTGGAGAACAAGGCTATACCAGGTTGTCTTCCCAGTGTGAAACAGCTCCCTATGCAGACAGAGATTACACACAGGTCTGTTCAAACAACAAAAGAAGAGAATAAGAACTTGTGGTAGCTAACTGAGCCACTTAGCAGTTTTCCTGCATTCCTTCTCTCTAAATTGGAGAGGTATGGATTTGAAGGATGGACTGTTCAGTGGATTAAGAATTAGTTGGCTCGTCACAGCCAAAGGGTTGCGATCAATGGTTCTATGTCTAGGTGGAGGCCAGTCACAAGTAGTGTCCCCCAGGGATCAGTGCTCTTCAACACCTTAATCAGTGACATAGATGATGGCATTGAGTGCACCCTCAGCAAGTTTGCAGATGACACCAAGCTGAGCAGTGCAGTCAATACAGAAGGGGGAAGGGAAGCCATCCAGAGGGACCTAGACAGGCTGGAGAAGTGGGCCCATGAGAACCTAATGAGGTTCAACAAGGCCAAGTGCAGTTGTTGCACTTGGGCCGGGGCAATCCCAGGTATTTATAGAAAATGGGGGAAGATCTCCTTGAGAGCAGCCCAGTGGAAAAGGACTTGGGGGTCCTGGTAGAGTAGAAGCTGGACATGAGCCAGCAGTGTGCACTTGCAGCCTGGAAGGCCAACTACGTTCTGGGCTGCATTAAAAGAGGAGCAGCCAGCAGGGAGAGGGAGATGATTATCCTCCTCTACTCAGCTCTTGTGAGACCCTACCTGGAGTACTGCATCCAGGCCTGGGGCCCTCAGCATGAGAAAGACACAGAGCTTTTGGAATAGGTCCAGAGGAGGACCACTAAGATGATCAGAGGGCTGGCACACCCCTCCTATGAAGAAAGGTTGAGGGAACTGGGGTTGTTTAGCTTGGAAAAGAGATGGCTCCGGGGAGACCTCATTGTGGTCTTCTAGTACTTGAAGGGAGCGTATAAACAGGAGGGGGTATGACTGTTTACATGGGTGAATAGTAATAGGACAAGGGGGAATGGTTATAAACTAAGACAGGGGAGATTTAGGTTAGATATTATGAGGAGGTTTTCCACACAGAGGGTGGTAACACACTGGAACAGGTTGCCCAAGGAGGTTATGGACACTCCATCCCCGGAGGCATTCAAGGTCAGGATGGATGTGGCTCTGGGCAGCCTGGTCTAGTGGTTGGCAACCCTGCACATACCTGGGGGGGGGATGGGGGTGCTGAAACAAGATGATCATTATGGTCCTTTTCAACCCAGGCCATATTATGATTCCCTTTAACCTTCCCTATCCCAGCCACGAGGCAGAATTTGTTTTCAAGGAGACCATTCACTACAATTTCCAGAGAGCAGAACTTCTACACAGGAAGTTTCCAAATGGTACTGATTTCTGTGTGACTCTTTCTATGTTTCTAACCAAACAAGTCAAAGCATCACTTACGGTAGTTGGGCCTATTGAGACATCCTTCCCCTTCAGGACCTGAAGCTGAAGCGACATTGTCAAAACAGCAGCCGTACACTGAACTGCGGCACTCGCCAGAGGGGTGCTGCTGGGACAAGGCTTGGCTTGCCTTAGAGACAGGAATTGAAAGCCAAAAGTTATCAAGCATACATGAGGGCAGTAGCACATGCAAAGCACCGTGTCCAAGCTGTTGGCTGCAGGAGGCCAGCTGCTAGAGAAATCGCTGCTCATTTGTTTGCCTCCTAGCTGGCAAGGGCTGGGAAACTTGGCTGTTAGCCACAAAGCCAGTGCTGCACTTCTCTGCAAAACACACCTAGCCGGTGTTTTGCAGCAGGAGATCAGATTTTTCAAATGGCCCCACCAGACACCCCAAGCTATTTGAGAGGAATTTCCTCCCTAAATATTTTATCCTCAATTAACCTGCAGAGATGACAAACAAGGACAATTGTTAGTGGCAATATTTTTCTGTATTTTTTTTCTCCCAGAAATTGGATGGCAAGTCTCTGACAGAAATTTCTTTACTCAGCATTATTCAACCAGTTCTACACAGGATGCTTCTCTCCTTCTCAGACAATTCCCAACCACTCCCTCTGTCCCCTGCTTACAGAGGGTCACAAGCGGATGCCCCAGACTGAACAGGAATGAAAGTACGCCAAAGGGCCTCATGCCATACACGGAGTATTGGTCCTCCAGCATTACTGGGACAGATGAAGTACAATAAAAACACATAATCTGAGTCATCAGGGTCAAAATTGAATCTTCACATGTAATGGACAGGTAATACCCAAAGGGTTTTTGTACTTACTGTTGGAACAGCTGCAGCAGGCTGATTTCTTCTCATATGAACGTCACTGTCATACTGTGGGCATCCCATGTTGTTTGGACCTCGGGCAGCTGATACGCCATCAGGACAGCATCCATACCTACAGGCACAAGGCAGAAAGGCTGCAGCACTGTCTGACCTGCTTGGTTCAACAGGCACAGACTGTAAATTCCAGTAAGCCTCCAGGAAATGCAGTGCCTCCCTGCTCAGGCCCATCTACTCACAGCTACCTGTTTTGGTGACAAGTGTTGAAGGAACAACCTCTCCCCAAAGGGCCTGACGCTGGAGTGTGTCCATCTGGACAGCAGCCATGTGGGGTCTGATAACAGTTCTGAGATCCAGTTCCTGTAGTGGGATACTGAGTGATGTTGAGATGATGATAATTTGATGATCGTGACTGGGATTCCCAGCGAACAGGCAACAAGTTGATGCCATGGTCCTCAGTGGAATTGATGTGGTAATTTCCAGAGCTGCTGTGCACTGTGGAGCTCCCAGGGAGCAACCTTCCATCACCAGAATCTGTGGAGATAACTCCTTACAGCATGCAGGTGAGCATCTGCTCTCTTTTACCTGCTCAAAGCAACAAGGCAAGTTCTTCTGTATCAAGGTTTCACCTGAATATGCGTCTTCTGGCCCTTGCTTCTGAATCTGGTTGCTCTGAGGCTCTTCTGGCTCAGTGCCCTAAGCATTCATCCTGCTCACCCATGAGAAATCACCTGTCACATTGCTTTTGTCCCCTTGTAGTAGGACACACAAACCTTTTTTATATCTACAATCTCCTTTAGGCAGCATTTTTCTCAGCCAGCACTTATGTCATACTGCCAGAATCTGGGATGTCTGTACAGCCTGCTACATGCACAAACTCATATGTAGTTCTCTACTGGTGTAAATAATCTATAATTTATCCCTGACTCCAAGAATTCTGGAAGTCCATGAAAAGAACAAGAGAAAGGGAGAAAAGAAGGATCCTTCATACCCTGTTTCAAGCCCACCATCACCAAAAACCCAAACAAACAAAATTCTGAACCTGTGGGAGGGCTGTCTGGGTTGTAACGCGTCAGCAAGGACCGTCGACTGGTATCATATCCCATAGTGTCCTGCATACTGGGGACCTCTGCAAACAGAGACATATACAAAATAAGTGCAGCTAGTCCAATTATATTCAAATAATTGCAAACGCATCAGAAAAATAACTGGAGACTAAGGTAGACAAAAATGCGTTTCTTCTCCTGGAACAGCTGCTGATCAGCAATTGGATTCAATTGGATTGTCAGGACAGCTACCTGCAACAGGTAGGCAGACAGAAGTCACCATTTCAGCTCTGGCATGAAGACTAAATACAGACAGCAAGTAAAATGTCCAGTTTACAGCTGGTCCACAAGGGGATGAGAGCTGGCTATAGTTTCTAACTACTGAGCCTGTCCAGGGTGTTAGTCCTTAGCTCTCTGAGTTGTGGGGTCAGTCTGCAGTACATACTGGGACAGAGTCAAGGCAAAACACTGAATTCAGAATGGCACACACCAATATTGCTCCCAAATCCATAACATGTGCTTCAAACAGCACAGATACTGGGACTCTGAAGATGCTATGGTTGTAGGTGCAAAAGCACGGGATGGAGACAGGTAAGCAGGTAGCTGAGAGCATAAGCTTTTATAAAGACTTGGCAATTTCTACTCCTAAGCAGAAGCAACTTAGAAAAAGTTGTGTGTCTATCAAATCAACTCACGTTGTGGCAGGTAGCAAGGCTGCACGTTGCAGCTACCCAGTGTGGCTGGCTTCTGTGGTTGGATGGCTTTGCATATATCAGCACTGTAGAATTTGGAGTCACCATCAGCGCAGATAACTTGGCGTGTCCGGATGCCTGAATTGCAGCTCTTTGAACACTTGAGCACAGAGACAAGGCAAGTGAGCAGGAACCAGAGTCAGAGTGCAGAAACACCACAGACCAGGAGTGTGGAACAGCTGTGATTAGCTGCAGGCTGAGCACAGCTTCCTCCTCCAAGATCAGGCAAATAACAGTTCAGCTGGATTCATCTGAACAGAGGTAGTCTTAATCATTTTGCCAACTGTTGCACCCAGCCTTGAAGCATTAGGCTCCAAGCTACGCTTACTCTCTAACATCTAGATTTGCTGCTCTGCCAAGGACAGTGGTGTGGCAAGGAGCTGGGATAAGCAGCAGGAGTAAACTGATCCAGCCTGGCCTGAGGGCACTGCAGCACTACAGGCATCCACCAGTTGTTACAGGGTCAGTTTTGAACTCTGAATTCAAAAACAACAGGCAGCATTTTACAACAGGAAAGCAAATGGGTAGCTTTCTTGTAAGCAGCCAACTGGAGTTCCTTTCACTAGAAGCCATGAGTGAATAGGAAGCAACGAGCAGCAACTCCAGGTAGAGAGAGCAGTGGAGAGGATGAGAACCAACCTGTTCATGGAAAGTTTTAAGACACTGGGAGAGTGTTCCTTTCTTTTATTCAGATACAAGTACGAGCCCTCTGATACACGAAATGCCAGGAAAGATCAGATTAAGCTATGCAGCTTTCTTAGCTGTTATTAAAACTCAGCTACACCAAACAAAGAACCAGATGTAACGTTTTAACTCAGAACAAGCTGGTCTCACTAGCATGGAAGAGAAACAAGTGTGCTTGAAAGTCACATGGTAGACTGGGTCTCCCCCATCTTCTCCCCCGGGTTTGTTTCCCAGGCTGAAAACAGCCTGTCTCCCTCCACAAGGTAGAAAAGATTAATCCAGCTGAAAAACAGTTTATCTGAACAATTACAAAAACATAGTTTAAATCATTTCACCAAACATGATGACCAGTCCTGAAGCTCTAAACCATATTCAGCCCATGAGCTGCTTTGCTGCTCACAGTAATGGAGCAAATAAATGAGAATAAACAGCAGGAGTGGATCGTTTCAGTTTATTGGCTGCATTTTGCCGCTGTCACTGAAACTATAGTCTCCCCCTCCAAGAAGGATTTATTTTTATAGCAGCTGCAAACAAAGCAGGCAACAGATTAACTGAAGCATTACTAGTGCCAGTTACAATGCAACTGTGAGCCAAGGGACTGGTAATGAAGCAGTACATGCTTTCCAATTCAGCCAATTGCAGGCTGCACTGATTAAAGCTTGTTTGCAAGGAACACAGCAATATAATCAATTATTTCCGATGCATGAAAGCATGATGCTTACCAGGCCCCAGTCTCCAACGTGCCAACCGACTTCTTGGATGCAGTTCTCCTTAAGGCAGGGCTGCGTGGCTGGTGGCTTTGGCTCCATTAAGCAAGCAAAGTCCTGAGCCTGAGAGCCATGCTGCGTTCTGCAGGTGACAGTCCGGGTCTGGACGCCTTCCCCACAGCTGGCTGAGCACTGTGGAACAGGGCACAACAGTGAAAAGGAAGTAGCTACTTTACACTTGCATTTCCAGGCTGTGGTCCCCAACATCAGGGCAGAGTACCATATTAAGAATGTCTCAAACAAGCAACCACCATTAAAACCATCTTCTTGGACGGGAATGAGCGGAGTGGTTGTTGTGCTGTAGAAGAGACAATATGGCATGGTGGATAGGATCTGGGATTTCACTGGATGATTTTGGCTTAGTTACATAACTTCTCTTGCTCTCTATCAAAAAAGACAAGGAGAATGAATGATTTTGGAAAAAAATACCGGTACAACAGAATACATTCAGAACAGGATGTTTGTAAACAGCAGGAGATACCTGCAAACTACTGTCTGTTACTCCTGATTAAAACCAGCTCAAGGTAAAGAATTGGGGGGAAGATAAAAAGACAAGGTTCTTGCATTTCTCATGTCTTTTTCCTGAAGACCTCATGCTCCATTTTATGGTGTCGAGCTGCGAGACATCGTCTTTCTATGCATGTAAATGGCCTTTTGCAATCCTCTGTTAAATTCACAGTGGTTTTGTCTGGAATTCAGCTCAGTTCTCCTAGAATTGCCCAAGTCTACTACATAAGAGATAACCTGAGAGCTGCCTGAACTACCTTGAGCCAGCAGAGTTTCTGCTACCTATTTACTAGAGTGACCTTTTATCTCCAATAACACATAGCTGAAGCACAGTCTTTTTTTGTAAACCCAGAATGAATCACTTACGAATCAGTTTGCAAGAACACGTCACTTAGTGCTTTGTGCCTTCCCTAAACAGTGCTCACATTCCACAACCCTGAATTCATCTCAGTATTCACACCCCACATCTCATGAGAGTACAAAAACAATAACAAAGCAGGCCTTACAGTCCTGCTTATCATGCCTCAAAGTTGCATTTCACGATGCTGCCGCATCATTCCAAGAAATACCACAAGACTGTAAATCAAATGTTGCAAGCATGCAGCACACCTTCTTTCAGAAGACAGAAATTCACTTGTGCTTTAGGGATTGAGTATATGCAATTCAATTATATTTACTACCTTTACTTTCTATGACTTTTGAACATAAGATGCCTTCTAAATGCCTGGCTGACAGTGCTGGGTACACATAGTGTGGAAGATAAATGCACACTGCAGCTGTCCAGAGAAGCCTTGCACTGATACACAGCCTATGGTAAACAGCAGCTCACCAGCAGTTCAATAGCATCTTGCTTATTGATTGTTATGATTTAGTACTGCCATTCAGGGGCTAGTAATGCTGGGGCAGCAATATGCATGGAAATAAGCAGCATAAGCGGGAGCCACGAGCTCCTGTTTTTACAGAGGAGAATGTTACTGCACGAGATCAGCTGCAGGACAGCAGCTCTTAGCCTGCCCTCCCAACCTCCACCAGGCCTGACTCAGAAACTGACAGTGGCAAGGTCTGGTAGATCTGATGAACATACAGGGGAGAAAGCATGTGGTAAAAGGAACAGGAATAAATTTATCAAAAGGCATAGATGCTATTTGGAGAACTTCTTTGGAGGACTGCAGGGACAGATATTGTTATACTTCTGCACCTTGCCATGGACACACACCTTATACAGTCCCAGAGAAGGTGCCTGGTTTTTCACCCTCAAGCTTGGGCAGACCCTCCTCCAGTGGATGCCATGTGGCAGTTGCTTCTCACAAACTCACCTCTGACCAGGGCCCTGTGCTCCAGGTTGCACACTGTCTCCTGTTGCAGGGCTGACTGCTGTGAGGCTGCTGTGCAAAGGCCATACACTCAGCGTTGTCCACAACACCTTGGGAGTTCTGACCATCAAATGCTACACAGTAAACAGAGCGAGTCTGGGTGCCTCCACCACAGGTAGCTGAGCAGGGTCCCCACTCCCCTGTTTTCCACCTGCAGGTCACAGAATCAAGCAAACAAATAATGGCCCAACTAAATTGCTCAGAGGCACAGAGGTCAGTGCCGTGTCCATGTTGCAGTCAGATAAGGAAAACATCTCTTTGCAGAACAGAGTCAGAGACAAGTTCCTATTCCACCAAGCGCTGCCCAGCTTGATTGGCAATGCAAAGCATGAGTCCCACTCCAGAGGCAAATCCCCAGCTACAAAACACTTGTTACTCTGGAAGGGCAGAGCTCTCTCTGAGGGGAAGATTTATTTCCATGGCTTTTGGTCTCCTAACATCTGCAAAAACATTATGCCTAGAATGGAACACTAAAGAGGAAGAGAAAAAAAAAAAAAGAGAGAAAACGATCCAGATCAGCTAAAAGAATAGTAGCTCACATAAGCAGAAGACATCACCAAACTGAGATCTCAATCTGCCTGCAAATTACGCCGAACTATCCTAGAAATTCTTACAAACTTTTAATTGACATACCAATAGAAAGATGGTTTATTCCTCTCATTGGCTAGATTATCTAACAGAAGCACACAACACAAGTAAAAAAAAAACTTCAAACAGATTTTGCATTGGGTTGCAGAAATGTTACATCCTTGCTAGCAGAAGGGCAAATGTGCAGAAAACAGTCACAGTGGATGGTAGAATCTCTCTCTTGTCCATTCCTGTGTCTCAGTGCTGCCCACGCAGCTGGGAGCACAGCTTGCATGGTCTGACTTCAGGGATTTCAGACTCCAGCATGGGATGGGAGCAGTTAAAAGGCACTGGTGATGTGGGGGGTGTATCACGGTGATCTACTACCTCCCTCTTTCAGACATATAAGCCTCAGCCAGGGAGTAAAGACAGTTCACGTCTTCTCCCCTACCTTTCCAGGTGCTTCCCCTGGTCTGCCCTCATCACTGAGTTTCAGCCAGCCAATTCACATTCATATCCTATCAGAAACTCCACAGCAGACCCAGCCAAGAGAAGACATGTTCATCTCCTTAAGGTACTTTTTTCTGCTGTTAAAGAAGCAGATAGCCTGAAACTGAATACCATTTACCACAAAATAAGATATTCCCTTTGAAAAGTGAACAGTTATAGCAAACAGAAGCCACTTAAAGCAGTGTGGCTACTGAGCTCAAAACAAGTTAATTGATTGAGCTTTTACAAAAGTTCCAGAGGGTATAAAAACAGGACTATTTTGCCTCCCGTGAAGAAAGCGTACAGTTTTAGAAAGGTTGTATCAACCGGATGGACTCAACTGCAGATTCCTTCAACCGCAGTCAAGACATCTCTGATACTTGCTTCAGGTCCTTTGTATGGAAAGATCAATCATATCGATGAGACCATTAAGAAGCAAGTCCTATGATATTAGCAGTTTGCTGGGAACACTTGTTTCGCTTTTATTCCATTTTACTTCTAATACCTCAGTGGACATTCTAAATTTTATCTGTGACAACCTTGCACTCACCGCAATACGTAAGGAATTTTCTGCCTGACATAGGACCCAGGCCAAAGAAAGAAGAGCTTTTGAGGAACTTTGAGGTCTTTGCTATGGCACTCTGGAGTCCTGGTCAATGATTCAATAGACCTAGTCCATCACATTCTCTTTTCCTGCTTTTTATCTTGATTAACCAAACAAAAGTCTTATAAAACATGTTTCCACCACTCTAGCCTAAAGCAACAATTATCAAGCCAAAAGCTATGAAGAAAATGTCTCCTCCTCAACTCCATACTAGTTAAACTACCAGCAGCACTCAAAACCACCTAAGCAAAGCTGCCAGCCAGCACCCTCCACCATCATTTTCATTGGCAAGAATCAAAAGCAAAGCATGGCCCACTGATACCATCAGAGCCAAAGGAAAGACCCCAAGTCCCCACAGACTCCACTGGGCAGCTAGGTGGAGAGCAGAAGAGAGCCTGCCTGTTGTCTCCTCATTGTTACCTCTTCATCTGAGAGTTTCGTGCTCCACCGTGGCTCCAAGCTCGTGGCGGAAAGATGTAAGAAGTCCTTTACACACAGAATAAAGAATTTAAACAACTTAAAGCAAGTAGCTATGGGCTACCATGAATTCAGAAATGTTCCCAGTTTTCCAGGTACTCCCTGGCCCACAACAGCACTCTCAAAGGTCTCCACTATACTAACCAGACACACAGTGAGATGTGCAGTTAAGGCTCTGGTTACAGTTCTGGATGCTTATAAGAGCCAATTTCAGCCAATTGCAAGGCTGTGTAATCAAGGGACAAGGGGGAAGTGGTTGATTAAATGGGTCTGAAAATAATAGAAAAGAAGAAGATTCCAGGATTCATCTATTTCAAAGAGCAAGGACACTGAGAACGCAGAAATGACAAAGTTAGACCAGCTCAGACCTACTCCTCTTTTTTTTGGCAGGCTCCAGCTGAAAAGAACAAAAACCACAGATTCTATTCCCGACCTTCTGTATGGGCTAGAAGACTATCTTCCACAATCATGCTAGAAAGAAAATGTAATTGATCTACAAAATGAACATAGGACATATCAAGTCCATTTCTTGTGCACACAAAAACACCTGTCATATAGTTATCATCCTCAACTTTGTCTTGGGCTTTCTCTAAGAAGTGAAACATCTCCTTGGAAAGCACCACGCACTATTTTCCTGGCTCCAAAAGCACTTCAGGAGGAAGACAGAGCTCAGAAGTGGAAAGGAAATCTCACCGTTTTGTTTGGGGACAAGTCTGATGGCCACATGTCCGGTTATTGTCTGGTTGTGGTTTGTTCCTGCACATATAGTCTGGATAAATTTCATTGTCTATGGTACAAAACACCAAGCGGGTTTGGAAGCCTGAAGGTGAAAACAGAAAGTAAACTGATCAATGGAGGGCACCCAGGACAAGGAACTGGTGTTTGAAATGCAGTGGCGTTGCTAAGACAAGATTCTAAAGCAGCACAGAATCCACACCTGCAACTCACCAACTTGGAAGAGTCAGGTGCAGCTCTTGGTCTGTCACCACATGTATGAATGATGCCTACTCACAGTATATAAGTTCACAGGAAATAAAAGAGACAGAATAATTCTGTATAGGTGAGGGACCTCTTCCTTTTGTTTGAGTGGGTTAAGAGTCACAAGGGAGATGCCATATGCGTATACTGCTCACCAAGGAACCCTGTTTGGTGTGTGCTGTTAGACCTAGAAGGTCAGTCTTGTGAAGACTAGATGTTGTAACTCTTCATGTTTCTTACAGGTTGAGAGTATCAGCTCCCACAACCACATTATGGCAAGAGCTACTGAAAGAGCTACTTGCCATCAGCAAGACAAGAAGAGGCAGATAGAAACTCAATAGTGAGATGGAGGTTTTTGGTTTGATTGCTGGGATTTGTTGTTGTTGTTGTTTCTTAGTTTAAAATCAATAGTTTTGCTGATGCAAACTGAACATATGGTGACACTCTATGGAATCTGACAATCTCCCTGTTGAGAGAAATGGAATCTTACAGGCGACAGTAGAGGTATAGCAGTATGATACAACCCAGTTTTGTAGACCAGGTCAGCTTGAAAAGTGGTTTCAAGTGTTTGAAAAGGCCTGCAGAGGACATTAAGAACTGAGGTAGGACAAAATAAAACAAACGCGTCCCTATGAAGAGCCTTAACAGATCCTAGTAAAAAGTCTGAGGACTCGAACATGTAAAATTAGACAGGACAATGCAAGGAGCACAGTCCTCTTGTGATTCCATATGTGACTCTCCCTTGAGAAAATCTGAACTGCCACAAGCAGATATCTGCGTTGTCTTTCAGCAGGAGACTGCTGAGAAGCAGCTGAAGAGGGCAGCACACTGTGTCTTCATGGTGTGGATATAAACCTTGAACCACGTTGCCAGAGACCAGGTCTTGCCCCCTTACCTCCTCCACACTCGGAGCTGCACTCACTCCAGGAACTGTAGCTCCAGCTGTAACCTGTGGTCTGTCTGTGCATAGGCAGGTAGTATTCGTACTGTACTCCTGGGTTTGGCTCCTGACTGATGAGCTATGAAAGCACAGGATAAAGTCATGAAAATAACAGCACCACTTCTTCCCTTCACAGCATTTCCCCACTGTGCCTGAGGGTTTGAGCTGACTTGGTCCCTCCAGTTCAAAAAGATCTTTTTCTCTAGGTAGTATTTTCTCCTTGCTTCCTCTGATTATCTAGGGAGTATCATTTTTTCAGAAAAGGGTGCATTCATCTCTTTCGTAGGCAGATGGATCTACCTGGTCTGTCACAGTCATACCCTGACACGGCCTACAGTACACTATAACATGAAGTACCCTAGAGTCTGTCCCTGCACCGAACCCATTCTGTGCAGACTCATCTCAAAGTTAGAGCTCAAAGGAATACATCAAGCCTTGCTCTGCTCCATTCTGGGCCTCAGAACCAGAGCATAACACTGTTTTTTCTGCAAGAAAAACACCATGGTCTAGATTAAGGGCCTACAGCTTTGTAAGATTCCTCTTACAAAGATTCCTCAAATGCACTCCCACTGCACAAAGTGAGGACTGCTATGCAAAACAAGGCAGTATCAGTGAGGGCAAGCTCAGCCACTTACCTCAATGACTAAGGGCTCTGTGGTGGGACCCCTGGCATGGAGGAGCTCTGGGGCCAGATCACCTTCTGAGCCACGATCATAGTGCATAACTGTGCTAGCTATGTGTAGCGTTCGGCTGAAGTCAATTGTCCAATGTCCATTCAGATAATAATCCCCTTGCACATTCTTGACAGCTGGATAAACCCACATGCCAGAGAAGAAAAGGCAAAAAATTAATATTTATGACTTGAAAGCTGGTTCTAGCTACTGCAAGACAGTGCCTGTTCTAGACTTTCAAGGTACTGGCAACCCACAGAGCTCTCAGCGTCATCATTTGAGCACCATCTCTTTGCATTAATATTGCAATCCTCTTAAGTGGAGTGACAATCTAATATGGCAGCACCTATCACCATTGCAAAAATTCACGTATAAGAATGAACAATAAGAATTCAACAGGGATGCTCCCATTTTCACTAAGTTCTGCATCACAGGTGTGACAAATGAAGGTGAATATTATCCACAGAAAATGCTGGACCAGCCCTAGCACTTTCTTGCCAGAAGCTGCTGTACATTCAGACAGTTCTTGCCAGTTTTGCTGCAGAGAAAGCACTTACATGCTGCACAGCCAAATTCCTCCAGCTTATTCCTGTCCTGACTTTACTTTCTTCAGTGAAAATGAGGTAAATCTGAAACCCAGAGTTAAGCATCACTAATACTTCAAAGATACTCAGTATTCAGATCCTGATTTTCAAAGAGTTTTTCCCTCTGCCAGATCAAGCTATCAAGGCACACCTCCCAAATCCTAGTGTACCTGAAAACTAAATTTTAATGCAGTGCCTAGAATCCAAATGGACTGAAACACATGATCCAAAACCAGTCTTACCCATAAAGTTCCTGCTGGGCATAACCTCCTTGATTTGGATGCTGGTAGCTCCCACAGGGATGATGAAGATTTGATTGTACCCTGAAGAAAAATAAAGGGGATTATTCAATATCTACCTGTTGATAGTACACAGTCACATTTGTGCATCAGTGATTCTTTCAATTTCATTGGTATCTGAACAACTGGATGAGCTTTATGATGGTGGCTCAAAGCATTTCAGTTGTTACTTTATCTGTATTCTGAATAGCTTCACCAAAAAGTCTCCAGATATCAGTCCATGGGCATACAGTTGCAACTACACCTCAGAAAAGTAAGCACATGGATTAGTGCAGTCATTTTTTTTTAGGTTTTAAAATCTAGAATTTCAGTAACTGGCATATTGGGTCTTGACTAAAGATTTGATCACAGCACAATTGTCTTGAAATGACTCAAAATTGGCCAAATGCAGAAGATTCAGTTCCATTCACGACCTTGCAGAAATTCAAGTAGGGCTTTCAAGACACTGTGTGTGGGGATAGTCTTATGAAAATGGTATAGAGCTATATTCACATGGTACATTTATAGCATCTGTTAGAGATTGAACATAGAGAGACACCAGCAGCATTTCAAGTACATTTGACTCTTCTGAGACTGAGAAAATGATCCTCTGGGTAAAGCAATCAATACGTTTTCTGATGCTGAAGTGCCACATTAGTTTAGTTTTAACCTTTCCCTTCTCACCTGCCTGAACTATACAGATCATCTGTACCTTTGGGGAGGTTGGGTACATCAAAAGTGCCCTTCACATCATAGCAGGTGCTGTTATCTCCTCCGCACTGTAGGCACTTGTCCTCCTTCTTGGTAGATTCTAGTATGTTATCACAGCCAACAGCCTGTCAGGGCACAGGAGCATCAATATGAATAAACCATAATGACAAGGGAAAGAAAGACAAAATGGCTAAATGATGGACTGTTCTTATGAGAAAACCTGAATTGAATCTAGGGGGTGTGGGAAATCAGAAGGTAGGAAAGTTGTTGTCAAGAGAAGGACAAAGCTGACCTCTTCCCTTTCACTTCCAGAGACAGGGAGATAAATGCTGTTGATATCCTCCTCAGCATCTCAGAAACTGAGTGAATCCACTTTTTAGATACTATTACAAATGGCCAAGTAGAACAATGGGAAGAACCCGCAAGACTAATAGACGCAATGGCAGAGGAAGGAAGCAACAGCATGACTCACTTGACAAACTCCTTCTACACAGATATCCCGCTTGCCAGGTTCACAAGTAGTCCCATCTATCACAGTTTCCTTGTGTCTGTAGTAGAAGTTTTCTCCCTTTGGAATACAGTTTAACTCACACTTATTGGGTGCTGGTAGGAGAGAAAAAAAAAACCAAAAAACAAATAGTGTGTACCATGGCTAATAGCTTGCTAATGCATCAGAGTCCTGGTTTTAGATCACAGAAGCAGAAAGAGGAGTGAACTGATATTAAGTGGCAGATATCGAGCAGATTTCTGGGTCACAAACTGCTGGGTGATGGAAAAGTACACTGGGAAAGCCTCACTGTATGCATCCTTTTCCTCATGCACCCTGATCGGCATGTGCTAGAGAGGTCACGTTGGCCCATGGAGATATTTCGTTGTTCCTTAGTAGATCTCTTCTTCTGCCCCATGGAATGAGTACAAAGCTTTTTGAAAAGAGAATAAGCGTTGGTACAGAACACAAGAAAGCTGTTATTTTAACAGACAACAAGCCACTGGAAATGATAGCAAAGATCAGAGTGAGTAACTCTCATTCCTAAACCTGCCTTCTGAAGTGGTTTCTCAAGAAAGTGGGGGCCAATTGCAAATATCTCATGTTTTCTGAAGGACTCATTAATTATATCATTTATTTCTCATGCTTCTTGCTGGTATTCTTTCACAAATACAGTAAAATACAGCAGAGCTGCAGCTTCTTTAATACTTCATGATCTAGCTGCAGCCAGTTCCAGTTTTCTTGAGCAATGTTCCTGAAAGAACAGCTGTTACAAGAGAATTATGTACTGCTGCTGCGGTAGATGTCTCTTTGCCCATATATTCACCATCTTCATGTCAGCAATGCTTTGCTGCTGACAAAAATATTAATTCCATGCCCCAAACCCTCTTGCTACTCCAGTTAGGGAAATATCTACTGTAAGAATACAGTCTATAACATTATTTTTAATAATGTCACTTTAGTAATATCACTTTAAAACATACTGCTGATAGTCAGAGATGAAGAGTAACTCTACTCTGCAAGACTTATTATTACCTCCATAATAAGGAAGCCACTTGTATTTCTTTCCTTGAAATTCTGTCCCATCAAACTCTGCACACTGCTCTGCTCGGAAATCTCTGGAGCCTTCTGGGCAGCTCTGTTTGGAGGAGAAAACATTTTCACCAGGCCATCAGGAAAAGGAGGAGAATTAAATGGGCAGCTAAAAACTGCCCCTTCTGACTCACACATAAAATCTTCAGATAAATTCTTGTCTGGGATCAATATTCTTTTGAAGAGGTACCATTGATGAACAGCATTCATCAGTAATGCCAGAGAAAGAGAATCTAACAATAGCATATTACTTCTGAACATGAATGATTTGTCTTGGGAAAAGGAGCAACAGGAAAGCAAATAAAAAAAAACACCAAAAAACAGAGTACAAACACTGTACTCTACCTGAATATTGCATGAGCGATAGCTTCGAGTTGGTCCAATGCAACTGGAAGCACTTTCTGTCCTGAAAGACCGAAAGAACCCAATTAAGCTGTCTGAACACAGGAAAAAAAATCATCTCATGGTAGATATCCCAAATAACTTTCACATAGAGCATATAATATTTACACAGTCTCCTGAAGCAGCAAAATAATGAAAAAGCACTTTCTTTTCTTACTAAGGCAAGTTTGCATTTTCTAGTGCTATTTTCTGCTACAGACCGCAATCTGTCATGAATGAAACATAAAATAAGAACAACTACAGCATAGCTCTTCAGCATTATGTTTTCACTAAGTAATGGAAGCAAAACTTTTGGTCTTTTGTCCACTAGCATATAGCTGACATACCCTTACCATACACATATATATTCTGAGAACGACAGCAATGGCTAATTCAGAGTAGGTATGCACATCACTTTGTGCGCTATTTATATGCGCTCTAAGCCTATTCCTAGGGAGAGCCAAAGATGCCCATGAAGAGTGTGCAACACTGGTTCCAGCCAAATGTTCTCAGCTGAGAATTATGGGGAATAACAGCTGAGAATTATGGGGAATAACAGCCATGGAGTATATTGATCTGAAAAGTCAACAAAAATCTAATATCTCAGCACTTCTAAAAAGGAGAGACAAGTCCCCAAGAATTCTAATCAGGCAACAAGACATGAGTGCATGCCACGACAGGCAGCCTTCAAAGATGATCTTTCTTTAATCAGGGTGAGGTGGTTTCTTTTCCCTCCCCCTCCTACACATGATGATATTGACGGTGAAGGTAATTTGTTTTTCTTCTTTTCTTGCTTTTTATACAACAGGACTGCTCAGGTTCATAATTCCCAAAAAGTACACTTCTAGTCATTGTCATCACTAATCCAACCAGCTACAGATGAAATGGCACTGCGTTACCTTTGCTTGAGCCTACTCCACTCCTGCACCACTCACTAGGGCGATTTATCTTCCTGGAAATCATAAGCCTGAGAAAATCTTGGCATAGCCACTGGCTCCTGAGAGAGCAACCAAATGCTCTGACCTCTCCTCCAACTCCCCCAGGTCTCCCACACTAGACCTGATTGAACAGGTGCTGCCATACCAGTCACCTCATTGTACAGCTTCAGATCTCAGAGAGATCACTGTATTCAAGCAAAGGAGTTAAAGCAAAGACATGTTAAAGACAGTCTTCTTCAAAAGAGCAGTGATGAGACTAAAGCTAAGGATCGTGCTGAAGTGGACTTAGATGACTTCTTCCTATGGAATTATGCCATTTTGGTTCTGAATGGATATGGGACCATACGTACAGGAGCATGGTAGCAGAAGAATACATTTGAAGAAAGAAAAATGAGGTTAGACCTTACCTTTGGAAATAGCAGTGCCGTTGCCGAACACTGACTCCGCCACCACAGCTCCGACTGCACTTGCCCCATTCACCCCAGCTTCCCCAAACACCAGTCTGCCGCTTCATCCTATGGCCCTGTAAATAACACAGAACACAAACATATCAAACAGACATAAGGAAAACAACAAATGTACACAATGAAAATGAAGCAAAACACCTATTTTGTGTCTTGCAAAATAGACTGTGTTGCTGCCTCGTATTCCTAGTATGAAATGTGGCAGAGAACAATGGATCAGAAAAACCAAGCCTCTACTAACTAGAAGTAGTAGTTTCCTGAAGACGTACAGCAGCTCCAACTTCATAATCTTAGTACTTTGTAATAATCATCTGAAAGATAACAACTCCCTCTCAGCAAGGCAGTAGAGGCAAACTGTTAATTCAGGAGCTGTGAGCACTGTCACTCTAGACTGGATAAACACAACCCCTTAACTCCAAATCCTTGGCTCCAAGCCAGACACTTAGGGGAAATGAAGGAAGCAGTAAGTAAACCCCTAGAACACAGATCTTGAGGCAGGAAAAAAAAAATCTATCTATCTGTATTTTGACATTTTTCACCTGTACAACATTTTAAATGTTAAGGCATGGGCCATCACTAGCAGTAGCCTTAACTCATTCTGTTTCAGAAAGTCATTCTGAATACTGACGTTAAGAGAAATCAGCACGATAACATGAATAAGATGTTATAATTGCAATAGAATTACACAAAATACATTGTTGTAGAAGCATACAAAATAAGTTTTCAGGAAAGAAGGCCTGCTGCAGCTGACAGGATTTGCATACAGCAGAACACAGTGTCCCTGTTCACTCCAGGGGTGTTGGACTAGATGGCCTTCAGAGGTCCCTTCCAACTCCAAGGATGCTAGGATTCTATGATTTAGTGGGAAGAATAGCAACCTCCTGAAAATAAAAACAATTGCAGGATGCAACATTCGTAAAAAAAACAGTAAATGGAGGGTTGCTCAGGGAGTGACACTGTAAAGACAGGATATGCTGAGCAGCTGCACCTGTTGGGCAGTTTACATACATATTACACAGCTGATAAGGTAATACATACAATTTGGGTATTTAGGTATTTGGGTTAATGTGGAGAAGAAAGGCAGAGGAAGACTCACAAAGGAGTGAGAAATTGTATCTTGGCAATTCATTCAGCAACAAGTGAGGGTCCACAGCAGCTCCTGTTTGTGGTTCATTATTCTAGAACACAAGACATGGACTACAACAAGCCCTATTTCTGCTGTAGTAGAAGAATTATGAAGACAAGGTGAATATTAATACATTTTCTGTCTACACCTATTGCTTCAAGCGAGAGCCCATGTGATAATCTAGTGGCAGATCATTAATGTTGTAAAGACATCGGGAGTCTACTTAAATTGCGCGCAGTGAGTCTGGCAGTCTTCAGTAGGTCCAGGCTGCTCCTGCACAATGAGAAGCAGCTCCTTCTGAGAGCTGAGTATTGCAAGCCAGCATCACTTCACAATGTCATTATCTATTTGCAGTGCAGTTTCACTGCTTGCTGGTTCATGCAGGCCAATGCTAACTTGGCTAATTCAGATTAAGGCTGTTATTTTGGTGTGTAATTACAACCCATTATTGAAAATGAAAGGTAAAAGAAAAAAATAAAAAATTGGGACGCAGTCTAATTCTCTTTTACCCACACTGTATTCCAAATCTACATAACCTCTGGGTCTGGCTCCCAGCCTATCCTCTAGATTCACAGAGCCCCTTTTGTGACTAGATTACTTCACCCCACAGCCTCACCCCTCCACATCTCCCTGCTTGTGTCCTGTTACCATCCCTTCCGGTTATCCCTCCTGCATTCTCAGGTAAATTACTCCCTGATGAT
The DNA here is from genome assembly GCF_016699485.2 of Gallus gallus. NCBI lineage: Eukaryota > Metazoa > Chordata > Aves > Galliformes > Phasianidae > Gallus > Gallus gallus. The sequence goes on from NC_052536.1 coordinate 25,850,453, forward strand.
CAGCCAGCTGGTGTCATTGTAAGAGTTTTCTACTGGAGTGGAGAAATGTGCTAGAGATGGAGAATTTCACTACTGCAGGGATATTACCCCATTCAGTTCACACTTTACACCCACCAGGTTGCTTTCCTACAGAGAAGGCACGAGCTCCTCACTTCTTGATTGTATTTTTCACTTCAGATAATCATTTTTACATAAGACATACAAATCTCTGCTAAAAATAGGAACTACCCTAATAAATTATCCAATGAATTCAACTTGGGCAAGATGCATGAGTTAATCCTCCCTTGTCATGTAAACAGTTTTTGTAATTTTCTGCACATACTCCCTGCCTGACTGCAAGTTCTTGAGTTATAGCCTTGTTTTTCTTCCTCTTGGCCACTTTTAAGAAGTAATTCCCTGCTACAGACAGAGCAACACAGTCAGAGATATCTTACTATATTTATGCAGTTGCTACGACCATATCCACAACTATCATTCTCCAGAGTCAGTCCATTTTCTTCCTGCCTCTACTGCTTTAATTGAAGCACATTTCTCTTGGCCTATGCTATTTGATTTTCTTCATGTAAGTTTTTGTGCATTTCTTTCTAACACCTCTGCAAGCAAAATCCTTCAGGACAAGTTTCCTAGTTCAGACTAACTCTGTTTACCTTCACTCTTCTCACTCAATGGCACTACCCAGGTTACAGCCACTTCCCCATATTTCCTGTCTGCCAAGTCAATGTCTCTCTGACCCCTTGCCAAACCTAGCTACCATTGTTCTGTTCCAAATATTCAGTTCAGTGTTGGTCTTCGGCATTCTCATTTGCCTTTCCGGGAGTAATCCCATCAATAGAGTTTTAGCTTTCAGAAAAGCGTCTTATTTTCCCAAGTGTTTCTTTCAGGCACCTAATTCTGCCCCCTGTAATCCCTCCTCCCTTACTCCCAAAAGAATGAAACATGCTACCACCCTAATTCTCTGCAGTCTTATTCCTCTGTATCAGCTGACTGATTTAGGAGCAGTATTAGCTCACCCTGGAAACAAGGAATCTTTCAGCCAACATAAGGGTGAAGAAAACATGTAGATAAAAATCCAAAGGAGGCACATTTGAAAGTCAGATTACTGGAAGGCAATTAGGACAGAAAACCCTTCCCTGACACACACACACACCAACATGATAAATATTCCAATATCCCTCCTACAGAAGTAGCATTCTTTATTCCTTCTACAGAGAGCAAAATCTGCAGGGACTCTTTGTTGTAAGGCTTATACATCTGCAGAGTGCAGGAACAATCATTTTCTCAGTATCACTCCATTTATGTACACCCCAAAAGGAGTGTCAGCCAGAAGAGTCCTTCCAAAGCTGTATGGTGTTAGAAATATTTTAATAGGAACTCAACTCCCTCAATATGGCAGTGACTGCATGCATGTGCGCTCAGATATAAAGCAACATAATAAATAAGGAATCTATTATCATATAATCTGATAACAAGATGTTTTAAGATGCTATCAGCTGATTTCTGTCCCCAAAGCCTCTTTATGCTCTTCTCTGACTCCAGAATGCTCTTATGTATTGTCAGCCAGAATGACTAAATCCCAGGCCCTGCTGGACCATGGAACTAAAGGCCTAAAAACTAAATCATGGCTATTAATTCAATTCGCTGCATTCCCCCCCCCGCTTGAGTTTAGCATGTATACAAGAATGTAGACCCTCTATCTGCAGTAAGTATATATTTTAATGTTTCAGGAAAAGCCAGAGAAAGTATACAACCATCTCACTTTTAAAAACTCCAGAAAGGACAGACAGTTAATACCTAGCTGCTCTGTCTCATTCTATTGCCTTATCTTCAGGCAACATTGATGAAGAAGACATGACCCTGGAACCACATGCTCTCAATGCTCATTGTTAAGCAAGCTGCGGTGGTCCAAAAGTTCAGAAAGTCAAATGATTTTATTTCTATGGACAGTGCATTGCTTTCATCAATTCCTTGATATATGTGTTAGTGATGTAGTTGGAGCATCTGCTTTATCAGGCCAACTGATTCTGACAAAATAAGCAAATAGAAAACCTATGTCTCTGAATCGCTACAGCTGCAGTCTTTGTCTTTAAAGAGAATTTCAGTACGTATCAGACACACACACACAGTAAGATAACTCTGGAAAATGGCATTAGACAGTAAAATATATATCATATAATATATATTTTTACATATGAAACATGTACTGGAAAAGAAGCTATGAGTGGTACTTGACTCAGAAAGCCTGAAAATGCTGGCAGTATGTAGGAACAACTTAAAGAGAGACCTTGAAACACTTCTCAATCAGTTTGATGAGATGGATAGGAAACTATGCACAGGCAGAGAGAGAGAGTGCACCCCAGATGTGCACTGTAGGGATGCAATGATCTACAAAGTTCATATAACTTAACGTGGATTACAAGTCAACATAAGTATTTTCCTAGTGCCTTGACTCCAATATTACTAGTAAGCTATGAAAGCAAACATACATTTACTACACAGTCCAAAGAGATCAGTGAAGATTTGCAATCACAGGTTCAAACAAACTAAATTGTGGTCAAAATTTTCCATCTAGTGTTTCCCTACTCACTGGGCACCTTTGATGTCCTACTCAACCTTAATTATTCCATGACTCTTTGTGCTGCCTTTCCAAACAGGCAAGCAGCAATAAAATACCATGTTATACAGCTCGAACAATCATGATCAGTTTTGGACAAGACCACTGCTCAATTTTAGCTCAGCAGGTCACATATCTTTGTTCCACTGAGCTGCAATTGAAGGATCTTTCTGGATGCTGAAAAGTTGTTATTTTGACTTCTGAAACTGCATCATGCAGTTAAGAGACTCCATCCAGTCCCAGGAACATCTCAGTACCAACACCAGAACTGGTGGGAAATTGACATTGTAAGTTTACATTGGAAATTCTTTACACTGGAAGTACAAGACTCTGTACAATTGTTACCCACTGAATATAGATACAGCTGCCAATGATAAATTGAGTAACGTGAAGTTGATTCCCCACATGTAACTGTCATTTTATGCAGCACTTCTCTGGTGCGAAACTACAGTTAAAACCAGAGTGTTTCTCTATTAATCTTTCACAGTATTTCTCAAATAAATAACACTACACTACTGTTGCCTGATAAACACTGACTTTCTGGGGTTTAAATTTTCTGAAATAAGGTTAATCTTAAGGCACCTTGAATTCTAGCCTCACTGTTGAAACATCTGTGAAAGAAAGGTGAAAACCAAATGTTTTACAAAAGAAAGTTATCAGTGCAGACATTTATTCCATAATGGTTTCAGTTCCAAAGACTGGGCTAATAGAAGCCTCTGCGGAAAAATGTAGCTTTACTAGGTTTGAATAATAATTGCTTAGAAAGAGTTAATTTCTTACAGAAAGATTAATGAGGTAGACTAAAAAAAAAAAAAAAGAGAGAGAGCTGCCAAGGTGCCAGGAGGACTGGCTGCTCCATGGGAGCGGGGTTCCAGTGGCAGGATCTCTCAGGGGCAGCAGAGCAAGGCTGGGCTTTACAGCCAGATCTGTCTCACAGCCATCCCCAGGCACTGAGCACCTCCCTGGGGCTGCAAACAGGCCCTACTATGGTGCTGCTGTTGTGGGGCTGACAGGTCTGGGGGCCCAAATGGTGTCCCAGGCTCTGGGCAAGGTGGAAGGAGGCTGGTCAGGGCCAGTAAAGCCTAGCAATGCCATCAAGGCTCTGAAAAACAATACACCTGGTATGTATGCTGAAACTATGTGCTCTTCAGGATGTGTGCTATTCCCTTCTCTTTTCTGTGTTCCGAAGACCTGCCCTGTACTACAGTGATGACCACTTAAAATATTTCCACACAGCTAAGCCATGCAAAATGTGGCATTTGACGTTCACACCTAACTGTCAGGGGGCTAAGAACATTCAGTATATCTCAGACACTTATAATGTAGTTGTATGCTATTATTCCAATAGATGCATTTTCAAGATAAATCCATCTGTAACCAGCTATGCTATTAGCCTAAAATGCAACAAAAAATGGGCGAATGAATCAGAACTACATGAACAAAGCATTTTTTATAATTCCCTCTTAACCATTGATCTTGGCTCAGACACAGCAGGCTGGCAAAGAGCTTTGAAGGTGAAGAATGCCAACTACCATTTTTTATGAATAATGAATAAGCAATCAAAGAATTGCGTTTGAACAAACCTAGGAAAAAAACGAACGAGAAAGAACAAGATGGTGGCAGCAGGAAGTGAAACAATGATACAGAAGAAGAGAGCAGCTTATTAAGATAAACTGTTTCTCGAAGAGAAGAAAAAAGCAAGGTTTTAACAGTTTGAATGGCTTGAGGTTTGCACTCACTGTGTCCATCTTTCATTTCCCTCTACGGCTCTAACCCTGGCTTGTTAGCATATCCTCTCTAACAAACCCACTACAATCCGTCCATTTCCCTACAACTTCAGCTCCTCCAGATACTTCAGGTTCTTCCTAGAGTACTTAACCCACTCCCTTACAGTTCCCAACTCGTTCCCATATTCCCTATATTTACCTCCCTCAGCACACCTCACTCTTTCTACCCCCCATCATGGGCTCTAGCACAATACAGCTGTCTCTTGGCACATCCCCTGTTTTTCTATCAGCTAGACAGAGCATAGCACTGCCTCATCCACTGCAGAACTGGGTAGGTGCTGCCTCCCTGGACTAATTTACTGGCTAATGGGCAGAGCAAGTAATAGCTAATTTTCAGAAATGGAAAGCCTTCCTGAGGCTCTGGGTGGCCTGGAGCAGACTACAGTATAAGAGCAAGCCAGAAAGACACAGGCACTGCAGAGGAGTTAAATTAATTACTGAAATCCCCGAGTAAGAAACAAGAGACATTCAGAAAGCTCCACAGAGAAGAGGATTGTGAGAACATTTTATGACCACAGACTTATTTTGGAAAAGTGGTCAAAACAAACAGAATGAAGTCACTAGAAATTGTTTATCCAAGTGACCTAACAGGAATTAAAGGTTGAAACAGACAAGTGATTACATACTGGCAGACAACTCTTTCAGCTAAAACTGCTTCAGCGTGTGATTATTGAGAAGTGGAAAGTCTGATACCAATTTACAAATGGGTCCCAGGAGAACCCAAAGAATTACACACCCACATACTATAAAATTAGCATCTACTAAACAAATTAATAGAAACTATAACAGAGAACAGAATTAGCAGATACCTGCATAAATATATTTGAGGAAGAGTCAACTAGACTTTTTTAAAGACAAGTCCTTCTAAGGCTATTGCAGTTCTTTGAGAAATTCGTAAACACAAAAACAAAGGTAATCTGTCTGATACACTCAGATTTCCAAAAAGCTTTCCAAAAACCTTCAAAATCCTAACAAATACAATGATGACATATGATTTAATCACTAAAGAGCACAATCTTGGTTTTGACAGAAATGTTGTGCTCTTAGAGGTTTAGATTGCTTCCAGGAGGCAATGAACAAGTTTAGGGAAGAGAAACAGATGACTGCAGCCCGAAGGGTTCATAAACCACACGTGACTGGACAGTGGAAGCATACCGAGGAAAATTGTACATATTTACCATTCTTCTAATAGATTTTTCTAGACATCTGCTTATGACATAGCTGGAATCAGAATATACGGCAAAACAAACCTTTGGTTCTACACAGTATGCTATGGAGAATCACCACAGCAGAAAGCGTCAGTGCTGTTGGATCTTCCCATCTTTTCATAGCTTGGACAGATCCAGCAAGTTAAGGAAACTGAAATAAAGTGGTGGCCAAGCAAAACCTTTCTCCTTCATTCAGCATGCCTTCAAGAGGAGCTACTGACTGCATGCAGGGGATAGTCTAACGCTAAAGAGAAATGTCAGCGTTTGTATTTGTACATAGGGTGTTTCAGACATTTTCCTTCCAAAACATCGCCAGGCTGCAAACAGGCAGGCAAGCAGATGAACCAAATAAAGTATATTCTGCTTGTGGTTCTTTCAACATAAAGCATAATCTTCTATAAGGTGTGAGATAGAAAGATCTTATTTAAGCGTATTTCCAACTCAAGATAAGAAGTCTATGACAGCTAACAAACTCTGCTTGATTTCTGGCCTCTTGTCCCTGATCTTCAAAGGAGGCCTACAGAGCACTTGCAAATACTGAATATAAGGAATAGAATTTCATAATTGCTCGAGAGATTGAAAGTTATGGACTCATTAATTTTAGTGGCATATATATAATTCCTCACAACTCCCACAGAACACTTAACTCCAGGTGATTATTACCTCTTCCCATCCCCCCCCTTCTGTTCCTTTACATCGAATAAACATACCACTTCGTCCTTTGCTAGGACTTCCCATCTACTCAGCAGGTCACCCTTTACCTCAGATTGTCCAAGGCATTAATACAACTGAAGTCAAATTCAGAGAAACTGCTCTCAAACTTCATTTACCTCAGGAAGGTCCCACTTTTCCCTCAGAAAGGAAGAGGAACCCAAGTTCTTAACAACTGTGTTCCTATTCTGACAATACTGAATTGCTGTAGTATAATTATTACATCCTCCCCTTAAAACCTAAGCCATACAACTTCTCTCTTTTGTGTAGTCTTAGTGGTTTAAATCAGCTAACCAAAGATTCATTTGTCTTACTTCCAGTGTCAGTTCTCTAAAGCTCTGAAGCAGGATATAGCAATTACTGCTTTGCAGATAACTCTCAAGCCAAAGGCACTACCAGAATTTTCTTGTTCAATTGCCACATTAGACTTTTCTTAATGTACCACAGTAGGCCTGATGACTTCAACCCAGTAGTTTTTTGGAAAATACTTCCTACAAGTACCTTTAGTTTCTTGCAAAGGTATTCAGAAGAGCTTTTACTTACTGAAAATGCAGAAGGCAGCATCACTGCTAGCAGGAACAGAAAGAGCAAGTTCTTCATCTGCATCTGTGGGAACACAAGGATTATTGATCAGAACTGCTTGCTTCTTTGCTACTTGTATGGTGACAAAGCTCAGATACCATACAGAAAAAAATGAGGTAGAACTAAAATCAAGATGAGAGAAGAAAAGCAGTTTTATCACTATGATCCCTGGATAGATGAAGGCAACTGCAAAGACTGAAATTACCTTGCACAGAAAGCCAGAATGTAATTACTGTGTGCAAATATTTCCCTGAACTTTCCTCTGGTATTATGAGAACACCATCCCCAGGCACAATGGAAGACGCATGCTGCTGCTTGCCTGCCCTCCCACCCCTTTACATATACACATGATAAAACACTAAGATTATAACGACTCCAACCAACCCAAGGTAAGAAATTCCATTGTTAACATTTCTGTGCCCTATAGTCATCCTGTGTGGCTTGATGAAGCTTCAGGTCTCTTGTGTGATCTTGCATGTTTAAAATCCTACAGTTTGTCATAGACAACTATAATTTGATTTAACCATCTGTAGTTGCAGCCACTCTTCAGAGCTAGAAGGGAGATTAGAGCCACACAGACTACTAAGACAGGATACAACTGTTCCAAATAAAAATTTTTTTTTTAAAATCAAGGTATTATGCTGATGTGGGACTTCAGCATTATAGTGGCACATTGCCTCTTGCTACTTTATCCTTCCTCCTGTGAGTTGCAGAAACCAAACTCACACCAACGACCATTCACCACAGTTTACAGCTGTGAAAAATGGCACTTTGGTCACTAGATACTTCTTACTCTTTATGGCTCCTTTCTCATGACCTGTTGACTGGGCCCAGAAAGAAGAGAGACACTAGACACTCCTAGCATAGTTTTTATCCAGACCAAGTTTCTATCAAATCTGGGAAAAGGAACAGAAAAACCTTCTTTTCACAATGCATTAAAAAAAAAAAAAAGCAGCAAAGATGACACCCCTTTTAATATTAAAAGATCACATATTGTTCCTTTAACCTGACCTATTAAATCCAGATAAAATGTAAACAGATATCACAATGCTTTTATTGCTATAAAATCATAATATCATATCAAAACAAAATGAAACATGTTTGATATAGGATTTGGGTCTTTCAAGTAACTTTATGATGGGCAACTATGTTTCTTGTAGTGCTATGCCTCACTGAATCCACTCTGCTCATTACAGCTCCATAAATCCATATGTAACATGGATTTTTTACATTCCCAACATTCAGAGTGGTGAGGATGAAAAGCTTGTTCTCTAATATTTTTCCTTTGGAGTACTGAAATTAAGTGCGGAAGACCCAGCTGGAACAAATTCTTTGTGCAAAATAGCAGGGAAATGCAAAGGAAACGTAATGAGAAAATAAGCTTCTGTAACTATATTCTGAATGCCAATCATAGGATTCCTAAGAAAATGAAGCTTTTGGAGCTTTTTATATGAATAGACTTTCATTCACTTTGGATTAGCCTTAAGAAACTGAGAAAAGACTATGTAGCCCCTACTGCACACATGCGCTATTAATTCTCTTTCAATTAAAATCAAAGGAAAAAACTGTCTAGAGCTGCCCCGCATAACAGGTTAAATACATTCTCAGTGCAGCTGGGGCCAACAGCTAGATCTGTGTCATAGCCTTATCCAACAGTGACATTTTCAGACAGGTAGGACAGCTGTGAGAGACTTAGAAATCATAGAATCATAAAACAGTTTTGGGTGGAAAGGACCTTAAAGATCAGCTAGTTCCAGTCCCCTGCTTTGGGCAGGGTTGCTAACTACTAGATCAGGTTGCCCAGGGCCCGAGCCAACTCAGCAATAAACATTTCCTAGGGATGGGGTAAAACAACACTTTTGCTACAAGTTACGCACACAAAACAGCAAAGCTCTTTTGAAGCAGCTTATGTCCTTACACCACTGGCAAAGGGCATTGTAAAAACAGCATTTTCTTTTTTCTTTTTTTTTTTAAATGGTATTGATGTCAAACAGAGATAGATATTTGAGACTGCTCAGCTTCTTTTCTTACTGCCCAGAGAAAAATCTCTCTTCCCCAGCATTCCTCTCTCATAACTTCCATTACAGGCACTTCTCAGGTTCACACTGGACAGCTGTGGGAATCGCATCCATTGCTACAGCAGTCTAGCACTGCTGCTTATGTACAGTCCACTCCTGAATCTGAACCTAGAGGTAGATAAGAAGCTGGGCCAAAACCACGATGCTCCTGGAGAGGAAGCTAGAGAAGCAGCTCAGCACAGCTGGCAGCGCTACCAGTTCCCAAGTAGTTAGAGCATCTTGGAGGGTTTTAGCCAGACAGGGTCAAAACATTCTATGAGGAGACAACCAGAAACAGCATCAAATATCTGGGACAATCCCTAACAAAAAGCAACAGGTTATAGCTCTCATGTTCTCTTTGTGCCTTTGTGCCATTGCATGAGCATGGAAATTGCTTTCATATGTCTAACATCTGGCCCAAATTTAGCATTAAAAAGTTTAGGCCATGCAGCCCTAAACTAGTCAACAGATTCCAGGAAAAACAGTCAGGAGGAGGAGCAGGGCCTTCTTTAGCCCATTAAATGCTCCACTGCAAAACAAATCTTGTGTCCGATTCTCTGAGCTTCAAGAAACTTCCTCAGATGTTGTATTCACCATTGATCCTTTTAGCCTTAATTCCAACTGGAAATTACACAGATGGGACCTGTGAATCTGTCTGAAACCTTCAAGAAAAAATGGTCAAGTTATGCAGTTACGCTTCTGGATTTAACGGCTCTTTCACTCCTTGCAGGACCTGGGATATGGCAACATATGCTATTCTGTTTGTTTTGCCATTCTCCTCACCAAAGCCTGAGCATGCGGGGGAAGGAAAGAAAAGGACAGTGTTTCACAGTGCTTTCACTTGTGACAACAGCAGCTGCTGTGCTCTGTGCCTCCTGCCCTTCTTTAATTCTTTTCCACGCTCCCCATCTACATTTTCCCACTGTTAGAACATCATCTCCACCCCCCTTTCATTCAGAAATAGTAGCAGGGCCTGAGGGGAAATCGTGACTATTCACCCCAGATATGGAACATCTGCTGGAAAACGAACAAGTAAGAATTCCTGCCATAGTGCTAAAATCTGAAGTTACATCAGTAAGAGGGAGTATGAGAATCAATTCACAATAAGTAAGGAGCAACCAGGATCTTCAACCAGATCTAGAGACAGGCCCATCTGAAACCTCTGTTCAATGTAGCTGAAGAGATTCAAGTTTCTAGCAAACTGCATCTGCTATTAACTGCTCAGGTTAAATGAGAAAAAGGCATGAACTGGTGACTGGTTCCAGCTATCCATAAGCTTGGTCAAAAAAGGTTATGTCCATAGCTGAATTATGAAGCTCCTTTCTCCAACAGGGGCCAACCCAAACCTGATTAACAATGGAGAAGTTTAACCTTGGAATTGAATTTAGCAACTAAGGACATTTACTTCTGTTCCAAAACAATAAGGATCAAATAATATCTTGTGGAAAGTTGAGAAACTTCTTTTTGACAATACCCATAAAGCATATTCTGGCCCCCCTTCTGAACTGCTTCTGTTTGGCACTGCAGACAGGAGGTGCAGAGTGTCACAGAGGTGATGCCTATAATTTCTAAGTCTGGACACTATTCATCTTTCAACATTCATGTTCCCAAGGAAACAAGAACTACATTTGCCTGTGTATATACATAAAAACGACTTCAAAACTGCCAGTTGATTTCAAGGTTTCAAAAGTAGAACAACTAACTTTCTTTGAAGGGAAAAAGTATATAGGCCAGAGATGAAGAGATACTAGATTTCTAACTCATCTAGATGTAACTCATCTGTAACTTTGGATAAGCATCCTTATTTCAGGGCTCAACACGGAATCTACTCAAATAAGCTTTTGCTTTAACAAATAAAATGTCTAGACAAGTATCTTTCAAGTTTTCAGTTATAGAGTTAAAAATGGAAAATATACAGATGTGGTAAGAAGGGCAGGGTGAGAAACAGGAGGTAATGGAACAGAGATCAAGTTTAGGGAAAAAAACTCCTTTTACTTCTGCTGAGTGCAGCATCGGGAAAGCATGAGGATCGCATCACAAAGCCCTGAGGAACCAATAAACGTATTCTTTTGGACAGAGGATGTCACATCAGCAAACAATTTTTACTTTTATATTTTTTCCAAAGAAAATTCAGGGCCAGGTGCCCTTTGGGTTGGGTGGATGAGACTACTCATGCACATATGCTTGTTCAAGTGAGAGGATGCTGAATTTCCTTCGTCTTGACCACACAACAAGCCACATTTATAAAGAACAGTTTGTATACAAAGCAGTGGACAAACGTTTATTAAATGTGTATTTAAATACAAGACTGGTTGAAAGTGCTTAGTGGGACAAGAAGGGAGAAAGAATAAAGAAAAACAAATTGAGTAAAAGTTTTACAGAGGTATTTTTATCACTGATACAGATTTATTAATTCACTCTAAATTCATGCTAGGAGTTAAGGAAACCTCATAAAGAAAGCAATCCTGCAGAGATGTACTTTCAGCAATATTATGCATTTTAATTTTTCAGCTGAATAACTCTAAAATTTTACCTTGTTAAAAAGTTAAGAAAAACATGATAATGAGCACAGCAGCAGGGCACCAGCTGAATAATAGCAACATATGAGCTTCTTCTAGAATGCTGTATCAACAGCCTTTCAACTCAGCCTTCCGCCTGATTCATAACACACACAGAACCTAAACTGGAGCATTGCTTAACATTGCTGACTCTGAAGTCCTCTGTAAAAACACTGCCAGCATATAGCAACATCAAATTCAGCAACACCTGCAGAAGCTATAGCAGCCCATCTCACACAGTTCTATACTGAATACAGCAATCACACAAAACATAAGCTGAAAAACCAATGGGTGGAAAAGCACGATTAGACTGTAACATGCAGGACGCCTAGGAAGACACCACACCATGCCCTATCAGGGGCTGGGGAAGAAGTCGATCTGCTTCCTTCCCAATCTCAATTTGCAGGAGATTATATAGTGCTTCATGAGGACAGCTATCTTTCAACCTATTAATATCAGCTGTGATTCAATTTATTGCATCCAGCCTTCCACTGTTGGGTTTGCAGCTAGAAATTCATTATGAGAAGATAGGATTCTTCCTTCTACTCAGTTGTCTCACTGTCCTTAGTTGTTAATTGTGTGAGCATGTAGGGATAAAGACGAGAGCATGCAGACTACTTTAGACAGTAAATATTGCAACAAGCAGTCACATGCTGCGTATGGAAAATGCATGACAAGGATATAATATCCCAAACATTAACAATTGAAGAGGAATGGCTAACAACCTTCTAGGTCAACTACTGCCCTCAGTAGCACAGACTTCACTTAAATGAATTATTTAGCCTGATCTGAAATATTACCTGACACTGAGCTCTACTGCTAGCATGCCAGCTGGCTGAGATTAACCCTTTCCAATTCAAAATTTGAAGAATCCTTTAGGAAGATAAGGGATGCTGGAGAACAACTTCTAATTTTATTTAACTTCATTTCATCCTAAACATAAATGTGGTAATTCTGATCTGTGCAAAAGGTTTAAAAAAACAAACAACAAAAGTGAGTGCTGTCTTAAAAGGAAACTAAAAAAGTACAAATCGTTTTGTGCCTTTGCAAGATCTACATCTCTTCTCTGAAAGGATATTAACACTACGTTCAACAGTGTACTCACTAAACACTCATGTTACATTTTAATTGTTTGGTGACTAACAACAACATTGGTAGAAAACACTATTTATCCTGACTCTCACGCAGGTTTCAACTGCTGCTACCTCCACTTCTAAATTATTTACTTAAAAAAAAAGTTAAGTTTTACCTGCATTTAAGTGCAAATATGCCAAGCACAACAAACTAGTGTGAGTACATCTGCTCCCTAAGCAACTACCCCTGCACACTATGATGCTGACATACCCTTGGTGACATGACGCCGGAAATTCCTCAGAGAAATCAGTGGGCTTATTTCCATTGCTATGCAACAGAAAGCTGATTAACACAAAGTAGAAACAAAAGATAGGGATAAATAAGGAAAAAAAAAAATCAAACACCACAACTTTCAGCTAACTTAGGAGGCAGAACCTCAGCTAGTGGAAATAGGGCCAGAGTCTCTAAGGACACCAGCCAAGCATCTTTCATCTGTCACTAAAAATTAACTTCATAAAAAAGATCTTAGGAAAGTGTGATTGTATGGCAGTGCCTGGAGAGATCTGAAAGGAAGCACGTGCTCAACTGTGTGATCACAGCAAACTTACAACAGTGGGATCTAAATATAGATTGGCTCCTTGCTCTAAAACTGTTTTCTCCCAGAGATGCCAAAAGCAAAACTTTTAGTTACTTCTGTAAGAGTTAAGCAGAGAAATAAACAGTCTTTTGACAGCACTTATTTCCATACATTGCATCTGTATGTCAGGAAAGCTTGAGCTTCTTACTGTGTAGGGAAGCATAAACAAATGTTTGGTACAGAGACTATGCATACGGCTACTTAACCAATAAAGTCTTTAACATTAAAGTGTCTCCTCACACATCTAGTAACTTTTATTAGTCATCATCCAAGAAAAGATATTGGAGCACAACAAATCCTATTTCAAAATCCAATAGTAAAGTTAAAAAATAAGACTGTGAAACTGCATTCAGCAGATCACCATTTCCAGTGAGATAAGTTCTTTTGACAAGTCCATCATACCATGAGCATAACTGCAAATGACTGTACTAGATCAGAGCAATCATCTGTCAGTTATCTAAATGTCTAGTCTTTGTTGGGTAGCTATGGTGGGTACTCCAAGGAGTTTATCCTCAGTTCTAATGCTTCTCAAAGATCTAAAAGGAAACCAAATTATTTCTTCAGTACTTCACTCAGCATCCATATACCAGTAGAACAACAGTTCCTCCTTGTATCAGCTAAGGACAAGGCTCTAATACCAATCATGAGAACACCTCTAATTATATCCAAAGTATTCCAGGTGTTGTTCTTATACAAAAATAGCACATCTCATTCTCTTACAAAAAAAAGCTTTTTTTCCGCCTGTGTACTGGTGAGTCACAAAGCGCATAAATGTTAATAAACTGTTAACCATTTTACGATATCATGAAAGACGTTCCTCTGAACAATGGGTAAGCCTTTTGGCAGCCTTAGCCCTACCTGTTTCAGGGCACAGAACATTAGTTTGTCTTATTCATATCACAGTCAGAAGGACATCTCAATCAAGACTGGACATATATATATATATATATGGTTTTTTTGTTTTTGCAGGTTCCCTATTTTCTAAAGAAACATAAGCACTCATTTTAAAAAAAGATTTGCTTATAACCAAGCTTTCAACCATTTTTCTTTGTAGTTCCAACAAAATACTCCTTTTCCCCCATTTCCTAAATCCTTTCAGCACAGTCTTTCACATTGACTCCAGCCAAATCTTGGTGCCATCGTTGTAATGCAAGTAATCCCTTAAGTAACAAGATATTTTACTTAGCAAGATCAGAGGAAGAACTCCTTCCCTAAAACAGAGATACAGGATTTGGATTTGCATCAGAAGATTATCACTTACTGAAGATCAGCATCTAAGATAATTCATTCTACAACCACGATTGCTTCTTTCCCCTTAAAATTAAAGCAAAATAATTTGTTTTATTCTCAATATCATACACAGAGAGCAGCAAAGAAAAACCTATACCTTTTCTCAAACATCCCTTCAAGTCATTTGTCAAAATCCTTTTCTCCAAAGCTACATTCAGAGTGCACAGTTCATTAGAGATTTAGAATATGTAGATACTACAGAGTAACGACCCCAAAACACAGCATTTCCCTAAACCATCAAGTGTTTACACTCATGAAACAAAATATTTCAAAAACAAACACCTCCGAGGTGCCAGGATGCTCTCTGGTGTGTGAGAACTCAGAAGTACACTTGAAGGCTAAATTATCTCACACAGGATAAAGAAAATACACCAAAAGCAAAACTTCTGGAGACCTCAAGTTTACTTTATGCTTTTAATTTTTGCATTTTGATAATCAATCATTCTGTTCACTAACCTCAACAAACACTAGTTCAAGCTAGTGACATGCCAAAGATACGTAGCCCTAGCTACTTCTGTTACACATCACACACTTCCCTTCACTCCTTTTAACAGAAGAGCAGTAGTCCTAAAAGTCCAAGGGTGAGGCTGTCCAGCACACCAGCTCATCAAGGTACACCTGAGAAAGAATGGTTTTTCACAGCTGCTCCATTTACAGATCCTGGAAAATGCTCTAGCATTACAGAAGATAATAGTTACCAGGAGAAAAACATAGAAGTTGCAAGCAAGCTTGCAGAAAAGCTGGTGAAGGGCCATTGTAAGTGCAATACAGAAGGCATAAGAGAAACTCTTTAACCTTGCAAAGACCCTTCCAAAAGTAATAAATAAGGTGTTCTTAAGGGTCTCTGCAGACAGACTTAACAAAACTTAAAATCAACTTGATCTCTTGTATTAAGATTAGTTATTTCTAGCAATAGGAACCCCATTCAAGATCGTTAACTTTATCAAAGCTTTGAAACTTAGTTATTAAGCAAACGTCCTTCTACCCAATCACCCACAAGAAACACCAAGACATCAGACTAATCTACTGCCCTACCATATTGCCACCAGTCCGTTACCATCTCCTTACCAGCACTGTTCCCTTAAGCAGCTTCTCGGTCTCCTGCACATATCAGACCTCCTCCAGGTTCGGATGCCATCCTACAAACCACCCCTTTCACAAGCAGGTTTGCGAATTCAAGCACCGTTGTTCAGTTGGGATCAGACCCCAAAATGGATCCTGCCTCACACAGCTGAAAGCAGTGCAGACTGATCAGTCCCCTGCTAGAACGTTAATAGAAGCAGCTGAGCACTTCAGGGATAGTGGTTAGCAGATTTAAGAGTCCTAACACCTGGGCAGGGTTTTTGTTTCTACCAGCAAAAAGCATGTTTCTCCAGTCAGTACCCTGGTTACGCGTGTCTTGGTTTCTGTGTTTTTTTCCTGGTGATGCACATGCATCTGACCCTTCCACCCTTTTGTTTCTCCTCACTCAGTGTCAGGAACAGTTTTGATTACATTAAGTTATAGTGTAATTAACTGTGAGGGAAAGGGATTAATGTTCACCAACCACATTAAGTGTTTTCTTCCCTCCCTACCAGGAAATCCAATTTTGCAGTGCATGCAATCTGGTAACTCCTCTCTCCTGTGTTCTTTGAACTGAAGGAAAACAACAGTGGAAAACCAAAGATAACTTAATACAAACAAACAACAACAAACAACAACAACAACAAAAAACAACCCAGTGCTGAAAGAAAATAGATGTCCAGGTGGAAGAATAAGGAGACAGTCCAGGACACAAAGACAACTCTTACCTTCTGTGTGTACCTGTGAAAGGTGAGTGCAAAAGCTGGAGGCACTGATGCCACACTGTAGCCAAGCAGCAAAAATCACTTTCCTATCGTTCAGGTTCAAACAGTGGCTCCTAACCCGCTCTTTTCTCCAGCTTCTGTTTGGTTACTAAGCCTTACAACACAGGAAAAGGAGAGTTGGGTTTCATTTAACCCCCTCAGCCTCCAAGTTTATTCACAAGAGTTTTCTTTTGCTCAGGAAAGCCAGAGTTTTAAGCATGCATGCATACACACAAAACTTGGAATTGTTTTTAGCTCCTGTAGTCTGTGTGCGAGCACACACGTTGGCTCTAATTTGTGCCTTAAATTACTGAAGGGGTGGAGCCTTTTATAAGTAGTTGTATTTTAGCTGTAGGCAGCATATAAAAAGTGAGACAGATCACTTTGGTATTCCTTTTAGTAAGTTCCTAACTCTAAACCAAAATTATTTCCTTTAGAACTAAAGCTTGAAACACAGTTCAGAGATATTTTTTTGACCAAAGAAAGTTTGAACTTAGATACAATTACCAACTAGTTCTGGCTATAAGCTGAGTTAATCAGATCCCCAAGATTTGAAAATATTATTACTTTGGATACAGATACGAATTTAACCAAATACAATGGCAGCTCGGGTTTCTCTATTTTTGCCTCGAACAAATGTCATGCAATTTAGATACCCTCTTAAGATTCTCAAGAAGGAACAATTTAGCAATAGAAAAGCTGTTGAGGGAACACAAATATAGTTGGATGCATTACAAGGAAAACTTGTGTTGTTAATCATGTGAATACTGGAGAAGTCATTGCATAACAACTGATGCTGTTGTTTTATCTAGAAAACAGATTCTTTTTCCCCTTATTGATTCTATCCCCTGCTAAGCATAAAATATTGAAATACAAAGATCACTGATCTATAAAAATAGATTCTGGATCAGCAACTATAACAGCTGTCAGCATTTTCACCCTACTTAAAAAACAGACACCTCCAAGATTATGACAACAGCTTTAAAACTTAAGTTTGGGTTCTTCTTTTTGTTTGCCTTCCAGTTTGAGAGTCCTTTTTCACCAGTAGTTTATCTGAAACTGTGAGGAACAGAGCCCTACTTTCAAAAGGAAAGCTGAATCTTCTGCCTTCAGGCAACTCCATGTACTGGATCTACAAGGAAGACATCAAGATATGCAATGAAATATCCAGAGCTGGCATTGCTGGTCTCTTGTTGGCCACATTACTGCCTTACCTGATAAAAAGAGACAACAACCTTGACAATTGTTGACAAGCCTAGACAGCACGTAGCTCCAAACTGAAGCTTCCAACAATGTCATAAATGCTCCAGGTCACACGGAACAACAAATACTACAGCAAGCAATTTTATTCAAAGGCTACAGCTGTTTAATCCCTGTTGGTTAATCCCTGTCTGGCAACTAGCTACAAAAGGTACACAGTACTCAAATTCTACAGTTACGTGTCCCATGCGGGACAGAGTTCAAATAAAAGTTACATCTTTTCCACATGCAAAAACAATCCTGTACTTTCCTGTCCAAGCTAGCTCTGACACAATAAACAAAGTCTACAGGATAAACTAACAGGAAAACCAACACAAAATGTCATCACCTCCACCAACAAGCAGGGGAACCTCAAAGTTTTAAAGTTACAACACACCTCAATGCTGATGCATGACTATGTTACCCTTGTCAGAAGAAACAATAACAGAACACTGTTCATGTCTAATTAAGAATATAGAGATAATGGTTGTTCCCCTTTAGAATCAAATTTTCCTTGGGCCAAGCTGCAGGCCTTTCTTTCAGAAAGATGTTACCCCAGCCTACCCTTTTCCTTTACCTACCTTGTACTCTCAACTCGCCATTGGTTACTGCCATCCTGCCAGCTGTCACGATTATATGCTAAGCTTAATGATATTTGATCCCCCAAAAATAAAAGCCTGAATGCCCAGTCTTACACAAATAAACCACACTTGCGGATCAGTTTAAAGATTTTAACTTGCATCACTTGAAAGAATTGAAACGGAATCCTAAAGATTCAAAAGCTAATAGAACAAAACACAATTCCAGATGAATTAATAAAAACCTGATTCTTAAAATTTCTTCTCACAGCAGCTGGACCTTTAATTAATGATTTTTTGCAAATACCAAGCATAGTAGCCTACTTGCAATTCTCATGTTCTTGCTGACAGCTTAAGCTACAAAGGAGTTCAGAAACAGGGAAAATATGACTGCCTGTGCTGGAATCCAGCCAGAATACATACAAAACCAACAGTGCCTACTGCATTAAAGCAGATACTTTGTAAACACATCTAGATTTATTTTAACCCCATAAAGCCCTAGTAGATAACCTGCTAAGATCTTGAAGTAAACAAAGAAGTGACCAGACTTTTACCACAACTAAGCAGCATGAAACATTGATGAAACTCCTTTTATTAACAAAAGAAATTAAGAAGTCTGCTCATACTTCCTAGTTCCAGCAGGGACACGACAAAATCAAATGCTTTAATGTGGGATTCAAAATGAAGGCCAGTCCTAGCCAGGAAAAGGACAATGTAGTATGAAGGAAACAAAACTTTGCCCTACAGTTCTAAAGAACATTTTGTGTTTGTACCTTTTCTCTGTAAGAAAGAACATTATCCTTATGCTGCAATTATTTTCATCACCTACCATTTAGTGAAAGTATGATAATCCACTTATTCAAGACCATTCTTGTCTCTTGATAAAACAACCACAATTCACTATGGAGTGAATACACTCAGGACCTTGGGCATTTCACTCTTGCCACCAGCTCTATCCAGTGGCTGGCCTGGAGACAATGGCATCTAAGTGTCACATATGAGATCATCAAGAAGAAACAACTGAGGTGAGTGCACATTAAATGGATACTGCTGAACAAGTTATCACTGTTAAAGTTATCAATTAAGTGCTTTTGCTAAGAAGCAGGCATTCTCTACAGGAGCTGCAGTGCTGGGATTTCAACAGTTACATGGACAGAGGTCTGCAGCAAGACTTCAGCTTTCTCTTTTACTATGCTCCAGTAAGTACCTTTCACAGAAACAAGCCAACAGGATTCCTTACTGCCAGAGGATGTTTTCAAAAAATATCTGAAGATTTGCATACTTTACAGATCTAGCTCCAGTCTAACTAGTTAAGGATGTCTAACAGTTCCATAGTATCAGCTGTTGTTGTTTTTTGTTTTGTTTTTCATTTGAAAGCAGCATTATTTATGTTTCTTCAACTATAAACCAAGTTGGGTTCAAGTCTGGAGATTTAGGTTCCATTCTCAGGTATCTCATGACTTGCTAGACAAACTATTTTTCCAGTTACATTAATGCCCAGTTTCTTAGATATTTGCAGTAGCCTATGTAATGAAATCAACAGCCATTTCTATACTTTAGCCTAGTACTTTAGGGCATATAATTCAGGCACATCTTCGAATCCTTCTGAGCACATGTTAACACTGAACTGTAATGTGACATTCCAGATAAGCATGCTGATGACTAAATGACATAGGAAAGAAATAAGGGCCTCTGGGATGTCAAACTAAGTCCACTGCTATCAGGGATACTACAGCACATCATTCCTTCTATCAGATGTGCAACGGTCTGAAAACTGCACTTTTTTTTGACATATTCTTTTTTTTTTTTTTTAAGATAAAGCAGAATAATCAAATTTGATTAAATCTGAACTTTTCTTCAAATTTGAATAAAGTACTGATAACTTAGTTCTTCTCAGACTCCTGCTCAATATCACAGGTTAGGCACGCCATTTAACCCTCTGAATTACAGTCTCTCAGTATATAGAATTAAAACCTTTCTTAATCCCTCAGGAAAAGAGGCTTGATTTCCTGTGCTGGAAAGCCTGTTGCAAGACTGCACACCAATCAGCTCTTTACAATGTAACTGCATCAAGGTCTGCTGTGCTTGTGTAATAATTCATGCACTCCTCTCTCCCTCCTCCATCCAGGACCTCTTTCAAGACTTTGCAGAATAGCTGATCTAGTATATCTTCTGTATAGGCACTGTTACTAGCAGAGATCTTTTTTTTTTGTAGTTGCCAGTGTTGTGTTCCAGGAGAGTACATGAGAGTAAATTGTAATAAGACATGGAGAACAGGCTCCAATGTTCATAGGGCTATTGGTTCACAATTCTGAATGCCCTAATCCAGGGCTTTGAGAACTGCAAACAGGCAACTGGACACAAACAGACCTAAACTTCTAAAAGAGTCAACTTCTATTATTGTCTTCAAATTTCCCTGTGATTTTTAATCTAGAGGATTAAACTGCAGCTGCCAACCTCAACAAATCCTTCAGGAGATACTGTATTTCTGAAATCCGGAGATCTTTCCAAAGGCATGAAGCACTGATATGTGAGGAAATAAGTATCACATAGGGTTCTTTCACTTCTTTCATGGAGGAGTGTTAGAGCTGTGACTTGTGAAGCTGTGGGGACTTGTAGGTGACTCCCAGGTTTTCCTTATGTTTTCCTGGCTGCACAGAAGCAGTCCACTTTCACTTGCTCTAAGGTTCTGTAAGCAAGTACTCCCCAGCGAGTTTTTGCTCCTCTTTGTTTATACGCTTGAAAATCCCAGGATACATCTAGCTATTGCTTTCAAATTCAGCAACATGGTTTCTTACTCAGTGTGAGCTACCAGCTAAGGATTCCTATCCATCAGCCTGTGTGCTCATGGGCATCATTTAATTCCCTCCCATTAACCCAATGCACACTCACGCTTAATGTCCAAAGAAGAGGTTTCTTGTAATTAAAGTATAAGCTTAAGTCCTATGCAGCCTCTCCTCTTGGGCACTTCCATTTAATACAGACCAGAACAGTGAAAATAGTCATCAATATTTTGCTATAATCTGTTCCAAGAACAGACCAACTCACAGACACATGGTCTGATTGGTTCTCTTTCTCTTAGACTCTTCTGGGCAACTAAGCCAATTACTATGCTGTGCTCTCCAAGACAAACTTCAAATAAATTGGCTTTTTGTATTCAAAGAATTAGATACCTCTCTTCATCCCTTTCCAAGATGAAGGAAATGGTAAGCCTGTCACTTTGTATTTATCTTGATTCTCATCCAAATCAGGCAAAACTTCTATTCAGATCTTCTATTCATGCCAACTTTCTGAACAAACCGATGGTGCTGCGCATGCACACACACACACTTCAGCTCCTCATCCTTAGGCCATTTAAAGAATAATAGCACACACTGATAGTGCTGGTGTTCAAAAAGCAATAACAACTTCCAAGTGCTGTGACTAACTCCAGAAAAAGATTGTTTTGAAAGGCACTCCAAAATACTGCATCTCAGGATCCAAGCAAAGGCACTGATCCATTGCTAAGACCATACTTGGATACACAGATATTTGCATATGAAAACAGAGGGCCGGCACATAATAGGACTTAGGTTGATTTCAAACCAGCCCAACTATTCCCAAGTTTAACCAGTGTAAGCTAAACCAGGACATAACTGCATCTATTGGAAAGGTAGAGGGAACTATATTAATTTTTTCTAGCACAGGATAATGTGTCCAGTTTTTCCAAAGTCTTATCCTAGGATATTTACATAAATTCACAGCTTTCCTTAAAATGAGACACTTAGAATGCTAATTATTAAGAAACTTAGGATAAGGCTCATGCAATCCCATTTTCTTCTTCTGCATCATGGATTTAAATATTACGTAGGGTGAATTTGGCAGCCACACAGAGAATCTCATTTAGAAAGATTAACCTGAGAACACAGAGAGATCTGGAGGGTCTCCATTAGTCCATTCCTTGCTGCAGAGGATTTACACTAGAATAATTATTTTTAGTAAGCACGTGCACACACTCAGAAATAACATATATAAGCATTAAATGAGGCAATACCTTATCCAGAACAGACGGTCCCTCAGGTGTTTTTTTTCTTTTTATTGTTGATTTTACATTTTAATAATATATAAAAAGTAGAAGAAAGCACAGGTGGTAAGCAGATTTGGGCTAGAAAATTAATTCCCAGAGAATATAGTTTTAGTTTTTATACAAACAAATACAGTGATTAATTACTTTTTTGCTTCCCAAGATGTTACTGGTAAGCAAGTAGCAAAGAGTCAAGGCTGGTCATTCATATTCAGATTAGATTTGAAAAGAAAAGAACAGACTACAATCTCCCAAATGTTTTCTAGATATTCCCATCTGCTCCACCCAAAAAAGCAAAAATAAAAGTTTAGAGCACACAAATGTAATAAAACATGTTGTCACAGCTCCTATTTACAGTGATTCACAAAGCTGTTCCCATTGATGTCCCAGTATTTGATTGCCAGACAAACAACAGCCATCTATTTGGAAGGCCTGGACCACAGCTCCGTCAAATTAATCTGAAGATTTTAATTTTCAAAGGCTTTGGATCAGGCCCAGACTGAAGTGGCAGAGGACAGAGCAGAGAAAAAACAATAACTAGCTAATTATAGGCCCGATCTTGGTGCTTTATAATCAGTGACGAAAGGACAATTATTTTCACTAGCGCTGGACTGAGTCCTAAAAGGTCTTGCTAAACTGTTCTGCTCCTGCCTGAAGTTCTCTGGAAAAACCAAAGCAGACAGGCTTCACTTTCCCCTTGGTGATGACTGCTGCTCTCAGTATGGTTAGTCTCCCCCACCCCAGCACACTATGCCTATGTTCCTGATGAAACACAGATCCTGAGTCCCTCAGAAACAGATAACAGCATCCCTGCTTCTCACAAATTTCAGCCCTTGTTAGAGAGAGAGCTTGCCTGGCAGTGATAACAATGCAGCAAAGCTCTGAAGAGAAAAAGGAAGCTGACAACAACACGGCCAATATGAAGAAAGATCCTCCTGGAACTATTCCAACTCTTCTCTGTTTACACATCCAAGCTTTTTCTCTCAGTAATCTCTCCAGACTCCCTGCAGAGATCTGCTATTCACTGTGCAGTCAGAAGTCACCTGCTCTTAGCTGGACTTGGCACCGACTACACCAAATGCCATTTAGGAGAGACAGGAGAGAGAAAAGTTGAAAGCAAAACTTCTGACAAGTAATTCCCACACCCATGCCCCACATACATTTATCCTTCTAACCTCCAGTCCACTTATACACACTACTTCTGCTTAAGAAAAGTAATTTCAGTGCCAAAACATGCTCTTAGTTTAAAAAAGTGTTATATTCAGCAGAGATTTAACTCTAGCATGGTGAACACGGAGTCATTAAGATTTAGCTCTATTGAAATGGAAATTGAGACAGAAACCATTCTAGTTCTTTACTTCACTTTGAAATTGAAAGAAGACAAGATCGACTGCAACAGCATTAAAAGATCCTCTGGACCAACACGCCCTTGATAGCAAGTACTTGGAAGTTTGAGGCACAATGTTGGCTCCCATTGGCGCCCTTCAGTGTCAGCCAGCGAGGAAGCTGACGCTCATCTAAGGACAGCATCACAGCCTGGCTGTGCACAGAAAAAAGCTAGCAATGAAACAGAGCAACAGGGGCTGTCAAGACGATGATCCTTCCCTCTGTCTCGATGAAGTCTCACAGCACAACTCTCTCCAGTGGCTCAAGGCAGAGACAGTTCTTTTCCTGGATTCTGTCCTTGTGCAACCCCCACAGGGCATGAGAAGGTGCCCAGATCCTGGCAGTCGTTGCTGTATGCCTGTGGCTCAGATTTCTGACAAGGGATTCTGGAATAAGATTTCCCTCCCAGCATAATGAGGCATTTAGTCATTAACAAAAGAGCCTTCTGGGGCAGAACTCCAGCTGCATCTGAGATCTTGCCTCCACAAAATTTTTTTTTTCCAGCACACAGGTTTAGTCAGAGCAGGAAGGGAAAGAGTTGCTTTAAAATACCGATCCAGGGATTTTTGGTTGCAGCAGCTGAAGGTTTCTCTTTATTCTTAGAGCAGGTTCCTTCTCTTTCCTACTGCTTCACAGCTGCCGGTTGAGCTTCTGTGCTTGCCGCTCCTTTGCCTCAAATGCAAACTTGGTGTCCTGCAACTGGGCAATAGCCTCCTTGGCTTCCTTCAAGTCCTGACAGATGTGCTCATATTTCTCTGTCAGCTCTTTGTTCTCCCGGCGCAGCTCCTGTACCACCTGGTTCACCTCCTCCGTCTGCTTGGTGCAGTGGATCTTCAGCTGCTCTACCTCAGAGAGCATGATCTCCATATTCTTGACCAGTGACTCTAGTTTCTCTTTTGACATGGTGTCAGGATCGGTTCTATTCAGTCGTCCTAACCCAAACCCAAAAGGGATAAAGAGAGCAACCCTGTGTAACATGCACCAGGAAGCCTAGCGCTCACAGTCTTGTGGTCTTTTTATACTCCCTTCTGCTCATCCTCCTCCCTTCTCTTTCCTTCCCCAAAGTGTCTCTAATCTTCTTTGCTTGGTTAATCTACTTATTTTTCTTGCACTGTAGAAGGGCTGACAACCCCACAGTAACATATGTGCTGTGCAGCAAAAGCCAGAGCAATAATGAGACTCTATGCAGTCTGTCATAGAAAAACAGCTTTCATCTGAAGAATTCTCTTGGGAAGCCCATTAAAGTACAAAGAAAAGTCTTCAAGTCAGACACCTACTCCTGTCCTGCAAATCCAGTCCCAAGAGTAGAGCCAGTCTTTCATCTTAGATATATTGAGGTAAGCAATCTTACAGCAATAGAAGCCAAGTGTATGCAAGGAAGAGAATTAGTGTCAGTTTCTTTGCCTCTCTCCTAATCCTAATGTTTGGGTGAGATGAAAGGTACAAAACAATCATCCTTTATCTTTTTTTTTTTTCCCTTCCAGAAGAAACTCTATCCAGCAACTAACCCCACAACAGCCTGTGCCCCATCTTTTATTGAAGGAGTTCACAAACTTTATTCTCCTGATTATCACTATCAGTGGCTACCACAGTTGTCACCATCATCATCATCAGGAGCTGGACAATGTACCACTGGAAAGTAGCTTGTTTTCTGATAATGACACGCAGGCTAAAGATTATAATCTCGGGTTCTGCTCCTCTTGAAGTCACTTCAACTTTACCTGTGACACTGGCTCAGAGGTAACATACCACATACCCCCCAGAGGGCTTCCCAAGATGCTTCAAAACCATAGCCAGGTGCTGCCTGAACACATAAAAATTTCTTCCTGGACACACATGCTACACTCAATGGTCTCAAACTATTGTTGAACACTACTGTGAACCTGTGAGACTCAGGACTGAGGCATGAGTCTGACAATACACTGATTACTCAGGTCATGCCAGGCAGCAGGATGATCCCAGCAGCCACATGGGATTGAAAGAGTCTGGCTGATTTACTGAAGTTTGACACAGACCGTTTTACACATTCAGAGATCTGATGTAACAATATTATCCTGGAGAAATTAATACAGTTGAAAAGGTGTTATTGTGTGTGGCTCTCCAAGAACCCACGCAATTAAACACTGATTGCCTGGTCAGAGGGCATATACCACAGCAAAGACTAGAAAAGTGGCTTGCCCTTGGATAACTCGCAAAGTAAGGCCAAACAAGAGTCTCTCTCTCCTTCCTCCCCACATTAGGAACTACAGGCTGAGCCTACATACCCATAGAAATGCAGTCCTGTTTGCCATACGTTACACATAGAAATGGATCTGCCATCACCTCACAGGAGTTAACATTTCAGTGCACAGTATTGCATGAGGACCTGTTCTGCAGCCAGTTCCCTTAAAAAAGATCGCTAGGTAAAATTCTGTAGCCCCATCACATACATCCAATACCGGATTGAGAGAGAATACACATTTTATATGCATAGCTCCTGGAAATACCTTTTTCCTCCAGTCTTTGACCTTTAACCAAAAGATTTCATTTTTTTCAACTATGGAGAGCTTCAGATGCTTCATCTCACAAGTCATTCCCCCCTTCTCCCCTTTCTAGGCTCAAAGAAATGAAGCTTTTTCTTCCGGGAATTTTACATCTCCTTCAGCACTGGATGAAAGCACTGCTGGACACTGGCCAGCTCTGACAGTGTTCAAAAGCCTAGGACTTCTCACAGCTGGAGGTTAAAGAGTCACTCACAAAGCCAGCCATCCTACTGCCTCTCACACAAGTGCACCAGTGGGCCCCTCTCCTGCTGGCAGATGGAACATTTTGCACTGCACTTCGAAATAAGTAGAAAGAGTGACATCCTTCAGATGAAAAGAGTGGGAGAATCTAAACATAATTAGAATATGTCCTAAAGTCCTTGAAGAAACATTTGCACTGGCTGTCAGCCCAGATCCCACGTGATGCACATGGCACTGGAATAGGCTGGAACACGTTGCAGCATTACAAAACAGCAGGTCTTCATTAGTGAGGAATCTTCCCTGTCTAAACAACTGTACACAAGGCACCTAAACATTTTAAATCAAGCAGAATTACAACAATGCATAAAAGGAATAACTCCATAGAAGTAACTCACTCGGATATTAGTAATTGATATGCCACTTCTCACTATATTGTTCTCAAAATTATTTAAGTTGCCTTGGATACAGACAGAATCTTGGCAAGAGAACTGGGTAAGAGACGCTACTAAAATAGCAATGTAACATGAAAACAAGGAGTAACATGACCTACGTTTCTGACAAGGAGAGATGGGAATTATTAGGGTTAGTTTGATTCAAAATCTTCTTTGATGAAGTAAAACATAGGAATTAAAAACATGCTTGTTTAAATTGTAATTGCAGAATGATGCAAAAATCAAGCTAGAGAAAAACAATGAAAATCTAAAACAAACTGTAGGTTTTGTTTTGTTGTGTTTTACCTTCAGTCAATGCTGGACTCTACTCTTGTAGAAGAACCGGAGGCAGAGGTAAACACCAAGAGTGGACTCATCTGGGAAAAATGCAGAACAACATACCTGGGAAAAACAATTCAAACCACAAGAATTCAGTGCACAATGTCACATAGCAAACAGCAGAGCTAGGGGCAGAGGGAAAATAACCAGACTGGCAGATGGGAATTTATGATATAACACAGCAGAGGAAAATTAAGCACTGTCAGGCTCTACTACATAGAAACACTGCACCATAGAGGGATGTGGTACCTTTAGCATCTCCCTCCCTCCACCCCACTGGAGAAGGAAAATAATTTTTCAATCTGGAATCTTAGTATTAGGGTTTAAAAATAAGTTTGAAACTGAAGACAAGTGAACAGAGAAGATGCTGATTACAAAAATTCAGTAGAATCTAGGAAGCAGGTTTAGGGAAAAGGATTTAAACCCTAATGACAATATATTTCAAGGACAGTTATGCCCTGGTCCCTTCATATTCTAGGGAAGACATCTCAGCTGGAAGAACACTTCTATAATTATTAAGGGCCTGACTCTGTATCCAGTACTGTAAAAACACCAATGATTTCTATGCATTCAGGCAAATTGTGCCAGCCTGGCTATTTCAAAGTTATATGAAATCAGGAAAACTTGCTGTTGAAATTCTTGCTATAGCGTAGACTACTAAATTTAGAAACAACATTCCTAAAAACTATTTGCCTGCCCTTGCATGTTTTTCCCTATTCCCATCATTCCCACATGCATTTGAATCTGAGATATAAAAAAGCTGGAAAGGCAGAGATAATCAAGAGCAAAACAAGGGATCAGTGACTGGGAATACCCACTCCTACTATTGTGAACGGCAGGAAAATTGTAGAAAGCATTGGTGAAAGTGAAACGTCTGGTGCTTTCCCACAAGGACTGGGAGCTATCACATCTGACTGCAATACCATACCCAACTATGCTGATTTTAGCACTAGAAGCATGCGAGAGAGTATGAGGTTGCCAAACGGAGCATGGTTCATGTGAGACATGAGTCTTCTTCACAAGTCTCTGGGCCAAAGACAATCAATCATTCCTATTACCCAGAGGCATATACAAGCCAGAAATGCAGGTTTCTATCATGAGCCTACCTCTAAGAGACTCTCAGGAGGAGCCACAAAAAACATATCCTTTAAATATCAGTTTGAAAGCAGACTGCAGACATTCCAGTTTCCAGATTATTTCAGAGAGGTTCTGGGAACATTTGTGGAATAAATCAGTTACCTATCTCACTCTCTCTCTAGGATTTCCTCAGCAACACAAGGAGGAAAATTCACTAACCTAGATTTTTACATGGGAATAAAAAAACCTACTAACTACAACAATAAAGGCTTCTAAATTACTGCTTGGGCTGACACAGGCAACCACCCAGTATAAATCCCAAGGAAGAAGTACAGCTACAAACCAATGCCTCATCTTCTCAGGCTTATGCTATCTGCTTCTAGTTTCATCAGAGAACTGCAGCAGGAGACAGCAACGTACTGTCTCATAGCAGCTATTTTTAACTTATCATCCCCAGCTAGTAATGATCAGCATTTTAACAACTTGTATTAATACGTTCAGCATATCTAGCTCTAGTGATAGTGTTAGAGCTCTCAGTACTGTTTTCTCATGCAGCCTTTTCATTTATCCCTGGCTTATCCCCAGTAATGTCTCTCACAGCCAGTGCAGTATGCGTAAGCTCTGTGCTTCTCCAGCTAGGAAGTCCATTTGGGTAAATGCATTACGCAAACAAACTCATTACAAGATTAAGCATAAAGAGCTCTCATCTCTATAATTATAGTAAAATCATTTGAAGAAAAAAAACACTAGAGACCAAGTAGCACCTGGAGGCACTGACCATTCCTCTGAGAGAAAGGGAGACATTCGTTTCTAGCTGTTCTATTTGTTTCCAAGAAAAGAAAAACACTATGAGTCTCAAAATATTCCACTATGTGAGACTGATATAACAATGATGTCACACCATGGCAATTACAGACTATTGATAAAATCTGCTCATATTAATGCATGAAATTAATTTTAGCAACTATCATAAGTACTAATCATACCACTATCATATCGTAATCACTATTTGGCAGAGGTTGAGTTTAGCTTGGTGTAAAATTATGTGATTTATAAGTTTAAAATACTGCACTAAAAGGATACTCATACAAAATTCTGACCAAAATGCTTGACAAAAATTAAAATAGGATGTCTCAATACTACAAGTGTCTATGGAAAAGATTTTCTGAATACAGAGGTTCTTCTTCCATTCAATCACCACTCAGATCAAAGCATTTAAGACTTAATTTAGCTTAATACAGCTTAGTAAAGAAAAACTGATACCTTTAGCAGACTCATTCCCAAATTGTCACATCTGAGAAATCAGCTGGGTAGCGTAACAGCAACAGATTGCTTTTATAAACCGAAGGGAACCTTACTTTACTAGCCTTTTCATCACCCTAAGAGGAGGAAGAAAATGTTGTCTCGTGCCTAAATACTACTGAAGTTTTTGGGGGTAAAAAAGTTCCAAATCGGGTGAGAATGTTGAAACCTTCAGATCAAATAAAATCTGAAATATTAGTTTTAAAAATGTTAAGAATGATTTAAAATAAAAGCTGGTTTAAAATAAACGCCTTATTCAGTGCATCAAACTGGAAAGGTTCCTAAGCCCCTCTACAGAGTTCTGCTAGGAAGACATCCTCTATTCCACCTCATGAATCTTCTAATGAGGACACCACATACTGAGCAAGCCAGCCTTCTTGCTCAGACTCTGCAAGGCCACTGGAGAGAGGTATATGGATATGCTGCCTTAAAAGCAGCTTGGAGAACCCCTATTCATGAAGAAAAAAAATGAAACACAGTTGTAATCCCCAGCATACATCATTTCTGTGGAGACCAGTGCTGATCTCTGTATGCCTCAGACCTTCATGATGAAAGCATACGCAGCACCTCTCAAAAACTGATCTCCAGTCGCTCTTTTAACTATCCTATTCCAGAAACCAAACCAAAGAATACACTGCCAGTGACTGTGCTCAGCCAGCTCTGAGGAGGCCAGGGAAGCAGGCAGGGAAGAAGAGGTTGAGGAGTGCATGGGCAGTCTGCAAGTGGTGGCTTGGGCAAGGGACCACTCAGGAGCAGCTGAGAGGATTTCACTCCCTGTCATGCTCCTTGGCTTGTGCCGCAGTTGGGTCACTGCTCCCTTCCCCCAGTGTCTGACACCAACACCGTGAAAAGAAGGGTAAAAAGGAAGGAACCATCTTCCCTCATCCCTCATTTTGGACAGTGGCCAGGCAAAACCTGCAAGGGGAGATCAGATTGCACAGGAATGACATTATGGTTCAGGTTCCTCAGTGAGTGAGGCACCCTGAACAAATGGTTCAGTGGCAGCACCAGGCATCAAAAAAACTCACCAAATGGGTATGTGGTTATTCCAAAGTGTTGAAACTACAGTGGCATTTCAGTCAAGAGAGTATTGCAGGGTGTCCGTAGTAACTGGCTGACCTACTTCTAATGCCAGCAATTCATCCACAGATACAAAGACCTCAGTAGCAGTCAATGGTTTGTCTATTACATCTCTCCACGTTATGATGAACAAGGGGCTGCTGAAAAGAAGGGGAAGCAGCAAAATCTATTACGCATAACCAAAATGTCGTAGAGGGGAAAATATCTATTATTTTACATTGGCAAATAACTAAACTTGTAAATATTCTTTTATTTATTCAGCCTGGTAATTTGTCCTAACGACAAATCCATCTAGTCAGAACACGTAGACTTCAGGAAAACAAACAAAAGTCCTCAAACTGCTGCCATTATTCAGTACATATGAAACAAAATACTGGCACAAACAAAACAAGTGTAGTGCTTCTAACTTTAGGAGGTTATGTAATCCAGTACTGTAGCCAGACTACACTTAATAAATTAGCAGCAGAACATTTTTCAGTAATTATTGAGAAATCTGATCTGGTGAGAAGAAAGGTCTCTTTTAGTTCTAGATACATATAAAACAATCTCTTCCATCATCTGTTCTTTCAAATGCAAAATTCTGTTATAATGATTATTTTGATCTGACATTCAAAATTCTCACTACGCAGCTAAACTGATAAAGTTGAAGAATTTGTCCATTTTCCATACATTTCTCTTGACATCACTACTAGCTACACATTCAAGAATAAGTCAGTTTATATTATCCAAATGCTTCAGGGAATTTTTAATTGCACTAACTTTTCAAGGACTACAGACTTTGCAGCAGTATTCAAAGAAGACTCAGCACTGTTTATGAAGCCTCAGGAACTCTAAGGAATAGAAGCATTCAGGAAGAAAGGACTTCTTCAAAAAGGATGTTTTTAAACTATGAGAGATCAATGACATTGGCATGCTCTTGCCTAAAATGTCCTAGGAACAGTTTCATTTAATCATGCCAACAAATTGACAGTGTCAATACAGTGCTAAAAATGGAGGCCAGCTTTCCAGGTGCTGGTCCTCCTACTAACTCTGTAATGAGACCTGTCCCTCAGCAAATCATAATTGAATGCTGCTGAAGTAGATAAAATCATTAAACTTTCTGGTGACAACAAGTAGCATCTCTGTCAGTGCTGCATTCCTAGTCCCCTGTCACAGAAACAGCCCTGACAATCTTTAAGTAGATTAAGTACAAAACAGCTTCATCTCCAGAGGAAGTGGGATTAAGAGGTTTACTGCTACTATGACAACAGCCAGGTTTCTTAAAATAGTTTTGAAACCCTAGCAGTGACTGGGAATGCGTACGTCTCCCCTGCAGGATTCATCATGTACTAAATGCAGTCTTCCAAAAGGAAATCATATTTTATAACAGCTTACTATTTTTGAACATGTGCTTTTATCATGCTCTTTAATCTCTTGTTATGAGCACTAAAAATAGCGGTAAAAAAAAGCACTGTGCTGCCACGTGGCTGTGATTACAGTTTTAGAAGCGATTATTGCTATAGATACGAGGACAGACATTGCTCTCTCACCTCTGCTCCAACATAGTACGTATTTCATGTTTTTCTTGTCCTGACAGTAACCAAGCCCCTTTCTGAACAGAATGCATCAGGGACCAGCCATTCCACATGCTCAGTGCTGCCAGACACCAGCCATTTCTGATCTAAGAAATCACCCCCTTGACATCCACAGGTATTCATTCCACTGCATCTCACTTGGAATTAGCTCCTTCCTCAGAGGTAACAAATGAACACAGAATTTGTGCATTTGCAAACAGTTTGTGCCTAGGGCACAATTCTGCTGATAACCTGAGGGTAACAGGATGGCCTCCATTTGAGTATGCTATTCAATCAGTAATTAGCATTTTATTGTTGACTATGGCTAAATAAACAATTGATTCAATCGGATACGCAGCTACTGCATATTATGAATGTTTAGTTGAGCTCTGAGGCATTCTCCAAGCATGTTCATGCTGACTTGTACAATAAAAACAGTAAGTAGTACAATGCTTAATTCCGATTACAGCACCATCCAGATCAAAGCATGTATCCCTTATCTGAAATTACTGAAATCAGAAAATTAATATGAACACAGAAGCTGATTCATTACTCTAGTCAGTGTAGATTAAAGCATATTTTAAAGCAAAGAAAAAGTAAGTCTAATCCAATTACACTGGTACCAAGCTGAAATCATCTTCTTGCAGCAAATGGAAATTTTTATTTATTAATTTATTTTAAGAGGACCAAATTCAGACTCTGGAAGCAATAGATTGTTTCCTCACTGTAAAAAGAATTGTTAGCTCCAGTCGATGAAGGGTGATTTTTGTTTCTCTGCAGTTTACAAATTCCTGACATTTACAGGACAGAATTTACCCTTAAGCATATTTCAAATGCAATTTCTAGGTAATTAAAAAATACTTGGTAGCAACTACTCAGACCAAGCTGAACTCTCCGTGCAAACAAATGCTGTCAATCACATAAATTTATCTACCTATTCCTAAAAGATTACATTAAAAATGTAATGGACTAAGAAAACAAATTGGTAATTAAATTAGAAAATTGGAATCACATCTCAAACTTCAGTAAGATAAATCCACATGTTTTGGCACTGCTATCAACTGCAGCTGCCCCCTTCAAGCCCCATGCTTCTAGAATTTACAGTAACTAAAGGAAGAAGCCTCTTAAATATAATGAATTTTTTTAAACTTCAATTTAGGGTTTATCTGTTTGCTAAAACAATGCACTCAATAAAGACAGCTACAGCAGCAAATTGTTCCATTTTGAGTGCTCACTCTGTTTCGTGAGGAAACAACCTACAAAGTGCAGATTTTTACTGAATACTTTTCTTCACACAATTTTTTCAATCTCAAGCTTCCTTTTTATATTTATGATGTAATAGTTGCATTCATGACAGATTAATCACAGTTATTTGTTTTGTTCCTGTTATCACACAATGGAAATTTTACATTCATGCAGAATGACAGACTCGTTTAGGTTTTGAGCATCTCCACAGAGATTCCACAACAGCAACAGGTTATCTGTTCCAGCGTTTGTTCACACACCCAGTAAAAAAAGTATTTTCTCACGCTAAGATTGAATTCCCTGGTTTTTTATTTGTAACTATTGTATCTTGTCTGTGAGTGCTATTGAGAAAAGTATGGCTCTCTTGTCTTCGTTCCCTCCCATCAGGAGTTTGTATATACCAATCAGATCTTCTTGAGCCTTCTCTTCTCCAGACTAAACAGTTCCAGCACTCAAACTCTCTCTATATTATAGATATTCAGTTCTCTTAACCACTTCAATGGCCTTGCGTTGGATTTCCTCCATTAAGTCCTCCTTATACTTAAGAGCTCAGGACTGGACACGCTACACTAGATTTGGCCTAACCAGTACTGTGAAGACAGGAAAATTCAACTCCATTGACCTGTTGACACGCCCTCACAGTGCCACCCCCAGAATTCCATTAGCCTCCCTTGCAGTATGGGTGCATTGTTAGTTCATGAGGTCCCTCCCTCCACGCTGTTTTCCAGCTGGTCATGCCCTAGCAGGTACGGATGCCTGGGGTTACTCCTGCTCAGATACAGGTCCTTCCATTTCCCCTTGAACTCTGTGTCATCCCTTTCCGTCCATCTCTTCAGGTTGTTGAGGGCTCCCTAAATGGCAGTCATCTCTTCAACCAGCCACTCCTCCCAGTTTTGTATCATCTGCAAACGTGCTGAGGGTGTACTCCATTCCATTGTCCAGACCAACAAAAAAGGTATTTATCAGTACTGAGCCTAATATTGAGCCCTGAGGTACACACCCAGTGACTTCTTTTCAACTGGACTTTCTGCTGCTGATCACATCCCTCCTGGAGCTGGATTTTCTGTCAATTTTCAGTCCATCTCACTATCCATTTCTCTAAACCATACTCTCTCTGATGATGATGCTATGGGAAACAGCATCAAAAGCTGTCAAAAAAAAAGTCAAAGTTAACTGTACGAACCACTCTCCAATCACCCAACAAGCTAGTTACCTCACTGTCGAAGGCATTGCGCAAGCATTATTTGCCCTTTGAAGTCCAAGCTAAGTACTCCCAATCAACTTCTTGCCCTTCATGTGCTTGGAAATGCTTTCCAGCATGATTTCTCAATCACCTTTCCAGGGACTGAAGGGAGGATGACTGGCCTGTAGCTCTCTAAGTATTCCTTCTTGCTCTTGTTGAAGATATGAGAGATATTTGCTGTCTTCCAGTCTTCAGGAACCATCTCCAGCAGTCATGACAATTCAAAGACAACTGAGAATGATCTTGCACTGACATTAGCCAGCTGCCTCAGCATTCATGTGTGCAACCTGTCCAGTCTTCAGTAATCTGGTCCTCCTCTATCACCTTATTCCAAGTAACCCCTCTGGTCTCAGTGGCATGGGATTCTTTAAGGCCAGTCTTAATAATAAAGACTGAGGCAAATAAGGCACCAACGTGGCTATCTCCACATAATTTGTCACAAATTCACCAGCCTCATTCATCCTGGTGTGCATCTCTCTTTTTCAAGTCTCCCCTTCGCTGTTAAACAGTTGGAGAATCCTTTCTTGTTGCCCTTTCCACTTCTTCCCATATTCAGCTCAATTTGCCTTGGTTTTCTTAATCCTATTCCTGTGTGATCGGACAGCAATTCTGTTCTCCTCCTGGGTCATCTGTCTCTGCTTTCACCTCCTATACACATCTTTTTTATGTCCAAGTTCAGTTATGAGTTGCTTTTCCATGCAGGCCTCCTAATGCCTGTGCTTTATTTTCTGTATGTCAGAATGGATTCGTCTTATGGTCTTCCATACCAACCTTCCATGCAGAGACAAGGTAATCCTCTAAAGAAACATCTTCATCAGCAGTCAGTACACTAGGACAAATATAACTTTGTAGTGATGACTTCTCCAAAACAAAACAAAAAACGCTTCTAAGCTAAGGGACCTTTTCCTATCACATCTACATGACGTCAGAACCAAAATGACAATACAGTTCATGAAGCTTTTTATGTGAACAACCCACATATTTTTTCCTAGGTAACATTGAACTTCATTGTGACAGGTAGTGTTTGGATATAACCTCAGTAGCTTTTATAGTGCCTTAGATATAATTTGCAGGTGTTCTGGCAACAGGTTTTGACCAACTGTTTAACTTGAAAGATACCATTTAGAACAAAGTATTTCTACAGAAATCAGTTTTAAGAAGCTATTCTACTGGGAAATAAGCTACATATGTATACTAAACCAAGAATCTTACACATTAAATAGCTACCGTGTTTAGGCCTCTAGCAGCATTAAATGATGGCTTTAAAATACAAGATAAGTCAGGATCCATGCAATTTTTATTTTAATAATTAAACAAATACAGGAAATTTTGCAGTAATCTATCAAAAATGTATCTTATTAAGAACCAGAAAGGTGTTTAAAAAACATTCACATTCAATTCAGATTATGTATAAACCAGTGTTTGTAAAAATGAAAACAGCAAATGCTTTGAGTGTAAAAGAACTCCATTCTAGTTCTTGTTTCAGCGTTTCCAATGACCAAGTTACCACCGAGATGCAATCACAGTGCAGACACGTTCCACAGTCTATTATACTCATTTGAATAGCATAACTGCCAAAAGTAATACTTTTTTTTTTAAGTAAAGCATTTTCAGAATTTTCTTCATACAGTACCGTCCACCCGACGCTTACTGTCCAGCATATTTAATTCTTCACTGCAGTAATGGCAGAACAGTTGTTATCTACAGGTCCAGAGTACCCTATACAAGTACAGATACATATCTACATATCCAAGAAGCACCAGTCTCCTATGCCTGAAAAAGCCAGTATCTACACTGCATTCAGGAGATGTGCCATTTTTAGTAGAGCACAGCCCTTGAATATTTGGCTTAAAGTCATAATAATTATCTGCTCAGTCAAGAACTGTTCTGAATGTGTTGTAATATACAAGTGTGTACCTTCCAGACTCACCTCACATACATCATATGAATTTGTGTGTCACATTAATAGCCATCCACAGATATGACAGCATCATACACCTTTGCTACAACAGTTCCTGGGGATCTCTCATCTTTTTGCTCCAGATTAAATCCCCAATGCTAAAAAGAGAAATGAAAGTGGCTGTTTTTTAGGCAAATCTGCAATTTGCTAGTGCTATGTTTTTTCATGTATATATTTGCAGTAGCTTTGCTGGAGAAGGAGACTAATCATTAATTTAAGCTGAAAGGGGAGAGAAAACTATCAAGATACTCAGTTTCAAAGTACCAATACTGAAAGAAGTCACAGCAGTTACCGGTTAGTCTGCTTGCAGCACAATAGATCTATCTAGCTACTGGGGTTAAACAATGGGTCTTTCAGAGTAATTACCCAATTAATTTAATAATAGCAAACAACTCTTTCAAAAACGCAGACTAAATATCTGAACTCTTTCAGTTAAACCAAGCTAACCAAGTTGAAATGGTTCACAACTTCAAATTAGATAGGTGCATTAAGACAAAAGAGAGAAAAGTGGTACAACTTTCACACTAACAACTCAAACAACTCAAATGCAAACACACACTTTTCTTAACTGCACCTTGTGGACTCTAGTTCTGAGATGATCTATAGTTTCAAATTTCATTTGGAACACAATGTACCATGCCCCAGCGTAAGGGGACAAATCCAGAAAATTTCAAATAGTTTTTGACATTTCTTTTTTGAAAATGTATGTAAGGCTCGGTAATAAGCAGTGTACCATAACATTGGCCTAGGCTTGAAAATCAGATTTCCCTTCTGAATTTGAGATTCAAATGCATAAACTTGAACAACAGTTTCTGTTACTACATATTTTATAGTCTCCAGCACTGTAACGTCAGACCAGCTCAGAAATTAATAATTCAGAATAGCAGAAACGG
This sequence comes from Gallus gallus, assembly GCF_016699485.2. Taxonomy (NCBI): domain Eukaryota; kingdom Metazoa; phylum Chordata; class Aves; order Galliformes; family Phasianidae; genus Gallus; species Gallus gallus. The sequence continues at coordinate 25,887,906 of NC_052536.1, forward strand.
CTCTAGGAAGAGTAAGACTGGAATTTAGTGTTCAAAGATTTCTAGCATTGAACATCTATCACTCTTCCTCAGGCTGTACATCTAAAATCCATTCAAGTATGTGGAAAGGCTTCTGTATATTTCTATGGATTCTAAAGCATCTCTTAATGGAGTCAGTACTCCAATGGTATATATTTAAAACAGTAAAAACAAATAATAAGGATGACTGCTGATTTTCAGTAACAACTCTTAACTGAGACTCGGCTCAGATATGCAAACAGATGCTAATGGTGCCAACTCCTAGCAAACCTGTTCTGTACAATAAAGCAATAGTTAGGATTCCCAATAAAACACACAAGGGAAATTTTCTTAGATATAATGCTCAGGAAAAGAACAAGTTAAAATCATATAAAAAGCCTTTCCGACTCTTCCAAGTGAAAAAAAGCCTGTCTTAAGATAGGCTTCATTTCAGCGAAATATGGGAAAGTGACTTAAGCTAGAAAACACAAGCAAGTTTGCCTTGAGAAGTCAATGTAAGGAATTTTCATATTGTTACTTTATTAATGCTATCCAAGATGAATCAGCACACAAATGAGATGAAAAAAAGTACTTTAGACAAGACAATACATTTTACGCTAACTCTGCAGTTAGCAACTCATGGAAAAGACAAATGTTTCCAAAGATGATCAAAGAAAGTAAATCTTTCTTGGTTTTAAAGTAGATTTATATGTCATAGTCCTTCTTCCCTTACTTGGGCAATGGTTGGTGAGCATCTGTGGTGTTTCAGTCCTTTGAATCTATAGGCACTGACACAAAGCCCCAAGAATAAGGGGCAAAAAGTTTGTGTCGGGATTTTAGCAGTTGTCCTACCTGGCAAGGACTCCAGTATTGAGATGCAAGTAAAAGAGAATGACCAACTCCCTGTGCTTCCCTCAGGGAGGGGAAAAAAAAAAAAAAAAAAAAAAAAAAAAAAAAAAAAAAAAAAAAAAGACTTTCAGAGAGTTAGAGCCTACAGCAAAAAAAAAAAAAAAAAAAAAAAAAAAAAATTATAACCTCATACAGATCTCATCTCCAAGCAATTATGCATGAGTTCTTTCAAATGAAGAACAAAATAGAGTTTAGCAGTTTGAAGGTTAGATTCAGTTCTTTTTCTTGTAAGATGTTCAAAATCTTCAATCTTCTTTTCAGTGATTTTGAGTCATCTTTCATTTGTCCAGTCTTCTTTTCCACACAGGAGAGGTAATTAAATTGGAAAGGGTCACAGATTTTGATCCTTCATAACATTAAATAATGTCTCAAGTAACTTAAGTATCCTCAGGAAAAAAAATAATTCCCTGCTCAACCTTGGTCTCAGATGGTTGAATGACCATTTCAGGTCAAGAGAACTGTAAACGACCTTTTTCTTTTTTTTTTAAGAGAAAAATTTCAATGAAACATTAGAAGTCCTACTGATAGCACTTTGGCCTCTAGATCTGGAAAGCTCAACTCCATTTGGAACCGTTGTGAATGTCTACTTATTTCATGAAAATCTCGAACGAACATATAACAACAATGCAGTCTATGCTGTTAGTGGCTACTCTCAACAACAGAGTTTGAAGTGGTGACCTAGCAAAACGATTTGCAAGAGCAAACAGTAAGTCCTAAAGTTGCCTTTCAGTGTAGTTTACCAACCTTTTAGAATCTTAGATCCAAATTAGGACTTTGTGAACCCTTCTGCCATATAGTTCAGTCCAAGTCCAAATAGCTACATAAACTGAAGCAGGTGTACAGAAGGTGCACTCCATGCTTGAGAATACAAAGAAACTCAAAATAGGCTCCAGCTCCAGTGTGGGGGGAAAAAAAAGTTTAAAGGTACTAAACCAAGCACACCTGGGCACAGAGGCTATAAAGGGTGGAGCACTTTTAGAGAGCAACAGTATTTTCTCCCTTTGTTGAACTGCTACTAAGTTATTCTCGCCTTACACAAAGCAGAGTCAAAATCAGCTGTCAAGGAATCACTGCTGAAGAAGTTTGAGTTGGCTTACAGGGACAAGTTCCATGTGATTTGTCAGCTTCCTCTGTCAATAGGAAGGAAGTCCTGAGCACCCTTAATGCTTTGAAAATAATCAACCTGTGGTGGAGATCACATTGCTGGTGGAAGCATTAGCCATTTACACACAGGTGGTCCTTGCCAGAGATATGTATATCAGATTACCTCTGATATAATAACACCCAGTTTAGACCGGCCATCAGGAAGAAACCACTTTTGCACAGGAAAATTCATGTGGTGCCCAATGCATCACTTGTCTAAGAGAAATAACCAAAAAACTGGAGGAAGTTGTAATGATTCAGGCTTAGAATCTTGAATATTAAACTTCAGTTTCACTTGAGAACTGAGGGAAAGATGTTTCTCCTCCTCCCAGATTTGCTACAAATACAAATATACATAAAATATCAGCAACAAGCGTGCTAGATATAAAACTGATGGAATGCTAGCTGGTCCATAAAAGGCTGCACCAAGTTATCTGTAGCAAAGTAAAAAACTAGCCCAAAAGTAATGGAGATTGGAAGAGCTGGTAAGGCCTTCTTAAAGATGGCAAGAAGCAGAAGTGTAAGGCACAGACCCTAAGGAGAAGAAAAAAAAAAAAGATAGGGAGAGATTAGGGAACTCTGACACACAAAATCTCAGAAATACAATCAAATTTCATAACTTCCTAAACTAAAAGGTCTAAGTGACAGATGTACAATCAATGCAAATCACAGCTGAACTCCTCATTAGTTTGCAGTCAAGTCATCAAATAAACAAATTCCAACTGAAAAAAAACAATTACGACTTTGTCCCTGATGAGAATAAGAAACTATCACTATCATCTTGCTATGTCATACTTACAATTAATATGGCTACAAAACATGCTAAAGTTGTATTCCAATCCCCGCTTGCCGTTGCAGAGGCTTTGCCAACCAGGACGCTGTAGAAAATGAAGTCTCCTAAACCTAGCTTTACTCCTCCTGCAAAAGTGAATATATAAGTGAATACAGAATTAAGCAGAATTAAGAATTAAGCATCAGTCTACTAATATCAAGTATCTGTAATTGTCAGAAAATAAGACATTTAAATTAAGTATCAATACGATTTACTAAAAAGAGCATTTTTATTTTTTTTTCCAAGAACAGTACTACTCGAATCAAGTGATAAAGAAAAGCTCTAGTGAAACAAGGTGGCTGAGGAACATTATACTACCTAATCAATTCATCTTGTAATGATATCTTTTCCATACTCCTAGTTTACTGTAAATACAATTGCAGTATATACAAACTCAGATTATTTTATTATAATTTGTGGGGTTCTTTTTCCCACTTTTGGTTGTTGTGTCATAGTTCTTCAGCAGAACATGTTAGCATAATTAAATAAAATAAAAACTGGTCATGGGAGGGGGAAAGCAACTGAGTCACTTGCAGATTATGTTTTATTTGTCAGTTAGAAATCTATATACAGTACAATATTCTGCTGCCTTGTCAGTTTTCCTACAGAATTCTTACTAAGGTAGTTCTACAAAGCACTTGTGTATAATTGCAGAGCATATCAAAGTCAAAAAGTGGACGTATTTAGTCCAAGATGAGTTAATGTATTTTATTTTTAAACTGTAATTGCCACCATAGCAACACCTCTGGAAGCACAATATTCAATTACGTCTATAAATAAAAGAATGATAATTTCCTGAATGTCACTTCAGTTCCTGAGCTTTTAGTCCAAGTTATTAAGCCAGTGAGGCCGAACATTAGTTCACCAGCTGTTTTTGTTTGGCCTATGAGTTACTTTGTCACCTGATTACCAGCCCCAAACTTAATCCTCAGAGCTCTGCAAAGAACTCAGAGCATGAAAACAGGTTTATGCCTGGTTGATCGTTTAGTTGGGGGGGAAAAAAAAGCTACTTCCAGCAGGCACTGAAAGTCATAGCAAACATGACAGTGCGCTCACAAAAAAAGCCGTTAAGAATTAAAACATCCTGTAACTGCTGAGACAAAACCTAGATGCTTGCTTTCAAGCATGCCAAAACAGTAAAAAGGAAATGGCTAGAAAAGGTTCTTCCACACAAGCAAATTCTCCAAATTTCTACTAAGCTACTGCTGGTTAGTATGTCTGACTGGATTACTGCACTTTATTATTCATGAAGAAGAAAATGAACATTGTTCAGACAAGAAATATAGTTATTCAGGTAACTAACAAAAACAATACAACTCCTATGATTTTGGAACTGGAGTTTGGAAGTTTTAGAATAAAGTAAATTCAAATACTGAAGTGTTCTTAAACAGAACCCTGTATTTTTAAACAGAGGAGCACCGGGGAAACACAGAAAGCAGGTGCACCTGCTAAATACAGCACTACCACCTGAGAAGAGCCATTCGTTAGGCACACAGGCCCTTATTTATTCAGATATCTGCAATTCTAATACTAGCTTAAATTCCAACTGAAAATCATGAATCTGCTAAAACAGATATCTGAGTATTGATATCACTTGTTCTCCAAAGATTCTGCACCTCAGCAGAGTGGAGAAGGAAATAATGAAGTCCGTTGCAATCTGAATGCATTCCAGTCCCCAATTAGGTCTTTAAACACTGCTTTGTCCAGAGTAGATTATAGTTATTTAAAGTTTAAAAAGTTAAGGACAGTATTTACAGGGCCTAAAATCCAAAAGAGGTGATACACGGCAGAACATTGCATGAAAGAGTCAGAAGCTAATGCAATGGAGCGTATAATGGTCTAAAAGCAACTTCATAGATTATGCTGTTGAAGTTTTCAATCTGTTTATCACATGGAAGATAAGTTTAGCCAATATACCTCACTTCTGCAGCAAAAACATATTATTTCTACAAAGCATGACAATACTGATCATAAGCAAGAAGAGCTCTTCAGCCTGCTACTAGCTCACAGCATGCCATATCCATGCAGTCACAATGACTAACATTAACTAGCTTCAGACTAAGTCTTTCAGAGACAGTACTCCATACTCACTTTCTTCAGGGTCTTCACTGGTTTGAGAGTTACTAGGCAGAGCCTGAACAGCAGCTCGTGATTCAGGTGTTGATTCAATGGGTCCTATTCTATTGTCTCTTTGTTGCTGCCACTCTTGACTAAAGCCACCATCATCTGCTTCAGCATCTTCATTCTGAGACTGGTTTGCCGGAGCTCAAAGGAAGAAAGGCATTTAAATTTTTTTTTTTTTCAATGCATCTTATAACTCATAATGCACTCTCCACATAAAACATCATAGAAGAGTGATGGGAAAAAAAAAGATAAGATTTAGAAATATCTAATATTAGCACACACACCATTACAAGAGATTCTCGTGATTTTAATACTTTAACACACCAGAGTCAACATGCACTCTGCACTCACTGCATCTATAAGTGGCACCCAAGTTCTAGTATTCAAGAGTACTTTGATATAACAGATTGGAAGTCCTGTGGTGACGTAATTCAACTATCATAACTTAAAGAATTAACTCCCATCTACTACTAGCTCCTCTAGTCAGTAAAGATTTGAGTTTAATTTTCCAGTAAAACAGAAAACATTACTGAAAATTACATACTATATATCAAACTCAGAAATTCTTCTCTGAGCTATTTGAGTAAACAAGTTCTGTTTTTAAACACTAGTTGCATGGCATTTCTGTTTCATACCAATATAAGTATGAACTAGCATATACTAGATTAACCAATTTGACAACCAGTTGAGCTCAGTAAATAGTTGTCCACTGAGTCATATCATCATCACTATCCTGTGTTCCAGAATGATGAGTGCAAGAGCATTCGTTGCACAATAAGGGAGGAATTTTTTCAGTCTTAATTAATTCATCATTCCTAATAAGGCTTCTGCTTTTCCACTCTTCTACAATAGCCAAAACACTTAAAAAGCTAAAAACTGTGTATCCATGAACACATATAAAATGACAACTATAAAGGCTTGTCAAAGAAAAACTCACCTTGTTTATCGTAAGTGGAGTTTTTAGAAGCTTTCCGTTGGCCTTCTGGATCTTCCTCAGCCATGTTCACTAGCCACACCATTGTTGCTATTAAAAACAAACAGTACAGCTAATGATATCTCATTCTGAGCTGGTGTTGGCATCAACCCATTGTTTTTCCTATTATTTTGGAATAACTGTCTTTTTCATGAGGCAATTTTACTCTCATTAAATCACAGTAATATCTGGAACACAGTCAGTACCAGCTATAACATGCATTTATAGAATTTGATGAATACAAGTTTTATTCTTATTAAATACTGAAAAAAATGGCAGCATTACTTCGATATATGAGGTCCACCCTGAAAGTCTGAATCAGTGAGTACTTTACTTTTTTCCATTTATCAGTTCTTCCAACTGCAAGTGAAAAGTTCTATAAAGACTAGTATAAAAGTAACTTGAAATTAGAACATGCCTCTACAGAGTTAATTATTCTGTGTTTCCTTCCAGCACAAAGAATTCTCTGGTCTTGAGATAAGTAAATGCTGTCACACTTTAATGGTGCATTTTATATACCAAGCATATTTTATATGCCGTTTCTCAGCATTAACCTTTACTCCCACAAAAAAGAAAGACATGTAACTATGAATACTATCAGTAAAACATAGTAAGAATGAAAGATAAAGAAGTCCTTCCCCCTTTCTCCACTGTCCCGTAAGTCGCCAGTGTGGAGGTTACCACACAAAACACTTCCTGCATCAGGATGCAGACTCTTTTTCAGCACCAGGAGAATGATCTATGATTAACCCATTTCATGATTACCCATGTGAATCTAACTAGAAACACGGAACATAAGTAATTATATGAGACAGTTTTACTCTCATTAAGTCACAATACCTGCAACACAACTGGTACCAGCTACAAGTTTTATTCTTGTGGATACCAAAATTAACTGCCAATTGATACTCAGGTCTTAACAGCAACTTGTGTCCCAAAGGTGGTTTTTTCACAGTTGACAGTAGAAACAACACATAAAAAGTCAAGCCTTGCAAAAAACGTTTTTGTCAATTAATTTCTCAGTCAATCTCTCCCTTTTCTTTACAAACACATAGGTTATTTAAGGACAGGAAGTTGACAAATACTTTCTGAAGAAGTGCTCCTTCTGAATTCACAGCCTAATGACACACTACTTTGGTGTATTATCGTTTTTTTTCCTGTTCCTACTTCATAAGAACAAAACATGCTGTTTTTCATTCTGAAAATCTTAGCCAGAAGATGCTTCATATTTTTGAGTAAAAAGCAAAAGGAAAACTGAGACCCAGATGATCTGACTATTCCAGCTGGAAAACAACATGTTAAAACAAAGAAAAAAGAAAACAATTTCAGCTCAGTGTGTGATTGTAAGTTTGAAGTATTTAATAAAATATGAGGGCTGCTCTGAAAGTAGTACCTACTATTTTTATTATGTTGGCCTATGACATCAGAAGCAGATGGTGGCATGGTGGTAGAGGTTGAACATTCCCACCAATATTCCAGTACATTTTGTTGGTGTGACAGAAGACAGCAGAGGGGTACTCTGACCACAAGGCATCTGACATGGAAATGCATACGAAGCACAGGTGTATCAGTGAATTCCTCCACTGGGAAATAATTGCACTCACTGACCTTCACTGACACTTGCTGAACGTTTATGGAGACCAAACAGTAGATGTGAGCACAATGAAGCAGTGAGTGGTGCATTTCAGCAGCAGTGATAGCAACAGCAGGTGATTCCTTCTGGTGCAATTTTTTTTTTTTTTTTAACAAGCATGGCATACAGGCTCTTGTTCACTGCTAGTGAAAATGCATAGCTAATGGTGGTGACTACACTGAAAAACAGTTTTTGTAGTTGAGAATTTGCTCTATCAAATAGTGTTATTGTGCTTTTTGTATCTGTTGTAGTCTCCACGAAAATCAAAATGAGGTATTACTTTTGGAACAACCTAAATATACTTACAGGAGTAAATAAGTGCTGGGAAGAGCGTTTCATTTCTCTCCTGAGCTGTTTCAACTAACATACGAAGAGGACCTTTAGGACATAAGACAGCAACCAAATCTGGAAGGAAGAGTAAACACATCTAACATTAACGCAGACATACTTTTAAGAAGTGAGCTTTTTTCGGTTTTGTTTGTTTGTTTTAAGTATAACAATTATGGATACTGGTAATAAGGTAAAACGCCACCATGAACACAGACTTCTGAGAGAGGCAGTGACCAGTCACAGGTCAGCACCTCACAGAAAGTTAATTTTTTGCCTTGAACTGACACTTAGAAGAGTGTCTAAGCATACATATGTCACTGCAGACCACCATTTTTCAGACCCCTATTTCATTGCTCTTTTCAACTGCTTCACCCCTCCTAGCTGCATGGCAATGTGTAACAAATGTAAGAATGTGCTCCTAGTCTCGTCTTGCACACGTGGAACGGACGGAGACCAGTCAGACAAAGATCATCATATTAAATTTAAAGTGGTAAATTAATTGGTCCTGTTCATGTGCTCTACTTTTTCTTAAGTAGTTGATCTTTCCCTTAAGTACTAAGCAGTTTTGTGGCTAACTAAAACCTAGAAGCAATACTATAGACATTTAGTTTGATGTTTCATCACCTGCAGATCCTCATGAACTTGGATAGGTTCAACAAGCCTGAGGTTTTTTGTTTCTTTTTTTCCAAAGCCATAACTTTAGCAGACCACAAAACAGCAAACTAATGTTCTTTGGGACAGATGTAAAAACACCTTATCATGGAACTTAACTGCTTCTCCAGGAAGTTTACAGATAAAAAGTCATTAAAAGAAAGAGCACGTATTTTAGTTTCTAAGAACATAAAACTTTACAATATTGGCTTCAGAAATCTTAGGTAACACTCAAAACTATTACTTCTGTGCTGCTTATTTTTTGATCATCAAAAGCTTTCTCTGCAAAAGTTAAGATGGTTTACCAGCTTTAAAAAGCATAGAACAGCCATTCCCACAATTTCATCACTTTAATCAGAGGTTTAGAGAAATCTTACACTAAGGGTATCAAACGAATAGTTTATTAATATTCTCAGTTGTAAAACCTATTTTACATATGATTGTAACATATGAATTAATTATAAAATACAACATTTCCCACTTAACATGTCATGCAACTGCAAATGCTGCTGTATATCTATGTTGATTTGCAAGTTGAAAGCAAATAATTCTCAAAAACTACGATTCAGTTAACATCTCTGAAATACTCAGGTTTGCTGTCTATTACTGAAGCTCTTTCTTAACACCAGTTTAATGCTAAAAGAAATTTAAAGGCAACAGGTAAATATATAATTTTTATGGAATAGAAATGATTGCTCATTTATTTCCACTTAAAGAAGAAAAGAAGTGCAACTGTGAAAAAGAAAAAACAGGATTACAAAGCTTTGCAGAAAGAAAAAACTGTGAGGTATTCAAGGCACATGCTGTGAAGAAAAAAATAAAAAAGCTTTTTCCAGTGTCCAGTGCCCTCTAAAGATTTATGAAAAAACTACACCGAGGTCTCTATTTCCAGTCCCCATTCTGAAAAGGCTGAATGTTTAATAATTCAAATTAAATTTTCTTTTTACTTTTAAATCAAGGTAACAGTAAAGCACATCCTCCTGTAAGTAAAATGACTGAGCAATGAAAACTGCCTTGAATCCTTCCTTGACTCTTCATTTTATTAGATATGGATCACAGCACGGTTCCTGTGTCTGTAAACCTGAGTAATTTGTAGGCTGGGCAGATCTATACCTACACAGGGCAACATCCAAACTAGAAACTCCTAAATTCTGAATATACAGTCGTTTTCAAGGATTCTAGGTAAAATGGGAAACAGAAAACCTCTCCACTTTCATTGAAAAGAGACCTGTGTTGTCATATTGTTCTTATTTCCTCCTCTCTTGAATTACTTAAATTCTAACCTTTCTTCCTCTCCAAAGAATTTATGAAGTTCAGAAGACATGGAGGAAGATGGCATCACACAGACACACAAAGCTGTTAGCTGCAGGGGACTTATCTTAGTTTAGTTAATGACTTTATTTCTGTAGTCTGTAATCACCTTACCCACTAGTTTGGATGATCTCCCTCCCCCCCCCTGGTTCTTTTATAAGGCCTAGTCAGACAAGTGGAAAACTATGAAATAGAAGAAATTCCTGCCACATTTTCTGTTACAATGGCTTGCCCCAGTTCTTACCGTACACTGAAATGACAGCCAGGATAAGCCATGCAGTCCATTCGGGAAGATACTTAATGAACACCAATGCCATGAGAGCGCTTATCATAATGAGATATGCTTGCTGAAGCCGAAGTGGGCCCTTCCAATGGATACAAATCATTCCCACAACACCAAAGTTCCAGATTATGAGTGCCACTGTAATGTAGTCCATGGCAACGTTATACGTCTTAAAAACCTCACTAAAAAAATAAAGAAAAGGCAAATAAAAAGGACTATAGACTGCATTTGCTCAAAACTATGGAAACAAGTCTTCAGGTTTTTTGTTTTTTTCTTTTCTTTTTTTAAACATCTTCCTACTCAGTGTAATAACACAGATGTCAAGTAATACCTCCAGTTAATACTTAATTAGAAACTACTCTTCACAAAGGGGACAGTTTTACTGGTGTTTACTCAATTCAAATTATTTCATCCTTCCGCAAATTTTCATCTACATTCACTTTTCAGTCAATCCAGAAATGGACAGGAGAGGACACTGCTAAATAAACAGTTATTTTGATCATGCTCGTGATTTCTTAAAAATAAGAATCTGTGAGGTTATAATGAATCTTTAAAGGCACACAGAACACATCTGTCCTTACTCACCTGTCTCCTTACAAAGCCATGATGCAAAGAGCTACTCTTCAGTCATATGCTTACAAAAAATCAAATAATCAGAAATGGTAACAGTATAAGCTAATCTGAGGAACATACTTTACTTAGGTAATCAGTGTGACAGGAGTAGCATACTTTAAGATGCACTAAAATCCATAAATCTCTCTATAAAGCTGTATATTAAAACTAAAAATTTTAATTCACTAGCAGCAGCTTATTTGGTATCATTCTTGTTAAGATTCAGGGGCTAGTTCGAAAATACTACATGAAAAATAATACATCATAATGCTTTTGTTCACTTACCCTAGATAGATGAATGAAAAAAAGAAAAGCAGCAAAAGAGAAGAAATGATAAGCCAACCGTGGATCACCTGGAAAAATACATACCAATTTTTTTTTTTAGGTTTAGTATTTTTAAGATAATAGCTTCTTAAAAATGCTTTTAATGCTACTTTCCCTTTTGATTAAAGCAGGAAAATGATATTCAGATCTCTCTCTCTTTGGTTTTACATTTATCCTATACACCAAATTGAGTCCCAGTTTACATTTGTTAATTTTAAGCATTTTGTGATGTTTCAGCAGAGGTTCTACACAATGCAAACTATTTCTTGTATATGTTAAGATTACTTTGATAACAACACCATTGTAACAGAGCAGAAACATCCAGCACTAACAAAGATAGGAAAAAAATGACTAATTTTTGCACTATTAAAAAGCTTGCCCTCATTCTGAGTCATTTTCAGAATTCAGCTACATAATTAAATGCTAAAACACAGAAAACTTTCAGTGTTTACCTGCCAGAATTGTAATTTCATTAATGATGGCTATATTAGGATTTCCATATTCTCTACCACTTATCTGTACACATAACCCCTTAATATGATATGGTAGCAGATACACAAAACCAACAATTAAAAAAACTAAACACAACAGTTCTGTTTTGTATTGGAGGGGAAGCACACAGATTTGAACTTGCAAATAATATCAGCTCAGACTCTGCACTGAAGGAAGAGTGTAATATTCTTGTATATTATTGTGTGACTTAAAAATGAAGATCAATGAGCCCAACGGTACACACAGCATGAAAACTGAAGACTTATAGATATCTGAAACAGAATCCAGCTTTCTAACAATTTCTAAGTTTACCTATGTATCTAACTAGTCATCTGACAGCAACTTTATTTCTCTATAAAATTAGTTGAAAACATTTGGAAAAAAAAGAGTAAAACTAGCTCAGACATTTCTTTCTTTAACTTGATCTATATTTGCAGCTCTTAAATTATCTCACCACCTAAGAAAATACCACAATAGGAACATTTCATTCTAGTACTGTAAAATGCTAAAAATATCAAACTCCAAGGCCACAGTTCAGCAAACGTTTACACACTTTTGCATAACTACCATCAATGGTACTAATGAAGATGGCTGTCACAGTTGACTTAGGTCAGCATTTTATGTACAGGTGTGCTGCAAACTAAGAATGAAACAAACATTTGTGCACACACATTTTCTAAATCACTGGAAAAATCGCTTGTATGAAAAGAGGACAAAGTATTTCCTAAGATACGTTTCAGCCACCATTTGGCTAACAGCATATCACAACAGTTTTATTGTCTTCTAATGAAAGAATTTTCATTTTTCATTTGACAATGGCTCCAACACTGTTGGTTGTTGGTACAGAGCCAGCTACCTGTTACAAATTGAAGAAAACTAAGGATTGAAGAATGTGGAGAATTACAACAGCCAGATAATAGTTAGGCAGACCAGTGTAGAATGCAGATTATAAAATGGGTTAAAAATTAAAGCTAATCAAACACAATCATTGAGGAAGATATTTTTTTCTGGTTAGACTTTGGAGCTCTAACTGGGATCATGTTTAACTTTTCATGTAGAGGAGAAACACAGGAAGCAAACAGCAATAAAGCTCCTTTCTTCAAAGGAGTTTTCAGATGAAATCTTGAAGATAAGCAAATTATCATTACCAGTTGGAGGCCTAACATTCTTTCATTACAAGTTAAATTCCTCATAATATACAATATATTCTACATATAGAAATGCACATAAATAAAATCACACAGGTAACTCAATTTTACAGCATTCTCATATAGCAGCATAAAAATACTCTGTTAGCAATTAAATAAATAATATTTAGTTAGTATAAAATAAAAACACAGAAAACTTTTTTTGTCTAATCAGTCTAATTTTTAAGTACAATAATATATTTTGTAATGAGAATATCCAGTGCTCTGTAAGGTCAGGAGGGAAGCCAGAAGTGTGAAAAGTTTAGTAAAAACAAACTGGATAGATCAGCAGCAGAGAAGTGAGGGGCAGTTAAGGAACCTACCTGAAGCACATTAGTTATTGTACTCCCTTAGAATAATTAAAAGTGACCATTCCTAAAGAAAACTTAGTCAATTCAGAGCTAACACCACACCGTGATAAGAGAGGTCGCCCGTACCTTAAAAAACACTACTCCAAATCATTGCCAGAGGCATTCCTCACACACGTTGTAAAGGGGTTTCACCTACAGCCATGAAGATCACATACCTTCCCCTCTTAAAAGCAAAATAAATTGAAGCAAAGTTGTGTGCCAGTGCATGGATCCCACAGCCAGTTTTACAATTCTTAAACAGATTAATTGCATACTGGGAAATTCTGTTATGCCAAGCTTTGCCAAATGGGTCATTAGGACCAAAAGACAACCACAAATTTTCATGTACACCTCTCGGGCAGGTGACATTGCAGTTATATATGCTAAGCCTGGACTTGCCTAGATCACATCATTATTTGATTGAAGTGTTTCACAGAAGAGCCTCTGAGTCTTTGCATTTGCTATAAGGATATCACCTGACATGTACAGCCATGCACACATCAGTCTTGGGAGGCTCATATAGCGAGGGCAGGCTGGGGTGGAGGAGATTCCTTAAAGAGACCCAGAACTCTTCAACAGCTTTCAAGTTTCAGGCCTGTGCTTTGTAGTTCTTGTGCTCAAGAAGATTTCACCACATTTAACAGGAATAAGAAACAATTTCCAACCTAATTCTTGCTGATAAAACAACCCAGCAGAGCTAATATTGGGTTGCTGTCTCCTCATTCTGTGAAAGAGAGAGAAGCCACAACATTTTGAAACACTGAAAATCACTGCTTCTACTTTCCCTCACTCATCCTTGATAACCTTTCATTTTTTTCATCCTTGATAATCTGTACTAATAAAACTAGCACGTTTACTCAAGTCAATTACACTCACCTTGTAGCACCTGTATTTGTAAAGCACAACCAGGAGTATGGTCATGACAATGATGACACTAATCATGATTGCAGCGTTGAGAATTGAATTCAGGGCCCTCTGTCCAATGGTATCTGTCTCTTCTGTGAAGGGAGTGTAGATACTACAACAACAAAGAGTCAATTGAAATACCACTGTACACTCCAGAGATGTTTCTGATACACAACACCAACACTGAACAAAATTGCGGTAACCTGTCAATTCAAAGCTGTACAAGTATTTTCTACTTAGCCAAAATTTGAAAGGCAACATAGTATATTCTTCCTTGGAAGACTTGCCTTTCCTATATTCTTAGACTACTACTACAAAGCTTTTCAGCTTTGTAAAACAAACAACGAAAAAAGCAGAAATCCATGTTGCTTAATGAAATTACTCACAGGCTATGAATCATTACTATTAGTGCAGCTAGACCACACCATCTAGTGGATTTACAATGAAGTATCTCCCAGTGACTCCAATAAAGTGCATGAGCACTCAGCTCTTACAGAAACGAGCTGGGGAGAAAAAAACACTTAATTACTTGACAGGAAAAAAATAAAATACTTACCATAAATAAAATCCCCACAAAAATAAATTTTGATCAACAACTTTCTTTCAACAAAAGACAAAGTTCTTCTTCACTACCATTTTATGACATTCTTATAGTGTATAAACATTTCAAAGCCAAATGAAGTTTGAATAATTTTGTCTAAATGTTTTTACAGGGAAACATTTAGTTTGATTTGCTGCAGGTTCTGATAGGCTCAGTGCTTTTCCTTTGCCTCCTTTCTCTTAAACCATCTTTCAGTGAAATTATTATTTTTTTTGGTAATATTAGTATTTTGACAAAAATATTATTATATACAGGAAACCTTCCACAAAAGTTTCTGTAACTACAACAGAATTGAACCTCACAACATTATTTTTCTCTTGTATTTGAATTTCTTTCTCAAACATTACAGACATACCAGTATTTGGCATATAAGGCACTTCACCTAAATGATTACTGATATTTCTTCTTCCCAAAACCTTTGTATTCCAGCAGAGTACAGCTGAAATGGCTTTGGCTACAGATTGAGTTTATTTTATGAATACCATAGAGCACAGTTTTAAAACAGGGACCAAGGTTTGAATCAAGTAGTAAGAAGCAAGATATCATCTTGAGTGGTCACCAGACAACCAACAAATGTCCATTCATGATGGAGAGTTTGGTTTCTGGAAGTAATAAAATAAAACTATCTTTGGGCTGGTGATAGTGAAAATGGAGACAAGAGGAAGCACACTGTTGCAATCACAGTCCTGAAGAAATGGAAATTAAAGAAAATTATCCAAGAGGGTCCACTGAAAAGACAGAGAATAAACTGATACATACAGCTGTCCATCCTTGCGTGTATAAAAGCTGACAGACTTGATGGTTGCAACAACGACCACCATGCAAAGTGTGACAGGTACAAACAACATAATCACATGTTTTGCCCCATATTTCAGTGTTAGCTCCTCATCTTCTTCTTCATCTTGATCCACCACTTGCTGAATGTTGTTCTGTGGCTGCCCATTGGTCTCAGACCCAGGATTGTCATTTCTTCGGCGCTCACTATTATCATGGCGTCGTCTTTCACTGTTATCATTCTGCAATATATAAAACACAGTTCTACCAGAAACTATCCACAATCATATTCCCATATATTAAGCTAAAGATGGAAAATGTGTAAGGTGACATTTACTGTCAAAAACAAGATCTAAACCAGAGTAACACTGTTTCACATTTATACTAAAAAAAGAATAGCAGCTAATAGTAATTCCAGTTGCATCTAATTGTCTATAACATCTTTTCTTCAAATTGAAGGAAACACTAAACAAAATAGAGCTTTTTCCTTTTGTCCAAACTACATCTGATACAAAGGTGCATGACAGCAGATTACTCACAGCTGACAACAATTCATTATATCTGCTTCCAGAAATAATGCCAGAGACATTTATGATCCTTCCATGAAACTCCCAAGAAAATTCCTACTTTCCTTACCACGTAGCTCTCACTACAATACATCAACTACAACATATTAAAATGTGTTTTGCAAGCTACTGCATTCACGCATTCTTAGCAAGAACAACATAGAAACAGTGATTGAATTCAGATAATTCTTTTTCTTTATACTTAGATTCGATCAGAAAGTTTTAGTGCAATGAGTTAAGTGAGCAGATTCTTCTTCTCCTTTCCCAAGGATACTACTGACAAATCCCTTTGCTTGCATTGAAGAAATTCCGCCACCCTTGTGTCAACAAATACAAAAGAGCCTCCAAGCCTTCCTGATTACGCTATGATTCAAACACAAGGACAGAGACTTTCCACATCATCCTTGGAAGAATTAAGATCAACCAAAAGCAAAAACATAATTCAGGAACTCAACTTGTAAAGAATTCTGAGTTAAAATACTGTCTGTAAGTAAATGATCAAGCCTGTATTTTTTAAGAAGGGAACATTTAGAATTGTATGTTGTATGCACACACAGAGAACACAGTAAAAGAGTGAGCTACATTTCACCTGCTCTGGACTACAGAGAATCTTTTAATGTTTACTGGTCACTCTAAACAAAGCCCTAGAATGCACCAGATTATACAGACTAGCCTCTTTTTCCACCCCATTTGTTATCATCTGTAGTTGATGCTGTACTGTTCAAATTTCAGCTATTTAAGAGGCTTCACACAAATAAGATGTAATATGAAGACTTGGTTCCTTAAAAAATGAATCTTAAAACTTCAGAATTATTTCCTTTACAAACAGTTCAGTGTCAGTAAATGTACTAGAGAAGCTCAAGATCAAAAAAGTACAACAAACTGAAGAGAGATACGTTTTGCAATGCCTTAAAAATAGAACTAAGTAAAATTGGTCTAGACATAGGATAGGACAATGAATACAACCGAATGTACTTCTATTTAAGAACTGCTACACAAGTAATTATTTTCCTTAAACATGCAATGTTTAAGTTCCATTACTTGTTCTTAACAGCATTCACTGAAGCTTTTTTGGTAAAGTAATAGCTATTCTGGAGATTCTTTACACAGAATTGTCCCACTTTCTCTCTTATAAATGATGTCAAACACATGGATAGTGTAGTTTTCAAAAACACTTAAGTGATTAAGGAGCACAAGTCCCTGGACTTTGAATTGCAAACACTGACAAAGCAAAAACCCTGGTTGAAGCTTTACAGCTTCCCTAACTCAAGAAAAAGTTACTTTCACAAAACTTTGCACAGTAGAAATACATACCAAAATGACTGCCTATTTTTTTATTTTTTTTGTGTGTGGTATCCTCAGGATCAAACTTAGCACTTCAAGAAGAGTCCTCTATGAAAATTTGCTTTTTTTTTTTTTTTTCCCCCAAGAGGAAACTGAGTGTAAGAAAACAAAACAGCTAAAATTGTCTGAATTACGCACGTAGAATTAGTGGGCAACAAGATTCTTTTTTTAATTCCGCTTTTAGCCTTTAATTGAATTTCATATCATTAACTTGATGCATACCTTAAAAAAGATTTCAGATTCAAGATTATTTCTTACTAAATTAAAAGATTCATTATAAACCACTTGGTATTTTATGTGAGGTCCTTATGTACAGTTAGTACAGATAGAAACAGGAATACTGGAGAACACAAGTAAATGTAATGTTTAACGGTTCTGAAGCTCCGACCGTTCAGCAGACTGCCTACACGTGACCCTCTTTCTGTACAGATCATAGCTTGACTCTAACATTTTTCACTTTCATTGTGAAAGTGCTCCATTTCTCTCAGTCTACAACATGAGAACAACAAGCTTACTACTCTAAATAAACTGCCTAAGATGACCGCAAGTAACTCTACACTGGAGAGGATCAGAGATTTCGAACACTTCACAAGTAAAGCAGAATTAGCATTCAGGTTTCTGCATACCTGTAAAATACGCTGCTCTTTCTCTGTGGTAACAGCAGTTCTGCATGAGGGAGTACCTAGCCCTGTCTTAGGCACAGAAACATAGAGACTAAAATAGAATTCTACGATTTGCAACGCAAACACAAAAACCGCCAAAGGGAAAGCCTGATCAACTACACATTACTACAGCACTACCAAAAACCTGCAGAATTTAACTCAAAGGAAAACTGAAGAAATTGGACCAGTATGTGCCATTCTGTTCCCTTCACTTGTAAGGAACAAAGACACAATTACAAAATGTCTTCACACATTAAAACACAGTCTATGAAAATTTGAACAGCATTAGAAGAGATACTATAAGTTATTGTTTGAACTAATCTCTCTTGTCAAACTAGAGAAAAGTTGTACTTTCTGTTTAGTGAACTAAAGCGTTACTAAATGTGACATGCATGTGCCCCTCTGCTTAAAAGAACGAAGTGCACTCATATCCTACCTGATCGGTATTAAACAGAGCAGAGGCCATGGACTCCTGCTGAAGTGCGAGCAAAGGAACAGACTCTTCACTTTCCTCAGACATAGTTAAAAGTGAAAATTCTGAAGCTAAAAAGTCAGTAACACCTGTTGTAATACCGTAAGCAAACGTAAGTTATGAACTACGCGCTTTCAGGTGAATAAACAACATCAAAAGCAAATGATCGGCTTTTTTTCCTATCAGGAAAATAGTTAATAGCAAACCTAGATCGATGCCCCTGGACCAACAGATAGAAAGCTAGCATATTTGATAAAATATTTTTATTTCTTGAATCTAAACTTATACGTTGGTAGCGAATCCTCTTGCCTGACAGTAGGCATAGACTTCTTCATTAGTTCTCACATTCACCATTTATGTTTAAAGGTGTCATACAGTGACAGGCACTGAAGCCTGGGCTGAACTCCTAGTGTGTAACTAAAAGGGGATGGCAGATGCTCACTTGGAGATTTCTTCATACTGACTGTTAGCCAATAGAATCTAGGGATACTTAGGAAAGAAATAATTACTGCACTCATGCACAAAAACAGTGCAGATTGACGTAGGGGAGAGAAATCACTACGCCTAAGTATTGAAGCTACACCTTCAGTTACACTTAATAAGTATTGAGAAAAAAAAGCACAAGCTGTACTTGTGGGTATAGTCTGGGTACTAGATGGGCACAGTCTGGCAGTGAGAAGGAAATAAAAATATCTGTCCCCATTGCTGGGAAGGAGCACCAACAAGCATTCTGCGAGGACAGTGAGCCCAGAGCTAATGACAGAGCTCTGCCTTTTCACTGTGCCAGAAATGCTCAACAACGGTTAATCTCCCACCTGTCAAAGATGAAAATAAACTTTTTTCCTTCCCTCTGAAGTACAAGCACAACCTATGCAACAGGACAGTTTCCACTTTCCTATTTTAAGTAACAGTTTCTATAATCAGCAAGGTCTTAAGTCACTGTAACTTCTTAATTTCAACATGAATTTTCAAAGGTTCTACATGTCTATAGCACAAAGTTGCTCTGAGAAATAAATACAGCGATTTTTGAAATTTCCATTTAATGTGTTGGATTGTGCAGAGAAATTAGAACAAGGGTCAAAATGCTGTCTTGAATCACTGCCATAAACATGGCTAGGTGTGACTTAATTGCAGAGCATTTCTTTGTCATAAGGAAAACAGGTACTCAAGAGCTGCAGCAGGAACAAAGAACTGAGTGTGACAAATCCCAGCGCCTGAAAACCACACCCAAGTAGATCATCGAGATTTGGTTTTACTGTACAACAGTTTTGGCAATAATTGCACAATTACATCTTTCAAAGCAATGATTTAAAAGTTAAAGGTTTGAGTTTTTACCCAACCCAACCCTCAAGAACTCTTAGAACACCCTGACAGTTATTCAAAATTAAGCCAATACAGTGCTGTTCCTTCTGCACAGCAGTAGTTCTTCAGTAATAACAATGACAAAACCCAGGTCTGAAGCTCTACTTACACTAAAATTAACTAGTAAGACAGACACCTCTGAATCAAGCAGATCAGAGCCAGAGCTCAATTCATCTCACCAGCTGGAAGTCAAAGTTTGCTATGAGAACATCCCACTTCATTTTTTTATTTACATAACAGAGGGTCTGGTCACTCCTGAATCACTTAAAACCGGGAGAAGACTGTGTATAAAAATGAGTTTAGGACATCAGAAAATTCACAGAATACTTCTTTCAGCACCGCTAATCACAACAGTCAGGCAGAGAAAATAACTGCCAACGAATTGATTTCCACAGTTCTGAACTATATGTTCATCCACACTGATTAATCTTCCTAATTTAATTGCTACCAGGTGATAAAATAGTTTGTTACATACGGTGTTGCTGAGGTGGTTATCAGGGAAGTTTTCTGTCATCTGCCCATGCTGAAACTGGGGTAAATGCGCAGACAGTTCTGTCATTGAGGCTGTCCTCTGGGAACCACTTAATTCTACACAAAATGGATCTTGACGCTGAAAGGAAAAAGATGTGTGAGAAACCTTTTTTCTTTTATCACCTAATTCACCATCTCCTCCCTAGCCCAATTCTTAGAGCTCACACAGACCAAAGATAACCATTTTCTCTCTTCACAGCGATACCGAACTGTGGCACATCTTTTTGGATAGGTCGTAACAGGGATTTTCCAGAACAAAAATAAGAGTATCTGGGCGTTATCAAATTAGTTCATCAACCACGGAAGTAAGTCAGCCACAAACTAAATATTCAAACAGTTCTCCATTCTATCTTGTGCAATAAAAGAGAAGTACTGTATACTTGCTCAAAGCATTATTTGCATGTTTTCAACTCAGAGTACAATTGATCCTAGCTCTTCATTTCTGGATTACTACTAAGCTCAACCATTAGTAAACTTCAAGCAAGGATGATCCAATTTAACTTGATCATTTAAAATCTGGATGTGACACGTTTCCTACTGTAATACTCAAAAAGCAACACAAAGCAGTATTTCAGCTGAGCCTCAGGAACTCACGTGCATAACCCTAGTGGTAGGTTTGAAGTATGAGCTAAGTGTACCTGAAAGTTCCCTATGCTTTTAAAACTTAATATATCCTTACATTAAAAGAAAATTGCACGCTAATATTATCCTAAGAAAACGTGAATAAGCTAGAACTGGACAGTTACTCCACAACAAAAGAAAATAAACAAATATAGTGAAAAATGGTTGAAGAGTGATGTATTTCAGAAAAAAGCACAACTTTAAGAAACAGTGGGTCTGTCCGAATAATTCACAGGTTTGGTTGCACAGAACACAGTGAACGAAATTAACAGCCACTGCTGCTAACAGGGAAGTGCCAGTTGCTGCTTCCACCACAAGCTGCTCTTGCTCTCCAGTCTTTTTCCAGTACATTTAACTCACTGCAGTGGAAGAAAACAAAGCCAAGGAAAGAAAACTACAGTATTTTGCTGCTGTTATAGTACATTTGCAGCCAGTGCTTGGAGAGATCCAGAAACATTTACAGAAGGACGACATCTGGGTGCTGCACAAAGCAAGGCCTCTCACTTTTGGCAGGAGCAAGCCACCAGACAGCACCTTTAGTTTAGCTTCATATCTGCAAAGATGCAGAAGGTGTTTCTTCTGCCGAGTAAGGCAGCTTACATGGAAGGGCCATTAGAATGAACATCAATTTAACAGTCCAGTGGGAACATCAAACCATTTGGAAAGCCAATGCAGCATTTGCCAGGAGAATGGTTCTATTCTGTGCTTGTAATTAAAAGTAAAGCATGCCTGGTTTAAAATGCAATGAAATGTAAGCCTAGATGCAAATAAATAGGCATTACGTTGCTTTTACTTTTGAAGGCTTTGCTCTAATTCTTCAGTGCGAACTACAGAATATACACAATGCTGTTGCAAATCCTCCGTGCCAGTGCCACTACAAATGCTCGTGTTTTTATCTCCAAACGTGGATTATTGGAATGAGACTTACACAGGATCACACCAAAATCCTAAACTAGGTAAAATAATAAAAATAATAGGGAAAACAACAACAACAACAAACATCCTCACGGAGTCCCACTTAAAGGCCAGTACAGACAGAAACCACCTCAAATCCACCAAACGATCCCGCTATTGAGGGGCAGAGAAAAAGAGAAAACGGCAGGAGGGGGTGGTGCCAGAAGTGATAGCAGAGAGTGAATGGCACTAAGAGGCCTCAGAAGCCATGCTTTGTTAGAGAAATTCCTTTTTAAAGCTCAGGAGCCCTGACAACATCTTCAGGACACCGTCAAAGGCAATTTTATCCTCCTAAATGAATGCTCCCAAGTTTGAAACTGCGAATGAATGAAATCTAGAAATAAAACGGGTGCAAGCAGAAGCAAGTTACATTTTTACCTGTTTAACTTGAAAAGGACTTCACAAAACTTTATGTTTCCTAAATAAACTGTTAATAAACACCTGTCTTCAAAAAAAATCTAGCTTGTCCCTTTTGCCTTTCATACAGCGTAGCTTTCGTATATTATTTGCAGCCATCTAATAATGGACCGCAACTTACAGGAAGGCTTTAGAGCCTTTTCCCGAGCCAGAAGAGAACGGGGAGCCAGCACCGAGCGGGCCGTTAACCCGCACTGTGCCTCATGTAGCAACAGGTGGCTGCAGCCCTCCCGGACTAATGCCGCAGCACTCCGGCCGAGCGCCCCCAGCCCCACCGCGCAGCCGAGACAGGAAAGCGGCGCTCCGGGAGTCCGGTTGTGCCCCAGCGGGCGCAGCCTCCCCACGCCCGCCCCGCCCGGGGAGCGGTCCGGGACCCCGCCCCAGCTGTATGGCGCAGGGCGTTCACAAACACCGGCGCCGGTGCCCCCGACCCGGCCGCCCCACGCCAATCTCCTGGGGGCCCCGCGGGGCGACCCCGGCCCGGCTCCGTGTGCGCAGCCCGCCCGCAGCGCACCGATTCCCACACACCGGCTAGAGCGGCCCGGGGGGAGATAGGACCCGCCCCCCCCCCCCCCGGCTCGCCCCTCAGAGCGCGGCGCACCTGGCGCTGCTCCAGCCCGGTCCCACACGCGGCCCCCCACACCGACCTGCCCGGACCAGCTCCGTTCCACGGACTCGGCCACCGGCTCCTGAGCACCCGCAACCCGGCCCCACTCGCTTCCGGCCCAGGCCCCGCCTGGGCCGCGACCTCACTTCCGACGGTAGCGGCGGGGCCGGAGCGCGGCCTTTGGGTCCCGGCGGGACGGGACCGGACCGGAGTGGACCGGCAGATTCTCCTCAGCGCTGCGCGAGACGGAAAAAGGCGGGAACGTCCGCGCGCGGGGGGCACGAGGCGCGGAGGACGGAGTCGTGCTGCCGGGCGCGAGCTTGGTTTCCTTCAGCAGCACAGATCAGCGGCGTTCAGCTGCACCCGGCTCTTCACTGTCGCTACTGACTCCGCTTGTTTGGACCTGTGCTGAAATACCCCATTACAGCACCTTACTGTGGCTGCACCGGGTGCAGGTTTGCATTATGACGTCCTGTGCTCGTACAGAATTTTGAAGTGACGCTCGTGGCACAGATTCCAGTTTTAAGCATAACCAACTCCTGACATACCTACCTAGCACCTCCCTTAATAAAAGCATAAAATCCAATGCTTTTCTAAGAGAAATACTAATAATAAAAAATAGAAGATAGAAAACTAAACAGTTGGTGGCCTTCCCCAGCCCACAGGTGGACCGCTATGCTGCCTGTTACTTCAGTGCAGAGATGACAGGAAGTCTTAAGTGAGAAACACCAAAGGACTAAGTGAACATGCAAATATTCTAAAAAAAAGAGTCTCAAATTAACAATATAAAAATAGATCACTCTCAGTAATGAATTTGTCTGTGGTTTCTTCACTTCTCTCCAGTGCACTGTAATGGAAACAGTACTTTGATTACACGATGTCCTCATGTCCCAAACAGCACCGAACGGCAGTTTAAGGGGTTCTCACAGGATGCAGGCAGGTTAAGGAGAAAAGCCCAGCTCTACAATGAAGCCCAGATCAGTGCCATGTACATCCAGCTCTGCTAGAGATACACTGCTACTCTTCCTCTACACACAACCTGAAATACTTAATTTATATCATGGAATATATTGTGGCATATGCAGCCATATATACCCCAACCCTGGAGGGGCTCAAGGCGAGGCTGGATGGGCCCCGGGCAGCCTGATCTGGTGGGTGGCAGCCCTGCCCACAGCACAGGATTGGGGCAGGGTGGGCTTTAAGGTCCCTTCCAACTTAAACCCTTTTATGATTCTATGACACCGTACCCAATACAGTGATCATTCCTACTTCCTCCCACTACAGATGCAAATCTCAATTACTTGGATAGTTAACATTCCAGTTTAAGTACTAGATCTTCCTCACCCAGATGCCACCTTCAGTCTCCTTGGGGAGTGTATAAGCTTACATCCATTCCATAAATAACATAATAGATGAATATACAACTTTAATGTAGGGCAAAAGAAAATAAGCTGACATTTCACAACTAGAAATCTCAATCTCAACAAGGACATGAGGCAATCTGTCTCGTGGTAGCATTATGGGGCACTTCTTGTATTTTGCTTGTTTAAATACTACTGATAGAATGCTGTATTAGCAGAACAAAAAGCACCCATGAAGTTCACCTCTTCTCTATACTTACTAGGAACAGGGCAAGTTCTGAACTTCTTGAGAATTTGGAAAACTAGGGGAGGAAGGGGAAGGTGGAGCATGTAAGCCTCACACAAATTTAAGCACAGTGTAATGGTAACATCTGAGCATTATGCTTCACGTTAAGAAAAGCACATAATGTATAATATGACAGGGATGTGAAAGAACACACAGGGATCCCATCTGCATGTGCAGGATTCTAGGGACCTCACAGAAATGAGGTGGAAGTTTAAAAAACCCCTACACCCTAATTTGTGAGCACATGTTGATTCACCGATTCAGAAAGCAGTGTTAAAAAAATTGTATGCTGCACAAGACTCCAGAAGGTCAGTCCTGAAATCAAATATATACATTTTTAATATTTGAAATATTTACATGGTGGAACCTTTACACGATCCCATTTGTTAAGAACAGTGTTTTTAAGTCCCCTCTCCAGATACAAAGAACTAGTAACTCAAGGTCACAGTTATGTTTTCTGAACAGGTCAACCTGTATCCTTCAGTTAAATACAATATAGAGATACTGGAACACCTTTACTTAATTTGTTTGCTATTAAGAATTTTGTTTAAAAATTAAAAGTGTTTTTGAGATAGTTTGCTCCCTGGAACACAGTTCTGCAATCAAAACAGTTCATAGCACATTATTGATTTGTCTTCTTACCTGGGTATGAGATAAAAAATGCAGTTTACAGTACATCTCATCATTTATATCACATCAGCCTATTTATAAAAATCCATACAAACAAGGCAGTAAAATACAACCCTCTTTTTGTGGACAATAGACTGCTTACAGTAGAAAGCAAAAGTCAGGGCTATTTTTAACAGTATGGATAAAAACAAGACTTCAGCTTTGTTTGAAAACTTACGGTTTAGTTTTTGTCAACTACTACACTCAGTTACAACTCTGAAGCTTCCCAAGCATGTGTGTTTTCTTTCCTCCTTACGTTCTAAAAAAAAGTTTTTAAAATTAATTTCTTAAAAAAAAAAATCCATTACTTTACTTTGGAGATGAGGAACTACAGAGATGTGATAAAAATGAAATTGAGCAAAACATATGCAAGGTTTAAAAAAAAATAGCACTTACTGAGGTTCTGTTCTTGTTTTAACTGAGCAAATTAAAAGCTTCCTGCAATTTGCACTTCCTAGGAAAGAAGCAGAGTACCTGCAGAAAATCAATTTCCAGCTTTATTGGTAGCTAAATGGGCAATGATATAGCAAGACCAGTAATGGTTCATGTCAGAACCAGAAGTCTGAGGAAACTCCTTTTCCAGAATTAGGTAAGTTTCCAGAATTAGGTAAGGAGTCCAGAAAACACACAAAACTGTTCCATGAAAGCAGCTCTAACCACTCAGTTTAAATTAAATTTAAATCCGTAACTGAGAATAGTTCCATGTTAAGTGCAAATATTTTGCAAAAGAGGGGCTTTTTTTTTTTTAATATTTACAAGAATCAAAGTAACATAAGATTACCAGAGAGCGTGTACAGTAGCTGCAGCTTATAAAACATACCGGTAATTGTACCTGGTGAATTATAAAGAGAGCCAATGCAGGATTTCAGATAACTAACTGAGAAGGGTAGAAGGGGCCTCTAAGCAGAGGACAAAAAAAAAAATTCACATTTTCTACATTAAAAAAAAATACAGGTCTCAAGTCTCTGAGAACAGAGAAGATTTGAAGTCCTTGTATGATGGGGAAAAAAAAAAAACAAAAAGTGAAATGGAACCCTAGAAGCAAGGAGAGTGCTTTATTTCACTAGACCAATCTTCTTGGCTTCTGTCTCGTATATCAACAACCTCCACATTTTGACTATGAAAACTTCAGCTTCTTCATCTAGTACCTGTAGGAAACACACATTTTAAACATTATTTTTTTAGGTTAAAGATTCTAGTAATGATAATTATAGTAGACATATCATGATCTGCAGCCAGAAGAAAGACTGCTTAACACCCAATTCCAATGCAGCAGAGGTAATATAATCAAAGTTAATACTCTGAGTGAAGCACTGGATAAACTATTTTCTACCTAGAGGCCATAACTAGAATATCACATCTGTGCTAGCATAAGCTGTTTAATCAAAACAGCTTTCGTATCTACCTACAGTATGCACATTCTATGAACACCAAATATTTCTGTTATGGACTCCTACTAACTCACACAATTGATTACCAGTGCAATGCAGAAGGTACATCAATTACACAATTCCTGCTTACCATGGCAACGTCATCCAGTATGCTCTGTGGTGAACTATGAGCCATAACCTGAAAGAAATAAATGTTTTTGGTCTGAAAACTCAAAGTAAACCATATGAATATCTTTGGGGGAGGGGGGGAAGAATCGCTACTTCCTAGGAATTTCTAATACTTTGCTCAGACAAAAGTGTTTCCAATTCATTAGTTTCTAGCATTAGCCAGGGCAAAATTTAAAAGTTCATTAGATTTAATTACAGTGAGTGCAAGTTTATGGGTTGTTACTGAGGAACAAGTTCTAGCAAGCTCCAGAGATTCAACACAATCTCTATTTGCTGGCTATCTGGCACATTTGGTAAACTCCTCTTCCTTCAACAGTGAGTTCCTGCTGGAAGACTGAAGCAAAATTTGCTCTCTCATTCTGTCTTGAAGTATTTTAAGGATTTTAATTTTCTAGAATCATAAAGCTTTAAAACTAGAAAATGACACTTCGTGTTTCTTTTAAATATAATTTAAACTTGACAAATATTTTGTTTTTCACTTTCTATTAACCACTCATGCCACAAAATAGCCACTTGATTTGCTTCATGAAGTAGCCCTTAAGCATAAAATCCTTAAGAGTTGGAAGGGACCACTGAAGGCCACCTAATCCAATCTCCCTGCAATGAACAGGGACATGCACAGCTATGTCAGGCTGCTCAGGGCCTTATCCAGCCTTATCGTTAAAGTCTCCAGGGATGGGGCATCAACCACACCACTGGGCAACCTGTTCCAATGCCTGACCACTCTCACTTTTTAAAATTTTTAAAAGATTTTTTCCTTATATCTAAATCTCATCTACTCTTCTTGAGCTTGAAACCATTTCCCCTTGTCCTACTACCATAGACCCTGCTAAAGAGTCCAACCCCTTTGTTCCTGTAGCTCCCCTTTACACAATGAAAGGCCACTATCAGGTCATCTTGCAAGCTCTCTCTTCTCCAGGCTGAAGAGCTCCAGTTCTCTCAGCCTGTCCTTGTAGGAGATTTGTTCCATTCCACAGATCGTTTCTGTGGTCCTTCTCAGGATGCACTCCAACAGGTTCACCTCTCTCCTGTATAAGGACTCCACAACTGGACACAGTACTCCAGGTGAGGCCTCACCAGTGCAGAGTAAAGGGGCAGGATCACACCTCCCTTGATCTGCTGGCTACACTTCTTTTGATGCAGCCCAGGATATGGTTGGCTTTCTGGGCTGCGAGAGCACACTGCTGGCTCATGTCCAGCTTCCCATCCATCAGTACCCCCAGGTCTTTTTCGGCAGGGCTGCGGTCGATCCTTTCATCCCCCCAGCGTGTACTGGTAATGGGGGTTGCCTTGACCCAAGAGGAATATCTTGGATTTGGATCTGTCTAGTCTCATGAGTTTCACCTGGGCCCAACTGCTCAAAACCCTGTCTAGGTTCCTCTGAACAGCATCCTGTCCCTCTAGTGTGACAACTATACCACACAGCTTGATGTCACCAGCAAACTTGCTGAAGGTGCACTTGACCCCACTGTCAATGTCACCGATGAAGTTATTGAAGAGTATCGGCCCCAGCACTAACCCCCGGGGACACCACTCATCACCAATCTCCATGCAGACATTGAAACATTGACCACCACTCTCTGGACTCAATCCTGCAGCCAGTAAAACATAAGCTGAAGCAAGCCCTTGTGAATATACCATGAAAGCAGTATCTAATTTGACAGAATAATTTAAGCAGAGTTTAGTTGAAACAAGGGATGCACATGACGGAGAGGAATGGGAGAACGTCTTCTAGTGCTAGGTCTAATACCTTGGTATTTGTCTTCTACCAAAGAAATAACAGCAACAATAAAGCTTTTTTAAAAAGTTAATTTAAAACTCACATGATGTCAGCTTACTGTCTTTCCCTGAATTCACACACATCCTATTCTGTAAACTTGAAAATGTTCATAGCAAATTAAATATTTATCTGAAATAAAATGGTAAAGCTACCAGGTACAACACTTGCAATTGTCAACAGCTTGCTTCAGATGGTCTTATGGAGTAAAGTGCTAAATGTAAACAGCACCTGGCATGTATAAATTGAACTTAAGCATTCAAGGAGGTAACTTGTACTTCAGGTTAGTATGTACACTGCTTTACATCAATCACCTCTGCTCACCAATATTATAGAGAAAGTAAGAACAGACTGTCTTCAAATAACAGACAGTGCTACTATTCCTGCAGCTTTAATTGGCAATAAAATCCAGACTTTGAAAAGGACCTAGAAGATACTAACCTTAGAACAAACAAAGTCAACTAGCGTAGCTTCTTCTTCACCAATATATTCTATTATTTTCTTGTTGATCCACGGTCTAATTCGACGTTCCATTAGTGTCTGAAAGAAAAATCACACCATTATTTCCATAAATTTTATTACCCTGAAAAATTACTGCCAAAAAGGCAGCCAGAAGACCCAAAACAACAGCTCAATGAAAGATAACTGCTCTAAAAGTATGCGCCTCCTATTTTATTGGCTCACAAAAAAATGTCAGAAGCAGATGTTGGTGGTATGGCAGTAGAGGCTGAACCTTCCCACCAGTATTCCATTACATACTGTTGACATGCAACTAATGACAGCAGAGGGGCAGCCTGGCAAAATGGCATAGGACATGGAAATACATACAGTGCAAAGATGTGGGAAACTGAATTCCTCCATGAGGAAAAAATTGCACCCAGTGATACTTGCTGAACATTTATGTAGACCATCTCAGCTAGCATAGATTTTATTTATTTATTTATTTAAACAAGTGCAGCATGCAGGCTCTTGATCATCACTGGTGAAAATGCAAATCTTTTTATAAGACTTTTTTCTCCCCATTCATAATATTAGTAGACAACTCAGGAGTGTTATCAGTTCAAGAGACCAAACAAAAATAAAGCAGTCATACTTAAGAATAAGAACTAAACATGGAAAAGAAACGTAATACTTAAGTTCAATTCCATTTAGTAGTGCTGCTTCAATCTACTGAGATACTAGGAATGCTACACCTCTATTCAATTCCAAGGTTTGTTTGGAGAAATCAGGCTTTTTGAGTGTGGTTAGGAAAGTAACTTACCGAATCCACAATTGACCAGTCAAGAGGATATGCAAAGAGCTCTGGTTTTGCTGTGGGAATCTTCTCAATGAGACTCTTAATATGTTTGCGTTTTTCCTCTGTATTGACGCTGCCTTTGATGTTGCTTTTATCTTCATCTCCATAATCCAGGGGGACAAGTTTCCTTTTCCGGGGCACATCATCACTGTCTTCATCATCGAATTTATTGAAAACACTATCCACAGCAAGCTTCTTCCTTTTTACAGCATTGGGCTGATTAGGACTATTACAGGCACCTACAACCCATAAGACAGAACTACATATTCATGAACTGTAACTAAACTTTGCTCTTCACACATTTTTTGATGAATATCACGTTTGGGTTATATAAATGTCAAATCTCAAGATTTGCTATTAAAATGTCAAGCTCAAACTGAGCTTCTTCAAGGTTCCAGAAAAACAGGCAGCTCTCCCCTATTACCCTAAAACCAATTAGCATTCCTTACTGAGAGAGGGAGACAATAACATGAGTTCAAACCTTAGCAGAGGCAAAGCAACGAAGTGAAAGTTAACTATGAATCCAGTTGTAGGAAAAGCATTAAATCTGTTAGACTAATAGCACACAGATGCTCTTCATTCATGTTTTAACATTAGCGTGAGCTTGAACTACAGCCTTAGTATAGTTGAAAATAATAAATGAACAAACCTTCTTGAAAACAAGTATCATTAGTTCTGGTACTCTAAACAAAAATGTTTTGTTTTTTTTTTTTTAAACACTAGGAAATTGCTAAAGAGCTAAGGAACTCTACGCTCATGCTCCAACTGCAATTGTCATCAATTCACTGAACTACTTTAAGAGGGAAAAAAAAAGCCTCATTTCCAGTTTCCTTGATTTGAAAGGGTCTTTGTGAATAAATATGGGAAAGTATCTAAGACTTATTTAACATATACTTACATCAATGAAAAGTAACAAAGAGCTTTACAACAGACACTTGGAAACCTTCGAAGTAAAATAACTAATCTCAGTGTAGAGCATTCTTAAAATATTAATCCTTTAGGATGACTAGACCTCCACTCTACATTTCAGAAGAGAAATCTATGTATACCATATGCAGAGCATATGGATAACGACACTTGACAGAACACGTCAAAAATGTACAATATATTTGGAAAATTATGTGGCTGGCTACCTCGCCATTTTTTTTTTTCATTGCAAACCCGTTTAAACATTAACATAAAACTGTGAACTCACCTAGTTTGAGGCTAAGTCCTATTTTGGGCCGATGCTCCTCTGGCTGTTGCTGATCAGGTGAATTTTCATGGGGGATAATAATGCCACAGGGAGATTCATCACCAGGTGTGTTAGGGGTTGCATTTCCACTAGCAGAAGAAACAGATGGGGCAGAACTAATTGGTCGTAATGTTGGTTTAAGGCAGGGCTTTTGTTCAGGCTCTTCCTCTTCTTCCTCTGGTTCTTCTCTTTTTTCTTCTTTTTCTGCTTTTTCCTCCTCCTCCTCCTCAGACTCAGGCTCTTGTTTGATTTGTGGCTGCCTACGGCGCTCAGCCTCCTGCTCCATCTACAATGAAACAGAATTAGCAAATAAGCTCTCCAAAAAAAAAACACTGTTCAGAAAAAGAAAGGTTAGTTAAGAATTATAACATACAACTACTGTCATTTTATTGAGAATTACTGGCTAATCTAATTTTCGAACTCCATCCAGAGATGCATCTGAAGCAATTTTTCATTTCAGGTCGTCTTACTGCTTGCAAGAATTTATTTGTTTTTAAAAAAAGTGAATAGACAAAGTATTAATCATTCAATCTTTAGCTTACTGAATACAATTTAATGTCACTTAACATGAGCAGAATATCATGGGATTTTTTTCTTCCTGTTGGACTAACAGCTACTTACCCTCTGGAGTTCTGCATCTGGATCTGGGTGTCCTTCTGCCAGAAGGCGCTGCCTGATTTCTTCTAATTCTTCCTTTTCTCTCTTCCTATCCCGCTCATCTGCTTCCATCTCTTTCTCTCGGTCTCGGAGTCTCTTCTGAAGAGCACTACCCCTACAAAAGGTACAAAATTCATATTTTAAAAGCACATTCCAAGTATAACCTTGTATGACAGTGCAAGAAGTACCCGATATTGATGTACTGCACTTAATAAATTAGAACATAGAAGCACGTTGTGTCCCCTATTTTTTTTTTTTAAGAGGAAAAGAAAAATCCCTACATTCTAGTATAGAATTTGCCTCCCAACACATTAAACAAAGAATGAGACTGCTGATCTCTCCAGGAAGATAACCAAATTTTATGGAGCTGTACGCGACAAGGACCAGTTCTGATATCTTAGCCTGAGGCAAGTTTCAGTTAGTCCCAATCTGAAGGATCTTTCTCATCCCCAATATGCTTGTTCTTGATACAATTTACAGCTTCCTTGTATTGAATTATTTAGAAATAAGCTTCATCCTGTCTCCCTGCCTGCCCTTAACCTTAATTTGTACTTACATTGACCTGTGCTGTGCCTGACTTGAAAGTTAAGCAGTAGGAAGAAATAGCTATTCCCAAGCACTAGCAAGTAGCACTTAAGGACTTTGCCTTTTCCCTCTGGCACTTAAGCAATGCTGAAATAATTTGGATTCTTATATGAGCCTTAAATCTCCACTTAATCACTCAAATGTGCAACTCTATAAACCTCTGCCAACAAACTCCACAATTTTGTTAAAATGGTTGGTGAATATTTTCTTGCCTGGAATCAACACAAAGACATACCTGTAGTATTTTGGATCATCTCTGTCATCATCATAATCTTCTAAGAATTCTTTTAACCGTTTAGCTTCTTTTGCCTGCAAGACATCAGAGCACAAACAATATTATTTCTGGTTTAAAATCTAGTAATATTTTTAGCAAGTCAGTGCTAAAAATATCACATATTACATATTACATAAAAATCAAAAAGTTTTCCACAGAAAATAGAAATGCCCTATGACACTGCGCTCATAACAAAGGCTAGGGGAAAGAAGGAGAAAGGGGAAACCTTCAGAGTTGCAGCATTTGTCTTCTTAA
This sequence comes from Gallus gallus, assembly GCF_016699485.2. Classification (NCBI taxonomy): domain Eukaryota; kingdom Metazoa; phylum Chordata; class Aves; order Galliformes; family Phasianidae; genus Gallus; species Gallus gallus. The sequence goes on from NC_052536.1 coordinate 25,920,828, forward strand.
GTAACTGCTACACATGATGGGGCCTAGTTTCCCTGGGAAATGCTGAACATTTGCTTGATGTTAGGAAACAGTAAATTAATTTCTTCTTTTGCTTGCCTGTGCAACCTTCATGCAGCTTTTGTTTTACATATTAAACTGTTTTAATCTCAACCCAAGAGTTTTCTCACTTTAACTCTTCCAGTTCTCTTCCTCATCCCACTGGGAGGGAGGGAGCAAGAAGCCATGCACTACTTAGCTGCCTACTGGAGTTAAAACAACAATTCCCAAACTTTTTTTTTTTTGAGGGTGGGGGGGAGAAGGGAGGGATTTAATTTCATGTAGAACAGTATCTTTCTCATTTTTTTATTCTATTGTTCCTCACTTTCCATTTTCTGTTTGTTTTGTAGCAAATCCCACTCCACCTCCTATCTGGAGCTCTCTTCTGTTTTCTCCTTCTCTGGGATAATTACAAAGTGAAATAGGAATACCATCATTTAAAATAATTTTTTTAGACAAGGAAAATAATTAAACTGTGAAAATATCCACCTGATAAAACTGATTTCAGACTATGTTTCCAGGTGTTAACTGGCTTTAGTTCTTCAGTTGTGAAATTACCACAGAAATTTAGCAGTGCTTAGATATTACATGAGGTTCAGGCATGTGAGAAGGATGGAAGCAAAAATGCTGCTCTAATTCCATTGGTATAACATAGAAAAGATAGATTTTCAAAAAATCTGATGAAAATACAGGTTACAGAAAGAATTGTGCGTGATGGTCAAACTGCAGTGCTTTTACAGCTGCCTAACTTCTCATTGTCCTATCCTCACAAGATCAAGACACTGAATTGCTCAGGACTCTCAACAGTAGTCCTGCTTCTATTACGCATCTTTTTCAAGTCTATTAACTCAAATTTTTGTACTCATTTGTAAACAAAATGAAAGCACTAACATTGCATAAAGATAGCAGGAGAACATTTCTTTCTAAGTGGGACACAAAGAAGAAGGGGAAAAAAATGACAGGTAAAACTAAGCCTTACCATCTCCCTCCTTCTTTCTTCTTCCCTTTCAGCCTCTTTTTCATATTCTCGACTTTTCTTCCTCTCTCTGATTTCCCAGTTTTTAAGACGCTACAACAGAAGAAAAACATACAATCCAGACTCAATTAAATTAAAAGCAGCAGAACTACTTTAAAGATAGTTTGTATTATTTTTATATTTATATCATTATAATGTTTAGAAACATTAAGCAAAATTAGTTATAGTTTAAGACTCTGGAACAAAGAGTCCAGCGTTCTTCTGATTGACTGAAATACTCGGCCCAATTCACGCTGTCAAAAGGTTAGAAGTGTATTTAGAAAAGGAGAGATAGAAGGAATGACATAGTTTGCAGAGAAACAGCTACTATGACCCAGAAGTAATATTTATTCTTAAGGAATTTTAGAAACTCCCACGTACCTCTTGATACGCAGCTTCCTTTTCCCGCAGCTTCCTCTCTAACTTTCGGCGTTCATAGGCATCTTCTTCATCTTCTTCTCTGTCTCTCTTTTTATCCTTTTCTCGTTCTCGTTCCCGTTCTCTTTCCCGTTCTCGTTCCCGTTCCCTTTCACGCTCCCTTTCTCGCTCTCGTTCTCTTTCCCTGTCTCTGCTTTTTTCTCTGAAGGAAGCAAGAAGTCCAAATTTATGTACAGAGCCCTTCTTGTCCATTCAATGAAATGATGTACTTTTAAGTGTATAATGCACTACTTACACCATCTTGCAAGTTGTCTTTCTTGTGCAATTATACAGGATGATTAGCCAATACAGCAGTGGGCATAAATCAGGACTTTGAGATAAATAGTTCTTGAATATATGTAAGTAGTTGTTTGAGCACTGCAACTATTTAATAGGAATATCTACAGAAATTAAGCGTAAGCACATAGCAACTCATTTATTAGGTTACGTTCGTAGTTCTCTATAAACAAGTGACAGCTAAAAATGCCACACAAAAAGGTATTCTTAATAAATCCTTCACATTTTCACGGCTTAGAGATAATATAAGCCCTGTTTACAAGAAAATGTAAAGTGTAACCGCCATTTCTCCTATGGTGAAGATGAAAATGGTAGCACCTAGAGACTGACATTATGAGTCATAGTTTAACACTGAAAAAGGAATTCCCTTGCTTTAAAACAAACAAACATCCACATATGCAAGGAAGATGAAAACTATTTAAGGCGAAGAATGGTGAAGACATCAGAGAACTTCAAGGACAAACATAATTACTCATGAAAAAATGAAGACTCTTGATAAAACTAGTATACTTAAGTCATGGTTGGATGATGGTTGCCTGGTGCACATTACAGTCCTTATGTTCCTATGCTGTGCAGGAAATCAAGTACTCTTCTGATTAGTGTAAATACAATCTTCTCTAAAATTTCAATTTCCTTTTTTTCCATTGATCCATCCAAATGGACCACTCTTACTTTGAATGGCAGCTTCTGTGCTGAACTACAGACTCAGCAAACAACACTAGAAGTAACTGAAACAGCAAGCAACCTCAAGCGTACTACCTTGATCTGCTCCGATCCTTGTTGCGATCCGAACTTCTTTCACGATCTCTGTCCCGATCTCTGTCCCGTTCTCGGTCTCTGTCCCGGTCCTTAGTTCGGTCACGATCCCTATCTCGCTCCCGTTCACGCTCCCGTTCCTTTTCCTTCTCTCGTTCACGCTCCCGTTCCCTTTCTCTTTCACGCTCTCTCCTTTCTCGTTCACGCTCCCGTTCCCTTTCTCTTTCTCTGCGTTCTTTTTCAATTTCCTGTCTTTCTTTCTCCTTTTTGCCTTTTTCCTCCTCCAGTTTCTAAAAACCAACAAGAGAACTTACATAGTTAATTCTGTAGTTATAGGAACTGGATATTCCCGACGCAACACACAAGGCTGGTAATGGAAATACCAAAACCGCCACTGATTTTAAATATTAAAGAGGGTTTGCTGGGTATTTTTTGGAACTCATAAGTATGAAATCAAAATGCAGCAATCACAAGACTAGATTTCGTGCAAAAGCATAGATCTACACAGACCAGCAATCTCCAACCTTAGCAGAGCAGGGCTGGCCTCAAATAAGCTGACTAAACTGCACATACATGGTGCATTGCCAGTCATAATTCAAGTGGGCCACAGATTTCACTGGTCCTATAAGCCACTTGGGTACAAGCAGAGTGAACTTCTAGCTGACAAAATTTAATCCTGTTCAACAAGAATATATTTCAGTGGAATGCTTACTGGGACACTGTTTCGTAAGAAGTCTTGGCAGACCGAAACAACCCTATATGAAAAGTTGGGTAAAGAAATTTTTCCACTTACACATGGTGCATGTGGTTTAACAGTGAAGAGAGCTGCAACCTTTCACCTCCCTAAAAAAAATCTAACAGTTCATTGGTAAAAATTGGACTCTGCAGAATGGAATCCTTAACTTCCACCACTGCAAGATGGAGAGAGTTTAAAAAAAGGTTGGAAATAGCTCTTTTGAAACACAGAAACTAAAGGGTTACCTGCTACAGTTTTACTAAAAATTGTGCAAAATTGCCATTTTTAAAATTTCAATTAGAAACAGTTCCTATGACCAGAATTCCTATAAGACAATAGAAAATACATCAACAGAATGATAGATAAATCCATCCTTGGAAGCAATTGTTATGTGTTAACTTACAGATGCTGTGCTAGGACATGGACCGCCAACACTGGATTAACCTTGCCTACAAGCTATGTTTCTGGGAGGAAGAGCAAGTACACGGTTCACAAATATACCAAATAACAACCAAGTATACCAAATTTCAACCTGACAGATGCCAGAATACCACTTTTTTTTTTGAAAAAATATTGAGCAGAATAAACATGTTTATCCCCTTTGGCTCCACGTTTACCATCACTGAAATGAAATTAAAAACTGGAACAATCAAACAGCATTCTGTTTTTTTTTTTTCTTTTCTTTTAAACAAAGCATGTAAGACAACTTTAAAAAGCAATCTTACCTGATAAATGTTCTTCTGCCATAGGCACGGGGACCAGAGAACCAACAAAGGATTACAGAAATAAAGCTAATTCACTAGTGATTAATGTATCCAGTGAAACTACTCTGCATCGATAGCACAATACAGGCAAACCAATATTGGATACATTAAAATCACAAAAGGAAAAAGGGACTAAAAATGGTAGGAAATAGGTAGAAAACTGGTATGAAAAACAAAACTTGGATTCTACAAGATACATGGGGCTAAAAATCAATTTCAAAAGGACCATACTTTACAAGTGCTTTACAGTAAACCTCAGTCTAGTCAGATGCTAAACTAGGCTGTCAACTTCTGAAAATCCAACTTACCTCAAATTTCATATACTTTTAAAAAAGTTTATATACTGAAGTGGTCGATACTTACAGGTTATCATAGATGTTCCAATAGAAATTTCTTTTGTAGAACTGCTTTTTTGCCACTCAAACTTTGTGGTGAAAAAAAATCTCACGTTTGGTTTTTTTTTTCTTTAAACTTAAAAATAATATGCTTACACGTGCAAACACACAGCCTTGTAAATAAGAACCCATTATGTAGGTCCACTTCCTTAAAATCCAATTGAAAAAAAATAAATCAGCCTACTTCATAATCTAAACCTGACCTCAACTTCTATCAGCCTAAACAAGAGGATCTGAAAGGGTAATGGGATGGGAACGATATCTGATATATTGAAGTAATGAACAGAAATGAACAGGTAGAAAAATTATAAATCTTACCTTGAGCTCTCTTCAGACTCGTCCGTGCTGTAAATGGACGCCCCCTGCAATCCTGATACCCTGACAGTCTATGGTTATTGTTTTATAAACTCATACCAAAAACATGCAAAGGTTCACTGTGCTCACTAACCAGCTGCTAAAGATTCAACAGCCCCTTTTAAAGGTATCCAATATATACAGTGACTATTTTCAGTTCGACTTTGATGTTAAGTAACAAGAATAGTCCCCCAGTAATTAAGATTAAAGGCAGAGTATGCCCAAAAGCTTCTGGAACAATGAAGCACTTTGTTTGCTCTTGTTTTGTTAAGCATATTACTTGTTCGTATCTTAATAACAATGGCTTGTTGGGGCTTGGAATTGAACGCAGTTCTACCGAAGTTCCACTGTGAATCAGTTTCATGCTGAATTGCTGAGCTTCTCCAGATGATTTCCACTAGAATTTTTCCCTGCATTTTCACCTCTAACAACTCTGATCAAGTGAAAAACCAAATACATATACACCTAACAATGTGTAGTCACTTGTGTTTACATAGATTAAGTTGCACGAAAACATGCTACCATCCTCAGTAACTACACATGGTAAAGCTGAGTAACATGGGCGTACTTCACCTTGATGTAGCTTCAATGTTTTCATTAACATTGATTACAAAATATTTTGAGACATGAGCATGGGCTCAAAAGATGAGTGTGCTGCTATCTCCCTACACCAAGGGCCATTCCAGTTTCGTACGGGAAAAATATCAACTTTAAGCTAAACATTAAAACAAGAACATTACATGCATAGCTGTGCTTTATGATATATAAGTTCCATTCTACAAAGCAGAAACATTCACAGATGCGATAGCATTAATGGAAACTTCCTTAAGTGAGAGCTAAGGTGGGATTTAATGTACACAAACATTTCCAAGCCAGTTACCCCTTTGCATATTTTTCTGAGGGGGCATCCATAAGTATAATAAAAAACAGAAGCTCATACTTACATCCTATTCCATGTTACTTTCCAAGCTGTGAGTTTCATCTTGCATTAGTCACCATATGATCTCTATCATAATGGTGGGGGTCAATGAATAGATTAGCTTTATGGGAATTTACAGTTCTTCCATGCATCTAAAGTTTGGTAAGTCTGGTAACCACTGACCTAGTTTTAATCTTTTCCCCCACTCTTAACTTAGAACTATTAAAATAAAAGACTTAAATTTAATTCAATTTTCAACTCTTCATAAAATCTTGGATTATGTTATAAATCTACCTACAGAAACACACTCAAGTGTATGTCTTATACTGCAGCCCCATTTAGCCTTTAGCTATAAATATCTTGACTTAATGTATGTGAAGAAACTTAAGTTGCCTTCATTCATGTTAAAGTGAGAAGACTGAAAAATAATCAGTAGCAATCAAAAGCCTTAGCATAAAGATGTCAAGGGCCACTTTAACGTGGTAATTGTCTTTTTTGACTGGTAAAGAGTTACATGTATATTAAACCTAATATAAGCATCATTTTAAGTGATATTGCAATGTACTGCTAAATTTTATAATAGTGTCTTTTTGGATTTTGAAAAATTCTAATTTGTATTAAGCGCAAAAACAAGAATACTACCTTGTGTGTGTCTCTGAATTTACTGATCTCTCTTGATATCAGGTCTCTTTTGTCTTCCTCCATTTCTATAGCATTTATATCCTCCTAAAAAACAAGGGGGACAGGAGGAGAAGCATTAAGAGCTGTTTGTACAGACATAGGAGAACAAGAGAAAAGCTGAAGGTTAGAATTTCAACCAGTCTTGTGAGAGATAAATAAAGTCCTTCTGCAGTACCAAACCTGACAGTCTGATGTTAATGAGTGAAAAAAAATAAAAATAAAAAAATCAGATGGACAAGAGTCACAAATCTGGCAACTAGCAGTAAACACAGTCATTGTCAAAGCCTACAATGTAAACGAACCTTGGTGATGAGTGGATAAGGTATCAGTGGGGCCACTGGAAATCTGCGGAAAATCTGCGGAAAAATCCACGGAGATTTTTTTTTTTAAAAATAGATTGCATACTACTCTGAAAAACAATGTTTTGTATGTTTGTACTATAAAGCAATATTGTATTGCTGTGATCTTATTTCTTGATTCAACAAAATTACAGAAGAACCTCGCTAATTCTCCCTTCTCTGAACTACTTCAATAGACAGTGAGGTCTCATACTATTAAGACTTCACTGAATCATCAAGGATACTACAGGATATTAGTATGCTACGAGAACATCATAAACAAGACTAAGCTACACTTGCCAATACACAGTGTATTTGTGGTGCACGAGTCTCGATTTACTCGCTAATTCGCAAAATTTGGTAAGTTGCACCTACTAACTAGTAGTGCGAATTAGCGAGGTTCCCCCGTGCTCGAAATTGAAAAACAGATTCCACTCACTCTCAGTTCCCCGCACACATTTTCAACTCCCCCATATCAGACATGCCTTCATCCATAAGAACTAACACCAGACTCAGTTTCTAACATCAGTGGGAGTTTTCTTCGCCCCCATGCCCTTCAGGGCACAAAAGCCCCAAAGCTAGCAAGCTTCCCCACCTCCCCACATTAATATCTGCATCCATCCTTCCCTTTCCCATCAGACCACAGTCCTCCTCTCTCTTCTCTTTTATGGCCAAGAGAACAATGAGCTAGGACCAGCTCTTCACTCCCACCTCTATCCACACAGGCCAATGATGGCAACTTCAAGATTCTTTTCCTTCTTCCCAATACGGGAGGAACGATGGGGTGAAATTTCAATCCACATATGCTAAGAGCATATTTTATCCACTTGACTAGCTCAGATTGGTCAAATTTTACATCACAGAAAACTAGCAGAGTGTCTTTCTGTCCCAGTGACATACTCAGCACTCGTCTCTTTCAAGACTGATGCCTTCTTACAGCATGAAACTACCTGTCCTTATTCATCGCTATATAAATGTACTCACAGGACAATTTACATTTTAACAACGCATCTAACAAAAAACATAGCTGACAGCATTAGACAGTGACTCATTTGTTAATTCTCATCCAAGAAAGCATCTTCTCCCAAAGGAAGGGAGAGAAAAGAAAGACAAATTCTCAGCTCAGCACTCTTATGCCTTGGGTTAGCCATGGCTAATAATGTTATGGGGAAGATAAATTCACTCCCCGAGGGAGATGTTACTTCTTGCACCACACTTAAACCCCATAAATATCTGAAACTGCATTATTGACTTTGGAATAGGTACTTTACGGAGGACTTAAGTGTGTAAAAATCTTGTTCAAACAGTTCTCCAATCTTTCATATTAGGTGCAGAATGGCAAGTGTAAGACTCCATTTTCACAGGGTTAGAAATTTGGCTGGAAAAGCTAAGTCTGAGTTTGTTCATTCTTAATCCCTCTTCTCCAGTTTGTTTTAAACCATAAGAAGGTCATTCACAGAAGCAGGTTTAAACCAGAACATTCATTCCTGCTTAACAATTTTTTTGCATTACACAATATAGTAAAACCAGCTGATAAATTCCAGCCAAATTGACACATGCGTGTAAAAGTGATTTTGTAAAGTAGGAAGATTATAATATGCCTTTCATCCCTGAAGGATCCTTCCAAAATTTGTGAGGCACATACATATATAGCTAATTAAGTTCATCCACATGAGGAGAAACAGTTGGATCAAGGTGCACTAAAAGAATGCAAACTACAAGCAAAGAGAGAAGTTTGTCAAAAACTACCAGAGCAAATCCCTGCCATTACAATAATGCCCTGGCATTATTCACTGGAAATGCAAAGTATGCAGAATTTTTTTTACAGCTGTTTTTAAAGTTCTCATCTGAAAAACCTACATGCACAAACAGTTTAAACTGCACTCAATTCAGTATTTCCACCTTCAGAGGGATGAAAGGTCAATTCAAACCTGCCCAGATTCAAAACTGTTGTTCCAAGAAGTTTAGGTGCTTAGATCCCTAAACCATCCTGAAAGGATAGTTTCTATAACTGACTAGTTTTCAGCATAAAACATGAAGCTGCTGCTGACATCAATGCTTGTTGATCTGGTTTCTCATCATGAGTTTAGGTTAAAAGCGTTTGCACAAGGTTTGGCCATTACATAAAGGTGAGTTGAAGAAAAATCTGTTTTGTCCAAAATCAAAACACATACGTCCTCCTTCTTTTCCTTTTTCTTCTTCCTGGGGTGAGAGTCAGATTCCTGGGAGGGGGCATTGAGCTCGCTGGAATATTCTCGTATTAAGACATCAATGGCCCCTTTAATTATCTGATCTCTTCTCTTTGTTTCCTCATCCAGTGCTTCGTCATCATCATTTGTAGTCTCTGGTCTGGAATTCTAAGGAAAAATGGCAAAGCAACAAGAATCAACAAATTGAGAATCATATTAGTTTTACTTCAGAAGTTCACCTTTCGTCATCACATCAGTGTACATAGTTTTTACTAAAACAACCTCCAAGTAGTTACCAACTGCTTTATTTTTACTCAGATCTTTTCACACTACCAGTAATAAAATAATCAGTTTTACTTCTGGAATGACAGTTGAGAGCAGATGTAGGATCGCAAAATGAAATAGAACAGATAGTGGGTGACTAAGGGAAAAGAGCACACATAGAAAGGCAATCATTATAGTTCCGCTCATGGTCAAAAGCTTCTGCCCTGTTTCCTTCACAACTTTAAGCTGTTTCAGAATCAGTTCCTCAATGCATACTGAGGTGCCATGAAATATAAGTGTCTATAACTTTAAAGTTGCAACTTTTTAATGGAGAATTATATGAAAAAAAATGCTGTTAGATAAAGTATTCTTTGCACAGCAAACATTTTCTTAGTATTGCTGACTAGCAAGTCCACAGTTCCTCTCATCTGTTTTCCCCTTTCCATCTTACTGACCAAAGGGAACAAACCCAATGTTCACTTAACTAAATACTATATGATGGGGTAAAACAGCGATCTGCACACTGAGCAAGATAGCTCACCTCTCAATCCCTTCAGTCTTTTTTTAAAAAAAGGAATCTCATGCAAGAATTCAGCTGGGTGTCTCATTAAGCAATAGGGGGTGGATGGAATAAGGAGAAAGAGAATGGTCAGAGCAGCAGCTAAGAGTGAGGGGGAAGGGAGGATTCATTTGGATTTAAGAGACTGCTTGGCCAAGGAGGAGCAAACTGAAAAGAACTAGAAGGCAGTAACAGGGAGTGGAACTGAAAAAGGCAAAGGAGAAGTGATCAGTTAGAGGAGGTAACTAGAAAAAGATTTGTTTGATGTGCCCTGAAGAAATTCTGTGCTAGTGTACGTGTTCGATTTCTTAAAAATCCTGAAGAAAAGATGAGGCACCTGCACATCAATGATGGTAGGAAAAGAACCTCAGGGAGTATGATTAAAATACACTTTTATCAATGTTCCTTGGCAATTCTCAGCCTTCCTTCACAGCCCTACCATGAAAAAGATGTTTGGAACTAGTATCACTAACTCTAGATTTCCAAAAAAAACTGGCACCCACTCTTATCATAAAAATACAATTTCAAAGCCACAAATAGTACTCTCTACTTAATTACATCAACTGCCCCCAAAGCCACAGGAGCTCATGGAAAATAGAATTCATTAATTGTACAAAAGCTTCACTGATGTTTTAAACCCAGTATTATTACAAGTGAGGAAAGAAGGAAGTCAGAATGGAAGAAGGCAAACCTATATCTAGGTTCACAGTTAATGAGTCTTGAATGAAGTAATACATTATGTTAGTAATCTGCTTTAGTGAGCATTTACTGCATTTATACTACTACTATACACTAGGTACATGGTCAAAAGCATCAAGTGTTTTCAAGTGATGACTATGTGTCTAGTTCTCGTCAAAAAAGAAAATAATTCTCATTAAAAGGAACGAGAAGTACTTGTGTGTTTGCAATTTACTTTACATACCTTTATTAGCAAACCCAAAACTTCTAAAAATTGTTTTTTTTAATGTGATTAATAGTTTCCTGAACAAGAGCCTATTCAATTTCATTTTATAAAAAGTAATTGTTTTAAATACTGAATGTCTTAATGCACCTATGGTACTTTAAGATAATTATGGAGCAAGCTCAACAACTTGTGACACAAAATGCATTATTTTAGCTAAGAAATAGGTAAGATTAATTTTAATGCACATACTTGACAGATGACTGCCAACTGCCCGATACCTGCATCACCTACAGCATTATGAACTTTTCATTAATTTGTTCCAGAAGATTTGTCAATAAAAGGGAAAGAACAGACAGTTTGCAAACTCTGAACAGATCTGGAGTTTATAAACTTAAGAATTTCTAAACAGAACTGAAGCAACAGAACCATATGGTACAGCTGAACTTTATAATTAATTTTTAATTAATTCCATAGATTCAGTTGTATTATTTATAAGTATGAACAGATTAAACTTCAGTTGTGATGAACAACATGCCCTAGCAGCCAAAGGGGCCAACCATATTCTGAGGTGCACCAGGCACAGCACAGCTAGCCGGTCAAAGGTGCGGAATGTCCCAATTTAATCAGCATTGGTGCAGTCTCACCTTGAGTACTGTGTGCACTTTTCGGCTACTGTACATAAGATATTTAAAAAACAGTACAATGTGTCCAAAGGATGGTAACAAATGTGGTGAAACAATTACAGGACATCATCAAGGAGGCTGAACTGAAGATACTTGGTTTGTTCAACTTACAGGAGCCTAACAGATGACCTAATTGATGTCTATATTTTCCTCACGAGGGGGACCATAGAGGGAGGTGCTCATTTGTGCATTGGTAATAGGACAAAAGAAAATGGCTTAAAGGGAAAAATTCAGATTGGATCTTAAGAAAGAAAGCATTTTTTCCATCAAGCGGGTGAAAAAGGCACTGGAACAACTTCCCAAGGCAAGTGTTCATGACTCCAAGGCTGTCAGTCTCAAAGAAGCATTTGGACAGTGCTTTCAGATATACAATTTAATTCTTAGGTTGCCCTGTGCAGAGTCAGTAGTTGGACTCAATCCTTATAGGTCCCTTCTATCTCAGGATATTTTATGATTCTGTGTCTGTAAAAAGTTAAACAAAGCTAACTTGTACATAACTGTGTTTGTGTTAATCTACAATGCTGTGTAAGCTAACCTAAAAGGGGTAATAAATCTTAAATAGCTCTAAATGGGTTAATTCAATCATTTGTAGTAAACATGGTAAAAGTTTTCAAGACTTGTACTTGTGAATTAAGAGCTTCCACTTCATTTCCTTTCACTGCATCTTCAGACCCATTAATTCGATTCTGTCAAAATCCTGAAGTGAATTAGTAGCAGAGACAAGAAAAGAAACTAGGAGACTGGCTCACAGTATGATCTAAAAAGCATATTACATTGCCCTCTTGCCAAAATAATACAAGTCATATATTATATACACACCCCATTAGAGGCCTTTTTCTTTGCTTTCCATTCATCTAGCTGAGCCTTTGTCTTTGCATCAACTTTTACTAGTAGCTTCTTCTCTCCTATCTGGAGGTCATGAAGTAGTCTCAGTGCCCGTAGTGTGGATTCTGGTTCTTTGTATTCACAAAATCCAAAAGCTGAAAAATGATTAAAATGAGAAGCAAACGTGTTAAAGCTCTTCAGGTAATCAGCTTTGTTTAAACAAATACTATGTTTTTAATCAAACTTTGAAGAGATACACTTCTCTATTTAAAACACAACAAAGAAACAGAAAGATAATTAATTGTATTAACCTTTGATATAAGGAATAGTCTGGTGAATAAAGTCAAAGCAATACGCAACACTATAGTTTGTAAAGCATTTACAATGATCTTAGCTAACACACGTAGCCTATACAAAGAGATGTCTCGGATCTGCAACTGTCTGAAGATCAAGGACATCAACCAACAGCACAGCGTTAATCTACACTATTTCGCAACAGTTACAGGAAGTTGTGTGGAAAAAAATTGTGAAAATTAAATAATTACATATGAGCAAGATGAGAAAACATTTATAATTATATTATTATTATAAAATTAAGTTGTAAGAAATATTAAAATAGAAGAATGTAAGAAAACATTAACAGCAAAGAATAGCCGTAATTGTTTCATATATTCAATGGACAAAGATTATAAGAAAAAAAAAATCAGTACAATCTGGGGATAGGGAAGGATGAGAAACTTTAAATCAGGAAAACAACCTTAGCAGTTAAGGATAATACACAGTAATGGAAGTGACTACTAACAGCGCTGCAAATCCACTCCACTGGAAGTTAAGTCCAGGCTGGTAGCTATCTCTCAGAGATGGTCTATGAACACCTGATTTAGTCTCAGAACAGAAAAGTGAAAAACATTTGTCCCCTCAAGTAGAGTCCTGCGTTTGATCTTTCTCAATTTTGTTTTTTTCTCTGCATTGATTTAAAGGACAGAAAATACTAACTATATTAGGAAGCACTTAACAGTTAAGTAATGTTTTAAGATATTGAATACAGTAACTATTAAAATAAAAGTATGCCAAACATTTCAAAATATGCCAAGTAATAAAAACATTATTTTGATCAGAGATCTTGAAAAGCATGAACATTACCTTGAAGTTTTCCAGATGCCCCTTGCACTCTCTTCCAACTCAAAACCAAGCCACATTTCTGCATTAAAGATAAATAACATTTGAGTATTATTTTGTTTGAAACATTAAAAAAAGTTAACACTTGTTGCACACAAAGATAAGTGAAAAGAATAAGCTCTACTAAAACAAGCCATGTCTACATTCACTGACAAATACAGCTAAAAACAATTACTCTTCCCTTATTTACCGACTGCTAATCCAGTGAGTATGACCAACTCTGCTTCTAGTTTCAATTCCACTACTCAGACGATGACAGCTTTATTTATTAGCCTGGGATTAAAGTTAACAAGCAGCCCACTACACTTACTGCTAGAAGCTGCCGTATGAGCATGTCCGAGGCCTTCTCAGAAATGTTGCCTACAAAAACGGTGGTAGTGGGACCGCTGTTTTCATCATTTTCTTTGTTCTTTAAGCCAGGGTGATCTTTCCTCACTCCTAAGTGTTTTCCAACCATAGACACTGTGGTAGGAACTAATACCTAGAAAGAGGAGGAGAGAACACAAAATAAAGCACTGCTGTTATTTTTTTCCCCCTGTATTTAGATTTATAAAGACAAAATAGGATAGACATGAATTTAAAAATTAATTTTTTATATGACCCTTGGTTAAATTTACAGAGTGAGTAAACAATGAACATTTGATGTTTCAATACTCATACAACATCAAGAGAATGTCATTTTCTGATAGACAGAAAAAGGGTGTACCTGAACACGACCACTGGAAAGTCTCACGGTGAGCATACAGTAATATTAAACATCATTTGTTTTACAAATTACTCATTTGTGACATATGAGTCATTGGAAGTTGAAGCACTGAACCTAACAGTGTGCTAGATGCTTAAAAAAAAGCTGCAAGTGTAACAGTAACTCTGACTTAAATCTCAAAAGGCTCCAGTGGACATAATGACAGGTCTTAAAAGCTTTCAGAACAAATAAACACTACTCGTTTAGTTGGTCAGTACACAGCTCATAGCGATTTGCTTTCAGTTAAGGAGCAACTACTTGTAAAATAAAACTGCACAGAGACGGACACAAATGTTTGTTGCAATTTGCTGCACCTCTCCTTCCACTTAAGAAGATTAGATAGGTACTCAGTCTCTCCCCTCAAAACCCCTTCTAAACTTATCAGTTTTAATAATGTTATCAGGAAAGTGGATAATGTATTTGTTCCAGCATTTTTCTGTTAAGCACCACGGCTTACCACAAACATATCTTTCTCTAAACGATAATGCAAACTATCAAAAAAAAAAAAATCAGTATTTTGGGGAGATTTCTTATGCAAAATCACTAAAATACTAATTCACCTACATGTCAGTAAATAATTTTTATACTTTAATTAGCATAATAATTGAAATAAAGACTAAACATTTCCTTCCACAGTATGTCTTTTTCATGAAACAGTTCAGAACACAAAAATACTGTTGAAATCTATGCATGAAACTCATCCCAATGTAATACTTACAGTTGGAGCAGGAGCCATAATGCCCATTGGCACAGGAATCATGGGGGTCCCTGAGAAAGACAAGACATAACATTAATTTGTCCAGTCAAGATTACTGATAAACACAGATGAATTGCGTGCAGTCATGATTACTAAACCAGACAGCAATTTTGGTGACATGAGAATTTTAGCGTATTGATTACCACCAGCAATTCCTTAAGCACTCAAGCACAGACTGCGCACGCTTGCAGAACATGAATGTCCTGACCACTTTTAACACATTCTCATTTTGGCCTTGTTCTTCACAAACAAATTTATTTTAAAAACACATTCAAAACACAGTACTGCTCTAGAAGATGATTCTAGAGAATTCTACAGACAAAAAAGCATCCTAAGTCCAAAAGATGGTAATCTCATTCCTTACTTGCTCAGTTCCAACAACACAATCAATCCTTCATACTGTTTAGGGCTGAGGTCCGATAGCATGAAGCCTGCTGACATTCTTTATTATTAATGACATGCTTAATGAAGGTTGCATTAAAAAAAAAAATCAGAAGCACACTACCTTATAAATTATTGAGTTTAAGTCTTTAAATTTTAATTAACACCACTATTTAATAGTGTGAAATTATACGTAATATCCTTCTACCCACTACAATACTCACTGATGGCTTTAAGCACTATCACGTTAGCTAATACCTAGTCATAATAAAGGCTGTTTACCTTTACCAACTGCTTTACTTATACCAACTGTTATAGGGGAGATAAAGCTATCTGTCAGAAAAGACAGCAAGACTCAAGAACAATGAAGTTAATTTCAGATTCTTCAGGAAAATACTCTCTGGGGATCCAAGATCTTTCTTCATGCTACGTAAACATCTTCATCCTTTGATTCTTCTCTTACTACTATACTCATGAAAACCTAAGCAAATTTCTGCAATATACTGTCCTAGGGTTGGTTCCCGTACTTGTTCTAGTGCTTAATCCCAAAACAACATTTCACCCTCTGCACCTTTCTGCTCAGCCACATTTTATTTCTTAGATTCCATCATCTATTTCTTCCATCACTTAATCCCTTCTTCCTCAGTTTCTTCATTTAAATTCATTCATATCCTCCAAACCCTTCAGAGAATCTGCTCTCAGTTTTAATGCACCACATCATCTCAGACTAGAAGAACCAGCCCAAGACAGAGTCTGGTAGTGCAGTTGTGACAAAATGATGTGCCCAATGCTCAGCAGAACCCAATAAAATCTAATAAGATGTTGGGCACCATTAGTAAGCATACTAATGGGCATCATTTTGCTGCTCTGTAAAAACTCAGTGCATCTGTAACCTGACTAGTGTCTACAGACTCAATCTACAATGCAAGAAGAGCATGCAGACTCAGAGAAGAGCAATTACCAGACTTCAGTTTTGAAGCAGCTTCTTGGCAAAGAAAGAATTTACACTCTGAGACACTCCAAATAGAAATGCTTGCATGGAACATGATGAAAAAGACCAACAAATGCCTGTTGCCAAATGCTCACATCACAATTCAGGAGGATAGAGGGTTTAACAACAGACATAATAAGGAAGTAGCGCTTTTACACAGCTGGTAATGAACTGCTGGAATTTGAAACAATAGGTGACAGTTGAAACAGTATCATCACATTCAAAAAGCATAAAAATGCTCATGAATGGTTGAGACCAGAAGCAGATAAAGGAAGTTCTAAAGATGACACACTAACATCCTTAATTTATCAGTTGTGGAGACTTCAGTTTCAGACAGCAAAAGCAGACAGGTGTACATATACATCTAAATATCATCTATTCCCACAACTCAGACAAAATATCAGGCCATACGGACTGCTGATGTGACCTCAAAGAACGTTTCTTACATACGGAAAGACATTTGAGTTTTGTATCTTAGTTGTATCTGATTTTCACATAAGACTAGAGATACCAAATCACCTCCCTTTTTAGTCTTTCACATTTCAAGATGGAAATGCGAGTTCTTATTTCTAACTGTCATCTTTGTAAGTAAAGCAAAACACTCTTCCCATCTTCATTCTTGCACAAGCACACTGTTCTAGCAGACAGATTTTTATTGGTTGGATAATCAGGTTTTTTTTTTTTTTTGCTGAACACCTAGTTAAGCCTATTTTAATTGTAATTTTACACATGAAATAACTTCAGAGTAGACTTCCAAAAGGTCAGTATGGCATTTTCAATTCTATTCATACACTTAGGCTGAGAAATTAAGCCCGTACCTTCTAAGGGTCGGAAGATGTTTAGGAGGAGGTTTTTCACCTCCTCCTAAACTGGACGCGCTGGAAGTAACGCACTGGAACAGGCTGCCCAGGGACGTTGTGGATGCCCCATCCATGGAGGCATTCAAGGCCAGGCTGGATGTGGCTCTGGGCAGACTGGTCTAGTGGTTGGTGACCCTGCACATAGCAGGGGTTTGAAACTAGATGATCTTTGAGGTCATTTTCAACCCAGTTCATTCTATAATTCTGTGATGTTAACTCTACAGGCAAGAAAGTCATACTTCTACTGCAAAGAGAAAAATTAAGCTCCCTCCTAAAACCAGGTTCCTCCAATTCACAATCTATTTGGATTACTAGTACTGAAAACAAGATAATTTTTATAAAAATTTAAATAGCAAATGCACAAAAATTGTGCGTAAATTCTGTATGTTAAGAAGCAAGTGTTTAGAACAGAAACGTAAAATATTTTTCAGAAAGCGTTTTTAAAAAGCACATGTTTTTTCATACAAGACTACATAAATCAGCACTGATAAAAATAAGAGGTACAGTTTTAAAATTCAGCCTGAAGTCTTTGATGACAAAACGCTGACTAATCAACAACTCTACCTTTAGCAGAAAACAGAATCTGATGGATATAAGAGGAAAAATTAAAAAAAGAACCAACCCATTAGCACGATGAATGAGCGCGCACGAACCATTTCTGAATCCAGCTATCTGGTTTCTGAAAGCCTTTGTTGTCTAGAAAACACTTGTACGCAACACAGCTCAAGACTATACATGCAGAAATTATTTTCTGCAGCCCTTCCGTTATGAATTTTAAAGGAAATGAATTTTAAAGGAATAATACTCTGAAGTATTCCTCCCTGCCTCTCCCTGTCGAGACTGTTATCTATACTGGCAACATACAGAAAAAAAAGAAAGGTGGTTCCAGATCCATAAACTAAAGTCTCAACACACACACACACACACACACACACAAAAAAAAAGAAGGAAAAACTGACCTTAAAGATGAAGAAGGGAAAAAAGACAGAACTAGCTTTGGGAATATTATAAGAAATGAGCAACACAACTAAAATAGCAAGATGTGTGGAAGAAAGCATGTAAAAACAGAATGTAAAGAAACGATATTTCTGAGATGGACTTATAAAAAAAGGATAAAACACCACAAGAAGGTGAAGCTTCTCTGAAAGTTATTCCTGTATTTTCAAACCACGCATATTTGGTGCAGACAAGTGTTTCCAAGAGCTACTGCAATAGCTTATTTGAAAGTAATCAAAACCTGTATACTGCCAAAAAAGTGACTCTAATAATACCTAACAAAAATGACAATCTAGCTTCAGACTTAAACAAAAAGACAATAAAACTGGTATTATGTCTAACCGAATGATTTCTGGTCAAAAGTAAGCAGACAACGGCAGACCAAACAGTTTGTGTACCTGACATGTTGTGTAGCTAAACTAGAGACTCAACTGCAATGCACAGAAATCAGCATTACTGAAATACACTTAAACCCAGTACCTTTCGGAAAATAGCAGCTTATAACAAAAAGGAATTTCTTTCTGCAACAGCTTCATACACTAACAACTTACCAGGAGGCACAGGCGGAGGAAAGCCAGGGAACTGTGGAGGTGGAATCCCAGGGGGAAGAGTTGGGATTCCCATTGGAGGGCGATTCAAATGAGGTGGGAAAGACATTCTTACAGAAGCAATCTGTCAAAAGAATAGAAAAGGAAAACTGTGTTAGTCAGTTCCCAAAGATAAATCACAAAAGCAGTACAAATGATACATTTCTAATGACTTTCAGGCTTTATATGGACATTCACCTACGAATTAAAACTATTTTTAACAATCAGATGGGGAAAAATTTCCTTTGTAATGCAAGTATTCCTTACCAATGAAAAATAGCACTGAAAAAAAAAACCCAGAACCATTACGTGCCTCTTCATACCAATGTTTTACAAAGAATGTGAACTGAACATTTAATGGCATGCATGCTGTAACTTTAAAATGAAACTTTTTTTTCTTTGCAATATCTGAAAGCAGAAGCAAGCTTGGAATTGCCTCTTCAGTAAGGCAAGTAGTACTCCAGAACAAGAAATGATCACACACAATACAAACATAGCACAATTTCAGAGAAAGAACTGGGGAATCCTCATGTACAGCACCGACAGGAATCAAAGATAACACAGACACTGGAGAAAACCCCAAGCTCCAGAACAGAGGCAGTTAAACACTTGAAAGAGGGTCTTCTGATGTATTTTTAACTTCCCAGCTCACAGACATTCTAGAGTTCATCATGGAGGATAGGCTGGGAGCTGGGGTTCAATGTGCTATCACAGAGAATAGAACATTTAACCTCATTTTTCTACTCAGACAGTCACTGTTACACAGGTAGTGTCTTGACTTGGCTCACACTCCATAAGATCAAATGGAGCTCTGGTTACCAACACCCACAACTGGTCACACAGTTTAAATCTTTGTTGCTACCCGTGTTAAAACACACTAAATTACTCAGCAGTAACTTGTCATGCCTATATTTTCTCACGAGCACATAGGTACATCCATACCGTGCTGAGGAAGCACTGAAACTTCAAACACCCTGGATTACATAGACACAAGTCATAAACAGTAGCAAGTAAGAGCCCAACGAACTTCCCATGTACACATCTGTGTTTCCTACAAGACTGAGCAGTACTGCAGGCTGCAGTGCAGTTTGTCTTCCAAACATGCAAATGCAAGTCAAAACCATGACAGAAGGCCTTGAAAGCAAGAATTACAATGAATGAAATTCTGATAACTAGAACAGATCTGTAAATGGGATGATGCATACCCGGTTTCCTATCACTGAACACAAAACAGGAGACGAGATTGCTGGATACAAATGTGACTTCCACACATGTGCAAGAGCAAGTACCTAATGACAATCTTAAATAGTAGAAGTAAGAGCTAGTATCAGTACTTTACCATAATAGCAGATGCAATTAAAAGAGCTCAAAAAGAAGATAACCCTGCAGCAAAACCTCATTCCCAAAGAGCCTACAAACAGCTGTGAGGGACAAATGCACACAGCCTACTGGAGAGGATTCAAGAGAAACCTACACGTACTTGCTAACATCTCTGGAACTCCAGAAATTATTTATTCAAGTACAAAAGCACACGTGTGACCCCATAGCATAATTCGCCTGAAGATATTGCATCAGTCACAAGAGGTTTGTGATGACTGCGTTCATTAATTGGCACCAAAGAGCATTCATCCACAGCACACCAAGAGAAAAGATACGCTCCTTTTACACAAGGTCTCTAAGATGGTACAAGAAACAAGATAGCAAATCTTTCCTCCACCAGTTCAGTAATGATTATTTCATACAATGTAAAAAACAGAAAGCCTTTTTGTTCTTTATAAAGGATACACTTAAATAACCACTGCTTGCCACTCCTGACTGGTGTCAGTGGGAACCAGCAAAGAAAAGCAGCAAATATGTACTGCCAAAGCATTTTATTTGGAAGAATGTTTTTATAGACTGAAGAGTCTACACACCAGCAGACTCTCCTCTACAATGTGAAGCTTGGATGATATGGAACAGTCCAGAACCCCCATATTATTCATCCTTGTATCACTACTCCATGCTGTTTCAACAAGAACAGAAAAAAAAAAAAAAAAAAAAAACCAACAAACCAAACAAAAAAAAACACCAACAAAATCAGTCAAGAGTCCCAAGAAAGGCAGTTAATTAGGATCTTCAAGGCTCTTAGTCCTTATCTGTATTTCAACTGGTAGGGAACTAGGCAAAAACTCAAAGCAGCTTTGGGACAGAATGCCAGAGTAATTATCTTGTGGGTCAGATGTTCCAAAGTGGCTACAGTAGAGTTATGCAATTTGAAGTCCACAGGACATAAACGAGAGGTCTGTTAAACAAACAAACAAAAATAAGTGGGAAAGGAATTTTCCAAGCTGCCAGTAGGTGCAGTCCCTCTTCTTGCTCTAATAAGCACTTTATTTAAGGCACCATTTTAGGGAAGCATAAGAAAGCCTAGGGAATAAGAAGTGAAACAGTTCTTTGAATTAAAAAATGCTGAAATATACTGAGCTTAATGGACATCTTACACGCACGCAGGCAGAGGGCTTTTTCTTCAAGTTTTTACTGAAATCAAAAGGAAGTCAGCAGACAAGTAATTATTACTACACAGAAGTAACAAAGCAGCAAGCAGAGATCAAATTTAGTCTTTTCAGTCATCTAGTCAGATGTGAAACACAATTGTCTGCAGGGTTTCATTTTACTTGAAGCGCTCTTCTTTTTCCCCAGTATCTGTATGGTTATTTTGACAACAGCTAACAAGCCACTCTGCTGCTGCCTTAAACCCTGCATGATCCACTGCTAGCACCTCTGCTGTGTGGGACACTGAAGATCAACAGCAGATAAACCCTTGGTTCCTTTCCTGCTACTGTATGTAACTACCAACGTGAAACCAGCAGATAGAACAGCTTAGTTCAGATTCCACTGCAAAAACTTTGTGACTCAATGGGAACCAAGATTTAAACTGCTCACTGAAGACATAAGAGTTCCAGATGTGACAATAAAATGTATCCTAATTCTAGTGGCAGCCAAAAGCTGCAATGAAGGGAATCAAACAGCACATTTTTGCTGTAAATACCCGGAGCACAAGAGCTATATATTCTCTTCCAGCACGTAGAGGAGACTTGCATTCATAAAGAACTGCAAGCCATGGCTTGAACATGGAATGAGACTCTAAGCTAGATCCAGGGAGAGCACTGGTAGCAATCTCACTACCTTTAATTTCTCTAGAGACTGACCTAAACCCCACAGGTACAGTGCAGTACCACTGTCCGGTGCACTTTCTGCAGCTATCTTCAAATTTCCTCTAAAACATTAAAATGCTCAAGTAAGGAACTTAAGTCTTGGAATCCTTAAAATCTTATTTGACTTACAGAAGTATGAGCTCGTATAAAGTCAGGTGCATAAAATAACTATGAAGCAGCAGCACTTTATGGGAGACATTAATTTGTATGAATTTGGCAGTGGCCAAAACGATGCAGCTGTAAGAAGAACAGCAAGTATCTGACCTGATAATATTAAAAATTCTGAAATCATCATCACCCAGAATGATGAACCTATGTCAGATTCTAAACGTAGTCAACTTAGGCTACGTCTGCATCAGCAAGGGCACTACAACAGGAGTGAGTCTGCTGGGTTAGATGGAGCTGAGACCCCAGAGCTCCCACTACACTTAGGAAGGTCCAAAAATCTGCAGGTGAAACTGTAAGTTTTCAGTATGCTTTCATACAGAAAGAATCCAGCTCATTCACTGCTACAGTATAAGGTAATACGACAAAGGCTTCCCAAGTGAGGATGACTGTGAGTCAAAAGCACACTCCTGATCTCAATTAACAAAGTAATGTAGCAGCACAATTTATTACATTGGTACAGTTTTTATAAGCTGTATATTAACAATGCCATGGATAGCAAAACATCTGAGCTTACTCTCAGAAGACTCATATCAAATCCTGCCTGGTTCCTTAACTAAGGCAAGCACTACACAAGCACAGCTACATAATGCTCCAGGTTCACCTTTAGTCTAAAAGGAGTTCAGCTGCTTTCATTCAGTGCTCTTCCAGTTACTAAGTCCTGAAGTAACCAAACGTTGACTGCAGTCCACTGCACCAATCTTCTGAAATGCACAGAGTGCAGAAATACCCTCATGGCAGAAAGGTTTGGTAAAACCCTCTGAGACACATTAATTCCGAGTGTTCTGCCTGCAAGGCCTGAGCTCTGCTGGCCAGCCACACACCTGCTCTGAGGCACGCAAAGAAAAGGGCAGGGGACTGGGGCTATGCCAGGCTCCTGTCTGAGGCCACACAGAACTCAGAGGTACCGTGAAATGAGAGTTGCTATCATTCAGGTAC
Organism: Gallus gallus; assembly: GCF_016699485.2. NCBI lineage: Eukaryota > Metazoa > Chordata > Aves > Galliformes > Phasianidae > Gallus > Gallus gallus. Next base: position 25,943,754 of record NC_052536.1, read on the forward strand.
TGCTGCCCCATGCAGCACCTTTAATTCCTAAATTTCCCAGTAAGAGAAGAGTAACCACAAGTAGACAGCATTGCAAACATTTTTTTTTTTTTTTAATATAGCATTCTTTTAACATATTTACGGTTTCCTCTATTTTTTTCTGTTAAGGGGGTGAGGAGATATGTCATATGCTGAACACAACTTTATTGAAAGACACCAGCAACTACTGCATTTGGAAGTGGCAGCTGTACCACCTGCTCAGCAGCATCTTAATTCCACCCAGCACACAAATCATCTCCCTGGTGTTTATAACTGTGTGAACACATCGTCACTTCACTGAAAAACCTGCCAAATACTTTCATTGTTACAACTGTCTGCTTCATGGGGAACAACTTCTGAAAACATTTACTGTTCAACTACCAACTAAACAAAGCTAAAATCAACCAAGGAAATCCTGAAGCCGTAAAGCAAAAACAAAATTAACGCACTTTAAGAATAAATACAGTATCGTAACAGCAGCAATAGCAAAGCTGATCCAGCCTGATTTCAGCTCCTCTGATTACAATTTGTTATCAGCTCTTCCCAATACAATCCTTTTGCATCACAAGTAAAAAAACCTTCACACCAAGTCATACCGAGATGTTGCACAGCCCAACCCCTCCAATAAGGGGGCAGGAAACAAAAAACACATTTAAAGAAATTTCAACAAAGTCCAGCTTTGATTATAATCTTAACTTTCAGACGATTAAGAGAGCCGTGACAAAACCCATGCTTATTGCATAACACCGTGCTACGCAGTAACACCCTGAGTCACAAAGGCATTTGATCCCAATGTTTCACTGTAACGCTCCTACACAATTTTTGTTCTATTGCCTACTCCGAGATGCTGCCTGCATGTAGTTTTACAACAAAATATTTTACACATTTTATGCCAGGACAGGTGCAGCTGAGCAGCACAAACGTTTTCAGAAACAGCCAGAGAAAACATACACAACAAACCAGCCTGCTGAAGTCACTTCCACACAGGCTTCTAACATCAGTCCTTAGTGGTACCTGGACTTTTAAGCCGCTCCATGATAAAAAATAACTCCAAAATAAAAATACTCTCTAACACTTTGTCACTCATTGGAAATACTACCTATATTACTGCATCTCAAAAAGGTACATAGGTCCCGAAAAGTAAAGGCTCTTTTCCTTCAAACTATCAGATCCTTTGTGACGAAGCTCAGCACTTTCTTTTAAAGCTTTACAGTTTTCTCCAAAATTACCCTGAGGTGAAGTGATGCATCAGTGGAAAACGTAACAAATACATCAACAGAGAAAACGAACATAGAGATTTTCTAACAATATTTGTCTCCAAACAAAACTAGTACTTGCTTACGCCTGCACACTGGAGAGCTAGAAAGATTTCTGTCCTAAGTTGCAACCCAAATTACTGTAAAATACCAAAAAAAAGGAACTTGCTTACCTGAATCAAAGCCTCAGTCTGAAAGCTCCTTACCAGAGCTAATCACACCATCAGAATAACACCTTGGATTTCATTTTTAATTCTGTCATATTAAGCTCATTCGTATTAGGATCTTGTCAGTAAAATATATGGCCTTCCATCTTAACTTTGCTATTGACTGTTCCCAAAAGACAAACAAGGCTGGGACATTTCTAAATATAAGGGAACATCAAGAGACAGGAGTGAGAAATGTGAATCACTGTTTGCAAAGCAGCTCCTCCACAGGAGAAGGCAGAAACCAGCCAGTGCTTCCCTACCCAAGCTGTTCTGAGCCACCTTTGGTAAATGCTGACGCAATACTAGTAGCAGTGCCTTGCTACTTCACAAACAAATAAATAAATAAATAAAAATAAAGACTCGTCTGCAGTCCTCTCAAGCAGAACAGACCAAGAACCACACAAGTTTAAGATTCTGTTTCCTGCAAGGCCACATAAGATCTGTTGTGATAAAAAAAAAAAAGAACTAGATCTTTTCAGGATGTCACTAGTCTGTATTTTAATAAAGAAACAAAAAGGAGAAACAAACACGAACAGAACAGTCAAACTATTTTCCTTCAGGCAGAAAAAGGTCCTTCCCCATTGAGGAAAAAAAAAAAATAGACATGAAAAAGAACGTGCCTATCCACACGACACAGGTGGTACTCACGGGGCTCAGCCCGATTGTCTCGAGCACAGGCTCACACGTGCCGTGAGATGACCGCCACGAATCGTGCTCGGGACGTTACCCTCCGTGCCGCGACACTGCCGAAAAGCGCTTCCTCGCACGAAGTGGTGCCGACGAATGAAGCCCCAGTGGGCCGGCCCGGCCAAGAGAGGGCCGGGGGCAGCTTCGGGCGCCGCCGCGGGCTCGCTCCCTCTTGGCCTCGCCTCCTCTCGCCTTCCGCCGGGCCGGGCCGTGCCGCGCCGCCGGTCCCCCTGCGGCCGCGGGGGACGGAAGGGCCCGCACGCCTCCGGGGCGGGAGGGGAAACGAAGGGCCCCGCCGTCGCCCCGCGAGCGCCTCCCCGAGGCCGTTCTCGTTCTCTACCTCGGCGCCAGACGCGCGCCGCCTTCCCGCCGAGGAGCGGCCGCGGTCCGAAGAGCAGGGCAGCGCAGCGGCGCGAGCCCGGCCTGGCCCCAGAGGCGCCTCCTCTCAGCGGGCGGCTGAGGCACCGCCGCCACCTTCCCACCCCCTTCCGGCCGCCGCGGCCCCGTGTCGCTCACCCTTCCTTTCTGCGAGACAGGAGCCGCGTCCGGAGCGCCGCCGCGGCCCCTCCGAGATGTGCAGGCTTGGGATGGCGCGGGGGGAAGCCTCTAGGCCGCCAGAGGCCGGGCTGAAGGGCCCGAGGCGCCGCTAGGCCGCGAACACACCGCGCCGAGCCGCCTCCGCCGCGCTGCGCGGGGTCATGTGACCCGCCCCTTCCGGCAGCGGCCCGACCTGCACCGCGCCTCTCCACCATAGAGATGGGCTCGCCAGAGCGCCCCCTCCACCCGCGCCTAGATAGCAAGGCGCCCAACCACAGAGAGCTAGTGGCTAGAAGGTCGGCGTGAGGAAAACGGCGTCTGTACCGCCGCCATCTTTGCTCGGGGCAGGTGCCGCGGCGGCCTGACCTAGTGTGGAGCTCCGCCATCTTGAGGTCAGACAGCGGCGCTTCGAGGCCGCGAGAGCTTCCGCCGGTGGGAGCCGCCATTTGCGAGCTGCAGCCCTGGGCTGTGGGCGAGGTGTGACGGCGGTCGTGCCGGCTGGACCCGTGGGCGCGGCTGTGGGGGAATGCGTATTTTGTGTGCGTTGCAGTGTAGTCAACGTGAGGGGCCTGCAAAGAAAAGCAGTCTTACGTCGTCCGTAGTCGTAAAGATGTATGGAAGGCTGTACCTCACGTGAAAAGATTTATAACAAGCAAAAAGAGCAGGTGCCCTAGGATGCTGTATCCTCAGTAAAAAGTCTCTGTGCTGTATGGAAACTTGGTCTGTCTGGAGACTGCCTGTGGTGGTTTCCCTGACCTACACCCAGCATCCAGACTGCATTAAAAAACTTAAAATTGTGGTTGCAGACGGAAAGAGCAAGCAGCTGTGAATGGAAGAAGGGCAGTCTGGAAGGTGATTACAAAGTGGGTCACGGCATAAGCCCGTGTGAACATTGGGATTGGCTAAGGAAAAAGTCCTGCTATCTCCCTACCATGTGTTCCCACTGCTGTGGGATATATATGTGGAGAATATGTTCAGATATACCATACAAAGAAAAATGCTCAAAGGAACATGTAGTGACAAGCCATCCCCTCCACCTGCAGTGGAAAGAAAAACAGCACAGAAACTTCTAACTTCTTCAGTACCAAGGAGATGGAATCTACCCAGCTGATTTAATAGCTGGTACTGAGCAGCCAACGACTGATCTGAAACAGGTACATCTCATTACCTTGATTTACAAGTGTTCATGTGCAAGGGTAGAGATCTCAGCTTTACAACATACTTCAAAATTCAATGAAATTCCTTCCTCTTTAAGAGCAGTGTCTTTGCTCTATTGAGTACAGCTTGTATGTATATCCTACATGTTTCTTCAACCAACAGAATTTAGTCAATTCTGGCTGCTATTAATCTTTTGAATAATTTAAAAATATTTATACCAATGTAGGTAAAAACAGCACTCATTTTGCAGTTCAGAGGAGAATGATTGAAAAAAAAACATTCCAAGTTTCCAGTTTCTATGCAGTTGTCTCCGACTGAAGTTGTTATCTGCCTGAAAAATGTGACATCCAAATTCAAGTAAATAACAGTTTCAGTCTGAGACAATAGCTTCCATCATGTAGTTATTCATCCATTGTTGTTTAGCCAGGGAAAGTCACCAGTGTGCATTTACTTATACAAATCATCAATTTTTCCCTCCAATACCCTTCGTAATCAGGGAAGCATCCAGTAAAAATAATTTCTTCCAGATCTCTATTCTTAATACTCCTGAATTTCAGAATCTTCTCCTCAAGTCTATCTGTGCTATCTTTTTACCTTTCAGTTGTGAAATTGAGATGCCATACTCCACTTACTGATCCCAGTTCACTTGATTCCCTGAGGCACTGCTAACTTCAGAATTTTATTCTCAAGTCAGTCAAAAAAGGTCCAGTATGGAGCTTTGAAGATTTAGACCGAAAATAAATAGGGACTATTTATGTTTGCAGATTGTTTTGTATTTCAGGTGTAAGAAATCATTCCAAACGTACCAGGTGGTATCTCAGAGTAAAAAAGTCAGATTGCTATCCTTACTATCTCTCTGTTTAAGGGACAGCCAAAAACCTGACTGTGGCAGAGGAACACAGCTTGGGCCATGTACAGAAATACTGCATACACCTCCTATTCCAGGCAGAGAGTAGTGCTGCAGTTTTTCTAAGGGAGAATTAGAAAAAAAATGGGGGTAGAATGTTTAGGCTTTATCCGGAGTATGCCATGTAGAAACTGGGCCCAGGCATTAAAATACCATTAAAAATGTAGAAAGTTTCTTTGTGCAACTTTTTTTTTTTTTAAAGTATTGTAAATAAATGTAGCCTTTAATTGTACTTTCATTAATACTACAAAGCTAATTAATATGCTTTGTTTTCTCTTCCTCGTACCATTAAATCTCTATGAAGTCTAAGCATAGGCACTTTGAGGAAGATCCATTAGATGTCAGACTCATTGATTTGGCTCCCTGGCTTTCCATAGCACTGCGACATTTAAGTTTCTATTTCCTTTGTATTGAATATATGCACAATCTTTACATTTTTCACTCTGAAGATGTTTGGCTCACAACAGCTTATTCCTACAGACCTCAGTCTATGCAGTTATTTTTTCTGATTAATCTTTTGTGCAAAATACTGATTATAAATGGATCACCATAACAGTAGGAGGGAGATTAGGGAAAATGAACATTGTGCCAATCTCAGAATCATGGAATCATTCGGGTTGGAAGAGACCTCCAAGTTCATCAAGTCCAACCCCAGCCCATCCCCACCATGCCCACCAACCACATCCCTCAGTGCCACGCTGTGTATTTCTTGAACTCCTCTAGGGACAGTGTCAGCATCACCTCTCTAGGCGGTCCATTCCCGCCTTCATCATCACTGAACCGCTCAGAAGAGCAGTAGATACACTCTCTGTGTGCCTGGTGACCCAGAAGGGCACAGGAAGGTCTTGGCTACCGCTGATGTTAGAACTGGATGTGCTGTGCGTTTTGTGAAATGGCAGTGCTTCACCTCACAAAAGGTGCAGTCACTGCCACTGCTATTAACATAGATACCCAGTTATGTATGTAACTCCTTCTGTAAATAATTTGTATCCAACCAAACCACTGGACCAAGTAGCAGAGCAATTTCTAGCTGCCTTTCTATGGATACTGATGCACCAGTTTGCTGAAGTGAAGCCACAGATCCCAGTGAGCACTCATTAGCATTTCAGCCAGGAGGAGCAAGCGCTGCTCCTTGTCAGGCCTTCCTTGGCCACGCACGTAAAGCAAATCAGAAGCGGGGGCAGCGTGGCCGTCCCGCGGACAAGATGGCGGGCGGAGCGGCCCGGCACTACAACTCCCAGCAGGCGCCGCGCGCCGAGGCGCGCCCTGTGAGGCCGACCCTCGGACTACAGCTCCCGGCGTGCCCGCCGCCGCTTCCCGTCGCCGCGGTGAGCAACAAGCCCGAGGATCCCCGCGATCAGCTGATCCCGCTGACAACAGCGGAGCGGGCACAGGGCGGTGGCGGCGGGTGCCCCGGTCCTGCCCTCCCTGCCCCGCCAGGCGCCTCGCCTGCATGCTCGGGGCCCGCTCCGGCCGCCGGGGGAGGAGAAGCGGGCGCCCCGCGGCCGCCGAGGCGGGGCGGAGGAAGCGGCGGCCGGGAGCCGACTGCTCGGTCACTGGGTGCCGGGGGAGGAAGGGGAAGGCGGGCGGCCGCGGGACTGTAAACAATAGCCCGGCCCGCGGCGCGCCGCTCGGGGTCGCCTTTGTTCGGCGGCGCGGCTCCCGGCAGCGCTCCGACCGCTCCCCGCGCTGCTCCGGCCGCGGCCCGAGGTAGGTGCTGGGCGCACCGCCGTTACGCAACGGGACCGCCGGCTCCGCACCGCCCGGCCGGCGCCGCCCCGGGCTGCGGGCAGAGGGAGAGGCCGGGCCCTGGAGCGCGGCGCGCACAGACAAAGGCGACGGGCGCGTCTCCGGGGGCCGTGCGGTAGCGGGGGGGTGGGAGGGAGGGGGAGAGAAGCCTCCTGGAGCCCTGTGACCGGGGCTGCTCGGCACCGCCGGGGTGCGCGGAGAGCCGGGGCTGGCAGAGCTAGTCGGGAAATTCCCGGCGAATAAATAAATACTATGAACTCTGAAGGAGGAGCTTAGCTCGGGGTGAAAGCAAAGAATTTTCTAGTATTGACACAATCCCGTGTGAACATATATATGTACTCATGCATTTCTAATGCCTTTCTTTCTTCTGCGTTACTAATGTCTCCGTCTGCTCTTTGCTTTAGGGAAATCCTTGCCCTCATCTGCCCAGGGGCGCCTGGCTGGTTTTGTCCTATCACTGAAAGCACATCATGGAGTGAAAGAACAGGTGCCAGCATTTGGGTATAACAACAAATTAGACCAACCGCATGCTTTCAGCTTAGGTGGGAAGAAGAAGAACTTCACCTGTGCCTAAGAGGGCTCCCAGGGAGGCGAGTTGATGTATGAATCTTACAGAAAGGTCTCTTAGTTACTTAGAATTAAGTACGGACAGAATTCCTGTTGTGTTTCTCTCCCCTGTGAAAAATACTGAATTTGCAACTGACTTTTCACAGTATCGTTACTTAAAGCACAACCAGGAGGGAAAATCTCTGCTGTAAAGAAATCTGAAGATGAGTGCCCACACACAGACTGCAGAGAAGGGCCAGAACACGGCCCTCCTCTGCCAGGAGAGCTACGTTTGCAGTGGGACAGATGAAGCGGTCTTTGAGTGCGATGAGTGCTGGAGCCTGCAGTGCCAGCGCTGTGAAGAGGAGCTGCACCAGCCGGAAAGGCTGCGGAACCATGAACGGACCCGCATAAGGCCTGGCCACGTCCCTTACTGTGACTCCTGCAAAGGTGCCAATGGGAACATCATGCACGCCAGTATGACGGGATCAAGACAGATAGCAGCGGTGAGGTGCCAGGTGTGCAAAATCAACCTCTGCGTGGAGTGTCAGAAGAGAACGCATGCCGGGGGGAACAGGAGGAAGCACCCTGTCACTGTGTACCATGCTGGCAAAGCCCAGGAGCAGGAAGAGGAGGAGATGGATGAGGAGACCAGGAGGAGGAAGATGGCTGAGAAAGTTGTGAGTTTCCTCTTGGTGGATGAAACTGAGGAGATTCAGGTAAGAGCTACTGTAGCCTGTCTGACAGGTGAGATCCTTTGGTTTGTATTTTTGTCTGATGAGTAGGGGAGATGAGTGATTAATGCTTGAAGTGTTACTGGCAGCAACAGTAACAAATTGAGAATGGCTGGTTCCTGGCACGGAATGAACGTCTTGGGCCAAAGAGACCCAGTACCTAAGACAGACCTTGCTCACTGGTTTCTTGAAAGGCAAGTTCTTTTGTGTGGCAAGAGCCTCCTCTGAGACTTGGTAAATGAAGCTGGTGAGAGAATTGACTGTACTGGGCCACACACAACTAAGAACTCCATGTGCAAGGTGTTGATCATTCCTGAACAAAATTGAGTAGAGAGGATTGCAGTAGGTACCCTGCAAATGGGAGTGCTGGCATCAGATGTGACATATGATGAGGAGTGGGCACTGTACCAAGCAGCATTAGTGGCAAGATGAAAGCCCCCCACTACCTCTTTCACCACCAGTAAATCCTTCTGGTTGTTAGGATCGGGATCAAGTAGAAGTAAGGGTCCTGTAAGGAATCATGACTGTGTACCAGATGAGTCCTACAGATGTCACGGTTAAGCAATGTTGCTGGTCACAAATGTTGTTCCATGTTAGCCTTTGGCCATCCATTTGGTACAGATCTGGTTTGTAATGATGGAAATAGGAATAGGAACAGCTTCTCAGGAGACTTTTATTATAAGGTCCAGCAGGCAGTGCATGCATTTACTTCATTTTTATGTTGGTCTTTATTTTTGGTAAGCACTTTACAAATGTAAAAACACCGTATGTAAAAACAGCAGTGTGTGAAAGTTACAGAGCAGGTTAATTACCCAACTAAAAATTTGGTTTCACCTTCTGGCTTGATTTGCAACATTCATGTTAAACCTCGTTCAGGAGATACTGGAATAAAATGTGTACTCACCTGATGGCTGTATCTATGCCCTAATTTAACATACTCATGCTGCCAGTCATAAAAAAGGGGTGTACTGAGGCTTAAGGAGGGAAAGAATGATGGTGACTGTGGACTGGATGATTGAGTTTCAGGTGTAGAAGCAATCCTAAACGTGTGTGCTTCTCCTCAGCACACATAAATTTTCATATAATGTGTGGCAGATGCAATTATCTCTTCAAGATGCAGTTTTTTCAATAGTCTTATCTAGCTTCCAGAGCAAGCTCTGAAATGCCTTAGAACAGGGCTGTCCTGGAAGGCTCCTCACAAGCTGTGGTTGCTTCTGGTTCTTCTGTTTTAAGTTATTTTTATACTCATGAATCTGTAAGCCTTACTGAGGCAGACCTTTGGCTGCCTCTTGCAAGCAAATGCTTTACTCTTTAAATGTCATGGGCAATAAAGCCAACTTCCTTATTGGAACTGTAGTGGTCCTTTATAAGGTATTAACAACTTGGTCAGAACAGGGTTGAAAAAGCTCTCTGAAAATGATCTTGCTTCTTACTGAGGTCTTAAGTCAATTCTTCCATCTTGAGTGATGTTCTCTATCTCACAGCTGACTACTTATGTGACAGCTCACAGCCAAGTCTCCAAGCAGTTTGTAAGTTTTCAATTAAAATATTTTCTAGCAGCTGGAACTTAGAGTTCTTGCTGTTATGGTGATGTTTCTGCTAGTGAGCATGAGAACCTTTATTCAGAGATAGTTGTCAGGTGATTAGCTCTGAAGACATGTTCTGTAGCATCTTTTGCTCTTAATACTGAACTGATGTAGCTACAGGTAAGTCATCTTCAGTCCTTTTTTTGTGTGTGTGTGTGCTTGTCATTAGCAGGATGGTTCCCGATTACTTTGGAGGAAGTCTTTAGTTCTTTAAACCACTTTTTGTCAGAAAAAAAAATCACCAAAAAACAAAACAAAACCACAAAGCCATAATAACCTGAAATGAGGAAATTCAGAGTTTGGGGGTGTGCAGCTTTATAAGCTTGGGCAAACAGGCAAAGGCTTTATCAGAATTATGGAATCCAACTGTCTTCAACTGTCTGTTCTCCGACCTTTGGAACTTGAAGTTTGTTAGGAAATTGGAGAGGAAACTGCTTATTTGCTGTTCATGGCACATTTGGCCATGCAAATGCTCACAGCTAGTCCTACAAAATTAGGCAGTACAGGTTCTGCTGTTGAGCAAGTGCAACAGGTGAAGATACTTGCTGGGGTACACTACTTGAAAGTAGTACAATTATGTGGAAATGTGGGATGAAGCGATTTCTTAATTACCATGTGAAACTTGGAGTTCTTCAGCTCAAGAAGTTGTGTCCTATCTCATCATTCCTCTTGGCTTCGAGGAGCTGGTGCTTCTGAAACTTGAGGATGTTCACGGTGTGTCAGCGACAAGAGTTTCAATTCTAGAAGCAGCGTAACTTCATCCATAAGGGGTAAATCAGTTTAGCTGAGAGGTAGAGATTCTTAGCTTGGTCACAGCACAGCACTGATTCAGCTGTCATCATTCTGAGGTCTGCATAATTGTCTTTGTGCTGTGTTGCATAGATGTGCTAACCTGTTTGGGGCTAGCTTTGAGCTTTTTGCACGTTGCAGACATAACTGTAAGCTCACAAAGCTGAGGAGTTCTTGGGCTTGTTTCAAATCCACTTCAGGGTGGGAAAGGTTCCATTTTTAAACCATTGTTTGTGCGGCAGTAGTTTGGAGAGAAGTGAGTAGCTTAAGCTCATCCCTGTGAAGTGCAGACTTCTTTGTGATGTTCATATTGCAGCGCTGTATCTGAGCGCCTCAAAAAGAGATTTATCATCTCATGTTAAGGAAGTGCTTCTGAAGGTTAAATCCAAACTCATCCTGCAAGTCTGTGGAAGAACCAGAGAGAGGCTGTTCCTCCTGGAGTTCAGCTGCTGCTGTCCTACACACCACACAGCACTATGTCTTGTGACTGAGTTCCAAGCCATCTTGGCTTATACTACCGATATTTCCTTTCCTTCTTCTAGAACTGGAAAAAAACAAACCCTTTTGTCCATATTTTACAAACTGGCATCTTTTGCAGCTTGGACCCCATTCTTGGTCTTTTTCCTCAGGCTGTGTTATAGTTTTGCAGTTTCTACTTGCACAGTATTAAATTTCTGGCCTTGTCTGTCACATATCTGAAGCTGACACTTCAATCAAATTGTTCTTGATAACTGCAGCGTCTGTTTGTTAATTCTTTTGGCCATATTCTATCTTCCATGTTTATCTCTACTCAGAGTGATATTGTGGGGACTGCTTCCTCAGTCAATTGCTTTGATCTTGTTGCTGCTCTCATTATATCTTCTGCATCTCTTTCTTCTATGTTAGAACAAGTACCAAATCTGTGCCTACTTTTCTTGCAAGTGTAAATCTCCCAACTGAATCCTCTGTTCTGATGAGGTGTCAACTTTCATTTCTT